>NC_091284.1:580191614-580791614 GCF_032444005.1 Ranitomeya imitator | reverse complement strand
TGGGGGTAAACCACTGTTTGGGCGCACCGCAGAACTTGGAAGTGAAGGAGCGCCGTTTGACTTTTTCAATGCAGAATTGGCTGGAATTGAGATCGGACGCCATGTCACCTTTAGAGAGCCCCTGATGTGCCTAAACAGTAGAAACTCCCCACAAGTGACACCATTTTGTAAACTAGACCCCTTAAGGAACTTATCTAGATGTGTGGTGAGCACTTTGAACCCCCAAGAGCTTCACAGAAGTTTATAACGTAGAGCCATGAAAATAAAAAATTGCATTTGTTTACACAAAAATGATCTTTTCGCCCACAAATTCTTATTTTCACAAGTGTAACAGGAGAAATTAGACCACAAAAGTTGTTGTGCGATTTCTCCTGAATACGTCGATACCCCATATGTGAGGGTAAACCACTGTTTGGGCGCACCGCAGAGCTTGGAAGTGAAGGACGCCGTTTTACTTTTTCAATGTAGAATTGACAGGAATTGAGATTGGACCCCATGTTGTTTTTGGAGAGCCCCTGATGTACCTAAACAGTGAAAACCCCCCACAAGTGACACCATTTTGAAAACTAGACCCCCATGGAACTTATCTAGATGTGTGGTGAGAACTTTGAACCCCCATGTGTTTCACAGAAGTTTATAACGTAGAGCCGTGAAAAAAGAAAATCGCATTTTTTCTACAAAAATGATCTTTTTGCCCACAAATTTTTATTTTCACAAGGGTAACAGGAGAAATTAGACCACAACAGTTGTAGTGCAATTTCCCCTGAGTACGTCGATACCCAATATGTGGGGGTAAACCACTGTTTGGGCGCACCGCAGAGCTTGGAAGAGAAGGAGTGCCGTTTTACTTTTTCAGTGTAGAATTGTCTGGAATTGAGATCGGACGCCATGTCGCGTTTGGAGAGCCCCTGATGTGCCTAAACAGTGGAATCCCCCCACAAGTGACCCCATTTTGGAAACTAGACCCCCCATGGAACTTATCTAGATGTGTGGTGAGAACTTTGAATGCCCAAGTGCTTCACAGAAGTTTAGAATGGAGAGTCGTGAAAATAAAAAATAAAAAAATTTCCACAAAAAAGTTTTTTAGCACCCAAGTTTTTATTTTCACAAGGGTAACAAGAGAATTCGGACTCCAAAAGTTGTTGTCCAATTTGTCCTGAGTATGCTGGTACCCCATATGTGGGGGTAAACCACTGTTTGGGCGAACGGCAGAGCTCGGAAGGAAGGAGCGCCGTTTTGGGATGCAGACTTTGATAGAATGGTCTGCGGGCGTTATGTTGCGTTTGCAGAGCCCCTGATGTACCTAAACAGTAGAAACCATCCACAAGTGACCCCATTTTGGAAACTAGACCCCCCAAGGAACTTATCTAGATGTGTGGTGAGAACTTTGAATGCCCAAGTGCTTCACAGAAGTTTAGAATGCAGAGTTGTGAAAATAAAAAATATTTTTTTTTCCACAAAAAAGATTTTGTAGCCCCCAAGTTTTTATTTTCACAAGGGCAAAAGGAGAAATTGGACCGCAATAGTTGTTCAATTTATCCCGAGTACACTGATGTGCCATATGTGGGGGTAAACCACTGTTTGGGCGCACGGCAGAGCTCGGAAGGGAAGGAGCACCATTTTGGAATGCAGACTTTGATAGAATGCTCTGTGGGCGTTATGTTGCGATTGCAGAGCCCCTGATGTACCTAAACAGTAGTTAACCCCCACAAGTGACCCCATTTTGGAAACAAGACCCCCCAAGGAACTTATCTAGATGTGTGGTGAGAACTTTGAATGCCCAAGTGCTTCACAGAAGTTGAGAATGCAGAGTCGTGAAAATAAAAAAATATTTTTTTCCACAAAAAAGATTTTGTAGCCCCCAAGTTTTTATTTTCACAAGGGTAACAGGAGAAATTGGACCACTAAAGTTGTTGTCCAATTTATCCCGAGTATGCTGATGCCCCATATGTGGGGGTAAACCACTGTTTGGGCGCACGGCAGAGCTCAGAAGGAAGGGAGCACCATTTGACTTTTTGAGCGCAAAATTGGCTGTCGTGTTTGGAGACCCATGATGTGCCTAAACAGTGGAAACCCCCCAATTTTAGCTCCAACCCTAACCCCAACACACCCCTAACCCTAATCCCAACCCAATCCATAATCCTAATCACTAACCCTAACAATAATCACAACCCTTACCCCAAAACAACCCTAATGTTAACCCTAACCATAACCCTAATCAAAACCCTAAATCCAACACACCCCTAATCCTAATCTCAACCCTAACCTCAAACCTAACCCTAATCCCAATACACCCCTAATCACAACCGTAACCCTAATCCCAAACCTAATCCTAATCCCAAGCATCACCCTAATGCCAACCCTAACCCTAATACCAACCCTAATACCAACCCTAATCCAAACCCTAATCCCAACTCTAACCCTAACTTTAGCCCCAACCCTAGCCCTAACTTTAGCCCCAACCCTAACTCTAGCCCTAAGGCTACTTTCACACTTGCGTCGTTTGGCATCCGTCGCAATCCGTTGTTTTGGACAAAAAACGGATCCTGCAAATGTGCCCGCAGGATGCGTTTGTTGCTCATGGACTTGTATTGCCGACGGATCGTGACGGATGGCCACACGTCGCGTCCGTCGTGCACTGGATCAGTTGTGTTTTGGCGTACCGTCGGCACAAAATGTAACGTTTTTTTGTACGTCGCGTCCGCCATTTCTGACCGCGCATGCGTGGCCGTAACTCCGCCCCCTCCTCCCCAGGACATAGATTGGGCAGCGGACGCATTGAAAAGCTACATCCGCTGCCCACGTTGTGCACAATTTTCACAACGTGCGTCGGTATGTCGGGCCGACGCATTGCGACGGCCCCGTACCGACGTAAGTGTGAAAGAACCATAACCCTAAATTTAGCCCCAACCCTAACCCTAAATTTAGCCCCAACCCTAACCCTAAATTTAGCCCCAACCCTAACCCTGAATTTAGCCCCAACCCTAACCCTAAATTTAACCCTAACCCTAGCCCTAACCCTAATTTTAGCCCCAACTGCTATTCTGCTGACCGGCAGATGGCGATAGATGGCGGGCGCACTGCGCATGCGCCCACCATTTTCTTTTCCCCGGCGGCCAGGAGGAGCACCAGGAGGACCCAGGGACGCTGGTGAGTATGATGGGGTCCCCGAATCCCCCTATTTCTCTGTCCTCTGATGTGCGATCACATCAGAGGACAGAGAATTACCCTTTCCTTTATTTTTTTTGCGGTCGCCGGTAAACAGTTAATTACCGGCGATCGCAAAACAGGGGTCGGTAAAACCGACCCCGATCATGTTCTTTGGGGTCTCGGCTACCCCCGGCAGCCGAGACCCCAAAGATTCTCCCGGTGCGGCCGGCGGGCGCACTGTGCATGCGCCCACCATTTTGAAGATGGTGGCGCCCATCGGGAGCCACGAGGAGCACCGGGGGAGACAGGTAAGTATTGGGGGGCTACCTGGGACCCCATGTATCTGTCCTCTGATGTGCGATCACATCGGAGGACAGAGAAATTAAAAAGAAATCGCGGGTGTTTTTTTTGCGATCGCCGGTAAACGGTTAATTACTGGCGATCAAAAATGCGGGGTCGGTAAAAAAAACCCCGAATCATGTTCTCTGGGGTCTCGGCTACCCCCGGAAGCCGAGACCCCGGAAAAAATCTGACTCTGGGGGGCGCTATTTACTTTTTCCACAGTGCCGTTAATTAACGGCGCTGTGGTTTAAGTACTCTTAGCGGCCGCCGTTAAAAGGCGTATCGGCGGTCGTTAGAGGGGTTAAAATCTCCTTGTCTGGGGTTACCTTCCAGGAGCTCCGCTCCTCACGCCGCCTCCTTGTCAGTCCTGTCTTTGACAACAGAGAAGCCGTCCGAGGCTCTGCAGGTACATGGTCTCTCCAGGTGCTTCCAGAAAGTCTCCACTCACAGGAGCTTCCAACACAGACCTGACCTGTTCCAGGACCTACAGTACAGACCATTCAGGTCCAAACACTCTCAACCATGTGACCCACACTCTGGCCACATTATGAAGCTCTAACCACCCCCACAGGTGGGAGGTGTGTGTGGCTAGTTCGACCCAGCTCTTCAAACTAGCCCAGTAAGCCTCCCTCTATAAACTATACAAATACTTGTGGGACTACAGGTCACAGAACAACAATATTGCAGGCTTACCGTACCACACAGACTTCCTCTGCAATACATACCCGCCATTTACAATCCTGCCGGACTTTGTCTCATCACCAAAGTTATACCCACGACTGCCATGCATTCTTATGGCCTCAACACGCCTCCGTGCATATTCTGAAGAGACCATGCAGTGCCCCCTACCTGTAACAGGGGTCACTGCATCACTATATATATATATATATACAGTACAGACCAAAAGTTTGGACACACCTCATGTAAAGATTTTTCTGTATTTTCATGACTATGAAAATTGTACATTCACACTGAAGGCATCAAAACTATGAATTAACACATGTGGTGTTGAGGAGAGCCATAAGATCAAATACTTGATTAACCTCAAGACATAAGAGGTTGAGAGAAGCGACCCATAACGTGTATTGTTTAACCTTACAAGCTTTCTTAGATTAAAAGTGAGACCCTAAAGATGGCTGCCATTTCCTGTCTCAGCACACCATGCGGCTGCCTGGCTGGTATCCAAGATGACGCCCACCCTGATGACCTCATGGATCCACCCACAGTGACGCCCACCTTGATGACCTCATGGACCAGCCCACCCTGATGACCTCATGGATCCACCCATGGACTTGCTCATTGCCCAACCCACTAACCAATGGAATGCATCCGATCACTCCCATTCTAGAGCTAACCGAGCCCCCCTTACAGGGGGTATATAACCTTGTGACTTGCCTGAATAAAGCCCTTGGAGCTGAGCCATAGATTGATCAAGGAGAGTTTACATCTGACTGACTGTGTGTGTCATTTGTTTATTTCTTTGGTGCACCTGATCAATATACATTAGGCCAGGAGTAGGCAACGAGTGAACATATATATATATATATATATATATATATATATATATTGTTCAACCTAACAGTGGAATTATATACTTAACAAAAAAGTGTGAAGCAACTGAAATTATATCTTATATTTTAGGTTCTTCAAAGTAGCCACCTTTTGCTTTGATGACTGCTTCGCACACTCTTGGCATTCTCTTGATGAGCTTCAAGAGGTAGTCACCGGGAATGGTTTTCACTTCACAGGTGTGCCCTGTCAGGTTTTACAAGTGGGATTTCTTGCCTTATAAATGGGGTTGGGACAATCAGTTGTGTTGTGCAGAAGTCTGGTGGATACACAGCTGATAGTCTTACTGAATAGACTCCTAGAATTTGTATTATGGCAAGAAAAAAGCAGTTAAGTAAAGAAAAACGTTACTTTAAGAAATGAAGGTCAGTCAGTCTGAAAAATTGGGAAAACTTTGAAAGTGTCCTCAAGTGCAGTGGCAAAAACCATCAATTGCTACAAAGAAACTGGCTCACATGGGGCCCGCCCCAGGAAAGGAAGACCAAGAGTCACCTCTGCTTCTGAGGATAAGTTTATCCGAGTCACCAGCCTCAGAAATCGCAGGTTAACAGCAGCTCAGATTAGAGATCAGGTCGGTGCCACACAGAGTTCTAGCATCTCTACAACAACTGTTAAGAGGAGACTTTGTGCAGCAGGCCTTCATGGTAAAATAGCTGCTATTAAACCACTGCTAAGGACAGGCAACAAGCAGAAGAGACTTGTTTGGGCTAAAGGACACAAGGAATGGACATTAGACCAGTGGAAATCTGTGTTTTGGTCTGATGAGTCCAACCACCTTGTCTTTGTGTGATGCAGAAAAGGTGAACGGATGGACTCTACATGCCTGGTTCCTACCGTGAAGCATGGAGGAGGAGGTGTGATGGTGTGGGGGTGCTTCGCTGGTGACACTGTTGGGGATTTATTCAAAATTGAGTGTGCAAAGCAGTCATCAAAGCAAAAGGTGGCTACTTTGATGAACCTAGAATATAAGACATAATTTCAGCTGTTTCACACTTTTTTGCTAAGTATATAATTCCACATCTCTTAATTGATAGTTTTGATGCCTTCAATGTGAATGTACAATTTTCACAGTCATGAAAATACAGAAAAATCTTTAAATGAGAATGTGTTAGGAATCGAGTTCCCACCGCTGCACAGGGGGAATCTCGAACCATGTCTGCTGCGGTCTCCCATTCTGCATCGGCCGCAGTGGAGACTGCTCAGCGGAGACGTCGGTCCCAGCGTCTCACTGAATCTGATACTGTGCAAAGGGTTACTGCTGCCTCTCCAGGCTCTACTATTGTACCCTGCACTGGTCTGCGGCGAGCAGACTTTTCTGGGACTTAAGTCCTGCTTTGCACACACTGAGCATGCCCAGGGTAAGATCTCAGTGGAGATCAAGGGTCACATGCTCAGGTACTGCAGCAACTTCCATTGGTCCTCCAGGAAGGTCCTGTACCTGATCAAGTTCTGTGGCAGCCTTCCACTGGTCCTTTCTGGGAAGGTCCTGTAGGTGCTACAGCTACAAAAGGTTCTCATGACCGCACGGCCAAGCGCTAGTAACAAATATGTACAAGCTCAGCGCCAGTGTGGTCGTGTGTGCGGTCAGGGACCTGGCTGAAATAAGCCCCTAGAATGCTGGCACCTTCGGCGAGGAGTTTTGTGTATGCCGCCAGGGACCCGGCTCAAATAAGCCATTAGAATTCCGGCTCCACCGGAGAGGAGCTGCGTGTTGTTTGGACTGCATGACCACTGTCGGCTCTACACAGTAGCTGTGTCCCCTGTGAGCTAAACAGCGCAGCGTTCTCTTTACTACAGGCTCTGTGAAGTAACAGAGTTTGTTTGTACTAATTTGCTTCGCCGCCTTGCTTAGCAGCAGGTTCTTTCCTGCACGGTGGATCCCGGGTTGCGAACGCACCTATCTCAGCTAATAAATATATTCGGTGCGTTCCGCCAACCCTAACAGTACACTAGCGCCAGGATCTGGCTAAGTAATGGCGTATGAACAGCGATCGCAGGGGTACATCCAGCTGCTGGAGGGCCGGTTGGCGTCTCTTGAGCGTGCAACCTCGGCGGTGTATGTTACCGCAATAGCTGTTCAGGCTGTTAGCGTGGCTGCAGCAGCTTTACCCACTGCCGCCTCTGTTCTGACTTTTTTTCACCTCCCATTGCCTGAGAAATACTCTGGGGACAGTAAGTCCTGTTGGGGTTTCGTGAGCCAGTGTGGTATACACCTCGAGCTCCTGGCTGCACGTTTTCCCACAGAGCGGGCAAAGGTGGGATTCATAATCTCTCTCCTGTCGGACAGAGCTTTGGAGTGGGCTACGCCGCTGTGGGAGCACAACGATCATGTGGTGCGGAGTGTTCCTCGGTTTCTGGACATTCTGAAACAGGTCTTTGTAGGACCTCAAGTCACCCATGTTACAGCGCTCCAACTGCTGGCTTTGACTCAGGGTTCAACCATGGTCAGCCATTTTGCCGTCCATTTCCGTACATTAGCGTCTGAGTTGAAATGGCCAGATAAAACCCTCATTCCTGTATTTTGGAGGGGGCTGGCTGACCATGTGAAGGACACTTTGGCCACTAGGTAGATTCCCGCCACACTGGAGGAGCTCATAGGTGTATCAACTCGCATAGACCTTCGTTTTCACGAGCGAAGGTTGGAGCGAGCCCACTGTAGGCAGAGGTTTCGGCTGGCTCCCACCTTCGCCAAACCTTTGGAATCTCCAGTCCAGGCATCTGAGTCACATGAAGCCATAGAGGTGACACGAGCGGGGTCCAAGTACAAGTCCGCTCGTGCACTTAAGGTCTGTCATGTTTGCCGGCAGTCAGGACAGCTTGCCTCCAAGTGTCCTCAGCGGTCGGGGAGACGTCAGCGTCTAGTGGCAGTTGGAGGAGGTACACGACACGGCAATGTTTGCCTCTAACTTGTCCTTCAAGGGTACAATTACCATAGGCCCATCCACTCTTATGGTAGAGCTATGCGTGGACTCTGTGGCGGAGGGTAATTTTATGTCATCCGCTTTTGCCCAGCGTCACGCAATACCCCTGGTGATGCTCACCAAACCAGTAACCGTTCGAGTGGTAAATGGGTCGGCACTACCCTCACAGATTACCCACCAAACCATTCCTTTCACTCTTTCTGTGTCTCCATCACATCAGGAGATTATCTCTCTATTAGTCATTCCTGAGGGAATTGATGAGGTCCTGTTGGGGATACCATGGCTACGCTATCATTCTCCTCATATAGAGTGGTCCTCAGGGAGAATTTTGGGATGGAGGAAATCCTGTGAGAGTAGATGTCAGAGGGAGTGCATTCAGGTTGCTACAACAGAGGTACCCGCAGATCTTTCCTCTCTCCCCAAGCACTATTGGCCCTATGCGGACGTGTTCTCCAAAAGGGCTGCGGAGACCCTTCCGCCTCACCACCCCTATGACTGTCCTATTGACCTTTTGCCTGGTGCTGAGCCTCCCTGGGGTCGAGTCTATCCGTTATCTCTCCTGGAGACGGAGGCAATGTCTCAGTACATCCAAGAGAATCTGGCAAGAGGATTCATTAGGAAGTCAGTGTCACCTGCAGGGGCTGGGTTCTTCTTTGTGCAGAAGAAGAGTGGAGACTTACATCCATGCATAGACTACAGGGGTCTTAACGCCATCACCGTTAAGAACAAGTACCCACTACCCCTGATATCTGAGGTTTTTGGTAGGCTACGGGGAGCAAGGGTATTTACAAAATTAGATCTGCGGGGTGCTTACAACTTGATTCGCATCCGTGAGGGGGACGAATGGAGGACGGCTTTTAACACCAGGGATGAGCACTATGAATATCTGGTGATGCCCTTCGGGCTCTGTAATGCACCAGCCGTTTTCCAAGACTTTGTGAACAACATCTTCCGGGATATGCTCACCACCTCGGTCGTAGTCTATCTGGATAGTATTCTCATCTACTCTCCAGATATTGACTCCCATCGGAGAGATGTTTGCAAAGTCTTCGACCTCTTACGGGCAAACTCCTTCTACGCCAAGTTGAAGAAGTGTGTGTTTGAGCAGGAGTCCTTGCCTTTCCTTGGTTATATCATCTCTGCCCAGGGTTTGGCTATGGATCCTGCCAAGTTACAGGCTGTGATGGACTGGCAGGAACCACATTCACCTAAAGCGGTGCAGCGCTTTATGGGGTTCATTAATTACTATCGTCAGTTCATCCCACACTTCTCAACTTTGGTAGCTCCCTTGGTTGCCCTCACCAAGAAGGGAGCAAATCCCAAGTTGTGGTCGGAGGATGTCTCCAAGGCCTTACTCTTGGTTAAGTCACACTTCGCTAGCGCTCCCATTCTACATCGCCCCGATGTAGATAAACCATTTATCATGGAGGTGGATGCCTCATCCGTTGGTGCTGGAGCAGTCCTTTTCCAAAAGGATGCTCAAGGTCGGAAGCATCCTTGCTTCTTCTTCTCCAAGACGTTTACACCGGCGGAGAGGAATTATTCCATCGGGGACAGGGAGTTGCTAGCCATGAAGTTGGCTTTCTCAGTGTGGCAACACCTCTTGGAGGGAGCTCACTTTCCCTTCCAGGTTTTCACTGACCACAAGAACTTGGTATATCTACAGATGGCCCAGCGGCTGAATTCTCGCCAGGCTAGATGGTCCCTTTTCTTCTCCCGGTTTCATTTTACTCTTCATTTTCTTTCCGGGGAGAAGAACATTCGTGCCGACACTCTCTCCCGCTCCGTAGTGTCATCTGAGGAGGAGGAGCCTCGGCTTATTGTCCCTTCTGAGAGCCTGAGAACTGTAGCTCCAGTTTCGCTAGAGCCTGTGCCCCCGGGCAAGACTTTCGTGCCAGCGAATTTGCAACCGGAGGTTCTCGCTTGGGCTCACTCGTCCAAAGTGGGTGGGCATTTTGGGACCAAAAGGACTTCTGAGCTTTTGGCAAGAACGTAATGGTGGCCGCATATGGCCCGTGATGTCGGGGACTATATTCGGGTGTGCGTTTCCTGCGCCCAGAATCGGTCTCCTCGGCAACGGCCTGCTGGGTTGCTTTACCCCCTACCGGTGGCAGACAGGCCCTGGGAAATGGTCGGGATGGTCTTCGTGGTGGGCTTACCCAAGTCTCGTAGCTGCACCGTTATCTGGGTTGTCACCGATCATTTCTCTAAAATGGTGCACTTGGTGCCGCTTCCACGGTTACCTTCTGCACGGGCCTTGGCGGCGTTGTTCATAAAGCATATTTTCCGTTTACATGGAATGCCTGATAAAATTGTCAGCGACTGGGGTCCCCAGTTCGCGTCTCAGTTTTGGAGAGAGCTCTGCCGTTTACTCAGCATAGAGTTGGATCTCTCCTCTGCATACCATCCCGAGACGAATGAGTCGGTAGAGAGGACCAACCAGACTCTGGTGACATACTTGTGGCATTTTGTCTCTGCTAGGCAGGATGACTGGGCATCTTTGCTACCTTGGGCGGAATTTGCCTTGAACAACGCCGTAGCTGATTTAACTGGGCAGACTCCTTTTCTCCTTAATTACGGCCAGCATCTGCGTGTCCCTGTGCCCATGCCCGTGTCATCCACCGATTCTAGGGTGGCAGACTGGGCGGTGGAGGCACGTGACATTTGGGACCGCACACAGGATGCCATCCAGGCCTCCAAGGAGAGAATGAGGGTTTCTGCTGATACACACTGGTGCCCCACTCTGACCTTTGCTCCTGGCGACTTAGTGTGGCTCTCTGCCCGTAACATCAGGCTGCAAGTTGAGTCCACTAAGTTTGCGCCTCGCTACATTGGCCCGTTCAAGGTTCTGGAACAGGTCAACGCTGTGGTCTACCGTTTGGCTATTCCTCCACGCCTTGGTATCACCGACACTTTTCACGTTTCCCTCTTAAAGCCCGTTCATTTGTCCCGATTTTCTGAGTCATCTGCCGGGACATCGGGTTCAATCACGGATGACATAGAAAGAGAAACACGCGGCAACACTCACCGAGCCTGTGGTAGGAATTCGACTTTATTGAAGCATCTTTGTAACAATCTTCACGGCACGGGGGCGTAGGGAAAGAAGAGGTGTGAGCAGGGAAGGACCGACGGCCATTTCACGCCAAAGCCGGCGCTTCTACGAGTTTGAACCCGTAGAAGAGCCAGCTTTGGCGTGAAACGGCCGTCGTTCCTTCCCTGCTCACACCTCATCTTTCCCTACGCTCCCGTGCCGTGAAGATTGTTACAAAGATGCTTCAATAAAGTCGAATTCCTACCACAGGCTCGGTGAGTGTTGCCGCGTGTTTCTCTTTCTATGATATATTTCATGTACTGTTTTCTAACGCGAGCACCTCCTGAGTACGTCAGTTCTAGTGGCCAACTGCACACCGGGTTCCAACACGGGCTGTGCGGCTTGATTTTTTCTTCTCCCGTTGGTACGATCATCCACGGATGACTTTGAGGTGAATGCTATCGTGGGGCGCAAGGTGGTACATGGCAAGAAATTTTATCTGGTGGACTGGAAAGGTCATGGTCCAGAGGATAGACCCTGGGAACCTCTGGAGCACATTCGGGCTCCGCTGCTCATTGCAGCTTTTGAGCATAGCGAGGCTCAATGGGGGGGGCCTAGGAGGGGGGGGTAATGTTAGGAGTCGAGTTCTGGCCGCTGCACAGGGGGAATCTCGAACTATATCTGCTGCGGTCTCCCATTCTGCATCGGCCGCAGTGGAGACTGCTCAGCGGAGACGTCGGTCCCAGCGTCTCACTGAATCTGATACTGTGCAAAGGATTACTGCTGCCTCTCCAGGCTCTATTATTGTACCCTGCACTGGTCTGTGGCGAGCAGGCTTTTCTGGGACTAAGTCCTGCTTTGCACACACTGAGCATGCCCAGGGTAAGATCCCTCAGTGGAGATCAAGGGTCACATGCTCAGGTACTGCAGCAACTTCCATTGGTCCTCCAGGAAGGTCCTGTACCTGATCAAGTTCTGTGGCAGCCTTCCACTGGTCCTTTCTGGGAAGGTCCTGTAGGTGCTACAGCTACAGAAGGTTCTCATGACCGCACGGCCATGCGCTAGTAACAAATATGTACGAGCTCAGCGCCAGTGTGGTCGTGTGTGTGGTCAGGGACCAGGCTGAAATAAGCCCCTAGAATGCTGGCACCTTCGGCAAGGAGTTTTGTGTATGCCGCCAGGGACCCGGCTGAAATAAGCCATTAGAATTCCGGCTCCACCGGAGAGGAGCTGCGTGTTGGTTGGACTGCATGACCACTGTCAGCTCTACACAGTAGCTGTGTCCCCTGTGAGCTAAACAGCGCAGCGTACTCTTTACTACAGGCTCTGTGAAGTAACAGAGTTCGTTTGTACTAATTTGCTTCGCCGAACTGCTTAGCAGCAGGTTCTTTCCTGCACGGTGGATCCCGGCTTGCGAACGCACCTATCTCAGCTAATAAATATATTCGGTGCATTCCGCCAACCCTAACAGAAGGTGTGTCCAAACTTTTGGTCTGTACTGTATATACATATTAATAAATATTGCAACTTAGCAATTTTGTTACAATGGTGTTTACCAAAGTGTCCAACAGCATACCTGCCAGTCTTTGGATATGCTTAGACCTTTTATAAAATAATTTATTTTTCATTAACTAAATTCCTCAACAAAAATGTAGTCATAAAATTATGAAATTCATAGGATCGACATATGTTATCGATATGCAAATGATGAAAAATGTTAAAACATCTTGATTTATTCAATATTTAGTATGAGCTTCACAGGCATAAATATATGCACTTACACACCTTGCACATGCTGTAACTGAGTTTATTAATGCCTGAGGAATGTTTTGCCACGCTGAATGTACTTCGGCATGTAAATCATCAAGATCCGCTGATGGTAGCTCCCTTTTCAATTGCCGACCAACAATGTCCCAGATGTGTTCAATGAGAGACAAGTGCTCAATGGGAGATGCTGCAGGCCATGGAGGCATGTTTAGGCTGCACAGGCTGCCTAGAATAGCACGAAAAACAAACAGCATGGCATTGTTGGGTTGAAAAACTCTTTGAAGATAGAGCCGTGCCACTGATTCCACCACCAAATCAATGTAATGTGAGCTGTTCATGTACCTTGAACAAAGACTAAAGAGGTCCAGCTACCATGCTTTATGCCAGGCTCGGACTGGCCCACCGGGGAACCGGAGGATCCTCCGGTGGGCCCTGGCACTGACACCTGCTGGCAGGGCCTCCCCCCGCTCCAGAACCCCCCCGGCCCCCGCCGCCGAAAGACCACCCGCCCGCCTTGAATACTCACCCTGCTCCAGCGATGTTCTCGGCGTCTGCACTGCAGCTCGTCCTGAACGAGCGGTCACGTGACACCGCTCATTAAGATCATGAATATGCGCATATTCATGATCTTAATGAAAGGTGTCACATGACCGCTCAAGCAGGAAGAAGGTGCTGCGCCGGCGCCGCCGCCTGGAGTCGGGACAGAGCGCGAGGGATGTCGGCACGGCCGTGCAGTGGGACAGGTGAGTAGGAGGGACGGGGGGACGGGGAGGGGGGGGGGAAGGAAGGAGGACATAAGCCGGCGCGCCGAGCAGGAGCGGGTGCGAAGAGAAAAGCCTGCATACAGGGGGGAATATAAGCCATGCAGGGGGGAAAATGAGCCATGCAGGGGGGAATATAAGCCATGCAGGGGCGAATATGAGCCATGCAGGGGGGAATATAAGCCATGCAGGGGGGAATATGAGCCATGCAGGGGGGAATATGAGCCATGCATACAGGGGGGAATATAAGCCATGCATACAGGGGGGGATATGAGCCATGCAGGGGGGAATATGAGCCATGCATACAGGGGGGAATATAAGCCATGCATACAGGGGGGGGGGGAGTATGAGCCATGCAGGGGGGAATATGAGCCATGCATACAGGGGGGAATATAAGCCATGCATACAGGGGGGGGAGTATGAGCCATGCAGGGGGGAATATGAGCCATGCATACAGGGGGGAATATAAGCCATGCATACAGGGGGGGGGAATATGAGCCATACAGGGGGGAATATGAGCCATGCATACAGGGGGGAATACAAGCCATGCATACAGGGGGGAATACAAGCCATGCATACAGGGGGGAATACGAGCCATGCATACAGGGGGGAATATGAGCCATGCATACAGGGGGGAATATGAGCCATGCATACAGGGGGGAATATGAGCCATGCATACAGGGGGGAATATAAGCCATGCATACAGGGGCGGACTATGAGCCATGCATACAGGGGCGGACTATGAGCCATGCATACAGGGGCAGACTATGAGCCATGCATACAGGGGCGGAATATGAGCCTTGCATACAGGGGGGAATATAAGCCATGCATACAGGGGCAGAATATGAGCCATTCATACAGGGGGGGGATATGAGCCATGCATACAGGGGGGAATATAAGCCATGCATACAGGGGGGAATATGAGCCATTCATACAGGGGGGGATATGAGCCATGCATAGGGGGTGGGGAATATGAGCCATGCATACATGGGGAGATATGAGTCATGCATACAGGAGGGGGTAATATGAGCTATGTATATGGGATAGGAGGGAGATGAGCCATGCATACAGGAGGGGGGGTCATTATACAGTATTGAGCATCATGTGTGGCCGTTATACAGTATGGAGCATCATGTGTGGCCAATGGACATTATACAGTATGGAGCATCATTTGTGGTCACTATACAGTATTGAGCATTATGTGGGATCATTATACAGTATGGAGAACTGTGTGGCCGTTATACACTATGGAGCACTATGTGTTGGTGGTCATTATACAGTATGGAGCACTGTCTGGCCATTATACAGTATGGAGCAATGTGTGGCCATTATACACTATGGAGCATCATGTGTGGCCATTATACAGTATGAAGAACTGTGTGTGGCCATTATACAGTATGCAGCATCATGTGTGGCCGTTATACAGTATTGAGCATCATGTGTGGCCATAATACAGTATGGAGCACTGTGTGGCCATATTTTTGTTTGCTTATAATTATTGTATGTATAACAGTGTGATCAGCAGTGCTAAAGGGGGCTACCCCAACCCTTGCTACATTATTAAGACGTGAACTACCTTATATTATACCCTGATATTAGGGTTTCTTACCGCACAATTGGTGGTCTTGTATCTATTTCTATGTAGCTACATAGTGGGCCCCAAGAATGATTTTCTCTGGTGGGCCCAAGGTGCTCCAGTCCAACGCTGCTTTATGCTAACCACATGATCTTGAGAGTAGGATTGGAGTGACATTCCCTTGTGACGGCCTCTTCCTGGTCTTGCTCACTTGGTCTGCAGACCAATCGCCGGCTATCATTGCATCCAAGACAAAAGCGGGACTCACCGCTGAACAGGACACCTATATTCCAGCCTCCATTGCCATCCTGCTCTGCACCATGATAACCTATGAGAGTGGTTGCATGAGGTCATGAAGAGGTTTTCACCAGGGAATGTCACATGGTCATGGACCCGCTCCTGAGATGCCTGATTCTGTTGTCAGCCAGCACCTTATACCCTGTGCGGTCCGCACTGGTTATGGAAATGTCAGGAGTGGATCAGAAGCTCTGGGAAGCACAAGCTCTGTCCAGTTACAATCTGAGATCTATACTGCAATCTAGTTTTGCATTATTGGTGTTTATGCTTTACAGCAGGATATATTAATATATATTATTAATATATTTAGGCTGAACTGGATGGACAAATGTCTTTTTTCGGCCTTACTAACTATGTTACTATGTTAATATATATATATATACAGTTAGGTCTATATATTTTTGGACAGAGACAACATTTTTCTAATTTTGGTTATAGACATTGCCACAATGAATTTTAAACAAAACAATTCAGATGCAGTTGAAGTTCAGACTTTCAGCTTTCATTTGAGGGCATCCACATTAAAATTGGATGAAGGGTTTAGGAATTTCATCTCTTTAACATGTACCACCCTGTTTTTAAATGGACCAAAAGTAATTGGACAGATTCAATAATTTTAAATAAAATGTTCATTTTTAGTACTTGGTTGAAAACCCTTTTTTGGCAATGACTGCCTGAAGTCTTGAACTCACGGACATCACCAGATGCTGTGTTTCCTCCTTTTTGATGCTCTGCCAGGCCTTCACTGTGGTAGTTTTCAGTTGCTGTTTGTTTGTGGGCATCTCTGTCTGAAGTTTAGTCTTTAACAAGTGAAATGCATGCTCAATTGGGTTGAGATCAGGTGACTGACTTGGCCATTCAATAATATTCCACTTCTTTGCTTTAATAAACTCCTGGGTTGCTTTGGCTTTATGTTTTGGGTCATTGGTCGTCGTTTCATACTACAGATGGACAATCAGTTTGGCTGCATTTGGCTGGATCTGAGCACTCAGTATGGCTCTGAATACCTCAGAATTCATTCGGCTGCTTCTGTCCTGTGTCACATCATCAATAAACACTAGTGACCCAGTGCCACTGGCAGCCAGGCATGCCCAAGCCATCACACTGCCTCTGCCGTGTTTTACAGATGATGTGGTATGCTTTGGATCATGAGCTGTACCACGACTTCGCCATACTTTTCTCTTTCCATCATTCTGGTAGAGGTTGAGCTTTGTTTCATCTGTCCAAAGAATGTTCTTCCAGAACTGTGCTGGCTTTTTTAGATGTTTTTTATCAAAGTCCAGTCTATCCTTTTTATTCTTGATGCTAATGAGTGGCTTGCACTGTGCAGTGAACCTTCTGTATTTACTTTCATGCAGTCTTCTCTTTATGATAGATTTGGATATTGATACGCCTACCTCCTGGAGAGTGTGGTTCACTTGGTTGGCTGTTGTGAAGGGGTTTCTCTTCACCATGGAGATTATTCTGCGATCATCCACCACTGTTGTCTTGTGTGGGCGCCCAGGTCTTTTTGCATTGATGAGTTCACCAGTGCTTTCTTTCTTTCTCAGGATGTACCAAACTGTAGATTTTGCCACTCCTAATATTATAGCAATTTCTTGGATGGGTTTTTTCTGTTTTCTCAGCTTAGGGATGGCTTGTTTCTACCTGCATAGAGAGCTCCTTTGACCGCATGTTCACTTCACAGCAAAACCTTCCAAATGCAAGCACCACACGTCAAATCAACTCCAGGCCTTTTATGTGCTTAATTGAGAATGACATAACGAAGGGATTGCCCACACCTGTCCATGAAATAGCATTGGAGTCAATTGTCCAATTACTTTTGGTCCTTTTAAAAACAGGGTGGCACATGTTAAGGAGCTGAAACTCCTAAACCCTTCATCCAATTTTAATGTGGATACCCTCAAATGAAAGCTGAAAGTCTGAACTTCAACTGCATCTGAGTTGTTTTGTTTAAAATTCATTGTGGTAATGTCTATAACCAAAATTAGAAAAATGTTGTCTCTGTCCCAATATATATGGACCTAACTGTATATATATATATAGATGGTGGCCCGATTCTAACGTATCGGGTATTCTAGAATATGTAGGTAGTATATAGCACAGGCTACGTTCTATATTGCACAGTGACGTAGTATATAACACAACCGACGTAGTATATAACAGAGCTACCTAGTATGTAACACAGTGTACGTAGTATATAGCAGAGCTGCGTAGTATATAACACAGCCACGTAGTACATAACAGCCACATAGTGTATTGCACAGCTACGTAGTGTATTGCACAGACACGTAGTATATTGGTCAGCCACGTAGTATATAGCAGAGCCACGTAGTATATAACATAGCCACGTAGTATATCGCAGTATATTGCACTGCCACGTAGTATATAACAGAGCCACGTAGTATATTGCACAGTCGACATAGTATATTGGACAGTCATGTAGTATATTGCACAGTCACGTTGTATATTACCCAGCTACATAGTATATAGCACAGAGCCCACGCAGTATGTAACACAGCCCACATAGTATATAGCAATGTGGGCACTATATGCCTGGTTAAAAAGACTTAATAAAAAAATAAACATATACTCACCTTCCGAAGGCCCCTTCTAGTCCTGGCGCCTGTGTGCGGTGCACGTGGCAGCTTCCTGTCCCAGGGTTGGTATGAGCGCAGGACCTGTGATGACGTCGCGGTCACATGACCGTGACGTCATGGCAGGTCCTTCTCGCATAGCATCCTTGGCACCGGAACCTGCCGCTTGCACTGCCGAGGACAGTGCTGCAGTGGGCGGATTGTTCAGCCTCTGACATACAGTTGAAACCAGAAATTTACATACACTATATAAAAAAACACATAAAGACACATATGCATGTTTTTCTCAATATCTGACATGAAACCAGAATAAACGTTTCCTGTTTTAGGTCAATTAGATTTACCATAATCTACTATATAAAGCTGAATGTGTGTGTGTGTGTATGTGTGTATGTCCGGGATTGGCATCTGCACCGTCGCAGCTACAGCCACAAAATTTTGCACAGTCACACGTCTGGACCCCGAGAGCGTCATAGGCTATATTGTGAGGCGAAATTTTAACTCCGCGCGTTCCAATTCACCAAACAATTTTGCCCCTATCTACATAATGGGGAAAAAAGTGAAAGGAAAAGTGTTGGAAGCGTCGCAGCTACAGCAACAAAATTTTGCACAGTCACACGTCTGGACCCCGAGAGCATCATAGGCTACGTTGTGAGGTGAAATTTTAACCCCGCGCTTTCCAATTCACCAAACAATTTTGCCCCTATCTACATAATGGGGAAAAAGTGAAAGGAAAAGTGTTGGAGGCGTCGCAAGCTACAGCAACAAAATTTTGCACAGTCACACGTCTGGACCCCGAGAGCGTCATAGGCTATGTTGTGAGGTGAAATTTTAACCCCGCGCTTTCCAATTCACCAAACAATTTTGCCCCTATCTACATAATGGGAAAAAATGAAAGGAAAAGTGTTGGAGGCAAATTGACAGCTGCCAGATGTGAACAAGGGGGACTTAAAGAATGAGAGCGATGGCGCCAAAGAGTATATACCGTACAGTTGCTAAGGTGGGGCCTCGACATGGGATACTCACCACACACGGGGATATGAACACACACAAAATGCGCCACACACTACCACGTGCTTGAACACATATTACCCTCAGCACACATTTCACCACAAATACACCAACCTCGCCACATAAAAGTCAAAACACAAAAAAGTCGCCACTCAAAACTCGCCACGCGCAGAACTCGCCACATGCAAAAACCAGGCTCTTGCAAAACTCGCCACAAGTGCAAAATTCTCCTCATGAAAAACTCGCCACACGCAAAACTTGCACACGCGGAAAAATTGCCACATGCACAAAAGTTGCAACACATGCAAAAGTTGCCTCACACAAAACTTGCACATACTCAAAAGGCACCACACATAATACTCGCAACGCGCAAAACTCGCCATGCGCAAAACTTGCTGCACACAACTTGCTTCACTAACCTGTCACATGTAACTCGACACACAAAAAGTTGCTACACGCATGTTGCTACACAAAACTCATCTCACAAAAGTCGCTACATGCATGTCGCCACACGCAACTCAACACACACAACTTGACAAACGAAACTCGCCCTAAAACACACACAATTCTGGTATTATACTTCAAAAATAAAAATCTGATTAATAAGCAGACAAACTACAACAATTGCACCATATAGGAAATACGGCAGCTGTCAGTCACATGACCTGTCTATTATGTGTATGTGTGAGCTAATATATACTGCCAGGGGGAGGGCTTCCTGTTGGCTGGGGATTTATCAGGCTGCCAATTTAGCTTACAAATACTGAGGTAAAAATACTGAGCAAATAACGTGTGAACGAGGTCTAATACAGGAGGAGATGACACACAGGTATATACTATATACAGGGGAGATGACACACAGATATATATTATATACAGGAGAGATGACACACAGGTATATACTATATAGAGGAGGAGATGACATATAGGTACATATATATACAGGAGGAGATGACATACAGGTATATACTATATACAGGAAGAGCTGACATACAGGTATATGCTATATATAGAAGATGACATGCAGGTATATACTATATGCAGGAGGAGATGACACTCAGATATATACTGTATACAGGGGAGATGACACACAGGTATATACTATATACAGGAGGAGATGACATACAGGTATATGCTATAAATAGAAGATGACATGCAGGTATATACTATATGCAGGAGGAGATGACACTCAGATATATACTATATACAGGGGAGATGACACACAGGTATATACTATATACAGGAGGAGATGACATACAGGTATATACTATACATAGAAGGAGATGACATTCAGGTATATACTATATATAGGGGAGATGACACACAGCAGGTATATACTATATACAGGGGAGATGACATACAGGTATATACTATATACAGGAGATGACATACAGATGTATACTATATATAAGGGAGATGACAAACATGTATATACTGAGGTGATGAGGTGAAAATGAGAGGTGTGAGGTGAAAATGAAAAGGTGTGAGTGCAAAATGAGAGAAGTGAGGAAAAATAGTGGAGTGATCAGAAAATGACAGATGTGAGGTTGAAATGACAAGTGTGAGGAGTGAGGGAGAAAATGAGAGGTGTGAGGGAGAAAATGAGAGATGTGAGGGGGAAAATGAAAGATGTGATTGGGAAAATGAGAGGCGTGATGGGAAAATAAGAGAAGTCAGGTGCTATAACTAACCACAGATATTTACTATGCCCAGGCAACGCCGGGCTCTTCAGCTAGTCATTAATATTTGCCAAATGCCAGAATAATGAGAGAGAGAGAATGTTTTAAGGCATTTTTATTAGTTACTGCAAAGTCAAAAATTTACATTTCATTAGTATTTGGTACCATTGCCCTAAAACTGAATGACTTGAGTCAAACGTTTGGCATGGATCATTCCACAAGCTTCTCACAATAGTTGGTCAGAATGTGAGCCCATTCCTCCTGACAAAACTGGTCACTGATCCAGGATTGTAGGTCGCCTTGCTCGCACCTGCCTTTTCAGCTTTGCCCATAAATTTTCAATAGGATTGAGATCAGGGCTTTGTGATGACCACTCAAAAGCATTGACTTTGTTATCCATAAGCCCCTTTGTTAACATTTTGGCAGAATGCTTGGGGTCATTGTCCATTTGGAAGACCCATTTCTACCCAAGCTTTAACTTCCCAGCTGATGTCTTGAGATGTTGCTTCAGTATTGCCACATAATCTTCTTTTCTCATGATGCCATCTATTTTGTGAAGTGCCCCAGTCCCTCATGCAGCAAAAAGCCCCACAACATGATGCTGCTACCCCCGTGTTTCACAGCTGGGATGGTGTTCTTAGGCTTCCAAGCTTCTCCCATTTTCCTCCAAACGTAACGATGGTTATTATGCCCAAAAAGTTCAATTTTATCAGACCACAGGACATGTCTCTAAAAATTAAGGCACTTGTTCCTGCATTTGCAAACATTAATCTGGCTTTTTATGTTTCTTTTGGAGTAATGGCTTCTTCCTGGCAGAGTGGTCTTTCAGCCTATATTGATTCAGTACTCGGTCACTGTGGATATTGACTGTTATGACCTGGCCGTCAGGACAATAATGGACCTGGTGGTTAAGAGCACACGGAATGACCTGATAGTTTCTGATAATAAAGGACGAGCTCTGGGACGTGGGAACTCTGCTGACCGCAATCCCTAATCCTATCAAACACAATAGAAATAGCCGTGGATTGCGCCTAACGCTCCCTATGCAACTCGGCACAGCCTAAGGAACTAGCTAGCCCTGAAGATAGAAAAATAAAGCCTACCTTGCCTCAGAGAAATTCCCCAAAGGAAAAGGCAGCCCCCCACATATAATGACTGTGAGTAAAGATGAAAATACAAACACAGAGATGAAATAGATTTAGCAAAGTGAGGCCCGACTTACTGAACAGACCGAGGATAGGAAAGGTTACTTTGCGGTCAGCACAAAAACCTACAAAAAGACCACGCAGAGGGCGCAAAAAGACCCTCCGCACCGACTCACGGTGCGGAGGCGCTCCCTCTGCGTCCCAGAGCTTCCAGCAAGCAAGACAACAATAAGAATAGCGAGCTGGACAGAAAAATAGCAAACCCAAGAAATACAAGCTGGAACTTAGCTTTTCCTGGGAAGACAGGTCACAAGAACGATACAGGAGTGAACTAGACCAATACTGGAACATTGACAGGTGGCATGGAGCAAAGATCTAAGTGGAGTTAAATTGAGTAGCCAGCTAACGAATTAACCTCGTCACCTGAGGAAGGAAACTCAGAAACACCCACTAGAGGAAGTCCATGGACAGAACCAGCCGAAGTACCATTCATGACCACAGGAGGGAGCCCGGCAACAGAATTCACAACAGTACCCCCCCCTTGAGGAGGGGTCACCGAACCCTCACCAGAGCCCCCAGGCCGACCAGGATGAGCCAAATGAAAGGCACGAACCAGATCGGCAGCATGAACATCAGAGGCAAAAACCCAGGAATTATCTTCCTGACCATAACCCTTCCACTTGACCAGGTACTGGAGTTTCCGTCTCGAAACACGAGAATCTAAAATCTTCTCCACCACATACTCCAACTCCCCCTCAACCAACACCTGGGCAGGAGGATCAACGGATGGAATCACAGGCGCCACGTATCTCCGCAATAACGACTTATGGAACACATTATGGATGGCAAAAGAAGCAGGAAGGGCCAAACGAAATGACACAGGATTGATAACCTCAGAAATCTTATACGGACCAATGAAACGAGGCTTAAACTTAGGAGAGGAAACCTTCATAGGAACATAACGAGACGACAACCAAACCAAATCCCCAACATGAAGTCGGGGACCCACACAGCACCGGCGGTTAGCGAAACGTTGAGCCTTCTCCTGGGACAATGTCAAATTGTCCACCACATGAGTCCAAATCTGCTGCAACCTATCCACCACAGTATCTACACCAGGACAGTCCGAAGACTCAACCTGCCCTGAAGAGAAACGAGGATGGAAACCAGAATTGCAGAAAAACGGCGAAACCAAAGTAGCCGAGCTGGCCCGATTATTAAGGGCGAACTCAGCCAACGGCAAAAAGGACACCCAATCATCCTGATCAGCAGAAACAAAGCATCTCAGATATGTTTCCAAAGTTTGATTCGTTCGTTCGGTTTGGCCATTTATCTGAGGATGAAAAGCCGAGGAGAAAGACAAATCAATGCCCATCCTAGCACAAAAGGATCGCCAAAACCTCGAAACAAACTGGGAACCTCTGTCAGAAACGATGTTCTCCGGGATACCATGTAAACGAACCACATGCTGGAAAAATAATGGCACCAAATCCGAGGAGGAAGGCAATTTAGACAAAGGTACCAAATGGACCATCTTAGAAAAGCGATCACAAACCACCCAAATGACCGACATCTTTTGAGAGATGGGGAGATCCGAAATAAAATCCATAGAAATATGCGTCCAGGGCCTCTTCGGGACCGGCAAGGGCAAAAGCAACCCACTGGCACGAGAACAGCAGGGCTTAGCCCGAGCACAAGTCCCACAGGACTGCATAAAAGAACGCACATCCCGTGACAAAGACGGCCACCAGAAGGATCTAGCCACCAAATCTCTGGTACCAAAGATTCCAGGATGCCCAGCCAACACTGAACAATGAATCTCAGAGATAACTCTACTAGTCCATCTATCAGGGACAAACAGTTTCTCCGCTGGGCAACGGTCAGGTCTATCAGCCTGAAATTTTTGCAGCACCCGCCGCAAATCAGGGGAGATGGCAGACAAAATTACCCCCTCTTTGAGAATACCCGCCGGCTCAGGAACACCCGGAGAGTCAGGCACAAAACTCCTTGACAGGGCATCAGCCTTCACATTCTTAGAGCCCGGAAGGTACGAAACCACAAAATCAAAACGGGAGAAAAATAACGACTATCGAGCCTGTCTCGGATTCAACCGTTTGGCAGACTCAAGATAAGTCAAATTCTTGTGATCTGTCAAGACCACCACGCGATGCTTGGCTCCTTCCAGCCAATGACGCCACTCCTCGAATGCCCACTTCATGGCCAACAACTCACGATTACCAACATCATAGTTACGCTCAGCAGGCAAAAACTTTCTAGAAAAGAAAGCACATGGCTTCATCACCGAGCCATCAGAACTTTTTTGCAACAAAACAGCCCCTGCTCCAATCTCAGAAGCATCAACCTCAACCTGAAACGGAAGCGAAACATCTGGCTGGCACAACACAGGGGCAGAAGAAAAACGACGCTTCAACTCCTGAAAAGCTTCTACAGCTGCAGAAGACCAATTGACCACATCAGCACCCTTCTTGGTCAAATCAGTCAATGGTTTAGCAACAGTAGAAAAATTAGCAATGAAGCGCCGATAAAAATTAGCAAAGCCCAGGAACTTTTGCAGGCTCTTCACAGATGTCGGCTGAGTCCAATCGTAAATGGCCTGGACTTTAACAGGGTCCATCTCGATAGTAGAAGGGGAAAAAATGAACCCCAAAAATGAAACCTTCTGAACTCCAAAGAGACACTTTGACCCCTTCACAAACAAGGAATTCGCACGAAGGACCTGGAACACCATTCTGACCTGCTTCACATGAGACTCCCAATCATCCGAAAAGACCAAAATATCATCCAAATACACAATCAGGAATTTATCCAGGTACTCTCGGAAGATATCATGCATAAAGGACTGAAATACTGATGGAGCATTGGAAAGCCGAATAGCATAACCAGGTACTCAAAATGGCCCTCGGGCGTATTAAATGCTGTTTTCCATTCATCGCCTTGTTTAATACGCACAAGATTATACGCCCCTCGAAGATCTATCTTGGTGAACCAACTAGCCCCTTTAATACGAGCAAACAAATCAGACAGCAACGGCAAAGGATACTGAAATTTGACTGTAATTTTATTAAGAAGGCGGTAATCAATACAAGGTCTCAAAGAACCATCCTTCTTGGCCACAAAAAAGAACCCTGCTCCTAACGGTGATGACGACGGGCGAATATAGCCTTTCTCCAAGGATTTCTTTATATAACTCCGCATAGCGGCGTGTTCTGGCACAGATAAATTGAACAATCGGCCCTTAGGAAACTTACTACCAGGAATCAAATTAATTGCACAATCGCAATCCCTATGAGGAGGTAGGGCACTGGCTTTGGGCTCATCAAATACATCCCGATAATCCAACAAAAACTCTGGAACTTCAGAGAGAGTGGAAGACGAAATAGATAAAAATGGAACATCACCATGTACCCCCTGGCAACCCCAGCTGGACACAGACATAGATTTCCAGTCCAATACTGGATTATGAACCTGTAGCCATGGCAACCCCAAAACGACCACATCATGCAGATTATGCAACACCAGAAAGCGGATATCCTCCTGATGTGCAGGAGCCATGCACATGGTCAATTGGGTCCAGTACTGAGGCTTATTCATGGCCAAAGGTGTAGCATCAATTCCTCTCAATGGAATAGGATGCTGCAAGGGCTCCAAGAAAAAACCACAGCGCCTAGCATACTCCAAGTCCATCAAATTCAGGGCAGCGCCTGAATCCACAAATGCCATAACAGAATAGGATGACAAAGAGCAAATCAGAGTAACAGACAATAGAAATTTAGACTGTACCGTACCAATGGTGGCAGACCTAGCGAACCGCTTAGTGCGCTTAGGACAATCGGAGATAGCATGAGTGGAATCACCACAGTAAAAACATAGCCCATTCCAACGTCTGTGTTCTTGCCGTTCAGCTCTGGTCAAAGTCCTATCACATTGCATAGGCGCAGGCCCATGCTCAGATAGTACCGCCAAATGGTGCACAGCTTTACGCTCACGCAAGCGTCGATCGATCTGAATGGCCAAGGACATAGACTCATTCAGACCAGCAGGCATGGGAAACCCCACCATGACATCCTTAAGGGCTTCAGAGAGACCCTTTCTGAAGATTGCTGCCAGGGCACATTCATTCCACTGAGTGAGCACAGACCACTTTCTAAACTTCTGACAATATATCTCCGCTTCACCCTGACCCTGACACAGAGCCAGCAATATTTTCTCTGCCTGATCCACTGAATTAGGTTCGTCATAAAGCAATCCAAGCGCCAGGAAAAACGCATCAACATCACGCAATGCCGGATCTCCTGGCGCAAGGGAAAATGCCCAGTCTTGAGGGTCACCACGTAACAAAGAAATAATGATCTTTACTTGTTGAACAGGGTCACCTGAGGAGCGAGGTTTCAAGGCAAGAAACAATTTACAATTATTTTTGAAATTCAAGAACTTAGATCTATCACCAAAAAACAAATCAGGAATTGGAATCCTAGGCTCTGACATCGGATTCTGAACCACAAAATCTTGAATGTTTTGTACCCTTGTAGTGAGATTATCCATCCAAGAGGACAGACCTTGAATGTCCATGTTTACACCAGTGTCCTGAACCACCCAGAGGCAAAGGGGAAGAGAGAGACAAAACACACTGCAAAGAAAAAAAAATGGTCTCAGAACTTCTCTTATCCCTCTATTGAGATGCATTAGTACTTTGGGCCACCTGTACTGTTATGACCTGGCGGTCAGGACAATAATGGACCTGGTGGTTAAGAGCACACGGAATGACCTGATAGTTTCTGATAATAAAGGACGAGCTCTGGGACGTGGGAACTCTGCTGACCACAATCCCTAATCCTATCAAACACACTAGAAATAGCCGTGGATTGCGCCTAACGCTCCCTATGCAACTCGGCACAGCCTAAGGAACTAGCTAGCCCTGAAGATAGAAAAATAAAGCCTACCTTGCCTCAGAGAAATTCCCCAAAGGAAAAGGCAGCCCCCTACATATAATGACTGGGAGTAAAGATGAAAATACAAACACAGAGATGAAATAGATTTAGCAAAGTGAGGCCCGACTTACTGAACAGACCGAGGATAGGAAAGGTTACTTTGCGGTCAGCACAAAAACCTACAAAAAGACCACGCAGAGGGCGCAAAAAGACCCTCCGCACCGACTCACGGTGCGGAGGCGCTCCCTCTGCGTCCCAGAGCTTCCAGCAAGCAAGACAACAATAAGAATAGCGAGCTGGACAGAAAAATAGCAAACCCAAGAAATACAAGCTGGAACTTAGCTTTTGCTGGGAAGACAGGTCACAAGAACGATCCAGGAGTGAACTAGACCAATACTGGAACATTGACAGGTGGCATGGAGCAAAGATCTAAGTGGAGTTAAATAGAGCAGCCAGCTAATGAATTAACCTCGTCACCTGAGGAAGGAAACTCAGAAACACCCACTAGAGGAAGTCCATGGACAGAACCAGCCGAAGTACCATTCATGACCACAGGAGGGAGCCCGACAACAGAATTCACAACAATTGACACAATCTTACAGGTGCATGTCGCAAAATTAAAATATCAAAATGTTAATTTATTTCAGTTCTTCAATACAAAAAGTGAATCTCAAATATTATACAGAGTCATTACAGAGTGATGTAATTCAAGTGTTTATTTTTGTTAATGTTGATGATTATGGCTTACAGCCAATGAAACTGCAAAAGTCATTATCTCAGAAAATTAGAATACTTTATAACACCAGCTTGAAAAAATGATTTTAAAATCCAAAATATTGGCCAACTGAAATGTATGTTCAGTAAATGCACTCAATACTTGGTTGGCACATCAATTACTGCATCAATGCGGCGTGCTGTTATAAAGTATTCTAATTTACTGAGATAATGACTTTTGGGTTTTCATAGGCTGTAAGCCATAATCATCAACGTTTACAGAAATAAACACTTGAAATACATCACTCTGTTTGTAATGACTCTATCTAATATACGAGTTTCACTTTTTGTACTGAAGAACTGAAATAAATTAACTTTTTGATTATATTCTAATTTTGTGAGATCCACCTTTACCAGCTTTCTCCATCATCTTTACAAGGTTTTTTGCTTTTGTCCTTGGGTTGATAAGCACATGTTGGATCATAGCACATTCATCTCTGGGACACAGAACCCCTCTCCTTCCTGAGCAGTATGATGGCTGGACATTCCCATCTTGTTTGTACTTGCCTATACTTGTTTGTACAGATGAATGAGGCACCTTCAGGTATCTTGAAATTGCATCTAAGGATGAGCCACACTTGTGCAAGTCCACAATTCTCTTCCTGATGTCTTGGCTGTTTTCTTGAGACTTTTCTGTTGTGAATTCTGTGGCTGAGTTCACTTCTGTGGTCACAAGTGGTATTGCAGTCTCTGGGCTTCCTCCCTCAGGTGTTTTGGTGAGCTCGTTGGCTGCCTTGCTATTTAGCTCCACCTGAGTCTGTCTTCCTTGCTCCTTGTCAATGTTCCAGTGTTGGATCTGAGCTACTGCATCTTTCCTTGGGCCTGCTGCTCTGCTAGATAAGTGCTTCTAGTTTGTTTTCTGTTTTTTCTGTCCAGCTTGCTATTAACTTTTGCTGGAAGCTCTGAGAAGCAAAGGGGTGCACCGCCGTGCTGTTAGTTCGGCACGGTGGGTCTTTTTGCCCCTTTGCGTGGTTTTCGTTTTAGGGTTTTTTGTAGACTGCATAGTTCTCTTTGCTATCCTCGCTCTGTCTAGAATATCGGGCCTCACTTTGCTGAATCTATTTCATTCCTACGTTTGTCTTTTCATCTTGCTAACAGTCATTATATGTGGGGGGCTGCCTATTCCTTTGGGGTATTTCTCTGAGGTAAGTCAGGCTTGTATTTCTATCTTCAGGCTAGTCAGCTCCTCAGGCAGTGCCGAGTTGCATAGGTAGTTGATAGGCGCAATCCACTGCTGCTTATAGTTGTGTGAGGATAGATCAGGTACTGCAGTCTACAGAGATTCCACGTCTCAGAGCTCGTCCTATTGTTTTTGGTTATTGCCAGATCTCTGTATGTGCGCTGATTACTGCACGCTGTGTTGCCTGATTGCCAGCCATAACAGTACAAGGAGCCCTTCAATGATTTCCAATAGAGGGAAAAAAGAAATCCTGACATCATTTTTTTTTCTTAGCTCTGTCTTCAGTCTTTTTTTTCCCCTAGACATTAGAGTGCTTCAGGACACAGCTGTGGACATGGATATTCAGGCTCTGTGCTCCTCAATGGATAATCTCGTTGTAAATGTACAAAAGATTCAAGATACTATTGATCAGAAATCGATGCTAGAACCAAGAATTCCGATTCCTGATTTGTTTTTTGGTGACAGAACTAAGTTCCTGAGCTTCAGAAATAATTGTAAGCTATTTTTGGCCTTGAAACCTCATTCTTCTGGTAATCCTATTCAACAGGTTTTGATTATTATTTCTTTTTTGCGCGGCGACCCACAGGACTGGGCGTTTTCTCTTGCACCAGGAGATTCTGCATTGAGTAATGTTGATGCATTTTTCCAGGCGCTGGGATTGCTTTACGATGAGCCTAATTCAGTGGATCAAGCTGAGAAAAATCTGCTGGCTTTATGCCAGGGTCAGGATGATGTAGAAGTATATTGTCAGAAATTTAGGAAATGGTCAGTACTCACTCTGTGGAATGAATCTGCACTAGCGGCTTTGTTCAGAAAGGGTCTCTCTGAAGCTCTTAAGGATGTAATGGTGGGATTTCCTATGCCTGCTGGTTTGAATGAGTCTATGTCCTTGGCCATTCAGATCGGTCGTCGCTTGCGCGAGCGTAAATCTGTGCACCATCTGGCGGTATTGTCTGAGAGTAAGCCTGAGCCTATGCAGTGCGACAGGACTATGACTAAAGTAGAACGGCACGAACACAGACGTCTGAACAGACTGTGTTTCTATTGTGGTGATTCTACTCATGCTATTTCTAATTGTCCTAAACGCACTAGGCGGTTCGATAGCTCTGCCGTTATTGGTACTGTACAGTCCAAATTCCTTTTGTCCATTACCTTAATGTGCTCTTTGTCATCATATTCTGTCATGGCGTTTGTGGATTCAGGCGCTGCCCTGAATCTGATGGATTTGGATTATGCTAAACGTTGTGGATTTTTCTTGGAGCCTTTGCGGTGTCCTATTCCGTTGAGAGGAATTGATGCTACACCTTTGGCCAAGAATAAGCCTCAGTACTGGGCCCAGCTGACCATGTGCATGGCTCCTGCACATCAGGAAGTTATTCGCTTTTTGGTACTGCATAATTTGCATGATGTGGTCGTGTTGGGGTTGCCATGGCTACAAACCCATAATCCAGTATTGGATTGGAACTCTATGTCGGTAACCAGCTGGGGTTGTCAGGGAGTACATGGTGATGTTCCATTTTTGTCTATTTCGTCATCCATTCCTTCTGACATCCCAGAGTTCTTGTCGGACTTTCAGGATGTATTTGAAGAGTCCAAGTCTGATGCCCTACCTCCGCATAGGAATTGTGATTGTGCTTTCGATTTGATTCCTGGTAGTAAATTCCCTAAGGGTCGTTTATTTAATTTGTCCGTACCTGAACACACCGCTATGCGCAGTTATGTGAAGGAGTCCCTGGAGAAGGGACATATTCGCCCATCGTCGTCACCATTGGGAGCAGGGTTCTTTTTTGTAGCCAAGAAGGATGGTTCGCTAAGACCGTGTATTGATTACCGCCTTCTTAATAAGATCACTGTTAAGTTTCAGTATCCCTTGCCATTGATTTCTGACTTGTTTGTTCGGATTAAGGGGGCTAGTTGGTTTACTAAGATTGATCTTCGTGGTGCGTATAATCTGGTGAGAATCAGGCAGGGAGATGAATGGAAAACGGCATTTAATACGCCCGAGGGTCATTTTGAGTATCTGGTGATGCCGTTCGGACTTGCCAATGCTCCATCTGTTTTTCAGTCTTTTATGCATGACATTTTCCGTGAGTATCTGGATAAATTCTTGATTGTTTACTTGGATGACATTTTGATCTTCTCAGATGATTGGGAGTCTCATGTGAAGCAAGTCAGAATGGTTTTCCAGGTACTGCGTGCTAATTCCTTGTTCGTGAAGGGATCAAAGTGTCTCTTCGGTGTGCAGAAAGTTTCATTTTTGGGGTTCATATTTTCCCCTTCTACTATCGAGATGGATCCGGTTAAGGTTCAGGCCATCCAGGATTGGACTCAGCCGACATCTCTAAAAAGTCTGCAGAAATTCCTGGGCTTTGCTAATTTTTATCGTCGCTTCATCTGTAATTTTTCTAGCATTGCCAGACCATTGACCGATTTGACCAAGAAGGGTGCTGATTTGGTTAATTGGTCTTCTGCTGCCGTGGAAGCTTTTCAGGAGTTGAAGCGTCGTTTTTGCTGTGCCCCTGTGTTGTGTCAACCTGATGTTTCTCTTCCGTTCCAGGTCGAGGTTGATGCTTCTGAGATTGGTGCAGGGGCGGTTTTGTCACAGAGAGGTTCTGGTTGCTCAGTGTTCAAACCATGTGCTTTCTTTTCCAGGAAATTTTCTGCTGCTGAGCGTAATTATGATGTGGGCAACCGAGAGTTGCTGGCCATGAAGTGGGCATTCGAGGAGTGGCGTCATTGGCTTGAGGGTGCTAAGCATCGCGTGGTGGTTTTGACTGATCATAAGAACCTTACTTATCTTGAGTCTGCCAAGCGCTTGAATCCTAGACAGGCCCGTTGGTCGTTATTTTTTGCTCGTTTTGATTTTGTGATTTCATACCTTCCGGGCTCTAAAAATGTGAAGGCGGATGCTCTGTCTAGGAGTTTTGTGCCCGACTCTCCGGGGTTATCTGAGCCGGCGAGTATCCTCAAGGAAGGAGTCATTGTGTCTGCCATCTCCCCTGATTTGCGGAGAGTGTTGCAGAAATTTCAGGCTAATAAACCTGATCGTTGTCCGGCCGAGAAACTGTTCGTCCCTGATAGGTGGACTAGTAAAGTTATCTCTGAACTTCATTGTTCGGTGCTGGCCGGTCATCCAGGAATCTTTGGTACCAGGGAGTTGGTTGCTAGATCCTTCTGGTGGCCATCTCTGTCACGGGATGTGCGTGCTTTTGTGCAGTCCTGTGGAATTTGTGCTAGGGCTAAGCCCTGCTGTTCACGTGCCAGTGGGTTGCTTTTGCCCTTGCCGGTCCCGAAGAGGCCTTGGACACATATTTCGATGGATTTCATTTCTGACCTTCCCGTTTCTCAAAAAATGTCGGTCATTTGGGTGGTCTGTGATCGCTTTTCTAAAATGGTCCATCTGGTGCCCTTGGTTAAATTGACTTCCTCCTCTGATTTGGTGCCTTTGTTCTTCCAGCATGTGGTTCGTTTACATGGCATTCCTGAGAATATTGTTTCTGACAGAGGTTCCCAGTTTGTCTCGAGGTTCTGGCGAGCCTTTTGTGGTAGGATGGGCATTGACCTATCTTTTTCCTCGGCCTTCCATCCTCAGACTAATGGCCAGACCGAACGAACCAATCAGACCTTGGAAACATATCTGAGATGTTTTGTTTCCGCTGACCAGGATGATTGGGTGTCATTTTTGCCGTTGGCTGAGTTCGCCCTTAATAATCGGGCCAGCTCGGCTACCTTGGTCTCTCCATTTTTCTGCAATTCTGGGTTCCATCCTCGTTTCTCTTCAGGACAGGTTGAGTCTTCGGACTGTCCTGGTGTGGATTATGTGGTGGACAGGTTGCAGCAGATCTGGACTCAGGTAGTGGACAATTTGACCTTGTCCCAGGAGAAGGCTCAGCTTTTCGCTAATCGCAGACGCCGTGTGGGACCCCGACTTCGTGTTGGGGATCTGGTTTGGTTATCTTCTCGTCATATACCTATGAAGGTTTCCTCTCCTAAATTTAAACCTCGTTTTATTGGTCCGTATAGGATTTCTGAGATTCTCAATCCGGTGTCTTTTCGTCTGACCCTCCCAGACTCCTTTTCCATACATAATGTATTCCATAGGTCGTTGTTGAGGAGATACGTGGCACCTATGGTTCCATCTGTGGAGCCTCCTGCCCCTGTTTTGGTGGAGGGGGAATTGGAGTATATTGTGGAGAAGATTTTGGATTCTCGTGTCTCTAGACGGAAACTCCAGTATCTGGTCAAATGGAAGGGTTATGCTCAGGAAGATAATTCCTGGGTTTTTGCCTCTGATGTCCATGCCCCAGATCTTGTTCGTGCCTTTCATGTGGCTCATCCTGGTCGGCCTGGGGGTTCTGGTGAGGGTTCGGTGACCCCTCCTCAAGGGGGGGGTACTGTTGTGAATTCTGTGGCTGAGTTCACTTCTGTGGTCACAAGTGGTATTGCAGTCTCTGGGCTTCCTCCCTCAGGTGTTTTGGTGAGCTCGTTGGCTGCCTTGCTATTTAGCTCCACCTGAGTCTGTCTTCCTTGCTCCTTGTCAATGTTCCAGTGTTGGATCTGAGCTACTGCATCTTTCCTTGGGCCTGCTGCTCTGCTAGATAAGTGCTTCTAGTTTGTTTTCTGTTTTTTCTGTCCAGCTTGCTATTAACTTTTGCTGGAAGCTCTGAGAAGCAAAGGGGTGCACCGCCGTGCTGTTAGTTCGGCACGGTGGGTCTTTTTGCCCCTTTGCGTGGTTTTCGTTTTAGGGTTTTTTGTAGACTGCATAGTTCTCTTTGCTATCCTCGCTCTGTCTAGAATATCGGGCCTCACTTTGCTGAATCTATTTCATTCCTACGTTTGTCTTTTCATCTTGCTAACAGTCATTATATGTGGGGGGCTGCCTATTCCTTTGGGGTATTTCTCTGAGGTAAGTCAGGCTTGTATTTCTATCTTCAGGCTAGTCAGCTCCTCAGGCAGTGCCGAGTTGCATAGGTAGTTGATAGGCGCAATCCACTGCTGCTTATAGTTGTGTGAGGATAGATCAGGTACTGCAGTCTACAGAGATTCCACGTCTCAGAGCTCGTCCTATTGTTTTTGGTTATTGCCAGATCTCTGTATGTGCGCTGATTACTGCACGCTGTGTTGCCTGATTGCCAGCCATAACACTTTTCCATGATTCTACACAAGGAAGCAGTGTGTTTCAGGTGTGCATTAAAATACGCCCACAGGTGTTTCTCTATTTAACTCACATGTTGCCAAATAAACTATCAGAAGCTTTCAAACACATGACAATCACATGGGCAGTCCAGACTTGTTTAACCCCTTACCGGCATCGGACGTACTATACCGTCCGATGCCGGCTCCCCTGCTTTGATGCAGGGCTCCGCGGTGAGCCCGCACCAAAGCCGGGACATGTCAGCTGTTTTGAACAGCTGACATGTGCCCGTAATAGGCGCGGGCAGAATCGCGATCTGCCCGCACCTATTAACTAGTTAAATGCCGCTGTCAAACGCAGACAGCGGCATTTAACTACCGCTTCCGGCCGGGCGGCCGGAAATGACGTCATCGCTGACCCCCGTCACATGATCGGGGGTCGGCGATGCTTGTGAATGGTAACCATAGAGGTCCTTGAGACCTCTATGGTTACTGATTGCCCGTCGCTGTGAGCGCCACCCTGTGGTCGGCGCTCACAGCACACGTGCAATTCTGCTACATAGCAGCGATCAGCAGATCGCTGCTATGTAGCAGAGCCGATCGTGCTATGCCTGCTTCTAGCCTCTCATGGAGGCTATTGAAGCATGGCAAAAGTTAAAAAAAAAAGTTTAAAAAAATGTGAAAAAAATAAAAAAAACATAAAAGTTTAAATCACCCCCCTTTCGCCCCAATCAAAATAAATCAATAAAAAAAATATCAAATCTACGCATATTTGGTATCGCCGCGCTCAGAATCGCCCGATCTATCAATTAAAAAAAAGTATTAACCTGATCGCTAAACAGCGTAGCGGGAAAAAAATTCGAAACGCCAGAATTACGTTTTTTTGGTTGCCGCGACATTGCATTAAAATGCAATAACGGGCGATCAAAAGAACGTATCTGCACCGAAATGCTATCATTAAAAACGTCATCTCGGCACGCAAAAAATAAGCCCTCAACCGACCCCAGATGATGAAAAATGGAGACGCTACGAGTATCAGAAAATGGCGCAATTTTTTTTTTTTTAGCAAAGTTTGGAATTTTTTTTCACCACTTAGATAAAAAATAACCTAGTCATGTTTGGTGTCTATGAACTCGTAATGACCTGGAGAATCATAATGGCAGGTCAGTTTTAGCATTTAGTGAACCTAGCAAAAAAGCCAAACAAAAAACCAATGTGGGATTGCACTTTTTTTGCAATTTCACAGCACTTGGAATTTTTTTCCCGTTTTCTAGTACACGACATGCTAAAACCAATGATGTCATTCAAATGTACAACTAGTCCCGCAAAAATTAAGCCCTCACATGGCCAAATTGACAGAAAAATAAAAAAGTTATGGCTCTGGGAAGGAGGGGAGCGAAAAACGAACACGGAAAAACCAAAAATCCCCCGGTCATGAAGGGGTTAAAGACATAGTAATATTAGTATATGTAAACTTTTGACTTTGCAGTAAGTAATAAAAATGCCTTAAAACATTCTCTCTCTCATTATTCTGGCAAATTAATCTATATATATAATTGTCTAAGGGTTTTTCCGTCTGTCCTGGAAATCCCGCGTCTCTGATTGGTCGAGGCCGCCAGGCCTCGACCAATCAGCGACGGGCACAGTGACGATGATGTCATAAAGGACGTAGACATCCCGCGTCTGATCAGCAACGGGCACAGTATCGACGTAGATGTCATAATGGTTGCCATGGCGACGATGATATCATAAAGGTTGCCTTGACCAATCAGCGACGGGCACAGTCTGCCGCGAATTCTGGAATCATCATTGTCCATATACCTTTGCCTCGACCATTGCAATTGTCCATTGCCTCGACCAATCAGCGTCGGGCACAGCATCGACGTAGAAATCCCGCATCTCTGATTGGTCGAGGCCGTCAGGCCTCGACCAATCAGCGACGGGCACAGCGACGATGATGTCATAAAGGACGTAGGACGTAGACATCCCGGCCTCGAGGCCTGGCGGCCTCGACCAATCAGCAACGGGCACAGCGACGATGATGTCATAAAGGACGTAGAAATCCCACGTTTCTGATTCAGCGACGGGCACAGTATCGACGTAGATGTCATAATGGTTGCCATGGCGACAATTATGTCATAAAGGTTGCCTCGACCAATCAGCGACGGGCACAGTCTGCCGCGAATTCTGGAATCATCATTGTCCATATACTACGGGGACATGCATATTCTAGAATACCCGATGTGTTAGAATCGGGCCACAATCTAGTAATTAATAACTATGGTAATCCTAACTGACCTAAAACTGGAAAAATGTATTTTGATTTCATTTCAGATATTGAGAAAAACATGCATATGTGTCTTTTTATCTAGTGTATGCAAACTTCTGGTTTCAACTGTATAATCCTACATAATGTTAAATTTCCAATGCACATACTAAAGTGTGATAATTTGTCAGAAGACTCAGGGTATGTGCGGACGATCAGTAAACACTGCGGTTTGACACAGCATTCAACCAGCAGTGTCCAGATGTTTCAGCATAGTGGATGGGATTTCAAGAAATCCCATGCCCACTATGCGTCCACAGACACCCGCGGCTCATCCGTGGAGACGGACATGTGGTGCATCTGTCCAAACAGCAGCATGTCAATTTCTCTTGCGCAGACACTAACCACCTCAAGATAAATTACACCAATAGAATTTATTGGAGGTGGTGAATTCGAATGGTTCAGTGATCACATGTGGATTCACCTGCGCTCAATACATGGCAGCGCTTTGAACGCAATGAACATGAGCTGCATCCAAAGGGCTGCAGCCAGCCTACCAAGAATCCAAATATAAGAAATTAAGTACAAAAACTCATGCATGTCAGGAAGGTTTTAAAATAATCTAAAGAAGGTATCTCACAAAAGACTAAGAATGGAACACACTGTGGAATTTAATCCGTACTGACCTCTTGCATCATGTAAATGTAATCTGCCATATATTTTTTCCATATTTACTACAAACAAGCCACAGAATCCAAAGTTTAACCCCTTCACGACCTATGACGTATAGGTACATCAAAGGTCATATCCCGTCCTTTAATGAGGGCTCTAAAACTTAGCTCGCATCTTTCCTCTCTCATCATGGCTGATTTACCTGTAGCTGATCCACCCGCAGCTGTTAATCAGTTGAATGCCGCTGTCAACCACTGACAGCGGCATTTAAGAAGTGCTTGCTGGAAGCGCTTCACAAGTGCTGCTCATTCACTCCCCTGTCACATGATCGCGGAGTGCAAATGCGTTGTCATGACAGCAGAAGACTCACATGCCTTTCAATTTTAGTTGAGCGAATTCCTGGATCATGCCGGCTGATCAGCTGATCGGCCCCGCAGCTACATGTGTCGCAGCTTTGTCTCAGCACATGCTCGGAGAGCCCAACAAACAGGATCTCTATGCAGGTGCTGTAACTGTCACACAGCCGCGACACACACAGCTGCAGTGCCGATCAGCCAGCGCGATTCAGGAAGCCAGGTTCTCTCTACAGCTTATTCAGTAAGCGCTATAGCTTGGAGAATAAGAAAGGACCCAAACAAATTCGCTCAACTCTACTGTCAATGTGAATGTCATAGGAGATCTCGATTTTTGGTACTATTGGCCAGGCTGAATTCCTGCTATGTGTAGAACAGGCGATCAGTCCTTCACAGCTTCAAGTCTCCTAAGGTGACTATTGAAGTCAGTAAAAGGTTAAAAAAAATTTAAAATATAAAAAAACACAAAAGTTCAAATCATCCCCCTTTTGCCACATTGAAAATAAGGCATATTGGGTAGGGCTGCATTCAGAAATGTCTAATCTATCAAAATATAAAAGCAATTATTTGGACTGGTAAACGACGTAATCAGAAAAAAATCAAAACACCAGAATTATTTTTTTTGTTTGCCACAACATTGCAATAAAATGTAATAACAGGTGATAAAACGTCAGCTCATGGCATAAAAAATAAACCCTAACCCAGCAACAGATCCCGAAAAAAGGAGATGCTGGGTCTTCGAAAATGGTGACATATGCAAAAAACATTTTTTCTATAAAATGTTTACATTTTTTTCTCCACTTAAATAAAAAAAAAACCTATACATATTTGGCATCTGTGTACTTGTACCGATCTGGAGAATCATATTGCCAAGTCAGTTTTAGCATATAGTGAACATGGCAAATAAAAAATGCCAAAAAACTATTGTGGAATTGCACTTTTTTCGCAATTTCAAAGCACTTGGAATTTTGTATTCATTTTCCCGTAAATTATATTTTAAAATCAGTGGTATCATTCAAAAGTACAACTCGTCCTGCAAACAACAAGCCATTTATATTAATATATTGACAGAAAAATAAAAAGGTATGGCTCTGGGAAATAAAAACAAAAGTGCAAAAATGGAAAATCGCAAGGTTGTTAAAGGGGTTAAAATGTATTTAACTGTATATCTGTAAAATATCAAAAACACTAGAAAAAAAGCAAACAAAGAGAAACAAGGTTTTATATATATTTTTTGCAGTTAAAACTTTTCATAGGGTATGTGTAAAATTATAATTATCAGATATTTAAAGCAGTCACAAAAATGTGAAACTATAATGTCAAGACCATAGTGCAAAATAAATACTCAGTAAGAATATAGCTGTCATATCTACCAGAGTAGTATTAAAATAGACAACATATATTCTGACTCTTCAAGGCAGTATGAGTCTCTAAATCCTTAGCCATCATCCCTTAGATAACTGTATAATTGTTGTACTCACATGCCAGGCGTCCTCAGACAGTGCCAACTCAGCTGTACTGACTTGTAACAAGAATCCAGGAAAAACAGAGTTGATATTCTCTGAAATCTTGTATTATTATTACTATTATTTAATATTATGGCGCCATTTATTCCATGGCGCTTTACATGTGAGGAGGGGTATACATAATAAAAACAAGTACAATAATCTTAAACAATACAAGTCATGACTGGTACAGTAGGAGAGAGGATCCTGCCCATGAGGGCTCACAAACTACAAGGGATGGGTGAGGATACAATAGGTGAGAGTAGAGCTGATCGTGCAGCAGTTTGGTCGATCGGTGGTTAATGCAGGTTGTAGGCTTGTCGGAAGAGGAGGGTCTTCATGTTCTTTTTGAAGGTTTCGATGGTAGGCGAGAGTCTGATATGTTGTGGTATAGAGTTCCAGAGTATGGGTGATGCGCAAGAGAAATTTTGTATGCGATTGTGGGAAGAGGGGAGTAGAGAAGGAGATTTTGTGAGGATCGGAGGTTGCGTGCAGGTAAGTACCGGGAGACAAGGTCACAGATGTATAGAGGAGACAGGTTGTGGATGGCTTTGTATATCATGGTTAGGGTTTTGTACTGGAGTCTCTGGGCAATGGGGAGCCAGTGAAGGGATTGACTGAGTGGAGAGGCCGGGGAATAGCGGGGGAACAGGTGGATTAGTCGGGCAGCAGAGTGTTAAGTGTATTAAAGGGAACCTGTCACCCCCAAAATGGAAGGTGAGCTAAGCCCACCGGCATCAAGGGCTTATCTATAGCATTCTGTAATGCTGTAGATAAGCCGCTGATGTATCCTAAAAGATAAGAAAAAGAGGTTAGATTATACTCACTCAGGGGCGGTCCCGGTCCAGTTCTGGTCCGATGGGTGTCACAGTCTGGTCCGGCGCCTCCTATCTTCATCAGATGATGTCCTCTTCTCTTCACGCTGCGACTCTGGTGCAGGCATACTTTGTCTGCCCTGTTGAGGGCAGAGCAAAGTACTGCAGTGCACAGGCACCAGGAAAGGTCAGAGAGGCCCGGTGCCTGCGCACTGAAGTACTTTGCTCTGCCCTCAACAGGGCAAAGTACGCCTGCGCCAGAGCCACAGCGTGAAGAGAAGAAGAGGACGTCATCTGATGAAGATAGGAGGCACCGCACCAGACCGCGACAGCCATCGGACCAGAATCGGACCGGGACCGCCCATGGGTGAGTAAAATCTAACCTCTTTTTCTCATCTTTTAGGATACATCGGGAGCTTATCTACAGCATTACAAAATGCTGTAGATAAGCCCCTGATGCCGGTGGGCTTAGCTCACCTTCCATTTTGGGGGTGACAGGTTCCCTTTAATACACTTAACACTCTGCTGCCCGACTCATGGGACACAACAACATATTTGTATGAAATGTGACAAAAATATATTTCAATATTGAATAATATTTATGTCTGTGTAATGTCTGAGTAATTATAATCTCGCACGATTGTTTCATACACAAACCACATTTCTATAGTAAAAATACGTGGTGCAGTCATGGGGATAAGATTTTCCCCTATTTGCCAAATATCTTGGGACTTGTAAAGAGGCCTGCAAAATTATTAAACCCCGCTCCCCCTTGACATTTTTCGTATTTTGCTACCTCACAACCTGGAATTTCACTCATTTTTTGGAGGATTTGCCTCAGTTCATATAAAGAACATGCCTACCACTGTGAATATTTGGTTTTCTTTTTATTGTACAGCAAACAACAAATAGAACAAAATAACTGAAAACTTAAATGTGCATAACTATTCACCCCCCTAAAGTGACAACTTTGTAATACCTCCTTTTGTGGCAACTACAGCTACAAGTCACTTTAGACAAGTCTCTATATGCTTTCTACTTCTTACCACTTGGATTTTTGCCCATACCTCAAGGCAAAACTGCTCCAACTCCTTCCTGTTAGATGGTTTCCTCTGGTAAACAATCTTCAAGTCTGACCACAAATTCTCAATTGGAATAAGGTCTGGGCTTTGACTAGGCCACTCCAAAACATTTCCATGTTTCCCCTTAAACCACTCGAGTGTCGCTTTAGCAGTATGATTTGAGTCATTGTCTTGTTGGAAGGTGAGACTTCGTCCCAATCTTAACCCCTTAGTGACAGAGCCAATTTGGTACTTAATGACCGGGCCAATTTTTGCAATTCTGACCACTGTCACTTTATGAGGTTATAACTCTGGAACGCTTCAATGGATCCCGCTGATTCTGAGATTGTTTTTTCGTGACATATTGTACTTCATTTTAGTGGTAACATTTCTTCGATATTACTTGCGATTATTTATGAGAAAAACGGAACTATGGCGAAAATTTTTAAAATTTTGCAATTTTCAAACTTTGTATTTTTATGCCCTTAAATCAGAGAGATATGTCACGAAAAATAGTTAATAAATAACATTTCCCACATGTCTACTTTACGTCAGCACAATTTTGGAAACTAATTTTTTTTTTGTTAGGGAGTTATAAGGGTTAAAAGTTGACCAGCAATTTCTCATTTTTACAACACCATTTTTTTTAGGGACCACATCACATTTGAAGTCATTTTGAGGGGTCTATATGATAGAAAATAATGAAGTGTGACACCATTCTAAAAACTACACCCCTCAAGGTTCTCAAAACCACATTCAAGAAGTTTATTAACCCTTTCCGTGCTTCACAGGAACTGAAACAATGTGGAATGAAAAAATGAACATTTAACTTTTTTTGCAAACATCTTAATTCAGAACCATTTTTATTATTTTCACAAGTGTAAAAACAGAAATGTAACCATAAATTTTGTTATGCAATTTCTCCTGAATACGCCAATACCCCATATGTGGGGGTAAACCACTTTTTGGGCGCACCGCAGAACTTAGAAGTGAAGGTGCGCCGTTTGACTTTTTCAATGCAGAATTGGCTGGAATTGAGATCGGACGCCATGTCACGTTTAGAGAGCCCCTGATGTGCCTAAACAGTGGAAACTCCCCAAGTGACAACATTTTGGAAACTAGACCCCTTAAGGAACTTATCTAGATGTGTGGTGAGCACTTTGAACCCCCAAGTGCTTCACAGAAGTTTATAACGTAGAGCCGTGAAAATAAAAAATCGCTTTTGTTTACACAAAAATGAACTTTTCGCCCACAAATTCTTATTTTCACAAGGGTAACAGGAGGAATTAGACCACAAAAGTTGTTGTGCGATTTCTCCTGAATACGTCGATACCCCATATGTGAGGGTAAACCACTGTTTGGGCGCACCGCAGAGCTTGGAAGTGAAGGAGCGCCGTTTTACTTTTTCAATGTAGAATTGGCTGGAATTGAGATTGGACGCCATGTCGTGTTTGGAGAGCCCCTGATGTGCCTAAACAGTAGAAGCCCCCCACAAGTGACACCATTTTGGAAACTAGACCCCTTAAGGAACATATCTAGATGTTTGGTGAGCACTTTGAACCCCCATGTGCTTCACAGAAGTTTATAATGTAGAGCCGTGAAAAAAAAATCGCATTTTTTCTACAAAAATGATCTTTTTGCCCACAAATTTTTATTTTCACAAGGGTAACAGGAGAAATTAGACCACAAAAGTTGTTGTGCAATTTCTCCTGAGTATGCTGATACCCAATATGTGGGGGTAAACCACTGTTAGGGCGCACTGCAGAGCTTGGAAGAGAAGGAGTGCCGTTTTACTTTTTCAAGTCGCGTTTGGAGAGCCCCTGATGTGCCTAAACAGTAGAAATCCCCCACAAGTGACCCGATTTTGGAAACTAGACCCCCCATGGAACTTATATAGATGTGTGGTGAGAACCTTGAATGCCCAAGTGCTTCACAGAAGTTTATAATGCAGAGCCGTGAAAATAAAAAATATTTTTTTTTTCCACAAAAAAGATTTTTTGGCCCCCAAGTTTTTATTTTCACAAGGGTAACAAGAGAAATTGGACCCCAAAAGTTGTTGTCCAATTTGTCCTGAGTATGCTGGTACCCCATATGTGGGGGTAAACCACTGTTTGGGCGCACGGCAGAGCTCGGAAGGAAGGAGCGCCGTTTTGTTATGCAGACTTTGATAGAATGGTCTGCGGGTATTATGTTGCGTTTGCAGAGCCCCTGATGTACCTAACCAGTAGAAACCCTCCACAAGTGACCCCATTTTGGAAACTAGACCCCCCAAGGAACTTATCTAGATGTGTGGTGAGAACTTTGAATGCCCAAGTGCTTCACAGAAGTTTAGAATGCAGAGTCGTGAAAATAAAAAATATTTTTTTTCCACAAAAAAGATATTGTAGCCCCCAAGTTTTTATTTTCACAAGGGTAACAGGAGAAATTGGACTGCAATATTTGTTGTCCAATTTATCCCGAGTACGCTGATGCGCCATATGTGGGGGTAAACCACTGTTTGGGCGCACGGCAGAGCTCGGAAGGGAAGGAGCGCCTTTTTGGAATGCAGACTTTGATAGAATGGTCTGTGGGCATTATGTTGCGATTGCAGAGCCCCTGATGTACCTAAACTGTAGTAACCCCCCACAAGTGACCACATTTTGGAAACTAGACCCCCCAAGGAACTTATCTAGATGTGTGGTGAGAACTTTGAATGCCCAAGTGCTTCACAGAAGTTTAGAATGCAGAGTCGTGAAAATAAAAAAAAAATTTTTTTTCACAAAAAAGATATTGTAGCCCCCAAGTTTTTTATTTTCTCAAGGGTAACAAGAGAAATTGGACCCCAGAAGTTGTTGTCCAATTTATCCCGAGTACGCTGATGCCCCATATGTGTGGGTAACCCACTGTTTGGGCGCACGGCAGAGCTCAGAAGGGAGGGAGCACCATTTGACTTTTTGAGCGCAAAATTTGCTGTCGTGTTTGGAGACCCCCTGATGTACCTAAACAGTGGAAACCCCCCAATTTTAGCTCCAACCCTAACCCCAACACACCCCTAACCCTAATCCCAACCTGATCCATAATCCTAATCACTAACCCTAACCATAATCACAACCCTTACCCCAAAACAACCCTAATGTCAACCCTAACCATAACCCTAATCAAAACCCTAAATCCAACACACCCCTAATCCTAATCTCAACCCTAACCTCAAACCTAACCCTAATCCCAATACACCCCTAATCACAACCCTAACCTTAACCCTAATCCCAAACCTAACCCTAATCCCAAGCGTAACCCTAATGCCAACCCTAACCCTAATACCAACCCTAATCCAAACCCTAACCCTAATCCCAGCTCTAACCCTAACTTTAGCCCCAACCCTAGCCCTAACTTTAGCCCCAACCCTAACCCTAGCCCTAAGGCTACTTTCACACTTGCGTCGTTTGGCATTCCGTCGCAATCTGTCGTTTTGGACAAGAAACGGATCCTGCAAATGTGCCCGCAGGATGCGTTTTTTGCCCATAGACTTGTATTGCCGACGGATCGTGACGGATGGCCACACGTCGCGTCCGTCGTGCACTGGATCAGTTGTGTTTTGGCGGACCGTCGGCACAAAAAAACGTTCAATGAAACGTTTTTTTGTACGTCGCATCCGCCATTTCTGACCGCGCATGCGTGGCCGTAACTCCGCCCCCTCCTCCCCAGGACATAGATTGGGCAGCGGATGCGTTGAAAAACTACAGCTGCTGCCCACGTTGTGCACAATTTTCACAACGTGCGTCGGTATGTCGGGCCGACGCATTGCGACGGCCCTGTACCGATGTAAGTGTGAAAGAAGCCTAACCCTAAATTTAGCCCCAACCCTAACCCTAAATTTAGCCCCAACCCTAACCCTAAATTTAGCCCCAACCCTAGCCCTAACCCTAGCACTAACCCTAGTCCTAGCCCTAACCCTAACCCTAGCCCTAACCCTACCCCTAACCCTAACCCTACCCCTAACCCTAACCCTACCCCTAACCCTACCCCTAACCCTACCCCTAACCCTAACCCTACCCCTAACCCTACCCCTAACCCTACCCCTAATTTTAGCCCCAACTGCTGTTCTCCTGCCGGCCGGCAGATGGAGACAGATGGCGGGCGCACTGCGCATGCGCCCGCCATTTTCTTCTGCCGGTGGCCAGGAGGAGCAGCAAGAGGATCCAGGGACACAGGTGAGTATGCTAGGGTCCCCGAATCCCCCTATTTCTCTGTCCTCTGATGTGCAATCACATCAGAGGACAGAGAATTACACTTTACTTTTTTTTTTTTTTTTTTGCGGTCGCCGGTAAACAGTTCATTACCGGCGATCGCAAAACAGGGGTCGGTAAAACCGACCCCGATCATGCTCTTTGGGGTCTCGGCTACCCCCGGCAGCCGAGACCCCAAAGATTCTCCCGATGCCGGCGGGCGCACTGCGCATGCGCCCGCCTTTTTGAAGATGGCGGCGCCCACCGGGAGACACGAGGAGCATCGGGGGAGATAGGTGAGTATTGGGGGGCCACCTGGGACCCCTTTTCTCTGTCCTCCGATGTGCGATCACATCGGAGGACAGAGAAATTAAAAAGAGATCGCGTTTTTTTTTTTTTGCGATCGCCGGTAAACGGTTAATTACCGGCGATCGCAAATGCGGGGTGGGTTAAAAAAACCCCGAATCATGTTCTCTGGGGTCTCGGCTACGCCCAGCAGCCGAGACCCCGGAGAAATCCGACTCTGGGGGGCGCTATTCACTTTTTCCACAGCGCCGTTAATTAACGGCGCTGTGGTTTAAGTACCTTTAGCGGCCGCCGTTAAAAGGCGTATCGGCGGTCGCTAAGGGGTTAAATCACTGAAAGATTGAAACAGGGTTTGCTAACAAATATCCCTGTATTTCGCACCATCCATCGTCCCCTAGACTAGGACCATTTTACCTGTCCCTGATGCTGAAAACATCCCCACATCATGATTCTGCCATCACAATGTTGGGATGGTGTTACTGGGGTGATTAGCTGTCTTGGTTTGGTGCCAGATATAGCATTTACCTTGATAGCTAAAAGGTTTAATTTTGGTCTCATCTGATCAAAGCACCTTTCAAAGCTGAGAGTTTTGGTGGGCGGCCTTCTCTTGCCAGGTTTGTTGTGGTACCATATTCTTTCCATTTGATGATAATGGATTTGATGGTGCTCTAGGGGATTTTCAGAGATTGGGATTTTTTTTATAACCCAAGCCTGACTTGCACTTTTCAACAACTTTGTTCCTGACTTGTTTGGAGATCTCCTTGGTCTTCATGGTGTTGTTTGGTTAATGGTGCCCCTGGCTTATTGATGTTGCAGCCTCTGTGGCCTTTCAGAAAAGGTGTGTATATACTGATAGACCATGTGACAAATTAGACACACCCCAAATTTGAGGAGAAAAATAGGAAAAAAACTTTTTTTTATATAAAATGGTGGTGCTTCTTGTAATCCATGCATCTTATTGCTTACCGGGGCTGGTGGCTGCGGTGAAGCGGGGTCCCAAGGTTGTCGCTGGAGGAGGCAAGAATGGAGCGCTGCTGCAGGCCACAGGCTGGGATGAGGGGGTGTTTGGATGTGTGGTGCAGCACGCCGCTGTGGGTGTTCGGTGCTGCGGGGGCTCTGCCAATATCTTGTGAAAGCCCAGAGCCCCCACAGTTATGTGGCGTCCTATGCGGTGGACTGGATTCTGGGAAAATGGCTGCCGGCCAGGGGCGGTGCATGTGCAGATGGAGATCTCGGCACCAAGATCTCGGGAGATGAGATTGCAGCACCGAACACCTGCAGCACCGAACACCTGCAGCACTGAACACCCGCAGCGGCACGCTGCACCGCACATCTGAACACCCCCTCATCTCAGCCTGCGGCCGGTAAGGTATATCCACATTGTAAGACGCACCACCATTTCCCCCTAAATTTTGGGGGAAAAAGTGTGTCTTATAATCCGAAAAATACGATAAATAGTAATAGTACATATAAATAACATAGGGTACTTAATATTATTTTGATCAAAAAAAGCATAAAGCCATTCCAACATGACAAGGTGCATCCAATCGGGACGGACCTATCCTATCAGTATTAAAACCTAACCTTGTGTCAGCAGAACTCATGGTGGATATGGGCAGAGCAGGACAGGGGCCTGACTGTTCAGACACATGTTCATGTGAAGATATATAGAGGAAATGCCTAGATCAAAAAGTGGGGCTATGCCCGTTTGTACAAAACACAAGAAATTGCAAATTATTAGCAGTTTTGAATGGCATCAAATTAACGTTGGAAATGTGCTATAATTAACAGGTGAGAACGTCACCAAAATTACAATTTACACAACATCTATTGCCAATCTGAGGTTACCTTTTTCATTTAATAAAATAGTGAGTAGCTTCACATTGGTGATTATACTAAATATAATCCAGTACAAAACATCACATAAATAGCCCTATTATCCCATCCAAAAGGGCCCAACTTTAGAGAAAATTTCTTTCCAAACTTTCGGGATGTGAGATCCCAGGATTCACAGTGGCATCTCGCAGTAGAAGAGTGAGATCTCACAATTCCACCAAGTAAGAAAATTACACATGGCAAGCAACAGGTCTTCTTTAATTTCAGATTGCAAACATCAATGAACAATATTTACAGTATACTACACATCAATAGCTTTACAACTTCTATTGTACCAGTAAGTCTAGTAAATGGAGAAACAGCAACAGCACTTGAGGATATATCAGTGCTACTTGTCTGAGAAGCACCCATTTGAAATGGTGGTTAGTCTTAGATTTCATTGATTATACTTCCTTGCTAAATCCTGCAATTACCGTATTTTTTGGATTATAAAATGCATTTATTTTCCCCAAAATTTTGGGGGAATGGGGGGTGCATCTTATAATGCGAATGTACCTTTCCGGTACCATTGCGGCAGGCCGCAGGCTGGTATGAAGGGGTGTCCGGCGGTGATGTGGGTGTCTCCGGTGCCTGGCGGCGCTGCGGGGGAGTCCGGCGGTGCTACTGCGGGTGTCTGGCTCTGCTGCCTGGTGCTCTGCTGGTGTCTCTGGTGCTGCGGGTGTTCGGCTGGCGCTGCCCAATGCTGCTACAGCAGTCTCCGGTGCTGCCGGAGCACACCCCGGCAGTCCTATGATTTCCTGTGCTGTGGACTCTGGTAAAATGGCCACCGGGGGAGCGGCACATGCGCAGATAGAGATCTCGGCACTGAGATCTTGGGAGATGAGATTTCGGTGCTGAAATCTCATCTCCCGAGATCTCAGTGCCGAGATCTCCATCTGCACATGCACCACTCCCCCGGCGGCCATTTTACTAGAGTCCACAGGAAATCATTGGACTGCCGGGGCTCTGGCCTTTCACAAAATGTTGGCAAAGCCCCAGCAGCACCGGAGACCACCGCAGCAGCACTGGGCAGCACCGTCTGGGCACCCGCAGTACCGGACACCCGCAGCAGGACCGCCGGACACCCCCGCAGTGCCGCCGGGCACCGGAGACACCAGCAGAGCATCGGGCAGTAACGCCAGACACAAGCAGAACTGCCAGACACCCCTTCATCCCAGCCTGGAGCATCACCCCACTCCTGACTCCTCCAGCAGCGACCCTGGGTCCCCGCTTCACCGCAGCCACCACCCCCAGTAAGCGATAAGACGCATGGATTATAAGAAGCACCACCATTATATAAAAATAAAAATTTTTTCCCCTCAAAATTTGGGGTGCGTCTTATAATCCGGAGCGTCTTATAACGCGAAAAATACGGTAGTTGAATGCTAAATGTAGAGATGCATCTTGGTAGATAGTAGGGCATACCTGAACATGGCCATGAAAGTAAATTAATGTTTCATGGTTTTTAAAAGCCATTTCAAAGTATTATTTGTTAACTTGCTACAATGACAACTAGGCCTTTATATTTGGTGGCATTTGTGCTAGAAAGCTGCTGCTCTGTCTGGATACATTTTAAAGGGAACCTGTCAGCACGAATTTGCAAGTTGAAGTAAAGACATCGTCGCTGGCTGCCGTATCGATTAAATTTATACCTGTCATGGGTTTACCATGACAGAGAGGAGCCAGGAGACCACAGTGTCTGAACTCTGTTACTTCTGCAATGTTAAGAAGCACTCCACTTTCATATTAAATGGTGGTTTCTTTTAGCAGTGCAGGGGTTAATCTGCTCAGTTGAGAGCCCATGGAAGATATCCGGCATTAAGGCTCTCAGCTATTCACTGTTGGCCACTACCTTCTCCTATAAATTCTGGGCACTCGCAAGCATTCATTGTCAGAGGTAGCTTCATGCTGCATGGTTAGGAAAGGGAGGTTTGTTGTTGTTTGAGAAGGCGTTTGGTGGATTTATTTAAGACTGTTGCTAACTTTTGGTTGTGTGCTAATACCTTTCCTTCTCCTACTTTGGTTTTGCTTCATCCTCCATTCCCCAGTGTTTACCTCTGTTGTTTGTGTGAGTATATTTGTATGATTGGTATTTTCCTTTATCCCTGTTTGTATTACTTTGTTAGTCTGGTTGGTGTATTAGTGTAGTGTACTACTACTCCCCTCTTCCCTGGGTGCGGGAAGGGTAGAGACTGAGGGCAGTTTCAGAAGCTAAGGCAAGGTAAGTGGCCCCGGCATCTTCTTCATCAAAAGTAATCTGGGGAACAATGTGAGCTATGGTGCTCCTAGCATTAGAGACAGGGAAGGAGCACCTGGTCCCGAGACACCCGACAACAGAATTGTGACAATACCTTTGGTGAAGAAATACACTTAGTAGTTCTTCTTTAATCACCATTTAAAGTTTTCTAGTCATGAGATTTTGGTGCACAGGGGATGGACTGTGCACTGAGTCTTCTTCCCCTTTGTTGAGCACCTCCACCTGCCTCTGTTGCTTGAATGACAGGTCACTGTTTTTTCAATGACCTGCCTCCTGTTTGAAAAGCAGTGACCTGTCATTGAAACAGCAGAGACAGGCAGATGGGCCAGAAAAGGAGAAGACCAGTGCACAGTCCAGCCCCTGTGCACCGAAATCTCATTACCAAACAAATTCAAGTGCTGTTTAACCCCTTAGTGACAGAGCCAATTTGGTACTTAATGACCGAGCCAATTTTTGCAATTCTGACCACTGTCATTTTATGAGGTTATAACTCTGGAACGCTTCAACGGATCCTGCTGTTTCTGAGATGGTTTTTTCATGACATATTGTACTTCATGTTAGTGGTAACATTTCTTCGATATTACTTGCGATTATTTATGAAAAAAACGGAAATATGGCGAAAATTTTTAAAATTTTGCAATTTTCAAAATTTGTATTTTTATGCCCTTAAATCAGAGAGATATGTCACGAAAAATAGATAATAAATAACATTTCCCACATGTCTACTTTACATCAGCACAATTTTGGAAACAAAATGTTTTTTTGTTAGGGAGTTATAAGGGTAAAAAGTTGACCAGCAATTTCTCATTTTTACAACACCTTTTTTTTTTAGGGACCACATCACATTTGAAGTCATTTTGAGGGGTCTATATGATAGAAAATAACGAAGTGTGACACCATTCTAAAAACTACACCCCTCAAGGTTCTCAAAACCAAATTCAAGAAGTTTATTAACCCTTTACGTGCTTCACAGGAACTGAAACAATGTGGAAGGAAAAAATGAACATTTAACTTTTTTTGCAAACATTTTAATTCAGAACCTTTTTTTTATTTTCACAAGTGTAAAAACAGAAATGTAACCATAAATTTTGTTATGCAATTTCTCCTGAATACGCCAATACCCCATATGTGAAAATAAAAAATCGCATTTATTTACACAAAAATGATCTTTTCGCCCACAAATTCTTATTTTCACAAGGGTAACAGGAGAAATTAGACCACAAAAGTTGTTGTGCGATTTCTCCTGAATACGTCGATACCCCATATGTGAGGGTAAACCACTGTTTGGGCGCACCGCAGAGCTTGGAAGTGAAGGAGCGCCGTTTTACTTTTTCAATGTAGAATTGGCAGGAATTGAGATTGGACGCCATGTCGCGTTTGGAGAGCCCCTGATGTGCCTAAACAGTGGAAACCCCCCACAAGTGACACCATTTTGGAAACTAGACCCCTTAAGGAACTTATCTAGATGTGTGGTGAGCACTTTGAATCCCCATGTGCTTCACAGAAGTTTATAACGTTGAGCCGTGAAAATAAAAAATCGCATTTTTTCTACAAAAATGATCTTTTTGCCCACAAATTTTTATTTTCACAAGGGTAACAGGAGAAATTAGACCACAACAGTTGTAGTGCAATTTCTCCTGAGTACGTCGATACCCAAAATGTGGGGGTAAACCACTGTTTGGGCGCACCGCAGAGCTTGGAAGAGAAGGAGTGCCGTTTTACTTTTTCAATGTAGAATTGTCTGGAATTGAGATCGGACACCATGTCGTGTTTGGAGAGCCCCTGATGTGCCTAAACAGTGGAAATCCCCCACAAGTGACCCGATTTTGGAAACTAGACCCCCCATGGAACTTATCTAGATGTGTGGTGAGAACTTTGAATGCCCAAGTGCTTCACAGAAGTTTAGAATGCAGAGTCGTGAAATTAAAAAAATATTTTTTTTTCCACAAAAAAGATTTTGTAGCCCCCAAGTTTTTATTTTCACAAGGGTAACCGGAGAAATTGGACCACTAAAGTTGTTGTCCAATTTATTCCGAGTATGCTGATGCCCCATATGTGGGGGTAAACCACTGTTTGGGCGCACGGCAGAGCTCGGAAGGGAAGGAGTGCCGTTTTGGAATGCAGACTTAGATAGAATGGTCTGTGGGCGTTATGTTGCGTTTGCAGAGCCCCTGATGTACCTAAACAGTAGTAACCCCCCACAAGTGACCCCATTTTGGAAACTAGACCCCCCAAGGAACTTATCTAGATGTGTGGTGAGAACTTTGAATGCCCAAGTGCTTCACAGAAGTTTAGAATGCAAAGTCATGAAAATAAAAAAATATTTTTTTTTCCACAAAAAAGATTTTGTAGCCCCCAAGTTTTTATTTTCACAAGGGTAACAGGAGAAATTGGACCACTAAAGTTGTTGTCCAATTTATCCTGAGTAAGCTGATGCCCCATATGTGGGGATAACCCACTGTTTGGGCGCACGGCAGAGCTCAGAAGGGAGGGAGCACCATTTAACTTTTTGAGCGCAAAATTGGCTGTCGTGTTTGGAGACCCCTGATGTAACTAAACAGTGGAAACCCCCCAATTCTAGCTCCAACCCTAACCCCAACACACCCCTAACCCTAATCCCAACCCGATCCATAATCCTAATCACTAACCCTAACGATAATCACAACCCTTACCCCAAAACAACCCTAATGTCAACCCTAACCATAACACTAATCAAAACCCTAAATCCAACACACTCCTAATCCTAATCTCAACCCTAACTTCAAACCTAACCCTAATCCCAATACACCCCTAATCACAACCCTAACCTTAACCCTAGTCCCAAACCTAACCCTAATCCCAAGCGTAACCCTAATGCCAACCCTAACCCTAATACCAACCCTAATCCAAACCCTAACCCTAATCCCAACTCTAACCCTAACTTTAGCCCCAACCCTAGCCCTAACTTTAGCCCCAACCCTAACCCTAGCCCTAAGGCTACTTTCACACTTGCGTTGTTTGGCATCCGTCGCAATCCGTTGTTTTGGACAAAAAAACGGATCCTGCAAATGTGCCCGCAGGATGCATTTTTTGCCCATAGACTTGTATTGCCGACGGATCGTGACGGATGGCCACACGTCGCGTCCGTCGTGCACTGGATCAGTTGTGTTTTGGCAGACCGTCGGCACAAAAAACGTTCAATGTAACTTTTTTTGTACGTCGCGTCAGCCATTTCTGACCGCGCATGCATGGCCGTAACTCCGCCCCCTCCTCCCCAGGACATAGATTGGGCAGCGGATGCGTTGAAAAACTACATCCGCTGCCCACGTTGTGCACAATTTTCACAACGTGCGTCGGTATGTCGGGCCAACGCATTGCGACTGCCCTGTACCGACGTAAGTGTGAAAGAACCCTAACCCTAAATTTAGCCCCAACCCTAACCCTAAATTTAGCCCCAACCCTAACCCTAAATTTAGCCCCAACCCTAACCCTAAATTTAGCCCCAACCCTAACCCTAGCCCTAACCCTAGCCCTAGCCCTAACCCTAGCCCTAACCCTAGCCCTAACCCTAGCCCTAACCCTAACCCTAACCCTAGCCCTAACCCTAACCCTAGCCCTAACCCTAACCCTAATTTTAGCCCCAACTGCTCTTCTCCTGCCGGCCGGCAGATGGCGACAGATGTCGGGCGCACTGCGCATGCGCCCGTCATTTTCTTTTGCCAAGAAGACCAGGAGGAGCAGCAGGAGGACCCAGGGACACTGGTGAGTATAATAGGGTCCCCGAATCCCCCTATTTCTCTGTCCTCTGATGTGCGATCACATCAGAGGACAGAGAATTACACTTTGCTTTTTTTTTTTTTGCGGTCGCCGGTAAACAGTTAATTACCGGCAAACGCAAAACAGGGGTCGGTAAAACCGATCCCGATCATGTTCTTTGGGGTCTCGGCTACCCCCGGCAGCCGAGACCCCAAAGATTCTCCCGGTGCCGGCCAGCGGGCGCACTGCGCATGCGCCCGCCATTTTGAAGATGGCGGCGGCCATCGGGAGCCACGAGGAGCACCGGGGGAGACAGGTAAGTATTGGGGGGCTACCTGGGACCCCATTTCTCTGTCCTCTGATGTGCGATCACATCGGAGGACAGAGAAATTAAAAAGAAATCGCGTTTTTTGGGGTTTTTTTGCGATCGCCGGTAAACGGTTAATTACCGGCGATCGCAAATGCGGGGTCGGTAAAAAAAAAACCCCGAATCATGTTCTCTGGGGTCTCAGCTACCCCCGGCAGCTGAGACCCCGGAGAAAATCCGACTCTGGGGGGCGCTATTTACTTTTTCCACAGCGCCGTTAATTAACGGCGCTGTGGTTTAAGTACCCTTAGCGGCCGCCGTTAAAAGGCGTATCGGCGGTCGTTAAGGGGTTAAAGAAGAACCACATGGGGGATCACATCACCAAAAGTAATAATGTGACAAAGCAATGAGTATTACAGTGCTATTACAGCCATGTCTTTAACTTGCAAAATCGTTCTCTTTAGCTCAAAATGTAATTCCAAATCCGATCTCAGATTTTATTGGGCACATCATATTTGACACTATTATATGAAACGGCCTCAGTGTAATCATACAATTTGTTGTGGTTGACATAATTTTTTTATTTCCATTTTGTGTTTCTTCATTATATTGTAGATGTCTGATGCAAGTACTGCAGAGATAATATTGCCTATGTAAATGTACATATTTTCAAAAGTTTTAAATGCTAGCTAACAAGCAGTTCAGAGGAACAGTTTGCTAAGTTTTGGCTAAAGGTATCACGTCTAATGTCTTCTCTCTAGTGAAAAATATATTAGAATATAATAAAATCTTGGCGTAAATCTGTCAAGCTAAATGTCTCCAATGCTGCAATACCAAAAATAGAGCAAGTGTACTGCAGAATGGAAATTTTCACAGCTTCGTTATGAGAATTTACACAGTCAGCATTGCAGCGATGCCATCTATATTAAAGGGAAATGTTCAGAGCTGCATAACTGAACATATTAGGATTTTATCTGCAATGTTCAGATGTATTAAATATATTTAAATATATAGGTCACATAGGGCTGCCACCAGGAATTTCAGGGCCTCAAACTGGCAGCATTTTCAAGCTCTGCCTCGATCTCTCCAACCTTCCGCAGTCCCACTGCCCACTCTTGGAAAAACTCTCATTTTGCCCCAAGTCCTCATCAATCACAGTTTAACCGCTCCCCTCAAGCAACATATCATATACATACATATCATCCGCTTTTGTTTTAGCCAAAAGATTTTTTAAGCCTGCCACCACAACAAGGTAGATTTTTTGGCAAGGTCCTACTCTACTGTACTCTATCCAATTAAAAAATTATTAAAATATTCAATACTCTTTTTGGTATATTTTTCTATATTTTTTTATATGGTAATGTGTCACATACATTTTTAAAATGACAAATACCACCTCATACAAAGGACACATACCATCATACCATGATCAGATCACATATTAGCACCACATAGTCACCAAATAATACCACATACAAGAAACAAATACAGCCACTCCATGACCAGATCACATATTACCACCACATATTGACCTAATAATACCACATACAGGGGACAAATACCACCGCATCATGACCAGACCACATATTACCACCACATAGAACCTAATAATACCACATATAGGGGACAAAAAATGCCACACTGTGTTTTAATACAATATGACTATGGGGTTAGTAATGGGGGTGTCTTATTATTACTATTATTAATTTATATAGCACCATTGATTCCATGGTGCTGTACAGGAGAAGGGGTTACATACAAATTACAGATATCACTTACAGTAAGCAAAATAACAATTACAGACTGATACAGAGGAGCAAGGACCCTGCCCTTGCGGGCTTACATTCTACAAGATGGTGGGGAAGGAGATAGTAGGTCGAGGGTTGCAGGAACTCCGATGTTGGTGAGGCGGTAGCTCCGGTAGTGGTGAGGAGGCAGCAGGGTCAGTGCAGGCTGTCGGCTTTCCTGAACAGGAGGGTTTTCAGGTTCCGTCTGAAGGATCCGAATGTGGTTGATAGTCGGACGTGTTGGGGCAAAGAATTCCAGAGGATGGGGGATATTCGGGAGAAGTCTTGGAGGTGGCTGGGTGAAGAATGAATAAGTACGGAGGAGAGAAGGAGATCTTGGGAGGACCGGAGATTACGTGAGGGAAGATATCGGGAGATTAGTTCAGAGATATATGGAGGAGACAGGTTATGGATGGCTTTGTAAGTCAGTATTAGTAATTTGAACTGGATACGCTGAGGGAATGGGAGACAGTCAAGAGATTTGCAGAGGGGGAAGGGGAGGAGTAGCGAGGAGAGAGATCAATTAGTCGGGCAGCAGAGTTAAGGATGGTCTCGAGAGGTGAAAGGGTATTAGCAGGGAGGCCACAGAAAAGGATGTTGCTGTAGTCAAGGTGGGAGATGATGAGGGCATGCACAATTCATTTTAGTAGATTGACGGTTGAGGAAAGGACGGATTCTGGAGATATTTTTGAGCTGGAGGTGACAGAAAGTGGAAAGAGCTTGGATGTGCGGTTTGAAGGACAGGGCAGAGTCAAGGGTTACTCCGTGGCAGCGGACTTCTGGGAAAGCATGATGTCTTTAATTGCGATACATAGATCAGGTAAGGAAGATCTCTGAGATGGAGGAAAGATGATGAGTTCAGATTTGTCCACATTGAGTTTGAGGAAGCGAGAGGAGAAGAAGGAGGATAGGGCTCCGGGATTCTGGACAGCAGACTGGTAACGTCTGGGCCAGAAAGGTAGATCTGAGCATCATCAGCATAAAGGTGATACTGGAATCCATGGGACTTTATGAGTTGTCCCAGACCAAGTGTATAGATTGAGAAGACTAGGGGTGGGATGAGGAGGTAGTGTGGGAGTTTGAGACGCTGAATGTGCGGTTGGAAAGGTATGAGGAGATCCAGGATAGGGTGACTCTTTGGGACTTTAATGCCAAAGGAGGACAGGATCTGTAATAGGAGGCAGTGGTCAACTGTGTTGAAAGCAGAGGACAGGTCTAGAAGGAGGAGTACAGAGTATTGTCCGTTAGCATTGGCTGTAAGTAGGTCGTTAGTAATTTTGGTCAGGGCTGTCTCAGTTGAGTGATGGTGCAGAAACCAGATTGTATATTGTCAAAAAGCAAGTTAGATGAGAGGTGGGAGGAAATTTCAGCATGGACGTGCTGCTCCAGCAGTTTAAAAGCGAAAGGGAGCAGCTATATTGGGCGATAGCTGGACATAGCAGTTGGATCAAGGGTTTGCTTTTTAAGGATAGGCATGATTGTGGCATGTTTGAAAGCAGAAGGGAAAGTGCCAGAAGTTAGTGATAGGTTGAAGAGGTGGGTTAGGAATGGGATAAGAGTGGAGGGGAGGTTCAGAAGGTGGGATGGGGTCAAGCGCACAGGTGGTGAGGTGTGATTTAGAGAGGAGACAATTAAGCCCCCCTTCAGTGATGTTGGATAGGGAGGTTATGGGGTTTGGGTATTGGTCTGGTGTACAAAGGGGTTGTGGTGGTTGAACAATGAAGACTTGCCTTGTTTGGTTGATCTTATTTTTAAAGAGTGTGGCAAAGTCCTCAGCACAGCTGAGGGAGGTTGGAGGGGAAGTGGGGGGCGGAGGAGGGAGTTAAAGGTTTTGAATAACTGTTTTGGGTTGTAGGAAGGGAAGATACGAGGTTTGTGAAGTCCTATTGACACCTCTCCATTACTAACCTCGGTGATTGATGTCACCTGATAATACAAAGGTGACATTAACCCCCCAACGATCACCCCACTTGCCACCGCTACACAGCAAGTGGGAAGAATGAGGCTAAGTGCCAGAATTGGCAAATCTTATAGATGCACCTTTTCTAGGGCGGCTGAGAGCTGATGTTTTTAGCCTGGGGGAGCAGTGTCCATGATCCCTTCCTAGGCTATTAATATAAGCCTGCAGCTGTCTGCATAGACTTTGCTGGTTATTAATTATAGGGGACCCTACGTCTTTTTTTAAGGTACCCTATTTTAATAGCCTGTAAAGGCTAAGTATACAGCTGATAGTAATAGCCTGGGAAGCTCCTTGGGTATTACCCCCTTTCCAGGCTATAAACATTTACCCCCAGCCGTCTGCTTTCCTTCCGCTAATTAAGAAAAGTGCTTGGGAGCCCACAACATTTTTTTTCATAAAAATAATCTTTTAATCTTTTACCAGGGATTCAAGCTTGAGGAGGATAATTTGCATATTCCAGGTGCCTTCTGGGAAAAGCGAAGTGTCTCCCTCAGCAAGAAGATCGTGGGGTACAGCCGGGACCAGCTGCTTGGAAAGCATCACCAAACCAGGGATTCAACCTTGAGGAGGATAATTTGCATATTCCAGGTGCCTTCTGGGAAAAGCGAAGAGTCTCCCTCAGCAAGAAGATCGTTGGGTACAGCCGGGACCAGCTGCTTGGAAAGCATCACCAAACCAGGGATTCAAGCTTGAGGAGGATAATTTGCATATTCCAGGTGCCTTCTGGGAAAAGCGAAGAGTCTCCCTCAGCAAGAAGATCATTGGGTACAGCCGGGACAAGCTGCTTGGAAAGCATCACCAAACCGAATTTTTGCCTGTAGGACATTATTGCAAAAAAGCTTGGCTGAGTAGATTACACAAGAAGGAAAACACACAGCAAGTCAGCAGGATCTAGGAGCAACATGGCAGATGTGACAACCTATATGGTGAGCTGCAGCATGTGCTACATGTTCACAGATCGACCAGAAGAAAAATCCAATTTCACCTGTTAGAAGTGTAGACTAGTGGCCCTTTTGGAAGAAAAGGTGCGGGGTCTGGAAAAAAGAATAGCAACTTTGAAACTCTTCAAAGAGAATGAAGACTTCCTAGACAGAACAGAAGCATCTCTACTGGTCACAGAAGGTGAAAAAAGTGTCAGAGAACCTTCAAAAGCAGATGAGTGGAAGCATGTGACCAAAAGAAGCAAGAAGACCATGGAGAAATCACCAACCACACAACTGAAGAACCGATATCAAATCTTTGTAGAGGATGAAGATGGCACACCTAAGGATGAAGCAATACCAGCAAGCAAAAAAGAAAAGGGCACACAGCAACAAGTGACAGCAAAAAGTACAGCCAAGAAGCAACGAAGAGTGGTGGTGGTGGGAGACTCACTTCTGAGAGGCACAGAAGCAGCTATCTGCAGACCGGACATAACCGCAAGAGAAGTATGCTGCCTTCCAGGTGCGATGATCAAGGATGTGACCGATAGGATACCAAAGCTCTTCAGCTCCAAGGACGTCCACCAATTTCTTCTGATACATGTTGGCACCAATGACACGGCAAGGAAGGACCTACCGACAATCTGCAAGGACTTTGAAGAGTTGGGGAAGAAAGTAAAGGAACTGGATGCACAGGTAGTTTTTTCTTCTATCCTTCCAGTAGACGGGCATGGCACCAGGAGATGGAACAGGATCCTTGATGCGAACAACTGGCTAAGATGATGGTGCAGACAACAAGGATTCGGATTCCTGGACCACGGTGTGAATTACTTGTACGATGGACTCCTCGCCAGAGACGGACTACACCTCAACAAACCTGGGAATCACACATTCGCCAGAAGACTCGCTACACTCATCAGGAGGGCGTTAAACTAGAAGAAGAGGGGACGGGAAGAAAAACATTAGACTCGAACAAAGAAGACCCAGGAAAACATACTCAGAAGGGAGGTAAGAACATTTCTAAAACAATCCACAGCGAGGAGATTGGAACAAAACAAAATCATCTAAACTGCATGCTCGCAAACGCCAGAAGCCTGACAAACAAGATAGAAGAACTAGAAGCAGAAATATCTACAGGTAACTTTGACATAGTGGGAATAACCGAGACATGGTTAGATGAAAGCTATGACTGGCCAGTTAACTTACAGGGTTACAGTCTGTTTAGAAAGGATCGTAAAAATCGGAGAGGAGGAGAGGATGGTCTCTATGTAAAGTCTTGTCTAAAGTCCACTTTAAGGGAGGATATTAGCGAAGGGAATGAGGATGTCGAGTCCATATGGGTCAAAATTCATGGAGGGAAAAATGGTAACAAAATTCTCATTGGGGTCTGTTACAAACCCCCAAATATAACAGAAATCATGGAAAGTCTACTTCTAAAGCAGATAGATGAAGCTGCAACCCATAATGAGGTCCTGGTTATGGGGGACTTTGACTACCCCGATATTAACTGGGAAACAGAAACCTGTGAAACCCATAAAGGCAACAGGTTTCTGCTAATAACCAAGAAAAATTATCTTTCACAATTGGTGCAGAATCCAACCAGAGGAGCAGCACTTTTAGACCTAATACTATCTAATAGACCTGACAAAATAACAAATCTGCAGGTGGTCGGGCATCTAGGAAATAGCGACCACAATATTGTACAGTTTCACCTGTCTTTCACTAGGGGGACTTGTCAGGGAGTCACAAATACACTGAACTTTAGGAAAGCAAAGTTTGACCAGCTTAGAGATGCCCTTAATCTGGTAGACTGGGACAATATCCTCAGAAATAAGAATACAGATAATAAATGAAAAATGTTTAAGAACATCCTAAATAGGCACTGTAAGAGGTTTATACCTTGTATAAAAGGACTAGAAATAGGAAAAACCCAATGTGGCTAAACAAAGAAGTAACACAGGCAATTAACAGTAAAAAGAAAGCATTTGCACTACTAAAGCAGGATGGCACCATTGAAGCTCTAAAAAACTGTAGGGAGAAAAATACTTTATCTAAAAAACTAATTAAAGCTGCCAAAAAGGAAACAGAGAAGCACATTGCTAAGGAGAGTAAAACTAATCCCAAACTGTTCTTCAACTATATCAATAGTAAAAGAATAAAAACTGAAAATGTAGGCCCCTTAAAAAATAGTGAGGAAAGAATGGTTGTAGATGACGAGGAAAAAGCTAACATATTAAACACCTTCTTCTCCACGGTATTCACGGTGGAAAATGAAATGCTAGGTGAAATCCCAAGAAACAATGAAAACCCTATATTAAGGGTCACCAATCTAACCCAAGAAGAGGTGCGAATCCGGATAAATAAGATTAAAATAGATAAATCTCCGGGTCCGGATGGCATACACCCACGAGTACTAAGAGAACTAAGTAATGTAATAGATAAACCATTATTTCTTATTTTTAGGGACTCTATAGCGATGGGGTCTGTTCCGCAGGACTGGCGCATAGCAAATGTGGTGCCAATATTCAAAAAGGGCTCTAAAAGTGAACCTGGAAATTATAGGCCAGTAAGTCTAACCTCTATTGTTGGTAAAATATTTGAAGGGTTTCTGAGGGATGTTATTCTGGATTATCTCAATGAGAATAACTGTTTAACTCCATATCAGCATTGGTTTATGAGAAATCGCTCCTGTCAAACCAATCTAATCAGTTTTTATGAAGAGGTAAGCTATAGGCTGGACCACGGTGAGTCATTGGACGTGGTATATCTCGATTTTTCCAAAGCGTTTGATACCGTGCTGCACAAGAGGTTGGTACACAAAATGAGAATGCTTGGTCTGGGGGAAAATGTGTGTAAATGGGTTAGTAACTGGCTCAGTGATAGAAAGCAGAGGGTGGTTATAAATGATATAGTCTCTAACTGGGTCACTGTGACCAGTGGAGTACCGCAGGGGTCGGTATTGGGACCTGTTCTCTTCAACATATTCATTAATGATCTGGTAGAAGGTTTACACAGTAAAATATCGATATTTGCAGATGATACAAAACTATGTAAAGCAGTTAATACAAGAGAAGATAGTATTCTGCTACAGATGGATCTGGATAAGTTGGAAACTTGGGCTGAAAGGTGGCAGATGAGGTTTAACAATGATAAATGTAAGGTTATACACATGGGAAGAAGGAATCAATATCACCATTACACACTGAACGGGAAACCACTGGGTAAATCTGACAGGGAGAAGGACTTGGGGATCCTAGTTAATGATAAACTTACCTGGAGCAGCCAGTGTCAAGCAGCAGCTGCCAAGGCAAACAGGATCATGGGGTGCATTAAAAGAGGTCTGGATACACATGATGAGAACATTATACTGCCTCTGTACAAATCTCTAGTTAGGCTGCTTAATTGCTGGCTTTTCTTCTATCTATGTAATATATACATATATATGTGTGTATCACTGACATCTATAGATCTATGTATTCGATGTGTATATATCTATTCTATCTATTCTATTCTAACCTGTCTCGCTGTGTTTTAACTGTATGCGGCAGATGAATTGCTGGCTTTTCAAAGGACACTGGTGTGTAAAAATCGGACAGCACACGCATGGTCCATGTGGCATCTGAATTTTTCATAGGCTTGCATGGGCGAGTCTCGGTGACAATCACAGCAGGCTGCGATTTTGCATGCATGTAGAATACGCCTGAGAAAAAAACGTTGATGTGAGCTACCCCATAGATTAACACTGAGCCGAATGTTATGCAATGTTTTCTCGCATAGCACTCGGCCGTACTACGTTAGTGTGACTCCAGCCTAATAGTTTAAGGCTAAGTTGACACTTGCGTTTGGCTAGTCTGCATATGGCTCCGTACAGCTCCGCCTATGCTCCTCTTACTTCTGCATGCACCCTGCATCGTCCTGCATACCCATCTTTAACATTGGATACCCAGGGACATGCGTTGTGTGCGGATGCGTCCGCATGCAGCATTTTGACTTGCTCGCCGACCGCACGGGAAAGCAACATGTTGTGTTCCTGTGCAGTCGGTGGGCAAGTCAAAATACCGCATGCGGACGCATCCGCATGCAATACATGTCCCTGCGTACCCAATGTTAACCCCTTAACCCCCAGGGTGGTTTGCACGTTAATGACTGGGCCAATTTTTACAATTCTGACCACTGTCCCTTTATGAGGTTATAACTCTGGAACGCTTCAACGGATCCTGATGATTCTGAAGTTTTCTTGTGACATGTGGTTCTTCATGATAGTGGTAAAATTTCTTTGATATTACCTGCATATATTTGTGAAAAAAACAGAAATTTGGAGAAAATTTTTAAAATTTCACAATTTTCTAACTTTGAATTTTTATGCCCTTAATTCACAGAGATATATCACACAAAATACTTAATAAGTAACATTTCCCATATGTCTACTTTACATCAGCACAATTTTGGAGCCAACATTTTTTTTTGTTAGGGAGTTATAAGGGTTAAAGTTGACCAGCAATTTCTCATTTTTACAACACCATTTTTTTTAGGGACTAATCACATTTGAAGTAACTTTGAGGGGTCTATATGATGGAAAATACCCAAGTGTGACACCATTTTAAAAACTGCACCCCTCAAGGTGCTCAAACCACATTCAAGAAGTTTATTAACCCTTCAGGTGTTTCACAGGAATTTTTGGAATATTTAAAAAAAATGCACATTTAACATTTTTTCATAAAAATTTACATCAGCTCCAATTTGTTTTATTTTACCAAGGGTAACAGGAGAAATTGGACGACAAATGTTGTTGTACAATTTTTCGTGAGTACGCTGATACCCCATATGTGGGGGTAAACCACTGGGCGCATGGCAGAGCTCGGAAGTGAAGGAGCGCCATTTGACTTATCAATGCAAAATTGACTGAAATTGAGATAGGACACCATGTCGCGTTTGGAGAGCCCCTGATGTGCCTAAACATTGAAATCCCCCACAAGTGACAATATTTTGGAAAGTAGACCCCCTAAGGAACTTATCTAGATGTGTGGTGAGCACTTTGACCCACCAAGTGCTTCACATAAGTTTATAATGTAGAGCAGTAAAAATAAAAAATCATATTTTTTCACACATATAATTTTTCGCCCCCAATTTTTTATTTTCCCAAGGGTAACAGAAGAAATTGGACCCCAAACGTTGTTGTGCAATTTGTCCTGAGTACGCTGATATCTCATATGTGGGAGTAAACCACTGTTTGGGCACATGGCAGAGCTCGGAAGGGAAAGAGCGCCGTTTGACTTTTCAATGCAAAATTGACTGGAATTGAGATAGGACTCCATGTCGCATTTTGAAAGCCCCTGATGTGCCTAAACAGTGTAAACCCCTTACAAGTGACACCATTTTGGAAAGTAGACCCCCTAAGCAACTTATCTAGATGTGTTGTGAGAGCTTTGAACCCCCAAGTGTTTCCCTACAGTTTATAACGCAGAGCCGTGAAAATAAAAATTCTTTTTTTTTCCACAAAAATTATTTTTTAACCGCCAGTTTTGTATTTTCCCAATGGTAACAGGAGAAATTGGACCCCAAAAGTTGTTGTCCAATTTGTCCTGAGTACGCTGATACCCCATATGTGGGGGGGGGAACCACCGTTTGGATGCATGGCAGAGCTTGGAAGGGAAGGAGCGCCGTTTGGAATGCAGACTTAGATGGATTGGTCTACAAGCGTCACGTTGCATTTGCAGAGCCCCTGATGTACCTAAACAGTAGAAACCCCCCACAAGTGACCCCATATTGGAAACTAGACCCCCCAAGGAACTTATCTAGATGTGTTGTGAGAACTTTGAACCCCCAAGTGTTTCACTACAGTTTATAACGCAGAGCCGTGAAAATAAAAAATAATTTTTTTCCCACAAAAATGATTTTTTAGCTCCCATTTTTTTATTTTCCCAAGGGTACCAAGAGAAATTGGACCCCAAAAGTTGTTATCCAATTTGTCCTGAGTATGCTAATACCCCATATGTTGGGGTAAACCCTTGTTTGAGCTCAGAAGGAAAGGAGCACTGTTTTACTTTTTCAAAGCAGAATTGGCTGGAATTGAGATTGGATGCCATGTCGCGATTGGAGATCCCCTGATGTGTCTAAACAGTGGAAACCCCTCAATTCTAACTCCAACCCTAACCCGAACACACCCCTAACCCTAATCCCAACACGAACCACACCCCTAACCCAAACACACCCCTAACCCTAATCCTAATCCTAACCCCAACACACCCATAACCCCAACACACCCCTAACGCTAATCCCAACCCTAACCACATATAACCATACAGCGAAACCCTGACACACCCCTAACCCTAATCCCAACCCTAATCCCAACCGTAAATGTAATTCAAACCCTAACCTTAACTTTAGCCCCAACCCTAACCCTAAATTTAGCCCCAACCCTAACCCTAACTTTAGCCCCAACCCTAACTGTAGCACTAACCCTAACATTAGCCCCAACACTAACACAAACCCTAATGGGAAAATGGAAATAAATACATTTTTAAAATTTTTATTATTTTTCCCTAACTAAGAGGGTGATGAAGGGGGTTTGATTTACTAATTATAGCAGGTTTTTTAGCAGATTTTTATGTTTGGCAGCTGTCACACACTAAAAGACGCTTTTTATTGCAAAAAATAGTTTTTGCGTCTCCACATTTTGAGAGCTATAATTTTTCCATATTTTGGTCCACAGTGTCATGTGAGGTCTTGTTTTTTTGTGGGACGAGTTGACGTTTGTATTGGTACCATTTCCAGGCACGTGACATTTTTTGATCGCTTATTATTCTGATTTTTGTGAGGCAGAATGACGAAAAACCAGCAATTCATGAATTTCTTTTGGGGGGGGGGTTTATACCGTTCCGCGTTTGGTAAAATTGATAAAGCAGTATTATTCTTCTGGTTAGTACAGAAATACCTCATTTATATTTTTTTATGTTATGGTGCTTTTATACGATAAAAACTATTTTATATAAAAAATAATTATTTTTGCATTGCTTTATTCTGCGGACTATAACTTTTTTATTTTTTTGCTGATGATGCTGTATGATGGCTCGTTGTTTTTTGCCTTGTTTTTTTTTACATTGTTCACTGAAGGGGTTAACCAGTGGGACAGTTTTATAGGTGGGGTCGTTACGGACGCGGCGATACTAAATATGTGCACTTTTATTGTTTTTTTTATTTAGATAAAGAAATGTATTTATTGGAACATTTTTTTATTTAGGATTCTTTTTTACACATGTAAATATTTTTTTCACTTTGTCAAAGGGTGGGACATCATGCTATAGTGTCAGATCGCTGATTTGACACTTTGCAAAGCACTGTGTCAGATCAGCGATCTGACAGGCAGGGCAGGAGGCTTGCCGGCGCCTGCTCTTAGCAGGCGCTTGCAAGCCACCTCCCTGTAGGACCCAGAAGGAGCCCCACGGCCATTTTGGATCCGGGGCCTGCAGGGAGGAGGACATAGGAGACCCTCTTAACAATGCGATCACATCGCGTTATTCTGAGGGTCTCAGGGAAACACGCAGGGAACCCCCCATGCTTCCCTATGCCACCGGAATGCTGCGATCATGTTTGATCCGGGACCACTCCTGGCACATAGTGCCAGATGTCAGCTGTGATAATCAGCTGACACCCGGCGGCAATCGGCCATGCTCCCCCCCGTGAGCATGGCCGATCACCTATGACGTACTATCCCGTCCCTGGGAATTAAAGGGACTCTGTCACCTGAATTTGGAGGGAACAATCTTCAGCCATAGGGGTGGGGTTTTCGGGTGTTTGATTCACCCTTTCCTTACCCGCTGGCTGCATGCTGGCTGCAATATTGGATTGAAGTTCATTCTCTGTCCTCCGTAGTACATGCCTGCACAAGGCAATCATGGTGACAGAGTCTTATTAAGTCCCAGGTCACCTCAACGGGATAGTATGTCATATGGGATTAAGGGGTTAAAGATAGGTATGCAGGACGCATGCGGAAGTAGGCAGAGCGTAGGCGGAGCTTAGGGGAGGAAGTACGCAGCCATACGCAGACCAGCCAAATGCAAGTGTGAACCCGGCCTTAGTAACTAATTTGAATAACTTTTTTTATCCTGGAGTTTTATTTATGTTATGGCTAAACTTTCTTAGATTTTTTTAATTTATTTATTTTTCTTTTAAAACTGACTAGGAAAAGATTGTCCTGAATAGAGGAATATGCTGGCTGGACCCATAATATACAGAAATAAGTCTCATTCACATGTATGTGTTTAAGGCCTCTTTCAGACATCATTGTGTCAGGTATGTGTGGTGACAGATTTCTCTCGTACCAGAGACACTTACACACGTAGACCTATTCAAGTGAATGAGTCTGTGCAAATGTCAGTGTGTTTCAACAGACCTTGTGTCCATGGGCAAAACACGCTGACATGTCCGTTTTTTACCGACAGCACAGACCGCAAGCGTTGTTCCCCTGCACCGGGTGCTGAAGACCTCCCTCATAATTCTCCTCTGCTCTGAAGGTGATCAGCCAAGCAGGGGAGAATGATGAGAGTTATATTCAAGTGATAACAATGAGAGCTGGTGGAGGCTGATGGGTCTATCACTCCCATCAGCCTACACCTGTTGCCCCTAATAACAATGAAAGCAGGAGCAGCTGATGGGAGTGTTCATCACCTGCGCTATAAATAAATTAATAAATAAAAAATCTGGCGTGGGTTCCCCTGCATTTTCTATAACCAGCCAGGCAAAACTGACAGCTGGGGCCTGCAACACTCAGCTCAGCTTCAGCAAGGCTTGTTATCAAGAATAGAGGGGTCCCCACACTGTTTTTTTAAATGATTTAAATAAATAATTATAAAGAAAACATGTGGGGTCCCCCCATTTTTGACAACCAGCCAAGCTAAAGCAAACAGCTGGGGCTGGTATTCTCAGGCTGGTAAGTGGCCATGAATATTGCCCCCAGACTAAAACAGACTCTGCTGTATATAAGCCCCTGATGGCGGTGGCCTTAGCTTATAGGTGAAAAATTGGGTGACAGATTCCCTTTAAATAATTTTAAAAAGCAGCATGGGGACCCCTCTATTCTTGATAACAGCCTTGTGGAAGCTGACAGCTGAGGGTTGCAGCCCCCAGCTGTCAGTTTTGCCTGGCTGGTTATAGAAAATCTAGGGGAACCAATGCCAGGTATTTCATTTATTTATAGCTCAGGCAACTTGTGATGAATACTCGCATCAGCTGCTCCTGCTCTCACTGGTATTAGCAGCAGCAGGTGTAGGCTGATGGTAGTAATAGTACCATCAGTCACCACCTGCTGTCGCTATTATCTGTTGAATGCAATGCTCATCATTCTTCCCTGCTCATGCTGATCGCTGGCAGAGCAGGGGAGAATGATGAAAGCCATCTTCAGCACCCAACGCCGGGTAACAGCAATTTCTGTACTGCTGCTTCTCAGGCGCCGAAGCATGTCGTACTGATGTGGCACACGGTTGCCACATGTGTGCCACAAGTATTACACGCATGGACACATAGACACTGATATCTCCGGTACCATTTTTTGGGGTACCGGAAATATCAGGACATGTGAAACCGGCCTAAACATGTATGTGGAAACATGGTGCGGGTGTCATCAACGTGTCATCAGTGGAAGGTCCATGTGTCTATTTTTACCATCAGTATGTCATTTGTGAATCCATTTTTACCATCAGTGTATCATCTGTGTGCCATCAGTGTTTTTCCAGTATGGATAAATAAATAAATGACAAAGCTTACGATACTTTGCAATGTTAAATACAGACGTCACACTGATGCCATCCGTGTGCTGAACGTGATTTTCATTGACCCCTTGTCATCCGTCCTGCTGGAAAAATATGGACATGTGAACAGTAGCATAGATTATAATGGGTATGTGTTGTACGCGTGAAAAAACGGATTTTCCAAACAGATTGGGCACGAAAAATCAAATTCACTTGTTAATCAGTGCAGATTTTAGAATGTGCTGCAAATGTACAAATTCACTGTTTTATAGCATGTTTGTGTCCTTAATACCCGGTTTAGAAGGCAAGTCCTAAACACCTGTCATGGTTTATGAAAAAACACAGTATGCTGTAAAGTTATTACTTTTTTGCCACTCTGCGATAACGCAATTTGTTAAAATGATGCAGACTACAATTAACATCTGGCTGCCAACTGGAGAAAAAAAAACGCCACAAAAAAGGTGCATGAAAACTTATCTGATACTGTTTATGACCAAAAATGTAATGATGAGAAATGCTGTAAATTACAGCTGTACAACAAATTGGATGGCAGAGGGCATTACACTTTAACGTCTGGTGTTTTTGTGTCAATGTAGCAAGAATGAGATTATAGCTAAGAACACTGGCAGAAATCCTATACGGCAAAGAGCTTTCAGCATACTAATTAGAAGCAGCAGCAGCTATAGGATTTGCTGGCCCACTAATTGTTGTTTACACCTTCTGTCAACGAGCAGAATTATGCATATTACAAATGTAAAAGATTATACTGATCTAAGGGCCATATGGTTTGAGGTTAGATAATTGACCAGCCAATTCAGAAGTGTCTCAGATATTCTTAATTGAGTTTGGCATTTAAAAGCTGATTACAGTATACGCTATGTAATTTTCACAAGAAGCGTATAAGGTCTTTCAGGTTTAAATGTAGCATGTGACTATGCTGACCTTTGCTTTCATTGTTATTCTTACTACTATACTATTATTTATTTTTTAATGTAAAAAATAATATGAAAGCATCAGTAGCAGAATGGACAAATTTTAACATGTTCAGAAAGCACAGACCACCATGCATTGAATAACAAGGAATTATCCCAAACTCTGTTAGGATAATTTCCAGGTGAACTTGCAGCTGACCACTATGGAAACTATGGAAATATAGTAGTATATCATGACAACAACTTAAACCAGTGTTTCCAGACTCCAGCCCTCACGGCCCCAACAGATCATGTATCAGGACATCCTTAGTATTGTACAGGTGATGGAATAATATGAAGGCATCAGAAATTGCCACACATTCTCTTACTTGTGCAATACTAGGGAAATCCTGAAAACATGATGTGTTGGGGGCTGTGAGGACTGGAGTTTGGGAAACACCGATTTAAAGGAATAGCTGGCTACGAATTATGTAACAGGTAGGATGTGAGTTTGTCAGTGGGAGATTATGCTGGATAAAAACTGGAATAACATCTCTGTTGTTAACAATGGGAATAGAAGGTAAAGTCCCACTCTATCCAGGAAGAAATCCTGAAGATTACATGGAAAGCCATGTTACCACCAGACAAAAAAGGAGAAATGTTGCTGTGAACATTAATGGGAGAGGTGTGTAGTGAGCCACAGTGTGACATCATTATAATCAGCACTAACTGGTGTTAAGGCTCACTCACACTGGCGTATAATATCTCATGCAAGAGAATTGGGCCAATTATGCTAAAGTCAGCTCAAACTCTGTCAGAGTTTTAGCAGTGTCATTTGAGTGAGATACGATTCTCTCACATGACAGAATCGCAGGACAGGTGCAGAGAAGTCAAAGAACTTAATTTCTCCATCTTCTTCATTGTCTCTGTGAGCGTACATTGGACAGAACCCTGATGACATCCGAGTGCACTCCAATGTTTCACATGCACCCAAAGACTTGCATGGGTGCGCGTGACCTGAATATCGGAGCCACACGCAGCATGCTGCAATTGTTCTCTCATGCTGAATCGGCATACAAAAACAGTGGCAGCATGCTGTTATTGTATCAATGAATTGGATTGAACTCACCCATATAAATCTATGGGTGCATGTGAAACATCACACTGCCCTCGGATATTTCCAGAGGATGCCAGCAGCAGAGGAAAGGAGAAATTACTTTCTCCGTCTACTCACCTGTGCTGTGATTCTCTGATGCACGGATGGGAGCACAGAGCACTGACACTCGGATCAACAGAGCTAGAGCCGAGTGTCATTAGCTTATCACATCTGATGCGCTCACATCGGATGTGATATGCTAGTGTGTTTCAGGCCTAGAAGCTGTGATGGGACCATTAGAGAACTCCTAGTGGCCTCATTACTGTAGTTACTACTTAGTTGCTGTAAAGAAGAGGAGGAAAAGGAAGAAGTCCTGTTGTAAACACTCATGAAACATGAAAGAGGGGATAACCCCTGCTATTATCACTGCGGAAGAGAACAAAACCATGTAGCGAATATTACAGAGGGGATGAGGCACTGTTGTGACTATTGTGATGAGGAGGTACTGCTATAACTACAGTAGAAAAGGGTGGACTTGAAGTGACTGCTGTAGGAGAGCAATTCTTTGACCACAGAGTAGCGATGAGAGAACCCGTGGATCTTTGGGATGGTTGAACTTGAGTTCAATGTTTGGTTTCAGTTAAAACTTTTGGTTCGGAACTAGATGCCAAATCCAATAGAAGTCAATGGCGAACAGAACTTTGGTGCTTTAAAATGGCTGTAAAATAGTCATAGTAAAGGCTAGGGGGATGCAAAAGGAAGCAAAATGGGGATAAGGACAGGACAAATACCCTGTAACTGTGGATAGGACAATGAATTAAAATATCATAGAATCCCAAAAAAGAGGACCCAAGCGGCAAAGGCAGGTCTTATTCTGTTTTTAAACCAGGTATTGGTACTTTTGGCAGTGTGGACAGGTGCCAAGTCCTGCTGGAGAATGAAATTTCCATCTCCAAAAAGCAGAGGGAAGCATGAAGTGCTCTAAAATTTCCTGGTAGACAGCTGCAATGACTATGGTCTTGATAAAACCCAGTGGACCTACACCAGCAGATGACATGGCTCCACAAACCATCACTGATTGTGGAAACTTCACACTAGACCTCAAGCAGCTTGGATGGTGTGCCTCTCCACTCTTCCTCCAGACTCTGGGACCTTGATTTCCAAATGAAATGCAAAATTTACTTTCATCTGAAAATAACACCTTGGACCACCTAGCAACAGTCCAGTTCTTTTTCTCCTTGGCCCTCGTAAGACACTTCTGGCGTTGTCTATTGGTCACAAGTGGCTTGACATAAGGAGAGCTCTTGAAGCAACGGTGGCTCTTGAAGCAATGACTCCCGCAGCAGTCCACTCCTTGTGAATCTCCCCAAATTTTTTGAATGGCCTTTTATTAACAACTAGATGGTGGCCCGATTCTAACACATCGGGTATTCTAGAATGTGCATGTCCACGTAGTATATTGCACAGCCCACATAGTATATTGCACAGCCCGCGAAGTATATTGCACAGCCCACGTAGTATATTGCACAGCCCACATAGTATATTGCCCAGTCACGTAGTATATTGCACAGCCACGTAGTATATTGCACAGCCACGTAGTATATTGCCCAGTCACGTAGTTTATTGCACAGCCACGTAGTATATTGCCTGGTCACGTAGTATATTGCCCAGTCACGTAGTATATTGCCCAGTCACGTAGTATATTGCCCAGTCATGTTGTATATTGCCCAGTCATGTATTATATTGCCCAGTCACGCAGTATATTGCCCAGTCACGTAGTATATTGCCCAGTCACGTAGTATATTGCCCAGCCACGTAGTATATTGCCCAGTCACGTAGTATAATGCACAGCCACATAGTATATTGCACAGCGACGTAATATACAGCACAGAGCCACGTAGTATACAGCAGTGTGGGCACCATATCCCTGTTAAAAAAATATTTAAAATAAAAAATAGTTATATACTCATGAGACCGCTAAGTCCTCTGTGTAATTTCGCAATGCATCGCCGGGAACGGACGATGGCAGCAGGCGTCAGCGGATCATCGGACAACGGAGGATGAGTATAGCAGGTTTTTTTTAATTATGTTTAACATTACCTTTTTTTACTATTGATGGCGCGTAGGCAGCATCAATAGTAAAAAGTTGGGGACACACAGGGTTAATAACATCAGTAACGGAGTGCGTTAACCGCAGCATAACGCGGTCCGTTACCGCCGGAATTAACCTTGTGTGAGCGGTGACTGGAGGGGAGTATGCGGGCGCCGGGCACTGACTGCGGGGAGTAAGGAGCGGCCATTTTCTTCCAGACTGTGCCCGTCGCTGATTGGTCGTGGCTGTTTTGCCGCGACCAATCAGCGACTTGGATTTCCATGACAGACAGAGGCCGCGACCAATGAATATCCGTGACAGACAGAAAGAAAGACAGACAGACAGACGGAAGTGACCCTTAGACAATTATATTGTAGATCCTTTCAATGCTGCGGTAATCCCGATTGCTTGTGCACCTTTTTCTACCACACTTCTTCCTTCCACTCAGCTTTCCATTAATGTGCTTGGATACAGTACTTCTGTATATAACACAGCCCACGAAGTATATCACGCAGCCCAAGCAGTATATAACACAGCCCATGTAGTATATAGCACAGCCCACGCAGTATATAACACAGCCCATGTAGTATATAGCACAGCCCACGCAGTATATAACACAGCCCACGTACTATATAACACAGCCCACGTACTATATAACACAGCCCACGTACTATATAACACAACCCATGCAGTATATAACACTGCCCAAGCAGTATAAAACACAGCCCACCCAGTACATAACACAGCCCACGTACTATATAACACAGCCCACGTACTATATAACACAGCCCACGCAGTATATAGCAGCCACGCAGTATATAACACAGGCGATGTAGTATATAACACAGCCCATGCAGTATATAACACAGCCCACATAGTATATAGCACAGCCCACGCAGTATATAACACAGCCCACGTACTATATAACACAGCCCACGTACTATATAACACAACCCACGCAGTATATAACACTGCTCACACAGTATATAACACAGCCCACGCAGTATATAACACAGCCCACGTGCTATATAACACAGCCCACGCAGTATATAGCAGCCACGCAGTATATAACACAGGCAATATAGTATATAACACAAGCCACGCGGTATATAACACAGGGCACGTAGTATATAGCACAGCCCACGCAGTATATCACACAGCCAACGGAGTGTATAACACAGCCCACAGAGTATATAACACAGCCCACGTAGTATATAACACAGCCCACGTAGTATATAGCAGCCACGCAGTATATAACACAGGCGACATAGTGTATAACACAGCCCACGCAGTATGTAACACAGCCCACGTAGTTTATAGCACAGTCCACACAGTATATAACACAGCCCATGTACTATATAACACAACCCACGCAGTATATAACACTGCCCACGCAGTATATAACACAGCCCATGCAGTATATAACACAGCCCACGCACTATATAACACAGCCCACGCAATAAATAGCAGCCACGCAGTATATAACACAGGCGACGTAGTATATAACACAGGCCATGCAGTATATAACACAGGGCACGTAGTGTATAGCACAGCCCACGCAGTATATCACACAGCCCACGGAATATATAACACTGCCCATGTAGTATATAGCAGCCACGCGGAATATAACACTGCCCACGCAGTATATAACACAGGGCACGTAGTATACAGCACAGCCCATGCAGTATATCACACAGCCCACGGAGTATATAACATTGCCCATGTAGTATATAGCAGCCAGACGGTATATAACACTGCCCACGCAGTATATAACACAGGGCATGTAGTATATAACACAGCCCATGTAGTATATAACACAGCCCATGGACTATATAACACAGCCCACGCAGTATATAACACAGCCCACGTACTATATAACACAGCCCACGCAGTATATAGCAGCCACGCAGTATATAACACAGGCGACGTAGTATATAACACTGCCCATGTAGTATATAGCAGCCACGCGGTATATAACACTGCCCACGCAGTATATAACACAGGGCACGTAGTATATAGCACAGCCCACGCAGTATATCACACAGCCCACAGAGTATATAACACTGCAGTATATAGCAGCCATGTAGTATATAACGCAGCCCACGCAGTATTTAGCAGTGTGGGCACCAAATCCCTGATTTAAAAAAAATTAAAATAACAAATAGTTATATACTCACCCCCTGAGATCCAGCGAAGCTGTGCCGAGAAGCGCGGCTGCCGCCATCCTCCGTTCCCAGGATGCATTATGAAATTACCCAGATGACTTAGCGGTCTCGTGAGACCGCTAAGTCTTCTGGGTAATTTCGCAATACATCTCTGGGAACGGCAGATGGCGGCCGGCGCGAGCGCATCGTCGGACTACGGAAGGTGAGAATAGCAGGTTTTTTGTTTTTTTATTATTTTTAATATTACATCTGTTTACTATTGATGCTACATAGGCAGCCTCAATCGTAAAAAGTCCCGTGGCAATGTCGCTGATTGGGTGCGACCAATCAGCGAAGCGAGATTTGAATCCCGCGCCAATGTTAGCTGGGCGCGACCAATCAGCGAAGCGGGATTTAAATCCCGCGCCAATGTCAGCTGGGCGCGACCAATCAGCGAAGCAGGATTTAAATCCCACGCCAATGTCGCTGATTGGTTACGCCCAGCTGGCGTGACCAATCAGCGAAGCGGGATTTAAATCCCACGGAAATGACGCCGATTGGTCGCGCCGGCTGGGCACAACCAATCAACGAAGCGGGATTTAAATCCTGCGCCAATGTCGTTGATTGGTCGTGTGTGCCGGCTGGGCGCTACCAATCAGCGAAGCGGGATTTAAATCCCGCGGCAATGTCGCCAATTGGTCGCGCCGGCTGGGCGCCACCAATCAGCGAAGCGGGATTTAAATCCCACGCCAATGTCGGCTGGGCGCGACCAATCAGCGAAGCGGGATTTAAATCCCGCGCCAATGTCGCTGATTGGTCTCATGCACCGGCTGGACGCTACCAATCAGCGAAGTGGGATTTAAATCCCGCGCCAATGTCGGCTGGGCGCGACCAATCAGCGAAGCGGGATTTAAATCACGCGCCAATGTCACTGATTGGTCGCACGTGCCGGCTGGGCGCTACAAATCAGTGAAGTGGGATTTAAATCCCGTGCCAATGTCTCTGATTGGTCACGCCGGCTGGGAGCAAGCAAATCAGCGAAGCGGGATTTAAATCCCACGCCAATGTCGGCTGGGCGAGACCAATCAGCGAAGCGGGATTTAAATCTCACGCCAATGTCGCTGATTGGTCGCGCCGGCTGGGCGCTACCAATCAGCGAAGTGGGATTTAAATCCCACACCAAGGTCGGCTGGGCGCTACCAATCAGCAAAGCGGGATTTAAATCCCGCGGCAATGTGGCTGATTGGTCGCGCGGTGTATTGCGGTCTCGCGAGATGATGATGTAGTGGTCTCGCGAGACCACCACGTCATCATCTCGCGAGACCACAATGCATGGACCGGTCACCGGAGTGTCGCGAAGAGCGGTAAAAGCCGGTTCTGGATGCGGGGGCCGACAGACGGTGAGTATATAACGATTTTTTATTTTTTTTAACATTAGATCTTTTTACTATTGATGCTGCATAGGCAGCCTCAATAGCAAAAAGTTGGTCACACAGGGTTAATAGCAGCGTTAAGGGAGTGCGTTACACCGCGGCATAACGCGGTGTAATGCAGCCATTAACCCTGTGTGAGCGCTGACTGGAGGGGAGTATGGAGCGGGCACTGACTGCGGGGAGGAAGGAGAGGCCATTTTTCCACCAGACTGTGCCCGTCGCTGATTGGTCGTGGCTGTTTTGCCGCGACCAATCAGCGACTTGGATTCCATGACAGACATTGGCTGCGACCAATGAATATCCGTGACAGACAGAAGGACAGACAGACAGAAAGACGGAAGTGACCCTTAGACAATTATATAGTAGATGGCTGCATTACCCAATGAATCACCTCGAGTCATACATTCTTGATCAAAATATAGACCACTTCTCTAACCTACATCACAGGCATATAACTCAAACATTCTGTCAATCATTGAAATTCCATTTACTAACATTTCATATACTCCTCTAACTCCTAAACCCGTGCTATATGCCTCCGTTATCTTTCCCTTCCTGAATAAAGAAACCTTGAGGAACAATTAATTTACAGCTCTCATCTCAAAGTGTACTTACATCACATCACAGGCAATAGAAGGTATTAATTGCAATGTGGGCTCTCTTGCAATATTTATTTGCATGCTTTGAACCATTTGCAATTTGCATTTGCAATGCTTTTTTAACCAGGCATATAGTGCCCACATTGCTATATACTGCGTGGGCTCTTTTATACACTACGTAGCTGTGCAATACCCTAAGTGACTGTTATATACTATGTGGGCTGTGCAAAATACTACGTGCCTGTGCAATATACTACGTGACTCTACAATATACTACGTGGCTGACCAATATACTACGTACCTGTGCAATACACTACGTGGCTATGTTATATACTACGTAGCTGCGCAATACACTACGTGACTGTTATATACTACGTGGGCTGTGCAATATACTACGTGCCTGTGCAATATACTACGTGGCTCTACAATATACTACGTGGCTGACCAATATACTACGTACCTGTGCAATACACTACGTAGCTGTGCAATACACTACGTGGCTATGTTATATACTACGTGGCTGTGTTACAAACTACGTAGCTCTGTTATATACTACGTCGGTTGTGTTACATACTACGTAGCTCTGTTATATACTACGACGGTTGTGTTATATACTACATCACTGTGCAATATAGTACGTAGCCTGTGCTATATACTACCTACATATTCTAGAATACCCTATACATTAAAATCGGGCCACCATCTAGTCATATATATTCATCTTCAACTTTGTGGGGATTATGTTTTTTAATAAAAAGTTATATATTTGGGTTTTTATGCTTGCCACCCTGGATTTACAATATGCTATGATAGGACCCTCACCCCGGCTACAGGACCAAGTCAAAGGGTGTGTATCAAGAGAGAGAGAGATTTGAAAGCAGCACTAGCAAACAGTGTGTAATATACAGCTGCCAAACTCAAACATTCCAGGCATTTAGCGATCTGCAATGTAGCAGCAAAAAAAATGAAAAAACAGAGTTTTGGCTCTCCCGGATAAAGGTTCTCAGTAGAATCGACATGTGGCTGAGCCCCAATGGGCTACTAAAACACTATTTTTTAATTTTGTCAATGGTGCGCTGCCTTTTTTTTTTTTTGCTACTATATATTTTTACATATATATATATATATATACACATACAGTGTATATATACAGGGAAATACACATTCTTGTTTGTGCTGTCCTGCAGCTGGGGTAACTTCTATCAGGGCAGTGCATGATAGTTACTATTTATGTCCATGGCTCTATCTGAGGCACAATGAGATTTATGGCAGCTGATTTGCATTGGCAGAGACACCTTCTGATCTGTTTAAAAGTTCAAGTAGACTAGCCGCCATAAATCTACTGTGCCTCAGATACAAGGCCACAAATACAAGAAAATAAACAATCCAGGACTTGTAAGGAGGGGAGCAGCATCCTGCCCCCTCCTCACTGCACTGACACAACCCCCCTGCACGCAGCAGCCCAAGTTCTAAATACTCACAGCACCATCTTGTCTTGCTCCTCTCCGGCCGGAAGAAGTAGCCTTCAAGCCAGTGCTGCGTGGTGACGTCTCTTGTGCAGTCTCTCCTGCAGACACAGGGTGCAATGGGGGTGTGTGCTGTAGAACAGACAGCGGTAGTGCATGGAGATTATGTCTCCCCGCACTACAGTTGAGAGAACTACATCGGCGTGCTGCGTACGCCGGCATAGTTAACAGTGGCAGTAACCTCTGAGTGGGCCCCCTCAGAGCAAGGGGCCCGGGGCGTTCGCACCCTCTGCCCCCCTGGTAGCTACGCTACTGGGCACAGTCTATAGCAAGGCCAGAGCGTGACTCAGTTCGGCAGTAGTACACGGGTGAGGTTTGGCACAGTTCTAGATGAGTCACCCAGTCTGTCTTAGGTGGTATGCGTGCAGTAAACACCGGCCGTGAGAGTCTGCAACTTTCGGTCACGGGAGACAACGGGCACCCGGCAGATGTCTGTCCACGGTCAGGGTACCTGAACACAGGGATTCTACCGCTCAGGCCTGCACTCTCATGATGCTCAGAGGACGGAGCACTAAACTTCCTCTGCTGCGCTCTGTCTTCCCGCCAAGTCTGCCTCTTCTTTCCCGCGCAGAGGGCCTTTTATGCTCGTCACGCCCTCTGCTGTCAAGTGCAAAAGTCGGTCCAGGTAGGAAAGCTTTCCCCCCGCAACAGTGGTGACAGCTCCGACAGTTCCGGCGCAAGAGAGGTACCCTCGGTCCGGTCTATCTTCTTACATATACACACATATAGCACATGTATGTATCCACCGAGCACTTACACACACTTATGTATACACACGCATAGCACACACTCATGTATACACTGAGCATATACATACACACATAGCACATACGCACGTATACACTGAGCACATATGCGGCTCCCCAGGGTCCTGGTAGTCTGTAGGGAAAGTTAGAACGTTCCAGACCAGAGTCTGAGGAGGATGGAAGGTTAAAATAGCTGTGCATGCCCTCAGAGCTGCAGCTCCCAGAAAGAGACATTCAGAAGGCAGAACTGTATTGCAGTGAGCGTGCAAGGAAAGCAAAGGAGAGGATACCAGAAGGGGACCAGCCCTACACAGGCTGCCTCCTTCTGAGGCGCAGAAGCCCTGTAGCCAGAACACCGAGGGAGTAAGGACCTTTATGCTTTGCTCCAGAGACCGGCAGGACAGCTAATTGCAGGTTACCTGTCCGCCCCTACACCCATGTGGTACGGTGGCAACCCATGGAGGCCGAGGCGTGCTAGAGTCCCTATAAACAGCCTCAAGCCACCAGTCATACGGGTTTGTCCTATCCTATACGGGGGACAGAGAGAGAGACATTACATCTGTGAGGACCTTATGTGAAGCCTTAGGCAGTAAGGAACTACACCACTGCATACCATCTAGCTGCCATAACATAACCCCAGCGGACCCCTTAAAGCAGCGTCGGTCATCCTGACCGAATACCACAGGTGGAGTCACGAACACAAACTTTATCCTTTTAAAGACCTTTCCCTTTTACACGGATGTCCCAGGGCCACGGACCGGGTCAGCCATCCCCCTGTGAGCCGCAGGACCCGGTACCGAGTACCCCACAGCCCCATGGGGGCGATCCACATACACACACAAATGTATACACACATAGCACACACTCATGTATACGCTGAGCACATACACATATGTATACACACACATAGCACACACGCATATATACACTGAGCACATACACACACTTACAGTATGTATACACACACATAGCACACACTCATGAATACACTGAGCACATACACATTCATAGCACACACACCAAGCACATACATGCACATACGTCTTCACATATACATATACCAACAAGAGGCCATACAGTCTAGGCTGAACCACACACACAGAGACAAACAAACCGGTACTACACACATGTCCATTCATTTCATCGGGTTGTCTGTGTCACACAGGATAGGTCCTCCTGAGGGAGACGCTCTTTGTACCCACTTATACTCTGACCAAGAGATGAGGATTCTGAACACAATACTTACTCCATATATTAATTAAGAATTGCCTAAAAATGTTTAATAAAATAGGTTTTACAGACGATAATGTCATTAAGAAAAATGTTTTCATAGGATCATCTACTTAAATGTATTTTTTAACAAAGAGCTCCTATGTACCTCATACTAAAGTCTAATTTACACAAAAAAGTAAAATTTTAATTAAGCACCATTCTGGTGTTCCAAAGTCCTGTCTTGTATTGTTATGGGGTCATTAGGGTGGTTTCTAGCAAGTCAGAAAACCCTTGAAAGGGTTATTCCCATCTCTGCCTTGCATGGTTAAGAAGTGAATAACTGCTTCCATGTCCTGGCCAAAAAGGTGAAGTTCTGAAAACAGGTGGGTGCCCTTGTGGTATGCTATCTACATATAGTAACTCTGATATGACCTAATAGGGCAAAATTTAAACTGCATTAGAAATATGAAAAATGAGAGCTAGAGAATACATTTCAAAAAACCTGATCTGCACATCCAAACATAGACTGAGTGTGAACAGGTGCTGAACCCAGAGTCGCCAACTCTCATACAGTTAAATAAATAGGGCAGCACACTGCAGCGCCAAAACATGCAGGTACACATAAAATTGGCCATTTTTATGCGCTAAAAGCTCTCATTTTTCATATTTCTAGTGCAGTAATGCAGTTTAAATTTCGTGTTTTCAAGTTTGCATGTTTTGGCGCTACAGTGTGTGGATGTGCAGATCAGGTTTTTTGAAATGTATTCTCTAGCCTTCTGATCGTGCACTCCCTGCCTCCTAGCTTCAGGTGTTTTAATTATAGTAGGTCCAATACCCCTCCACAGTGAGAGAGAATTTGAGTCCAAGGAGAGGTTTCACATGTACCCATTCAGATGGAGACGTTTATTCTCAGCGAGGTAGGTTTAGAGTAGGACCTCGTATAAGAGAGATGCCGTAAAGTGGCTACGAGGTACACATAAAATTGGCCATTTTTATGCGCTAAAAGCTCTCATTTTTCATATTTCTAGTGCAGTAATGCAGTTTAAATTTCGTGTTTTCAAGTTTGCATGTTTTGGCGCTGCAGTGTGCTGCCCTATTTATTTAACTGTATGCGAGTTGGCGACTCTGGGTTCAGCACCTGTTCACACTCAGTCTATGTTTGGATGTGCAGATCAGGTTTTTTGAAATGTATTCTCTAGCCTTCTGATCGTGCACTCCCTGCCTCCTAGCTTCAGGTGTTTTAATTATAGTAGGTCCAATACCCCTCCACAGTCAGAGAGAATTTGAGTCCAAGGAGAGGTTTCACATGTACCCATTCAGATGGAGACGTTTATTCTCAGCGAGGTAGGTTTAGAGTAGGACCTCGTATAAGAGAGATGCCGTAAAGTGGCTACGAGGTACACATAAAATTGGCCATTTTTATGCGCTAAAAGCTCTCATTTTTCATATTTCTAGTGCAGTAATGCAGTTTAAATTTCGTGTTTTCAAGTTTGCATGTTTTGGCGCTGCAGTGTGCTGCCCTATTTATTTAACTGTATGCGAGTTGGCGACTCTGGGTTCAGCACCTGTTCACACTCAGTCTATGTTTGGATGTGCAGATCAGGTTTTTTGAAATGTATTCTCTAGCCTTCTGATCGTGCACTCCCTGCCTCCTAGCTTCAGGTGTTTTAATTATAGTAGGTCCAATACCCCTCCACAGTGAGAGAGAATTTGAGTCCAAGGAGAGGTTTCACATGTACCCATTCAGATGGAGACGTTTATTCTCAGCGAGGTAGGTTTAGAGTAGGACCTCGTATAAGAGAGATGCCGTAAAGTGGCTACGAGGTACACATAAAATTGGCCATTTTTATGCGCTAAAAGCTCTCATTTTTCATATTTCTAGTGCAGTAATGCAGTTTAAATTTCGTGTTTTCAAGTTTGCATGTTTTGGCGCTGCAGTGTGCTGCCCTATTTATTTAACTGTATGTGAGTTGGCGACTCTGGGTTCAGCACCTGTTCACACTCAGTCTATGTTTGGATGTGCAGATCAGGTTTTTTGAAATGTATTCTCTAGCCTTCTGATCGTGCACTCCCTGCCTCCTAGCTTCAGGTGTTTTAATTATAGTAGGTCCAATACCCCTCCACAGTGAGAGAGAATTTGAGTCCAAGGAGAGGTTTCACATGTACCCATTCAGATGGAGACGTTTATTCTCAGCGAGGTAGGTTTAGAGTAGGACCTCGTATAAGAGAGATGCCGTAAAGTGGCTACAAGGTACACATAAAATTGGCCATTTTTATGCGCTAAAAGCTCTCATTTTTCATATTTCTAGTGCAGTAATGCAGTTTAAATTTCGTGTTTTCAAGTTTGCATGTTTTGGCGCTGCAGTGTGCTGCCCTATTTATTTAACTGTATGCGAGTTGGCGACTCTAGGTTCAGCACCTGTTCACACTCAGTCTATGTTTGGATGTGCAGATCAGGTTTTTTGAAATGTATTCTCTAGCCTTCTGATCGTGCACTCCCTGCCTCCTAGCTTCAGGTGTTTTAATTATAGTAGGTCCAATACCCCTCCACAGTGAGAGAGAATTTGAGTCCAAGGAGAGGTTTCACATGTACCCATTCAGATGGAGACGTTTATTCTCAGCGAGGTAGGTTTAGAGTAGGACCTCGTATAAGAGAGATGCCGTAAAGTGGCTACGAGGTACACATAAAATTGGCCATTTTTATGCGCTAAAAGCTCTCATTTTTCATATTTCTAGTGCAGTAATGCAGTTTAAATTTCGTGTTTTCAAGTTTGCATGTTTTGGCGCTGCAGTGTGCTGCCCTATTTATTTAACTGTATGCGAGTTGGCGACTCTGGGTTCAGCACCTGTTCACACTCAGTCTATGTTTGGATGTGCAGATCAGGTTTTTTGAAATGTATTCTCTAGCCTTCTGATCGTGCACTCCCTGCCTCCTAGCTTCAGGTGTTTTAATTATAGTAGGTCCAATACCCCTCTACAGTGAGAGAGAATTTGAGTCCAAGGAGAGGTTTCACATGTACCCATTCAGATGGAGACGTTTATTCTCAGCGAGGTAGGTTTAGAGTAGGACCTCGTATAAGAGAGATGCCGTAAAGTGGCTACGAGGTACACATAAAATTGGCCATTTTTATGCGCTAAAAGCTCTCATTTTTCATATTTCTAGTGCAGTAATGCAGTTTAAATTTCGTGTTTTCAAGTTTGCATGTTTTGGCGCTGCAGTGTGCTGCCCTATTTATTTAACTGTATGCGAGTTGGCGACTCTGGGTTCAGCACCTGTTCACACCCAGTCTATGTTTGGATGTGCAGATCAGGTTTTTTGAAATGTATTCTCTAGCCTTCTGATCGTGCACTCCCTGCCTCCTAGCTTCAGGTGTTTTAATTATAGTAGGTCCAATACCCCTCCACAGTGAGAGAGAATTTGAGTCCAAGGAGAGGTTTCACATGTACCCATTCAGATGGAGACGTTTATTCTCAGCGAGGTAGGTTTAGAGTAGGACCTCGTATAAGAGAGATGCCGTAAAGTGGCTACGAGGTACACATAAAATTGGCCATTTTTATGCGCTAAAAGCTCTCATTTTTCATATTTCTAGTGCAGTAATGCAGTTTAAATTTCGTGTTTTCAAGTTTGCATGTTTTGGTGCTGCAGTGTGCTGCCCTATTTATTTAACTGTATGCGAGTTGGCAACTCTGGGTTCAGCACCTGTTCACACTCAGTCTATGTTTGGATGTGCAGATCAGGTTTTTTGAAATGTATTCTCTAGCCTTCTGATCGTGCACTCCCTGCCTCCTAGCTTCAGGTGTTTTAATTATAGTAGGTCCAATACCCCTCCACAGTGAGAGAGAATATGAGTCCAAGGAGAGGTTTCACATGTACCCATTCAGATGGAGACGTTTATTCTCAGCGAGGTAGGTTTAGAGTAGGACCTCGTATAAGAGAGATGCCGTAAAGTGGCTACGAGGTACACATAAAATTGGCCATTTTTATGCGCTAAAAGCTCTCATTTTTCATATTTCTAGTGCAGTAATGCAGTTTAAATTTCGTGTTTTCAAGTTTGCATGTTTTGGCGCTGCAGTGTGCTGCCCTATTTATTTAACTGTATGCGAGTTGGCGACTCTGGGTTCAGCACCTGTTCACACTCAGTCTATGTTTGGATGTGCAGATCAGGTTTTTTGAAATGTATTCTCTAGCCTTCTGATCGTGCACTCCCTGCCTCCTAGCTTCAGGTGTTTTAATTATAGTAGGTCCAATACCCCTCCACAGTGAGAGAGAATTTGAGTCCAAGGAGAGGTTTCACATGTACCCATTCAGATGGAGACGTTTATTCTCAGCGAGGTAGGTTTAGAGTAGGACCTCGTATAAGAGAGATGCCGTAAAGTGGCTACGAGGTACACATAAAATTGGCCATTTTTATGCGCTAAAAGCTCTCATTTTTCATATTTCTAGTGCAGTAATGCAGTTTAAATTTCGTGTTTTCAAGTTTGCATGTTTTGGCACTGCAGTGTGCTGCCCTATTTATTTAACTGTATGCGAGTTGGCGACTCTGGGTTCAGCACCTGTTCACACTCAGTCTATGTTTGGATGTGCAGATCAGGTTTTTTGAAATGTATTCTCTAGCCTTCTGATCGTGCACTCCCTGCCTCCTAGCTTCAGGTTTTTTAATTATAGTAGGTCCAATACCCCTCTACAGTGAGAGAGAATTTGAGTCCAAGGAGAGGTTTCACATGTACCCATTCAGATGGAGACGTTTATTCTCAGCGAGGTAGGTTTAGAGTAGGACCTCGTATAAGAGAGATGCCGTAAAGTGGCTACGAGGTACACATAAAATTGGCCATTTTTATGCGCTAAAAGCTCCCATTTTTCATATTTCTAGTGCAGTAATGCAGTTTAAATTTCGTGTTTTCAAGTTTGCATGCTTTGGCGCTGCAGTGTGCTGCCCTATTTATTTAACTGTATGCGAGTTGGCGACTCTGGGTTCAGCACCTGTTCACACTCAGTCTATGTTTGGATGTGCAGATCAGGTTTTTTGAAATGTATTCTCTAGCCTTCTGATCGTGCACTCCCTGCCTCCTAGCTTCAGGTGTTTTTATTATAGTAGGTCCAATACCCCTCCACAGTGAGAGAGAATTTGAGTCCAAGGAGAGGTTTCACATGTACCCATTCAGATGGAGACGTTTATTCTCAGCGAGGTAGGTTTAGAGTAGGACCTCGTATAAGAGAGATGCCGTAAAGTGGCTACGAGGTACACATAAAATTGGCCATTTTTATGCGCTAAAAGCTCTCATTTTTCATATTTCTAGTGCAGTAATGCAGTTTAAATTTCGTGTTTTCAAGTTTGCATGTTTTGGCGCTGCAGTGTGCTGCCCTATTTATTTAACTGTATGCGAGTTGGCGACTCTGGGTTCAGCACCTGTTCACACTCAGTCTATGTTTGGATGTGCAGATCAGGTTTTTTGAAATGTATTCTCTAGCCTTCTGATCGTGCACTCCCTGCCTCCTAGCTTCAGGGGTTTTTTCATTATAGTAGGTCCAATACCCCTCTACAGTGAGAGAGAATTTGAGTCCAAGGAGAGGTTTCACATGTACCCATTCAGATGGAGACGTTTATTCTCAGCGAGGTAGGTTTAGAGTAGGACCTCGTATAAGAGAGATGCCGTAAAGTGGCTACGAGGTACACATAAAATTGGCCATTTTTATGCGCTAAAAGCTCCCATTTTTCATATTTCTAGTGCAGTAATGCAGTTTAAATTTCGTGTTTTCAAGTTTGCATGTTTTGGCGCTGCAGTGTGCTGCCCTATTTATTTAACTGTATGCGAGATGGCGACTCTGGGTTCAGCACCTGTTCACACTCAGTCTATGTTTGGATGTGCAGATCAGGTTTTTTGAAATGTATTCTCTAGCCTTCTGATCGTGCACTCCCTGCCTCCTAGCTTCAGGTGTTTTAATTATAGTAGGTCCAATACCCCTCCACAGTGAGAGAGAATTTGAGTCCAAGGAGAGGTTTCACATGTACCCATTCAGATGGAGACGTTTATTCTCAGCGAGGTAGGTTTAGAGTAGGACCTCGTATAAGAGAGATGCCGTAAAGTGGCTACGAGGTACACATAAAATTGGCCATTTTTATGCGCTAAAAGCTCTCATTTTTCATATTTCTAGTGCAGTAATGCAGTTTAAATTTCGTGTTTTCAAGTTTGCATGTTTTGGCGCTGCAGTGTGCTGCCCTATTTATTTAACTGTATGCGAGTTGGCGACTCTGGGTTCAGCACCTGTTCACACTCAGTCTATGTTTGGATGTGCAGATCAGGTTTTTTGAAATGTATTCTATTAGGGCTACTTGGACTCAGGTTTGGTTTGTCAGTTATTATTACACTAAGGAGGAATGCAAGGGGAAACTCGAATACCTGAAGGAGACCCACAGCAAAATTGAAGCTCTAAATAGATGTGTGTGTATTTATAGACCTGTGCAAAAGACTAGCAAAATACATTTTTGTTCCGCATTTATCCAAGAAGAGATGTTCTAACTCAAAGCAGGAAATACACAGCCTTGGGCAATATGGTTAGACTGTGACTCATATCTCGCATAGTTGTGAGAATACTGTCTAAATCTATTTCAGACAGAACAGTACAAAAGTGTAATATAACCTTGAAAAAATAAAGTTTATATTCACAATATATATATATGCCGCATATTTGTCTCTAATTTGATTTTACTATTTTCATCTCCAGGTAATTTCAAGCCTTACATACAGATTGCAGTATGGTTCCATTTTTGTTTTATTCCACATTTGATTTTTACCTATTCAGAATATTATACATATAATTTTTATTATAAACATTTGTTTTCATTGTGCCACCTAGTGGTAAATATATGCATCTAATAGTTAACAGTGGTATTATCTTTACAGTTGTATTTTTGAAGCTGAAGAATAGATTTGTCAACAGGCTTTTCATAATTTCATAATTTATTTTTCAAAAATGTGTATTTTGGCATATATAGAGACATATAATCATCAACTGGATTATAGGTAGGGACAAGGATGAACTGGGCCTGAAATTCAGCCCTGGTATTTGAAAGTTCATAGGCCCATGCTGTCTCCCTCCAGAGCCCCAGATGGAAGTCTCTGTTAGGCCAGCGTCACACCAGGCGAACAAAAATACGGTCCGTTTTTTATGGCCATAATACGCAGAAATGTTCCCAAAATAGTGATCCGTATGTCATCCGTAGGCAGGGTGTGGCAGCGTATTTTGCGCATGTCATCCTCCGTATGGCATCCGTACTGCGAGATTTTCACGCCGGCATACAAAACGGACATAGAATGGATCCATGGGCTCAAATATTCGTTAAAACATATATACAGTCTATATATATATATATATATGTATATATATATATATGTCAGTGAGACATATATATATATATTTATATTTCATACAGCGCTAGATAGCAGAAAAGCCGGTATTTCAATTGCCGGCTTTTGCTATCTCCTTCACAAACCCAACATGATATGAGACATTGTTTACATACAGTAAACCTTTTCATATCCCTTTTTTTTTGCATATTCCTCACTACTAATGTTAGTAGTGTGTATGTGCAAAATTTGGCCACTCTAGCTGGTAAAATAAAGGGTTAAATCGCGGAAAAAACTGGCATGGGCTCCCTCGCAATTTTCTCCGCCAGAGTGGTAAAGCCAGTGACTGAGGGCAGATATTAATAGCCTGGAGAGGGTCCATGGTTATTGCCCCCCCCCTGGCTAAAAACATCTGCCACCCCACCTGTTGGATGAACTCATATGAACTCGAGCCTGGGAACTTTTCAGAATATTTTCCCACGCTCGCATTCATATGAGTTCATCCAGCAGAGGGCGCATCACCGTGACTCGAGGTATCTACAGTACATTCCCCTGCATTCCATTCATTCACCAAGTTTTACAGTCAGGAGCACAGCTGCATTAGCAGAGCTCCTGGGTGTAAAATGATTTAACCCCTTCAGATGGATTTACAGCATGGGACAAGACTGTAACGACGGAAGGTATGGAATATTGTTGTTTGTTTTTTTAACTTTGTTTCAGGTGACAAGGGTCTTCAGGTAGATTAAGACTATAATAAGATATTAAAGCACCATGTGTCTTTATTTCATTAAAATACTTTTTAATAATGTGTGTGTGTTTTATTAACCATTTCGTACTATTGGATTAATAATGGATAGGTGTCATAATTGACGCCTCTCCATTATTAACCTGGCTTAATGTCACCTTACAATAGCAAGGTGACATTAACCCTTCATTACCCCATATCCCACTGCTACACTGGAGTGCGAAGAGAGTGGCCAAGTGCCAGAATAGGCGCATCTTACAGATGTGCCGTTTCTGGGGTGGCTGGGGGCAGATGTTTTTAGCCGGGGGGGGGGGAGGTAATAACCATGGACCCTCTCCAGGCTATTAATATCTGCCCTCAGTCACTAGCTTTACCATTCTGGTGGAGAAAATTGCGCGGGAGCCCACGCCAATTTTTTCCAAGATTTAACCCTTTAATTTAATAGCTAGAGACCCTAAATTTGACACAAAGACACTTCTTACATTACTAAAGAGGAATATGTAATAAAAGAAGGGATATGAGATGGTTTACTGTATGTAAACCATGTCTCATATCCTGTCGGGTTTGTGAAGGAGATAGGAAAAGCCGGCAATTGAATTACCGGCTTTTCTGCTATCTAGCGCTTTATGAAATATAAATATATGTATATATATGTGTCTCACTGACATATATATATATATATATATATATATATACAGTGCCTACAAGTAGTATTCAACCCCCTGCAGATTTAGCAGGTTTACACATTTGGAATTAACTTGGCATTGTGACATTTGGACTGTAGATCAGCCTGGAAGTGTGAAATGCGCTGCAGCAAAAAAGAATGTTATTTCTTTGTTTATTTTTTTTTTAAATTGTGAAAAGTCTTTTCAGAGGGTCATTTATTATTCAACCCCTCAACCCACCAGAATTCTGTTTGGTTCCCCTAAAGTATTAAGAAGTAGTTCAGGCACAAAGAACAATGAGCTTCACATGTTTGGATTAATTATCTCTTTTTTCCAGCCTTTTCTGACTATTTAAGACCCTCCCCAAACTTGTGAACAGCACTCATACATGGTCAACATGGGAAAGACAAAGGAGCATTCCAAGGCCATCAGAGACAAGATCGTGGAGGGTCACAAGGCTGGCAAGGGGTACAAAACCCTTTCCAAGGAGTTGGGCCTACCTGTCTCCACTGTTGGGAGCATCATCTGGAAGTGGAAGGCTTATGGAACTACTGTTAGCCTTCCACGGCCTGGACAGCCTTTAAAAGTTTCCTCCCGTGCCGAGGCCAGGCTTGTCCGAAGAGTCAAGGCTAACCCAAGGACAACAAGGAAGGAGCTCCGGGAAGATCTCATGGCAGTGGGGACATTGGTTTCAGTCAATACCATAAGTAACGTACTCCACCTCAATGTTCTCCGTTCCAGATGAGCCCGTAAGGTACCTTTACTTTCAAAGCGTCATGTCAAGGCTCGTCTACAGTTTGCTCATGATCACTTGGAGGACTCTGAGACTGACTGGTTCAAGGTTCTCTGGTCTGATGAGACCAAGATCGAGATCTTTGGTGCCAACCACACACGTGACGTTTGGAGACTGGATGGCACTGCATACGACCCCAAGAATACCATCCCTACAGTCAAGCATGGTGGTGACAGCATCATGCTGTGGGGCTGTTTCTCAGCCAAGAGGCCTGGCCATCTGGTCCGCATCCATAGGAAGATGGATAGCACGGCCTACCTGGAGATTTTGGCCAAGAATTCCGCTCCTCCATCAAGGATCTTAAGATGGGTCGTCATTTCATCTTCCAACAAGACAACGACCCAAAGCACACAGCCAAGAAAACCAAGGCCTGGTTCAAGAGGCAAAAAATCAAGGTGTTGCAGTGGCCTAGTCAGTCTCCTGACCTTAACCCAATTGAAAACTTGTGGAAGGAGCTCAAGATTAAAGTCCACATGAGACACCCAAAGAACCTAGATAACTTGGAGAAGATCTGCATGGAGGAGTGGGCCAAGATAACTCCAGAGACCTGTGCCGGCCTGATCAGGTCTTATAAAAGACGATTATTAGCTGTAATTGCAAACAAAGGTTATTCCACAAAATATTAAACCTAGGGGTTGAATAATAACACTGGTCAACAGCATTTTTGGTGCCAAAGATATTTCATCGAATTTAGGGTAACTTTGGGGTGCTGATTCTGAATATGTCATCAGTTTTGCCAGATTGGCTCAAGTTTTTGAGATTTTTCGTAAAATGTGTAAAAAAAAGACGTAATTTGCTACACGCGCATTAACTTTATTGATATTGTCATGAATACAATAAATTTAACAAAGTAAATGTTGATTTTAGTTTATTTTAACTAGTTTTAGAAAGTAATCTTCAAAAATGAACAAGACATGAAAGATAGCAGACATTTAATCGCTGGAAAAGCGCTTTTTATATGATTTTCTTCTATGTGAGCTATTCGGGCAGTCACGCTGTAGATTCCAGCAGTAATCAGCCATCATATGTCTGTCCCATCTGCCTTGGTACCTTTCCTCCATCACCATAATATCCTGATGAAATCTCTCCCCTTGTTCTTCGCTAAAATCTCCAAGGTTTTCTGGAAATCTGTCCAAGTGACTGTGAAGATAATGCAATTTAATGCTCATGTGTACACCCAGATTTCTAAATCTCAATAGCATGTTTTGTACCAGTTCTTCATAATTGTCTGCCTTTTGATTTCCCAAGAAGTTCTTCACTACCAACACAAAACTACACCATGCAGCAGCTTCAATGTCATTCATTTCCTTAGGAAAATTTGAATCTTTAATGAGTTTCCGAATTTGAGGACCATCAAAGATTCCTGCCTTCAGTTTTTCGCTACTAAGACCAGGGAAAGATCTGCAGATGTACATGAAGCAATTACCATCTTTGTCTAATGCCTTGACGAACTGCTTCATTAATCCTAACTTTATGTGAAGTGGTGGTAGAATGATTTTTTCCCTGTCCACCAAAGGTTCGTTCACTATGTTTGATGCTCCTACTGTCAAGGTGTCCCTTGAAGGCCAATTCAGTTTCTCCCAGTGCTGATGTTTTGCTCTACTATCCCACATGCAGATGAAGCAAGGATACTTTTGTATCCACTTTGCTGTCCAAGTAAAAAGTTGACCATTTTTAAATCAACACATATCAGCCACGAATGTTCATGGTAGCACAGTTTCTCCAAGACCATTTTGACATTTTTGTATTGTTCTGCAAGTTTAGTTGAGTGAGCTACTGGAAGAGATGCACACTGATTGCCATTGTTCAACAAAACACATTTCAAACTCCTTTTAGAACTATCTATGAAAAGCCTCCAGTCTTCAGGACGATATACTTGTAAACCCATTTGCAGCATCAGGCCAGGAATATCCTTACAATATACAAGTAGGTCATCTTCACAGAAAAATTGAAGAAGTGCTTCTTCTCTGGTCCGGAAAGATGTAATTTTAGTTCCAGGCGTCAGACAATTTTTTTCACTTAGCCTTGAAGCTAAAAGTTCGGATGCACTTTTTGAGAGGTTGAGGTCTCCTATTAGATCGTTGAGCTCTCCTTGGGTAAATTGCGTAGGTGTTCTGAAACTTCCTTCATATTCTAGTTCACTTCCAGAACTGATGTTTAGCTCCATACCCTGCATTTCATCATCATCAGGTGGGGGAAGGTCAGGTAACATGGTAAACACAGGTACAGGCACATCTTCACAATGAGGGACAGGCCTTCTTGCAGATTCCATGTTAGGATACTCCCATTTTCGTTTCTTATGCTTATTGAATCCTTGCACTTGCACTGCACAGAAATAACAGTCATCATGATGATTTTTTTGCTCTCTCCACACCATTGGAACACCAAATTTGAAGCTTTTTCTTTGTCCTTTGCTCCATTTTCGTAATAATTCGATACATGCTTTGCACACTATGTGTGGTGCCCAAAACTTGTCTTGGTCCCCAAGCATAACCCCAAAATAGGCAAAATACACTTTTTTTACGAAGTCTGTTATGTTTCTTCTATGTTTTGGCAGTGTGTATTCACCACAAATGTAACAGAATGAGTCTGGATCGTTAAGACAACTTCTTCTTGATGAGTTCATGCTTTTCACTGGAAAACAGACAACAACATAAAGTTAGTGCAAAAATCAAGCTATGAACAAACTTTTAGAACACTAATTAACACAAAACTATATTGAGAACTGCTCAGTTCAAGTACTAATCCAAAGAAATTAATGAGATGATGCGTCGCATTTACCAACAAGTGCTATAAATAAGATACCAAAAATCTCAAAAACTTGAGCCAATCTGGCAAAACTGATAGCATATTCAGAATCAGCACCCCAAAAATACCCCAAATTCATTAAAATATTTTGGACACCAGAAAAAATTTTTTTTTCGTTGACCTGTGAATTGACCCACACTTTTATGTTTAAAATTTATAAAAATGTAACTGAGCAACAAAACTTTTTGGTTTGTAAGATTTATGCATCTGTTAATAAATCCTGCTCTTGTTTGAAGTTTGAAGGCTCTAACTTATTTGCATCTTATTAAACCTGCTAAATCTGCATGGGTTGATTACTACTTGTAGGCACTGTATATATATATACTATGTGTACACATTTATTCTACCTATTCTATTCTATTCTATTGTAAGCTGTCAGTGTGATTTTACTGTACACAGCGCTGAATTGCTGGCTTTTCTATAGAACACCGCTGCATATTTCTCGCAAGTCACACGCATGGTCCGTGTGTAATCCGTATTTTTTGCGCTCCCATAGACTTTCATTGGTGCTTTTTTTGCGCAATACAGTGACAAACGCAGCAGGCTGCGTTTTTCTACGGCCTTACAAGACCGTATAATATGGATCTGTAAAATATGGCAGATAGGAGCTGGGCCATAGAGAATCATTGTACTGTGTGCAATCCGTATTTTCTGCACCTCTCATATGTCTGTAAAACTCGCTAGTGTGACGCCGGCCTCAATAATATTACCTTGGAGAAAAATCAAGATTTATTACAAGACCAATATTTCGAATAATACCGCTATATAAGGCTTAGTAATAATACCGCAATACTATCATTGTAAAATAACCGACAAATAAATAATATCAACATTCTGATGATAAAGAAATTGTCCAGGCGTGAGGTTAAAATCTGCAGTTACTCTATGTGGCTGCAGACTTCTGAAACCTATCAGCACGCTGTCATGATTCTCTGGCGCTGGGTGCGGGCAGTCGTGATAGCAAGTATGCAATTTGCATACATGCGGTTATGTTCCGACTAGACATGCGCAACTTCACACAATACAAGTGAATTGAATGAAGTTTGGCACATCTTGTCGGGAATATGCAAATCTCATACTTACGATCACATGACTTCTCATTATCAGAAAATTGAAAGAGAGCAATGCACATAGAGTGACTGCAAACTTTAACCTCAAACCTGGACAACACCTTTAACCAAAACCACTGTACTAGGACTGATATTACCACTATAGAGTGACCACATAATGATAATACCAGTTTTACACCAGTGCTCTGCAGACCATATACTGTATGTGTATAATGTACAGGTTCTCTCCATTGACGTTCTTTTTGATTGTTGTCATTTTCTCTTGTCTTTTCCATTCAGCCCTAACCACCATGACCTCTTATTCCATCCAGAACTCGTCCCTGCTAAATGTAACACAGAGACATCTTTGACATACTGATTTCCAGCACTTAGGCTAGGTTCACATTTGCAGTTGAGTCCACAGCGCCTCGTCTGCAACCGCAAACGCATTCCAAAACGCATGCAAACGTATGATAATGCTGCGTTTTTTATCTGCATCAACTTACGCATGATGGGCAAAAAAAACACAATGTTTGCACGCATTTGTATGCATTTTTGCATGCATTTGCAAATGGGCGTGGGTCATGGGATTTCTCTATATAAACCCTTGTACAGATGGAATCCTCACATTTTGCTCCTGTATCCTGTGTCAAGATGGATCTTCACATTTTCTATCGGAATCCAGATTTGGATGTCAACTTCCTTTCCTTTGCATTTTCTTGTGAGCAAGAATGGAAAAGAGAAAAACAGAGAAGGTGGCGTTGGCGCATTTGGCAGCACTCGATTCTTGAACTATAACAGAGCCGTGGAGCCTAACACTCCTTATTCAGTGAGCCCCGTGAAAACCCACAGAAATATTTTGAGTACACGAGGATGTCTCAAGACAGCTTTATGGAATTGCTGGACCGTAGACAAGGAGCCATCAGGAGGTAGGACACCCAGCCCCGTAGAGCAATTCCTGCTGAGGAACGTCTGCTGGTGACAGTAAGGTGAATAATATTTAAACATTAACGCCTGTCATAATTATCATTGTTCTGCAATGTACTTAATATTTTTCCCTTTTTATGTTTAGCTCAAATACTGTCCTAAATATTATTGTTATAAAAGCCATGTTCTTTCTCTCTTATTTTTTTTTCTTCTTTCTTTCTCTTGCAAAACCCCAAGTCATAAAAATTATTGTTTTGATTAATTTTTTTCTTTCTCTTTTCGGCAGATTCCTGGCTACCGGAGAGAGCCTATCATCGCTCCATTTCCAGTTCCAGATAGGAATTTCCACACTCTCTGGGAATATCACAGACACCTGCCGGGCTTTGTGGGATCTTCTCCATGCAGAATTTATCCCCCTACCCATCAGGGAAATCTGGCAGCAAACTGCAGACCAATTTTTGGAAGTTTTCCCCGACTGTTTGGGAGCAGTGGATGGAAAGCATATCTGGATTACCAGACTGGCTGGAATTGGATCCGAGTACTTTAATTATAAAAAATATTTTTCCATAGTGCTCATGGCGATTGCAGCTGCTGACTGTAGGCTTGTCGCCATGGACATTGGATCGTTTGGCTGTGGTAATGACACCCATACATTTAAGAACTCGGACATGGGCCAACGGTTGTATGAAAATCATTTTAATTTCCCCCTGCCACAACCTCTCCCCAACACTCAAGGCCCGCCAATGCCATTTGTTGTGGTTGGGGATGAGGCCTTTCAGATGTGTGTAAACCTCCTGAAACCACACTCCAGATGGGACTTGAACCACACCAAAAGGATTTTTAATTACAGACTGTCCAGGGCAAGAAGAACTGTTGAGTATGTCTTTGGTATCCTTGTCTCAAAATGGCGCATTTTAGGGACAGCCATTAATCTCAAAATTGAGACAGTCGATGAGGTGGTTAAGGTGTGTGTGGTTCTGCACAACTACATAATGGCTAAAGAGCAACCCAACATTAAATTTGATGAACATATTTCTAACCCATAGCAAGATTACCATCATCACCCATTCAGGACAGTTGAAGTTGCCCAAATGAGGATACATTTGTGTCCTACTTTGTTTCTGAGAGTGGACGTCTGTCCTGGCAAGATGACATGGTTTAGCATTCTTGTAATGTTGTGCAATGTTATGTACCTTTAATTATTTAAATTTACTTTAATGTTTGCTGACAATAAAACACCTTTAGTTAAACATCTGTTCCAAGCATCCTCTATATTAGAATAATAATTTTTAGAGGTTAATAAGGTGATCACCGGTTCACAACTACAGTTTTTATATAGTTCACTCACTGTATCATACAGATTGCATGACACAGGGATTGGATTATAACCAAATTGGGTTAGGTAACCCATGCTTTAAACTACATCTTTTCTCTCTGAGGTCAGTGCTATGGTAGGTGACATTGGATTAGCTCCATCGTCTCTTCAGTCTGCATTTCTATATTACCATATATTACTGCAGACTGAAGAGATGATGGAGCTAATCCGGTTATAACATGTGGTGGGGTCAGCAGGGTGTGTATCTACTCGACCCGGCCTGGTGGTGGACAGCCGTGCAGGTACTTCAGGCGGCCTACTGGTGGTGGCGGTGGGCAGCCGTGCAGGTACTTCAGGCGGCCTACTGGTGGTGGTGGTCAGCAGCCGTGCAGGATCCTCTGGCGGGCTACTTATGGTGGCAGTGGTCAACCATGCAGGAACAGGACTCAGCATGGTGGAGGTGGTGGAGTGGATCGCAGCAGCACCCAGCATGGTGGTGTCTGTGTAGTGGTGTGTGGCAGGACTGGGCATGGTGGTGACAGTACAGTGGTATGCAGCAGAACTCGGTATTGATGTTAAGTGTGTAATTGCTGGCACAGGTGGAAACACCACCTGTGCCCGATGGAAGTACCGAGTCTGCTGCATAGCTTGAACGTAAGCAGCATTGCAGGCCTGCATCACGTTGAGCTGGAGTTTAGACGTAAGGTGTTCCGACATGCCCTGCTCTATGTTGTTAAAAAAATGGTGTGCTGGTCTCTGGAGGTCGGCTTCCAGATGGTTAAGGCGTTGATTGACATCCTGGAAAAGTGTGTTAATATGGATCAGACCACTTTCCAATCTATCACCCAGCACCTTCAGGCCATTCTGGAAGACTGAGCTCAAGTGAATAAACTCGGGCATGAGTGACCTGTCCGAGGCCTTCTGCCGCTGGTGGGAAGAGCCCAAAAAAAAGCGTCAGGGGACTGGGACAGGGGAACACCTGAAGGACCAGCTGCCTGTTCTCCAGCCTGTGACGCCAGCCCACTTTCTGTTTCGCCAGTGGATGGCTGGGACTGGTCTGTGGCAGTTCGATGAGGGACTGCTCCAGAGGATGATCCAGGTTCGAGGGTGCTGCTACAGGTTCTGTGAAAAGAAAAGTAAAACATTACTACCAAAAAAAAACAATTTTAAAAGCGCCAACTCCTGTGGAATACAAAAATTCAGATTAGTGAAATGGAATATAACACAAAAATACTTACGTTCTCTAAGCAAGGACAGGCCTCAGGAAAGCCAGCAGCCGGTGGTACTTGTATTTCCCTATCCTTGCTGTAGCACCACTGCGAACTTGGATCTCCTGTCTCAGGTCCTTGTTGAAGCGATCCTTCATCAAACACCAATGGGTTTTGATTTTGATCACTGTGAATAGGGGAAAAAAAATTGTTAAACAATGCACTTTAGGCCAGGATCACACAACTATGTGTGATGCGAGAAACTCGCAGGAGTTTATCGCATCACACATGGTTGTATGATCCTGGCCTTCAGGTTCACTGCTGCATCAGACCACACTGCAATACTTACGAAAAGCCTTTCTGACACGTGACGTGGTGTTGTCCCAGTCATCCATCAGCACTTGGGCCACCTAAGTCCACAGCCGCCGAATCACCACAGAGTCCGAGTGCTGGGTGTCCCACAACAGAACTCGCTCCTGCACCAGGGTGATGAGGAGGTCATTATCAATAAAATCCTCCTCCCGTTGTGGCACCTAGAAATGAAAAAAGGCATCAATGTTGGAAAGACAAAAACACTAGGGTAGAGACACACTGCCGTATTTCTCATGCGAGAATCGCATTATAAAACTCGTACTGGCTGTCGGCTCTCCTGACCTGAGCTTGACACATGCATAGTAATCCATCATGCTGTCATTCTTGGGTCAGGAGAGGTGCCAGCCAGTCCATGCAGTGTGATGCGATTACCGCAGTGTGTCTCTGCACTTAAAACAAAAACAGTCAAAAAGAAAAAAAGAAAAAGTCAAGCATCCCAAAAACAGTCAAGAATAAATTAAAAAAGGCAAGAGTACCAACAACAGTGAAGAATTAACCCCTTCATGACCTTGGGATTTTTCGTTTTTCCGTGTTCGTTTTTCCCTCACCTCCTTCCCAGAGCCATAACTTTTTTATTTTTCCGTCAATTTGGCCATGTGAGGGCTTATTTTTTGCGGGACGAGTTGTACTTTTGAACGACACCATTGGTTCTAGCATGTCATGTACTAGAAAACGGGAAAAAAATTCCAAGTGCGGTGAAATTGCAAAAAAAGTGCAATCCCACACTTGTTTTTTGTTTGGCTTTTTTGCTAGGTTCACTAAATGCTAAAACTGACCTGACAATACGATTCTCCAGGTCAGTACGAGTTCATAGATACCTAACATGACTTTGTTATTTTTTACCTAAGTGGTGAAAAAAAATTCCAAACTTTGCTAAAAAGAAAAAAAAAATTGCGCCATTTTCCGATACTCGTAGCGTCTCCATTTTTCATGATCTGGGTTGGTTGAGGGCTTATTTTTTTCATGCCGAGATGACGTTTTTAATGATAGCATTTTGGTGCAGATACATTCTATTGATCGCCCGTTATTGCATTTTAATGCAATGTCACGGCGACCAAAAAACGTAATTCTGGCGTTTCAAATTTTTTTCTCGCTATGCTGTTTAGCGATCAGGTTAATGCTTTTTTTTAATTGATAGATCAGGCGATTCTGAGCGCGGCGATACCAAATATGTGTAGATTTGATTTTTTTTAATTGATTTATTTTGATTGGGGCGAAAGGGGGGTGATTTAAACTTTTATATTTTTTTTTATTTTTTTCACTTTTTTTTTACTTTTGCCATGCTTCAATAGCCTCCATAGGAGGCTAGAAGCAGGCACAGCACGATCGCCACTGCTACATAGCAGCGATCTGCTGTTCGCTGCTATGTAGCAGAAAATCAGGTGTGCTGTGAGCGCCAACCACAGGGTGGCGCTCACAGCTACCGGTGATCAGTAACCATAGAGGTCTCAAGGACCTCTATGGTTACAATGGAGAAGCATCACCGACCTCTGATCATGTGACAGGGTCGGCGATGCCGTCATTTTCGGCCGCCCGGACGGAAGCGGTAGTTAAATGCCGCTGTCTGCGTTTGACAACGGCATTTAACTAGTCCAAGTTCAGAAAGGGGTTAATAAAAGCGGTTAAGAATAAATAAAACCGGTCAAGAATACTTACACGCTGTCTTGCCACAGGAGCTTGGGCCTAAGTCTGCTGCTCCATTTCATCTGCACTGGAAGGGTTCTGAAAAAATAAAAATAAATATTTTGCCACATTTAGTGCAGAACTGCAGCAGATTTTTCTGCAGCAGAAACGCTGCAGAACTGCACTGTGATTGACAGTACAATGTAAATCAATGTGAAAAAAAAAAGCTGTGCACATGGTGCAGAAAAATCTGCACAGAAACGCTGCAGATTTCAAAGAAGTGCATGTCACTTCTTTTGTGCAGTTCTGCAGCGTTTCTGCACCCCTCCATAATAGAAATCCATTTTGTGCGTTTTTTGTGCATTTTTGATGCGTTTTTTATGCGTTTTTTGTGCAGATTTGTGCACAAAAAATGCATAAAAAACGCATAAAAACGCATCAAAAACGCACCAAAAACGCACCAAAAATGCATAAAAAACGCACCTGCGGATTCTGCCAGGAGATGCAGATTTAGTGCAGATTTTATGCAGAAAATTCTGCACCAAATCTGCATCGTGTTCACACAGCCTAATAGTGGAAATTAATATATACCTGCGCTAAAAAAATGCGTAGAATAAATAACCATTTACCTGAAGCGGAGGATGGTGCTGGGAATAATATTCATATGTGCATAAAGCAATAATATTCGGACTAAGGGTAAAAAAGAAAAGAGAAAGAAAAAATAGATCTATATATAATCCTCAGAAAAACAAAACATGTATAGTGTTATATGCTCAACACATAACCAAGCAGATCAATATAAATGGTACTACTAAAAGTATATACAGTGGGGCAAAAAAGTATTTAGTCAGTCAGCAATAGTGCAAGTTCCACCACTTAAAAAGATGAGAGGCGTCTGTAATTTACATCATAGGTAGACCTCAACTATGGGAGACAAACTGAGAAAAAAAATCCAGAAAATCACATTGTCTGTTTTTTTAACATTTTATTTGCATATTATGGTGGAAAATAAGTATTTGGTCAGAAACAAAATTTCATCTCAATACTTTGTAATATATCCTTTGTTGGCAATTACAGAGGTCAAACGTTTTCTGTAGGTCTTCACAAGGTTGTCACACACTGTTGTTGGTATGTTGGCCCATTCCTCCCTGCAGATCTCCTCTAGAGCAGTGATGTTTTTGGCTTTTCGCTTGGCAACACCGACTTTCAACTCCCTCCAAAGGTTTTCTATAGGGTTGAGATCTGGAGACTGGCTAGGCCACTCCAGGACCTTGAAATGCTTCTTACGAAGCCACTCCTTCGTTGCCCTGGCGGTGTGCTTTGGATCATTGTCATGTTGAAAGACTCAGCCACGTTTCATCTTCAATGCACTTGCTGATGGAAGGAGGTTTGCACTCAAAATCTCACGATACATGGCCCCATTCATTCTTTCATGTACCCGGATCAGTCGTCCTGGCCCCTTTGCAGAGAAACAGCCCCAAAGCATGATGTTTCCACCACCATGCTTTACAGTAGGTATGGTGTTTGATGGATGCAACTCAGTATTCTTTTTCCTCCAAACACGACAAGTTGTGTTTCTACCAAACAGTTCCAGTTTGGTTTCATCAGACCATAGGACATTCTCCCAAAACTCCTCTGGATCATCCAAATGCTCTCTAGCAAACTTCAGACGGGCCCGGACATGTACTGGCTTAAGCAGTGGGACACGTCTGGCACTGCAGGATCTGAGTCCATGGTGGCGTAGTGTGTTACTTATGGTAGGCCTTGTTACATTGGTCCCAGCTCTCTGCAGTTCATTCACTAGGTCCCCCCACGTGGTTCTGGGATTTTTGCTCACCGTTCTTGTGATCATTCTGACCCCACGGGGTGGAATTTTGCGTGGAGCCCCAGATCGAGGGAGATTATCAGTGGTCTTGTATGTCTTCCATTTTCTAATTATTGCTCCCACTGTTGATTTCTTCACTCCAAGCTGGTTGGCTATTGCAGATTAAGTCTTCCCAGCCTGGTGCAGGGCTACAATTTTGTTTTTGGTGTCCTTTGACAGCTCTTTGGTCTTCACCATAGTGGAGTTTGGAGTCAGACTGTTTGAGGGTGTGCACAGGTGTCTTTTTATACTGATAACAAGTTTAAACAGGTACCATTACTACAGGTAATGAGTGGAGGAAAGAGGAGACTCTTAAAGAAGAAGTTACAGGTCTGTGAGAGCCAGAAATCTTGATTGTTTGTTTCTGACCAAATACTTATTTTCCACCATAAAATGCAAAAAAAATGATAAAAAAACAGACAATGTGATTTTCTGGATTTTTTTTCTCAGTTTGTCTCCCATAGTTGAGGTCTACCTATGATGTAAATTACAGACGCCTCTCATCTTTTTAAGTGGTGGAACTTGCACTATTGCTGACTGACTAAATACTTTTTTGCCCCACTGTATGTGTGCAATATAAAAGAGCAACCAATGGTATAGAGGCTTGCAAAGTAATAGCTTCCTTCATAAGCACACAGTGGTAATCCAGGAACGATTATACGTACTATCAACTGCAGTGGCACATAGGTCCGGAGAGTATCAGCAGGAGCAGCACACGTAGAGCGGTTAGATAAAGACTTGGTATTTACTTCCCTTAAGTATTTGTGATGAAGTTCAGAGGTAGTAATCCCTCGGCGTGCTGTCCCGGCCGGTGACAGCCGCCCTTACAGCAGGAAGTAAGTAGGCTGAGCGCTCTAGGTCGTTGCAGCTGACAGGATCTGTAGAGACTTCGGGTCACGTGTCCTATATGTCACGTGGTGCCCCTGGTGAAAGTACGGAGCACCGTAGGAGCCAAGAATAACCGACGCGTTTCGGAATAACACGGATTCCTTCTTCACCCTGAAGAAGGAATCCGTGTTATTCCGAAACGCGTTCTGCATTGTTGTGCTCAGTGGAGGACAATTGGAAGGAGGGACCGCAGAAAGACTTTGTAGGCGTAAAATTACAAAATGGGCTCTATGCAGCTTCGATTATGTGGCAACCTGGAGAACACCTTGGAGCGGCAGACAACGACCCAGACCCAACTTGTAGGCCTAATGTAGTGTTGTTTCAACAACTACTTAAGACGAGCATGAAGATTGAAGCAATGGAGAGGAAACCTGGAGAACACCTTGGAGTGGAAGACACCGTCTCTACAACCCAGACCCAACTTGTAGGCCTAATGCAGTGTTGTTTTCAACAACTACTAAACAAGAGCCAGAAGATTGAAGCAATGGAGAGGCAACCTGGGGAACACCTTGGAGTGGAACACACCGTCTCTACACCCCAGACCCAACTTGTAGGCCGAATGCAGTGTTGTTTTCAACAACTACTTAAGAAGAGCCAGAAGATCGAAGCAATGGTGAGGCAACCTGGGGAACAACTTGGAGTGGAACACACCGTCTCTACACCCCAGACCCAACTTGTAGGCCGAAAGTTTTCAACAACTACTAAACAAGAGCTTTAAGATTGAAGCAATGGAGAGGCAACCTGGGGAACAACTTGGAGTGGAACACACCGTCTCTACACCCCAGACCCAACTTGTAGGCCGAAAGTTTTCAACAACTACTAAACAAGAGCTTTAAGATTGAAGCAATGGAGAGGCAACCTGGGGAACAACTTGGAGTGGAACACACCGTCTCTACACCCCAGACCCAACTTGTAGGCCGAATGCAGTGTTGTTTTCAACAACTACTAAACGAGAGCTTTAAGATTGAAGCAATGGAGAGGAAACCTGGAGAACACCTTGGAGCGGAAGACACCGTCTCTACAACCCAGACCTAACTTGTAAGCCGAATGCAGTGTTGTTTTCAACAACTACTAAACGAGAGCTTTAAGATTGAAGCAATGGAGAGGCAACCTGGGGAACACGTTGGAGCGGAAGACACCGTCTCTACACCCCAGACCCAACTTGTAGGCCGAATGCAGTGTTGTTTTCAACAACTACTAAACAAGAGCTTTAAGATTGAAGCAATGGAGAGGCAACCTGGGGAACACCTTGGAGTGTAACACACCGTCTCGACACCCCAGACCCAACTTGTAGCCCGAATGTAGTGTTGTTTTCAACAACTACTAAACAAGAGCTTTAAGATTGAAGCAATGGAGAGGCAACCTGGGGAACACCTTGGAGTGTAACACACCGTCTCTACACCCCAGATTCAACTTGTAGGCCGAATGCAGTGTTGTTTTCAACAACTACTTAAGAAGAGCCAGAAGATTGAAGCAATGGAGAGGCAACCTGGAGAACACCTTGGAGTGGAACACGCCGTCTCTACACCCCTGACCCAACTTGTAGGCCGAATGCAGTGTTGTTTTCAACAACTACTAAACAAGAGCTTTAAGATTGAAGCAATGGAGAGGAAACCTGGAGAACACCTTGGAGCGGAAGACACCGTCTCTACAACCCAGACCCAACTTGTAGGCCGAATGCAGTGTTGTTTTCAACAACTACTAAACAAGAGCTTTAAGATTGAAGTAATGGAGAGGCAACCTGGGGAACACCTTGGAGTGTAACACACCGTCTCGACACCCCTGACCCAACTTGTAGGCCGAATGCAGTGTTGTTTTCAACAACTACTAAACGAGAGCCAGAAGATTGAAGCAATGGAGAGGCAACCTGGGGAACACCTTGGAGTGGAACACACCGTCTCTACACCCCTGACCCAACTTGTAGGCCGAATGCAGTGTTGTTTTCAACAACTACTAAACAAGAGCTTTAAGATTGAAGCAATGGAGAGGAAACCTGGAGAACACCTTGGAGCGGAAGACACCGTCTCTACAACCCAGACCCAACTTGTAGGCCGAATTCAGTGTTGTTTTCAACAACTACTAAACGAGAGCTAGAAGCTCTAAGCTATGGAGAGGAAACCTGGGGAACACCTTGGAGCGGCAGACACTGTTAGTAGGCCCTACCGAAGTAGTAGTAGTAGCCCCAATGCAGTTTTCAAATTCCTATAGGCTGAAAACCAGACTATTGACGCTAAGCTTATTTAAAAGGAGGACAGCTGTATTGAGTGGCGCAGACAGACACAGGTAGTAGGCCTTAAACACAACATTTGGCTCAATGCAGTTTAAAAAAGGTTACAGGGGTACACAGGCAGCATTGGTCTGTTCAGTGGAGGACAATTTCAATTATGGACCACAGACAGAGTTTGTATGCCTACTATTAAAAAAAGGATGCTCTATGCAATTTAAAATAGGTTCCAGGGGTACACGGGCAGCAGTAGACAGGTCACTGGAGGACTAGTGGAAGGAGGGACCGCAGACAGGCGTAGTAGGCCTAACATAACAAAATTTGGCTGTAGGCACTTTTAAATTGGTTCCAGGGGTACACGGGCAGCAGTGGTCTGGTCAGTGGAGGACTAGTGGAAGGAGGGACCGCAGACAGGCGTAGTAGGCCTAACATAACAAAATTTGGCTGTAGGCACTTTTAAATTGGTTCCAGGGGTACACGGGCAGCAGTGGACAGGTCACTGGAGGACTAGTGGAAGGAGGGACCGCAGACAGGGGTAGTAGGCCTAACATAACAAAATTCGGCTGTAGGCACTTTAAAATTAGTTCCAGGGGTACATGGGCAGCAGTGGACAGGTCACTGGAGGACTAGTGGAAGGAGGGACCTCAGACAGGCGCAGTAGGCCTAACATAACAAAATTTGGCTGTAGGCACTTTTAAATTGGTTTCAGGGGTACATGGGCAGCAGTGGATTTGGTCAGTGGAGGACTAGTGGAAGGAGGGACCGCAGAAAGGCGTAGTAGGCCTAACATAACAAAATTTGGCTGTAGGCACTTTTAAATTGGTTCCAGGGGTACACGGGCAGCAGTGGTCTGGTCAGTGGAGGACTAGTGGAAGGAGGGACCGCAGACAGGCGTAGTAGGCCTAACATAACAAAATTTGGCTGTAGGCACTTTTAAATTGGTTCCAGGGGTACACGGGCAGCAGTGGACAGGTGTCACGCCCGCACATACTTACCCATCTTCTTCCATCCCGCGGCGCACTCGCGATCCTGCTCCTCGCCGCTCTGCAGCTTCTTTCTCTGGCTTTCGGCGTCTAGCGTCTTTGCGCATGTGCAGTCGCGTCTCCTCCGGCGCTGAGCCCTCTGGGAAGTCGCGACCCGATAGCTCCGCCCCAACATGGCGGCGCCCATCGGCTATTTCTTCCCGGCGTCTTCCTAGGTAAGACGCCTTTGCTTTGTAGGTGCACTGTCTTCTGTCAGTGTCCCTATGCCCTAGGCTCCCCTATACCAGTATCTTTTCCCTGCTTAGTGTTCGCTTCGTTTCAGTGTTGTGTTCCTGTTGTGTCCTGCCAAGTTCCGTGTTCCTGCTGTGTCCTGCCAAGTTCCGTGTTCCTGCTGTGTCCTGCCAAGTTCCGTGTTCCTGCTGTGTCCTACCAAGTTCCGTGTTCCTGCTGTGTCCTACCAAGTTCCGTGTACCTGCTGTGTCCTGACAAGTTCCGTGTTCCTGCTGTGTCCTGCCAAGTTCCGTGTTCCTGCTGTGTCCTGCCAAGTTCCGTGTACCTGCTGTGTCCTGCCAAGTTCCGTGTACCTGCCGTCTCCTGCCAAGTCCTGTGGTCCTGCCGTGTCCTACATCGTCTGTGTTCCTGTCATTATCAGTTAAGTCCTGTTTTCCTATTATTCCCCGCCATTCTAATAGCTCTGTAGTCTCCTTCTTTATCTTGGGTCGTCCCTTTGGCTCTAGCTGTTGTGTCTCCATTCCCCCGAGGTCCTGCTCCTAACACTCCCTGTATATGGGGTGATTCCATCTGGTCCGCTCGACCCAGGGGGCTCTAGAGTCACGACCCAGAGGGTCCACTCTCGGATTCCTGTCCGAATCCCTACAGTAAGCAAAGGCCATGGACCCCGCTGGGGCCTCTGCTGCGCAAAAAGAGCTACTCTTTTTGCGGGAGAATCAGTCCCGTATAATGTCCTTTATGAAAGCTATGGATTCTCGCTTGTCTACGCTCCTGTCCTCTGATCCTGGTAACGCCGCTCTACTCGTTGGCTTACAGCAAGAGTTAGCTCAGCAGCGTGACACCCAGGCCCATATACTTAGTTATATGTCTTCAATAGACGATCGGCTGCTTTCTATCCAGACAGCCGCTTCTACGCCTGCTCCTGCTTCCCACCCTCCACTCCGCTTGGCTAAACCGCCCCGGTACAATGGGGATCCTAAATCCTGCCGAGGATTTTTAAACCAATGCCGTCTTCACTTTGAGCTTCTGCCCCAGCATTACCCAACGGATCGGTCCAAGGTTGCTTTTTTGATTTCCCATCTGGAGGGTGACGCCTTGGCATGGGTTAATCCACTCTGGGAGCGAGACGATCCCCTAGTCTCCCGGTTGTCTGAATTTTTGGAGACTTTCCGTCTTGTCTTTGACGAACCTGGACGTCTGGCCTCTACTACTGAAGCTCTATTTTCTCTCCATCAGGGATCGTTATCCGTAGGCCAGTACGCTATTCAGTTCCGCACCCTCTCCTCTGACTTGGGCTGGAACAATGAGGCGTTGGTGGGTGCTTTCTGGCGGGGTCTCTGTGGGCGCATAAAAGATGAGTTAGCTGGTCGGGACACCCCTACAGTTTTGGAGGAATTAATTTCCTTAGCTACCCGTATTGACCTTCGGTTCCAAGAACGCGCCCGCGAGCGGAGATCTCTTCGTCCTTCTCCTGCCACCCGTAAGCCACTCAGCCCACAGCCTAGAACTTCCTCTCAGGCGTCAGCACCAGAACCTATGCAAGTGGACCGTCTTAAGATGTCCGAACAACGACGTAAAGAGAGGCGCACTCAGGGGTTATGTTTTTACTGCGGGAGTGCTGCTCATTTATTGCGGTCTTGCCCTGAACGTCCGGAAAACTTCTCCGCCTAGGTCAGGTAAGAGAGGCCTCCCTAGGTGTGTGTGATCCCTCTCAACCCCTCACTTTGTCCGTTCTTTTGCATATTGCTGGCAAGGGCATTTCTTTGGATGCTTATGTGGATTCTGGTGCAGCAGGGAATTTTATCAGGTTGGAAGAGGTTTTGAAATTCTCCGTTCCAGTCAAAACCTTAGAGGCTCCTGTGATTCTTGCATCTGTGGATGGTAAACCTTTACAGGAGACCATTACTCAAGTAACACTTAGTAACATAGTAACATAGTTAGTAAGGCCGAAAAAAGACATTTGTCCATCCAGTTCAGCCTATATTCCATCATAATAAATCCCCAGATCTACGTCCTTCTACAGAACCTAATAATTGTATGATACAATATTGTTCTGCTCCAGGAAGACATCCAGGCCTCTCTTGAACCCCTCGACACTTGAGGTAGAACTTCAAGTTGGGGCTCTGCACAAGGAGAGAATTGCATTTTATGTTTTAGCGGGTCTGTCTCATCCTATGCTCTTAGGTATTCCTTGGTTACGGAATCACGAGCCCATTTTAGATTGGCGCAATGGCAATATCTTGCGCTGGGGAGACCTTTGTCGGGTGCGTCCTGTGGGGTCTTCCTCTAATTCTTCTCCTTCCTCTTCTTTTCCCGCCTTACCCTGTGTCTACAGCGCTTTTTCTGATGTCTTCAACAAGAAGGAAGCTGAGGGTCTTCCGCCTCACCGTCTCTATGATTGTCCCATAGATCTCGTGCCTGGAACTAACCCGCCCAGGGAAAGAATCTATCCTCTCTCTCCTGCTGAGACTCAAGCTATGTCTGAGTACATTCAAGAGAATCTTGCTAAAGGATTCATTCGCAAGTCTTCTTCTCCTGCCGGAGCAGGGTTTTTTTTCGTGAAAAAGAAAGACGGTTCTCTTCGTCCCTGCATTGATTATCGAGGCCTAAACAACATCACGGTGAAGAACAAATATCCTCTGCCACTCATTCCGGAACTCTTCGACCGTCTTCGGGGTGCGCAAATTTTTACCAAATTAGATCTACGAGGCGCATACAATCTGGTTCGTATTCGTGCAGGCGATGAGTGGAAGACTGCCTTCAATACTCGTGACGGTCACTACGAATACTTGGTTATGCCGTTTGGTCTCTGCAACGCCCCCGCGGTTTTCCAGGAATTTGTGAACGATGTATTTCGGGATCTTCTCTACTCCTCAGTCGTAGTTTACCTTGACGACATTCTCATCTTTTCTCCAGATCTCTCCACTCACAGGCAAGATGTCCGTCGTGTTCTGCAACGGCTAAGAGAGAATCATCTGTTCGCTAAGATTGAGAAGTGCGTCTTTGAGCAATCTTCACTTCCCTTCCTTGGATATATTGTCTCAAGATCTGGCTTAGAGATGGATCCAGAGAAGGTTTCTGCTGTCCTGAATTGGCCTCGTCCTCTTGGAACAAAAGCAATCCAACGTTTTCTTGGCTTTGCCAACTACTATAGACAATTTATTCCTCATTTTTCTTCCATGACCAAGCCTATCTCTGCCCTAGTTCACAAGGGATTCAACTCCAGTCTTTGGACCCCTGAGGCTGAAGAGTCCTTTCAGTCCCTTAAACAAAGTTTCGCTACGGCCCCTGTGCTTCATCGTCCTGATGCTAATAGACCGTTTGTCCTTGAGGTCGACGCATCTTCTGTTGGAGCTGGAGCCGTACTTTTGCAAAGATCTTCGTCCGGACGTATGGTGACCTGTGGTTTTTTTTCTAAAACCTTTTCCGCTCCTGAGCATAACTACTCTATAGGGGATAAAGAACTATTGGCTATCAAGCTAGCCTTGGAAGAGTGGCGTTATCTTCTTGAGGGGTCTCTTCATCCATTCACCATTTACACAGACCACAAGAATCTAGCCTATCTTCAGTCTGCCCAAAGACTAAATCTACGACAAGCCAGATGGTCTTTATTCTTCGGACGATTTGAATTTGAACTTCATTTCCGACCCGGAAATAAGAATGTCAAAGCGGATGCTCTTTCGAGATCCTTTCAGCCTCAGGACATTGAGGATTCTCCGGCTCACATCATTGATCCTGCGAAGATCGTCACTCTTGCTCCTCTAAGAGTGATTTCAACTCCTCCTGGCAAGACTCTTGTGGCTAATCAAGACAAGGAGAGAGTTTTACGTTGGGGTCACTCCTCCAAAATTGCGGGACATGTAGGAGTCAAGAAGACACTTTCTCTTATCTCTCGGCACTACTGGTGGCCATCTCTCCGGCAAGACGTCACCAAATTCATCGCTTCTTGTCCTTCTTGTGCCAAGAATAAAGTTCCTAGGCAGCTTCCTTCCGGTCTCCTGCATCCTCTGCCTGTGCCTTCCGTCCCTTGGAACCATATAGCTATGGACTTCATCACTGATCTACCTTGTTCCTCGAGTTGCTCTGTCATCTTGGTTGTTGTAGATCGGTTCTCTAAGATGGCTCACTTCATCGCATTGCCTGGTCTGCCTTCCGCTCCTGAGTTGGCAAAGATCTTTTTACACCACGTCTTCCGTCTTCATGGTTTTCCACATCATATTGTCTCAGACCGTGGAGTACAATTTACCTCACGTTTTTGGAGAGCTCTCTGCAGTCTATTGAAGGTTAACTTGGACTTCTCTTCCGCCTATCACCCTCAGTCCAACGGACAAGTGGAGCGAGTGAATCAAGTTCTGACTACTTATCTGCGACACTTTTCCAATGCACACCAAGATGACTGGGTCTCCCTTCTCCCCTGGGCCGAATTCTCATATAACAATCTTCCCAGCGAGTCTTCCTCCAAAACTCCCTTTTTTGTAGTCTATGGTCAACATCCGAACGTTCCTCTTCCTGTTTCTCTTTCCTCGGGGGTACCGGCAGCGGATTTCTTGTCCCGGCAATTCTCTAAGATTTTGAATGAAACCAAATTGGCTCTTGAGAGAGCTAGCCTTAATTTGAAAAAGTTTGCTGATAAGAAGCGTTTGGATGCTCCTCCATATTCTCCGGGTGATAAAGTTTGGCTCTCCTCTCGCTATATCAAGCTTAAAATTCCCTCTTGCAAACTGGGTCCTTGCTATATTGGTCCTTTTCTTATCTTGAGTCGCATTAATGATGTCTCTTATAAATTGAAGCTACCTGCCTCTTTACGCATTCCTAATGCCTTCCATGTGTCTCTTCTCAAGCCCGCAGTGTTTAATCGTTTTCACTCCGCTACCTCTCTCTCTCCTCAGCTTTGTACTTCTGATGGAATCTTTAATGTTAAAGATATTCTTGCTAAAAAGGTAGTTAGGGGTAAGACCTATTTTTTGATTGATTGGGAGGGATTTGGTCCTGAGGAGAGGTCCTGGGAGCCCCGAGAGAACATCAATGCTCCCCTTATCATGAAAAGATTCCTTTCTAGCCTTAAAAAAAGGGGGACTAAGGAGGGGGGTACTGTCACGCCCGCACATACTTACCCATCTTCTTCCATCCCGCGGCGCACTCGCGATCCTGCTCCTCGCCGCTCTGCAGCTTCTTTCTCTGGCTCTCGGTGTCTAGCGTCTTTGCGCATGCGCGGTCGCGTCTCCTCCGGCGCTGAGCCCTCTGGGAGGTCGCGACCCGATAGCTCCGCCCCAACATGGCGGCGCCCATCGGCTATTTCTTCCCGGCGTCTTCCTAGGTAAGACGCCTTTGCTTTGTAGGTGCACTGTCTTCTGTCAGTGTCCCTATGCCCTAGGCTCCCCTATACCAGTATCTTTTCCCTGCTTAGTGTTCGTTTCGTTTCAGTGTTGTGTTCCTGTTGTGTCCTGCCAAGTTCCGTGTTCCTGCTGTGTCCTGCCAAGTTCCGTGTTCCTGCTGTGTCCTGTCAAGTTCCGTGTTCCTGCTGTGTCCTGCCAAGTTCCGTGTTCCTGCTGTGTCCTGTCAAGTTCCGTGTTCCTGCTGTGTCCTACCAAGTTCCGTGTTCCTGCTGTGTCCTACCAAGTTCCGTGTACCTGCTGTGTCCTGACAAGTTCCGTGTTCCTGCTGTGTCCTGCCAAGTTCCGTGTTCCTGCTGTGTCCTGCCAAGTTCCGTGTACCTGCTGTGTCCTGCCAAGTTCCGTGTTCCTGCTGTCTCCTACCAAGTTCCGTGTTCCTGTTGTGTCCTACCAAGTTCCGTGTACCTGCCGTCTCCTGCCAAGTCCTGTGGTCCTGCCGTGTCCTACATCGTCTGTGTTCCTGTCATTATCAGTTAAGTCCTGTTTTCCTATTATTCCCCGCCATTCTAATAGCTCTGTAGTCTCCTTCTTTATCTTGGGTCGTCCCTTTGGCTCTAGCTGTTGTGTCTCCATTCCCCCGAGGTCCTGCTCCTAACACTCCCTGTATAGGGGGTGATTCCATCTGGTCCGCTCGACCCAGGGGGCTCTAGAGTCACGACCCAGAGGGTCCACTCTCGGATTTCTGTCCGAATCCCTACAACAGGTCACTGGAGGACTAGTGGAAGGAGGAACCGTAGACAGGCGTAGTAGGCCTAACATAACAAAATTTGGCTGTAGGCACTTTTAAATTGGTTCCAGGGGTACACGGGCAGCAGTGGACAGGTCACTGGAGGACTAGTGGAAGGAGGGACCGCAGACAGGCGTAGTAGGCCTAACTGTTGTGAGTTCCGTTCTGGAGCTCCCTCCTGTGGTTGCTAATGATATTTTTGCGAGTTCTGCCCTTGGGCTCCCTCTGGTGGTTTCGAGTGGAACTGCTGCTCCGTTAGGTGGCTGTAGCAGCTGCCTTCACTAATCGCCTTGCCTGGGTTTGTTATTTAAACCTGCTCTGGGCTTTAGTCCATGCCTGCTGTCAATGTTCTTGGTTGGATTTGATTCTTCCCTTGGATTTCTCATATGGCCAGTCCTTGTCTGCAAAAGATAAGTTTTGCTAGTTTTGTTTGTCCATTTGTTTGGACTCTATTGCTTTGCATTTTGTCTCTTTTGTCCAGCTTGTCACTATGTCTTATTCAGGCTAGCTGGAAGCTCTGGGAAAGCAGATTTGCCCGTCCACACCGTGAGTCAGTGTGGAGTTCATTTTTGTAAACTCTGCGTGGATTTTGTAATTTTTAATACTGACCGCATAGTATCCTTTGCTCTCTGTCTATCTAGTTTAGTTTTGGCCTCCCTTTGCTGAATTCTAATTTCATTTCTGAGTTCGTCATTTCCCTCTCCTTTCACAGTCAATATTTGTGGGGGGCTATCTTTCCTTTTGGGGGTTTCTCTGAGGCAAGATAGCTTTCTATTTCCTTCTTTAGGGGTAGTTATATCTGAGGCTGTGACGAGGTGTCTAGGGAGTGTCAGGAACATCCCACGGCTATTTCTAGTTGTGTTGTTAGGATTAGGGACTGCGGTCAGTAGAGATACCACCTTCTCAGAGCTCGTTCCATGTTGCGTTTTAGCCACCAGGTCATATCAGTGTGGCCTCTTAACCACCAGGTCATAACACCTAACATAACAAAATTTGGCTGTATGCACTTTTAAATTGGTTCCAGGGGTACACGGGCAGCAGTGGTCTGGTCAGTGGAGGACTAGTAGAAGGAAGAACCGCAGACAGGCGTAGTAGGCCTAACATAACAAAATACGGCTGTAGGCACTTTAAAATTGGTTCCAGGGGTACACGGGCAGCAGTGGACAGGTCACTGGAGGACTAGTGGAAGGAGGGACCTCAGACAGGTGCATTAGGCCTAACATAACAAAATTTGGCTGTAGGCACTTTTAAATTGGTTCCAGGGGTACACGGGCAGCAGTGGTCTGGTCAGTGGAGGACTAGTGGAAGGAGGGACCGCAGACAGGCGTAGTAGGCCTAACATAACAAAATTTGGCTGTAGGCACTTTTAAATTGGTTCCAGGGGTACACGGGCAGCAGTGGTCTGGTCAGTGGAGGACTAGTGGAAGGAGGGACCGCAGACAGGCGTAGTAGGCCTAACATAACAAAATTTGGCTGTAGGCACTTTTAAATTGGTTCCAGGGGTACACGGGCAGCAGTGGACAGGTCACTGGAGGACTAGTGGAAGGAGGGACTGCAGACAGGCGTAGTAGGCCTAACATAACAAAATTTGGCTGTAGGCACTTTTAAATTGGTTCCAGGGGTACACGGGCAGCAGTGGTCTGGTCAGTGGAGGACTAGTGGAAGGAGGGACCGCAGACAGGCGTAGGAGGCCTAACATAAGAAAATTTGGCTGTAGGCACTTTAAAATTGGTTCCAGGGGTACACGGGCAGCAGTGGACAGGTCACTGGAGGACTAGTGGAAGGAGGGACCGCAGACAGGCGTAGTAGGCCTAACATAACAAAATTCATCTGTAGGCACTTGCAATTCTCTTGCAGGGGTACACAGGCAGCATTGGTGTTGTCAGCGGAGGCCGATTGTAATGAGTGTCTGCCAGTTAGTACTCCAAAAAAATAAATAGATGTTAATGTCTCGCATTACAACAAAACCAAAACACAAAAGGGTGGAATACTTAGGTACAGGGGTGGGCTCCTCTACTGAGTTTTAGACCTAGTAATTTGGCGCTAATTATTTACTGGTGTAAATATAGGACACTGCCCCTGACTATGTTAAGTACCATCATACATGTCAACACAATGGTATTGTCAGTGCCAGGCATTGAATGATGTCAGCGCATAGACTAAACATTGGTGGAACTGTGAGAGATAATTGTGCAAGTGGTAGAGCAATGTTTGAGCTGGGGGGGGAACTCTCCTGTGGCCGTTGGTACAGGCCCAGGGCCCCTCATGTTACAACAGTGTGTCTGACGTTGGGTGCGCACCACCACCGCCAGAGACACTTTATTGTACTATGAGGGACCCAGTGGCAGTGCCGTTGACCAAAAGCGGGCACACCCACCTCTTCAGACAAACGGCACTCTCACAGGTGCTTGCGCCAAGTGGCGAGACCACGGCCCCGTGGGGGGAGTTTGGCCATTTAGGGAGGTGTAAACATGTCGTATGCTGGACAATCAGCTGCTGCAAATTACGCGATTGGAAAAGTCAGTCAGAGTAGTCCACAAGCAAGACCTTTTCATAGGAAAGCTAGGTGTCAGCCGGGCAAGGTGGGGCAAAAGAATTCGAAATCCAGTTGTGGTTCATTTTAATGAAGGTTAGATCATCAACATTTTGGGTGGCCAGACGAGTCCTTTTTTCGGTTAATATTGAACCTGCAGCACTGAATACTCTTTCTGATAGGACACTAGCTGCTGGGCAAGCAAGCTCCTGCAATGCATATTCTGCCAATTCTGGCCAGGTGTCTAATTTGGATGCCCAGTAATCAAATGGGAATGACGGTTGAGGGAGAACGTCGATAAGGGATGAAAAATAGTTAGTAACCATACTGGACAAATGTTGTCTCCTGTCACTTTGAATTGATGCTGCAGTACCTGTCCTGTCTGCGGTCATAGCAAAATCACTCCACAACCTGGTCAGAAAACCCCTCTGTCCAACGCCACTTCTGATTTCTGCACCTCTAACACCTCTGGTCTGCTGCCCCCTGCAGCTCGTGTGAGAACGATCACGGGCGCTGTGTGCTGGGAATGCCTGAAGCAAACGGTCAACAAGAGTTGATTGTTTGGTTGCTAATATTAGTTCCAAGTTCTCATGTGGCATAATATTTTGCAATGTGCCTTTATAGCGAGGATCAAGGAGGCAGGCCAACCAGTAATCGTCATCGTTCATCATTTTAGTAATGCGTGTGTCCCTTTTGAGGATATGTAAGGCATAATCCGCCATGTGGGCCAAAGTTCCAGTTGTCAAATCTGCGGTTGTGCTGGGTTGAGGGGCTGTTTCAGGCAAATCTACGTCACTTGTGTCCCTCAAAAAACCAGAACCCGGCCTTGCCACGCCACCAATTTCCAGTGGCCCCGGAAAAGCTTCCTCATTAAAAAAATACTCATCCCCATCATCCTCCTCGTCCTCCTCCTCTTGTTCGCCCGCTACCTCATCCTGTACACTGCCCTGACCAGACAATGGCTGACTGTCATCAAGGCTTTCCTCTTCCTCTGCTGCAGACGCCTGCTCCTTTTTGTGCGTCAAACTTTGCATCAGCAGACGCATTAGGGGGATGCTCATGCTTATTATGGCGTTGTCTGCACTAACCAGCCGTGTGCATTCCTCAAAACACTGAAGGACTTGACACATGTCTTGTATCTTTGACCACTGCACACCTGACAACTCCATGTCTGCCATCCTACTGCCTGCCCGTGTATGTGTATCCTCCCACAAATACATAACAGCACGCCTCTGTTCGCACAGTCTCTGAAGCATGTGCAGTGTTGAGTTCCACCTTGTTGCAACGTCTATGATTAGGCGATGCTGTGGAAGGTTCAAAGACCACTGATAGGTCTGCATACGGCTGGAGTGTACGGGCGAACGGCGGATATGCGAGCAAAGTCCGCGCACTTTGAGGAGCAGGTCGGATAACCCCGGATAACTTTTCAGGAAGCACTGCACCACCAGGTTTAAGGTGTGAGCCAGGCAAGGAATGTGTTTCAGTTGGGAAAGGGAGATGGCAGCCATGAAATTCCTTCCGTTATCACTCACTACCTTGCCTGCCTCAAGATCTACAGTGCCCAGCCACGACTGCGTTTCTTTCTGCAAGAACTCGGACAGAACTTCCGCGGTGTGTCTGTTGTCGCCCAAACACTTCATAGCCAATACAGCCTGCTGACGCTTGCCAGTAGCTGCCCCATAATGGGACACCTGGTGTGCAACAGTGGCAGCTGCGGATGGAGTGGTTGGGCGACTGCGGTCTGTGGACGAGCTCTCGCTTCTGCAGGAGGACGAGGAGGAGGAGGAGGGGGTGCGAACGGCTACGGCCAACTGTTTCCTAGACCGTGGGCTAGGCAGAACTGTCCCAAAATTGCTGTCCCCTGTGGACCCTGCATCCACCACATTCACCCAGTGTGCCGTGATGGACACGTAACGTCCCTGGCCATGCCTACTGGTCCATGCATCTGTTGTCAGGTGCACCTTTGTACTCACAGATTGCCTGAGTGCATGGACGATGCGCTCTTTAACATGCTGGTGGAGGGCTGGGAAGGCTTTTCTCGAAAAGAAGTGTCGACTGGGTAGCTCGTAGCGTGGTACAGCGTAGTCCATCAGGGCTTTGAAAGCTTTGCTTTCAACTAACCGGTAGGGCATCATCTCTAACGAGATTAGTCTAGCTATGTGGGCGTTCAAACCCTGTGTACGCGGATGCGAGGCTAAGTACTTCCTTTTTCTAACCAGAGTCTCATGTAGGGTGAGCTGGACTGGAGAGCTGGAGATCGTGGAACTAGCGGGGGTGCCGGTGGACATGGCAGACTGAGAGACGGTTGGAGACGGTATTGTTGCCGCCGGTGCCCTAGATGCAGTGTTTCCTACTACGAAACTGGTGATTCCCTGACCCTGACTGCTTTGGCCTGGCAAAGAAACCTGCACAGATACTGCAGGTGGTGCGGAAAATGGTGGCCTTACACTGATGGAAGGTATGTAGCGTTGCTGACTAGCTTCATTGGCCGAGGGTGCTACAACCTTAAGGGACGTTTGGTAGTTAGTCCAGGCTTGCAAATGCATGGTGGTTAAATGTCTATGCATGCAACTTGTATTTAGACTTTTCAGATTCTGACCTCTGCTTAAGGTAGTTGAACATTTTTGACAGATTACTTTGCGCTGATCAATTGGATGTTGTTTAAAAAAATGCCAGACTGCACTCTTTCTAGCATCGGATCCCTTTTCAGGCATTGCAGACTGAGCTTTAACCGGATGGCCACGCTGTCCTCCAACAGGTTTTGGCTTTGCCACGCGTTTTGGGCCAGATACGGAGTGTGGCAGATGGAACCTGTTGCGATGTTGATGCCTGCTGCGGCCCCTCCTCCTCTGCTTCAGAACTACTGCCGCCTGCACCCTGTTCCCCCAATGGCTGCCAATCGGGGTCAACAACTGGGTCATCTATAACCTCCTCTTCTAGCTCGTGTGCAACTTCGTCTGTGTCACCGTGTAAGTCGGTGGTATAGCGTTCGTGACGGGGCATTATAGTCTCATCAGGGTCTGATTCTGGATCAGTACCCTGCGAGGGCAATGTTGTGGTCTGAGTCAAAGGACCAGCATAGTAGTCTGGCTGTGGCTGTGCATCAGTGCACTCCATGTCAGATTCAACTTGTAATGGGCATGGCCTGTTAACTATTTCACTTTCTAAGCCAGGGACAGTATGTGTAAAGAGCTCCATGGAGTAACCCGTTGTGTCGACTGCTGCATCCTTCTCTGTTGCTGTTTTTGCTGAAGAGGACAAGGAAGCGACTTGTCCCTGACCGTGAACATCCACTAACGATGCGCTGCTTTTACATTTACCAGTTTCAGAAGAGGAGGCAAAAGAGCTAGAGGCTGAGTCAGCAAGGTAAGCCAAAACTTGCTCTTGCTGCTCTGGCTTTAAAAGCGGTTTTCCTACTCCCAGAAAAGGGAGCGTTCGAGGCCTTGCGTAGCCAGACGATAAACTTGGCTCCACAGCTCGAGACTTAGGTGCTATATTGTTTTTCCCACGACCACCCGATGCTCCACTACCACTACCATCATTACCAGCTGGCAATGAACGCCCACGGCCACGACCTCTTCCACCAGACTTCCTCATTGTTTTAAAAACGTCACCAAACTAACGGTATTTGTTACTGTCAAACAACTTACAAGGGGAACTCTAACTTCTGTATGATTTAGATATCCCTTTATAGGTGGGTGAGACCGCAAGGAAAATCAGGCATGATGTTACACACTCTGTTTTCTGTGGCACCAAATGAGAGATATGCCACACACGCAGGACTGTCACTCAAGCACAAAGGCCAATATTAATCTCCCACTGTTTTTTTTTTTTCAGGGAGAATTTAGAAACCAAATTAAAAAAAAAACACTAGGCTTTCTATGGCCCACTATTTCAGAGAGATGGCACACTCAGGACTGGCACACAAGCAGAAAGGCCAATATTTATCTCCCACTGTTTTTTTAATTTTTTCAGGGAGAAGTTAGAAACCAAATTAAAAAAAAAAAAAAAAGGCTTTCTATGGCCCACTATTTAAGAGAGATGGCACACTCAGGACTGGCACACAAGCAGAAAGGCCAATATTAATCTCCCACGGTTTTTTTTATTTTTTTCATGGAGAATTTAGAAACCAAATTAAAAAAAAAAACACTAGGCTTTCTATGGCCCACTATTTAAGAGAGATGGCACACTCAGGACTGGCACACAAGCAGAAAGGGCAATATTAATCTCCCACTGTTTTTTTTATTTTTTCAGGGAGAATTTAGATACCAAATTTAAAAAAAAAAAAAAACACGGGGCTTTCTATGGCCCACTATTTAAGAGAGATGGCACACTCAGGACTGGCACACAAGCAGAAAGGCCAATATTAATCTCCCACTGTTTTTTTTTTCAGGGAGAATTTAGATACCAAATTTTAAAAAAAAACAGTAGGCTTTCTATGGCCCACTATTTAAGAGAGATGGCACACTCAGGACTGGCACACAAGCAGAAAGGCCAATATTAATCTCCCACTGTTTTTTTTTTTCAGGGAGAATTTAGATACCAAATTTAAAAAAACAAAAAAACACTAGGCTTTCTATGGCCCACTATTTAAGAGAGATGGCACACTCAGGAATGGCACACAAGCAGAAAGGGCAATATTAATCTCCCACTGTTTTTCTTTTCAGGGAGAATTTAGATACCAAATTAAAAAAAACAAACTAGGCTTTCTATGGTCCACTATTTAAGAGAGATGGCACACTCAGGACTGGCACACAAGCAGAAAGGCCAATATTAATCTCCCACTTTTTTTTTTCAGGGAGAATTTAGATACCAAATTTAAAAAAAAACACTAGGCTTTCTATGGCCCACTATTTAAGAGAGATGGCACACTCAGGACTGGCACACAAGCAGAAAGGCCAATATTAATCTCCCACTGTTTTTTTTTTCAGGGAGAATTTAGATACCAAATTAAAAAAAAAAACACTAGGCTTTCTATGGCCCACTATTTAAGAGAGATGGCACAATCAGGACTGGCGCACAAGCAGAAAGGCCAATATTAATCTCCCACTGTTTTTTTTTTTTTTTCAGGGAGAATTTAGATACCAAATTTAAAAAAAAAAAAAAAAAAAGGCTTTCTATGGCCCACTATTTAAGAGAGATGGCACACTCAGGACTGGCACACAAGCAGAAAGGCCAATATTAATGTCCCACGGTTTTTTTTTTTCAGGGAGAATTTAGATACCAAATTTTAAAAAAACCACTAGGCTTTCTATGGCCCACTATTTAAGAGAGATGGCACACTCAGGACTGGCACACAAGCAGAAAGGCCAATATTAATGTCCCACGTTTTTTTTAATTTTTTCAGGGAGAATTTAGAAACCAAATTTAAAAAAAAAACACTAGGCTTTCTATGGCCCACTATTTAAGAGAGATGGCACACTCAGGACTGGCACACAACCAGAAGGGCCAATATTAATCTCCCACTGTTTTTTTTTTTTTCAGGGAGAATTTAGATACCAAATTAAAAAAAAAAAAACACGGGGCTTTCTATGGCCCACTATTTAAGAGAGATGGCACACTCAGGACTGGCACACAAGCAGAAAGGCCAATATTAATCTCCCACTGTTTTTTTTTTCAGGGAGAATTTAGATACCAAATTTAAAAAAAAAAAAAAAACACGGGGCTTTCTATGGCCCACTATTTAAGAGAGATGGCACACTCAGGACTGGCACACAAGCAGAAAGGCCAATATTAATCTCCCACTGTTTTTTTTTCAGGGAGAATTTAGATACCAAATAAAAAAAACACTAGGCTTTCTATGGCCCACTATTTAAGAGAGATGGCACACTCAGGACTGGCACACAAGCAGAAAGGCCAATATTTATCTCCCACTGGTTTTTTTTTTCAGGGAGAATTTAGATACCAAATTTAAAAAAAAAAAAAAAAAAGCTTTCTATGGCCCACTATTTAAGAGAGATGGCACACTCAGGACTGGCACACAAGCAGAAAGGCCAATATTAATGTCCCACGGTTTTTTTTATTTTTTCAGGGAGAATTTAGAAACCAAATTTAAAAAAAAAAACACTTGGCTTTCTATGGCCCACTATTTAAGAGAGATGGCACACTCAGGACTGGCACACAACCAGAAAGGCCAATATTAATCTCCCACTGTTTTTTTTTTTTCAGGGAGAAGTTAGATACCAAATTAAAAAAAAAAAAAAAACACGGGGCTTTCTATGGCCCACTATTTAAGAGAGATGGCACACTCAGGACTGGCACACAAGCAGAAAGGCCAATATTAATCTCCCACTGTTTTTTTTTTTCAGGGAGAATTTAGATACCAAATTTAAAAAAAAAAAAAACACGGGGCTTTCTATGGCCCACTATTTAAGAGAGATGGCACACTCAGGACTGGCACACAAGCAGAAAGGCCAATATTAATCTCCCACTGTTTTTTTTTCAGGGAGAATTTAGATACCAAATTTAAAAAAAAAAAAAACACTAGGCTTTCTATGGCCCACTATTTAAGAGAGATGGCACACTCAGGACTGGCACACAAGCAGAAAGGCCAATATTTATCTCCCACTGTTTTTTATTTTTCATGGAGAATTTAGATACCAAATTTAAAAAAAAACACTAGGCTTTCTATGGCCCACTATTTAAGAGAGAGGGCACACTCAGGACTGGCACACAAGCAGAAAGGCCAATATTAATCTCCCACGGTTTTTTTTATTTTTTCAGGGAGAATTTAGAAACCAAATTTAAAAAAAAAACACTAGGCTTTCTATGGTCCACTATTTAAGAGAGATGGCACACACAGGACTGGCACTCTAGCAGAAATGCCAGTCTTAATCTCCCACAACTTATTTTTTTAGGGAGAATTAAAAAAAAAAAGGGACTGTCCTACAATTACTATCTCCCTGCAGTAATCTCAGCCAGGTATGGCAGGCAGCAATAAGAAGGAGTGGACTGCTGCACAAATTAAATCAAAAGTGTGGACAAACAAAAAAGATAGCTGTGCAGAAAGGAAGGAACAACAGGATTTGTGCTTTGAAAAAAGCAGTTGGTTTGCACAGCGGCGTACACACAGCAATGCAGCTATCAGGGAGCCTTCTAGGGCAGCCCAATGAGCTACAGCGCTGAGGAAAAAAAAATGTAGCTTCCACTGTCCCTGCAAACAAAAGGTGGTGTTGGACAGTGGAAATCGCTACAGCACAAGCGGTTTGGTGGTTAATGGACCCTGCCTAACGCTATCCCTGCTTCTGACGAAGCGGCAGCAACCTCTCCCTATGCTCAGATCAGCAGTAGTAAGATGGCGGTCGGCGGGAACGCCTCTTTATAGCCCCTGTGACGCCGCAGACTGCAAGTCAATCACTGCAATGCCCTTCTCTAAGATGGTGGGGACCAGGACCTATGTCATCACGCTGCCCACACTCTGCGTCCACCTTCATTGGCTGAGAAATGGAGCTTTTAGCGTCATTGAAACGCGACTTTGGCGCGAAAGTCGCGTACCGCATGGCCGACCCCACACAGGGGTCGGGTCGGGTTTCGTGAAACCCGACTGTGCCAAAAGTTGGCGACTTTTGAAAATGAACGATCCGTTTCGCTCAACCCTAATGAGCAATGCTGCAAGAGACACAGAAATGATTAAAGACTGCAGGGAGAAAAATAGACAGGCAGACATATAGCTTGTATACTTACATTTTGATAGAGTTTTCCAAACTTCCAAACTTGATGTGCTGCAATGCTTTTCTTGCTTTCAGAGTCTTGAGAGTAATGGACTTCCACTGCCAACACCTACTTTTATAAGGTTTGTTTTTGGGGTGGCTTAAAACAAGTTCCTAGACATGTTTACTCAGAAGAACGCATGCGTACACAAAGGCAAGCGAACGCAAGTCCTTGTGTTTTCCTGCGTTCCCATAGACTGTAATGCACGCCCAGCCGCACAATATGAATGCATAAGCAAAAGCGGGCTAATGCATGCACCTGCGTCTACAATGTAAAAAATAGGAAATCAAGAAGCATGCCGATCTATGTGTCAGAAAAGCAGCGGACACAACTGCAAATGTGAAACCAGCCTTAATCTAAGGCTCTGTGGAGAGCCTTAAAGCTCTCCACAGTGCGGCACCCCTTTACATCTCCTCCCTCATTTCTGTCTATCGACCTAACAGACCACTGCGCTCTGCAAATGACTTTCGACTAACCTCTGCACTAATCCGTACCTCCCACTCCCGACTCCAAGACTTCTCCCGTGCTGCGCAAATCCTCTGGAATGCTCTACCCCAAGATATTAGGCCCATCCACAATTTGCATAGTTTTAGGCGCTCGCTCAAAACACATTTGTTCAGAGCGGCCTACCACGTTCACTAATCAAAGTCATTTCATGCTCGTGTGTCTAGCCCATTCACTATCTCCATCTATCCCCCACCCCCTGAAGATGGCTGGACCATCATTGTAAATGCTTCATTGTAAATACACACCTGTGCTTTGTATCTCCCCCACCTCATTGTAGATTGAAAGCTCTCATGGTCGTCTTATTTTGCTTTAATTATTGTATTGTTAACGTTGTTACTTATGACTGTTGTGTTTGAAACTGTTAAACTGTAAAGCGCTACGGAATATGTTGGCGCTATATGAATAAAGATTATTATTATTATTATTATTAATTATATTCCCCCACTTCTAGATCAATCATATAGTGCTATGACCAGTCCCTAGGCAGTATTAATGCCCCTTCTGTACCTTGTATTGTTATAGTACCTCTGTGGTCCTACAGAGTAAAAATGTTTCCTCTGTACTTCCTCATAGTATTAATGCTCCCCTGTGCCTTCTTACAGTTATAAAATACTTATAGAAAAAATATATAACCCTGTGCTTTCTTACAATAATAATAATGATCCCATGTGCTTCCTTACAGCTATACAACACCATACAGTAATATGTCCCCTTGTGCCTTCTTATGATAATAATGCCTAATGCACTTCCGTTATAATGCTAATGATCACCCAATGTGCCTCCATATAATACCATCCCACACATTGTGCCTCCTTATAGCAATGACCTTAGTGCCTCTTTTTTTATTATTATTATTATTATTATTATTACTATTACTAGTATTATTATTATCATGTCTCACACACCACATGGACAGATAAGGTATTAACCCATTCATGACCTTGGACACATCCATACTTGCAAGGTCGGTAAGTACCAGGCGCCCTGGACGTGTGGATTCATCCAAGGTCGTGAAGGGATTAATACCTTATCTGTCCATGTGATGTGTGAGACATGATCAGACACATCCTGTTTGATGTGACCAAGAAAGAGTTTTTTAGTAAAGCATTTCATTCTACAGTACTGTTTACTAGGGTTGAGCGAAACGGGTCGGCCATTTTCAGAAGTCGCCGACTTTTGGCAAAGTCGGGTTTCATGAAACCCGACCCGACCCCTGTGTGGGGTCGGCCATGAGGTCGGCGATCTTCTGAATCTGGTATCGGAATTCCGATACCGAGTTCCGATATGTTTGCAATATCGGAAATCGGTATCGGAGTCCATATTTAAGTGTAAAATAAAGAATTAAAATAAAAAATATTGCTATACTCACCCTCTGACGCGCCCTGGTACTAACCGGCAGCCTTCCTTCCTTAGAGTCAGCGCGTGAAAGACCTTAGATGACGTCGCGGCTTGTGATTGATCGCGCGACCGCCCATGTGACCGCTCACGCGACCAAACACAAGCCGCGACGTCACCGAAGGTCCTTCAAGCGCTGATTCTTAGGAAGGAAGGCTGCCGGAAAGAAGCAGGGCGCGTCCGAGGGTGAGTATATTCCTATTAGGTATATACTCAGCCTCGGACGCGCCCGCGACGTCACCGAAGGTCCTTCAAGCGCTGATTCTTAGGAAGGAAGGCTGCCGGAAAGAAGCAGGGCGCGTCCGAGGGTGAGTATATTCCTATTAGGTATATACTCAGCCTCGGACGCGCCCTGCTTCTTTCCGGCAGCCTTCCTTCCTAAGAATCAGCGCTTGAAGGACCTTCGGTGATGTCGCGGCTTGTGATTGGTCGCGTGAGCAGTCACATGGGCGGTCGCGCGACCAATCACAAGCCGCGACGTCATCTAAGGTCTTTCACGCGCTGATTCTAAGGAAGGAAGGCTGCCGGTTAGTACCAGGGCGCGTCCGAGGGTGAGTATAGCAATATTTTTTATTTTAATTCTTTATTTTACACTTAAATATGGATCCCAGGGCCTGAAGGAGAGTTTCCTCTCCTTCAGACCCTGGGAACCATTAGAAACCCAATGCACTGCATTGGGTTTCGTGTTTCGGCCGACCCCGACCCCGACTTTTCTATAGGAACGGCCGATTTCACTCGACCCGACTTTTGAGAAAGTCGGGTTTCGTGAAACCCGACCCGATCCTATAAAAGTAAAAGTCGCTCAACCCTACTGTTTACTGTAAATGGAATGAGACCTACAAATAAAAGAACACAATAGTTACAGTGAAGTATGGAGGAAGTTCAAAGATATTTTGTTTGTTGTTTTTTCAGCCTCTAGTCCTGGGTGCCTTGACTGTGAAGATTCCCATAGGATTTTTGGTCGCAATTTAGTGCCCAGAGTCTGAAAGCTGGGTTTGCATCCTAGGTCATGGGTCTTTCAGCAGGACAATGACCCCAAACATACTTAACCCCTTTACCCCCAAGGGTGGTTTGCACGTTGATGACCGGGCCAATTTTTACAATTCTGACCACTGTCCCTTTATGAGGTTATAACTCTGGAACGCTTCAATGGATCCCAGTGATTCTGACATTGTTTTCTCGTGACATATTGTACTTCATGATAGTTGTAAAAATTATTTGATAGTACCTGTGTTTATTTGTGAAAAAAACGGAAATTTGGCGAAAATTATGAAAATTTTGCAATTTTCCAAATTTGAATTTTTATGCAATTAAAGGGACTCTGTCACCTGAATTTGGCGGGACTGGTTTTGGGTCATATGGGCGGAGTTTTCGGGTGTTTGATTCACCCTTTCCTTACCCGCTGGCTGCATGCTGGCTGCAATATTGGATTGAAGTTCATTCTCTGTCCTCCATAGTACACGCCTGCGCAAAGCAATCTTGCCTTGTGCAGGCGTGTACTATGGAGGACAGAGAATGAACTTCAATCCAATATTGCAGCCAGCATGCAGCCAGCGGGTAAGGAAAGGGTGAATCAAACACCCCAAAACTCCGCCCATATGACCCAAAACCAGTCCCTCCAAATTCAGGTGACAGATTCCCTTTAAATCACAGAGATATGTCACACAAAATACTTAATAAGTAACATTTCTCACATGTCTACTTTACATCAGCACAATTTTGGAACCAAATTATTTTTTTGTTAGGGAGTTATAAGGGTTAAAAGTTGACCAGCAATTTCTCATTTTTACAACACCATTTTTTTTAGGGACCACATCTCATTTGAAGTCATTTTGAGGGGTCTATATGATAGAAAATACCCAAGTGTGACACCATTCTAAAAACTGCACCCCTCATGGTGCTCAAAACCATATTCAAGAAGTTTATTAACCCTTCTGGTGCTTCACAGGAATTTTTGGAATGTTTAAATATAAATGAACATTTAACTTTTTTTCACAAAAATTTACTTCAGCTCCAATTTGTTTTATTTTACCACGGGTAACAGGAGAAAATGGACCCCAAAAGTTGTTGCACAATTTGTCCTGAGCACACCGATACCCCATATGTGGGGGTAAACCACTGTTTGGGCGCATGACAGAGCTCGGAAGCGAAGGAGCGCCGTTTGACTTTTCAATGCAAAATTGACTGGAATCGAGATGGGACACCATGTTGCGTTTGGAGAGCCCCTGATGTGCCTAAACATTGAAACCCCCAACAAGTGACACCATTTTGGAAAGTAGATCCCCTAAGGAACTTATCTAGAGGTGTGGTGAGCACTTTGACCCACCAAGTGCTTAACAGAAGTTTATAATGCAGAACCGTAAAAATAAAAAATCATATTTTTTCACAAAAATTATCTTTTTGCCCCCAATGTTTTATTTTCCCAAGGGTAAGAGAAGAAATTGGACCCCAAAAGTTGTTGTACAATTTGTCCTGAGTACGCTGATACCCCATATGTGGGAGTAAACCACTGTTTGGGCGCATGGGAGAGCTCGGAAGGGAAGGAGCGCCGTTTGACTTTTCAATGCAAAATTGACAGGAATTGAGATGGGACGCCATGTTGCGTTTAGAGAGCCACTGATGTGCCTAAACATTGAAACCCCCCACAAGTGACACCATTTTGGAAAGTAGACCCCCTAAGGAACTTATCTAGATGTGTTCTGAGCGCTTTGACCCACCAAGGGCTTCACAGAAGTTTATAATGCAGAGCCGTAAAAATAAAACAAAAATTTTTTCCCACAAAAATTATTTTTTTAAGCCCCCAGTTTTGTATTTTCCCGAGAATAACAGGAGAAATTGGACCCCAAAATTTGTTGCCCAATTTGTCCTGAGTGCGATTATACACAATATGTGGGGGGAACCACTGTTTGGGCGCATGGGAGGGCTCAAAAGGGAAGGAGCGCCATTTGGAATGCAGACTTAGATGGAATGGTCTGCAGGTGTCACATTGCGTTTGCAGAGCCCCTAGTGTACCTAAACAGTAGAAACCCCCCACAAGTGACACCATTTTGGAAACTAGACACCCTAAGGAACTCATCTAGATGTGTTGTTAGAGCTTTGAACCCCCAAGTGTTTCACTACAGTTTGTAACGTAGAGCTGTGAAAATAAAAAAGAAAACTTTCCCCAAAAAATTATTTTTTAGCCCCCAGTTTTGTATTTTCCCGAGGGTAAGAGGAGAAATTCGACCCCAAAAGTTGTTGTCCAATTTGTCCTGAGTACGCTGATACCCCATATGTGGGGGGAACCACCGTTTGGGCGCATGGGAGGGCTCTGAAGGGAAGGAGTGCCATTTGGAATGCAGACTTAGATGGAATAGTCTGCATGCGTCACATTGCGTTTGCAGAGCCCCTAATGTACCTAAACAGTAGAAACCCCCCACAAGTGACCCCCATATTGGAAACTAGACCCCTCAGGGAACTCATCTAGATGTGTTGTGAGAACTTTGAACCCCCAAGTGTTTCACTACAGTTTATAACGCAGAGCCGTGAAAATAAAAAATCTTTTTTTTCTCCCACAAAAATTATTTTTTAGCCCCCAGTTTTGTATTTTCTCAAAGGTAACAGGAGAAATTGGACCCCAAGAGTTGTTGTCCTATTTGTCCTGAGTACGCTAATACCCCATATGTTGGGGTAAACTCCTGTTTGGGCACACGGGAGAGCTCGGAAGGGAAGGAGCACCGTTTTACTTTTTCAACGCAGAATTGGCTGGAATTGAGATCGGACGCCATGTCGTGTTTGGAGAGCCCCTGATGTGCCTAAACAGTGGAAACCCCCCAATTATAACTGAAACCCTAATCCAAACTCACCCCTAACCCTAATTCCAACAGTAACCCTAACCACACCTCTAACCCAGACACACCCCTAACCCTAATCCCAACCTTATTCCCAACTGTAAATGTAATCTAAACCCTAACCCTAATTATAGCCCCAACCCTAACTGTAGCCCCAACCCTAACCCTAACCCTAGCCCTAACCCTAGCCCTAACCCTAGCCCTAACCCTAGCCCTAACCCTAGCCCTAACCCTAGCCCTAACCTTAGCCCTAACCCTAGCCCTAACCCTAGCCCTAACCCTAACCCTAACCCTAGCCCTAGCCCTAACCCTAGCCCTAACCCTAATGGGAAAATGGAAATAAATACATTTTTTAAATTTTTCCCTAACTAAGGGGGTGATGAATGGGTGTTTGATTTACTTTTATAGCGAGTTTTTTAGCGGATTTTTATGATTGGCAGCCGTCACACACTGAAAGACGCTTTTTATTGCAAAAAATATTTTTTGCGTTACCACATTTTGAGAGCTATAATTTTTCCATATTTTGGTCCACAGAGTAATGTGAGGTCTTGTTTTTTGCGGGACGAGTTGACGTTTTATTGGTAACATTTTCGGGCATGTGACATTTTTTGATCGCTTTTTATTCCGATTTTTGTGAGGAAGAATGACCAAAAACCAGCTATTCATGAATTTCTTTTGGGGGAGGCGTTTATACCGATCCGCGTTTGGTAAAATTGATAAAGCAGTTTTATTCTTCGAGTCAGTATGATTACAGCGATACCTCATTTATATCATTTTTTTATGTTTGGCGCTTTTATACAATAAAAACTATTTTACAGAAAAAATAATTATTTTTGCATCGTTTTATTCTCAGGACTATAACTTTTTTATTTTCTTGCTGATGATGCTGTATGGTGGCTCGTTTTTTGCGGGACAAGATGACGCTTTCAGCGGTACCATGGTTATTTATATCTGTCTTTTTGATCGCGTGTTATTCCACTTTTTGTTCAGCGGTATGATAATAAAGCGTTGTTTTTTGCCTCGTTTTTTTTTTTTCTTACGGTGTTTACTGAAGGGGTTAACTAGTGGGCCACTTTTATAGGTTGGGTCGTTACGGACGTGGCGATACTAAATATGTGTACTTTTATTTGTTTGTTTTTTTTATTTAGATGAAGAAATGTATTTATGGGAATATTTTTTTTTTCATTATTTAGGACTATTTTTTTTTATTTTTTTTTAACATTTGGAAATTTTTTTTTTTACTTTTTTATTTTGTCCCAGGGGGGGACATCACAGATCGGTGATCTGACAGTTTGCACAGCACTCTGTCAGATCACCGATCTGACATGCAGCACTTCAGGCTTCACAGTGCCTGCTCTGAGCAGGCTCTGTGAAGCCACCTCCCTCCCTGCAGGACCCGGATCCGCGGCCATCTTGGATCTGGGCCTGGAGCAGGCAGGGAGGGAGGTAAGACCCTCGCAGCAACGCGATCACAAAGCTTCCCTATACCGCCGGCACATCGCGATCATCTTTGATCGCGGTGTGCCAGGGGTTAATGTGCCGGGGGCGGTCCGTGACCGCTCCTGGCACATAGTGCCGGATGTCAGCTGCGATAGGCAGCTGACACCCGGCCGCGATCGGCGGCGCTCCCCCCGTGAGCGCTGCCGATCGCATATGACATACTATCCCGTCGGTGGTCATAGGGGCCCACCCCACCTCGACGGGATAGTACGTCTCATATCAGAAAGGGGTTAAAGAAGCACCCAGAAATATATGGAAACAAAGCATTTATAAGTTCAGAAGTGGTAATTCCAGCTCCATTAAAGTGTCCCGCCACTACTTCTTACATACAGATGCTAGAGAGAAACTGTGAAATGACACGTTAAATCAGTTAATTTTACTTGCTTCTTTGATGAACTTGTGAGTACAGAACACCGTAAAAAACATTAATTGGTCATGGAAAAAAGCAGCAGCAATGCTTAGAATTTCTAATGCAATAATCCCTGACTAGATTCCTGTCATATGCTGTACGTAAAGCCACACCTCACCCTACATGAATTGCAGATAAAAATGGTATTATTGTGGAATATAGAAGGGATTTGAACTGTCCCTAAAATATTCTTTGTTGTACGTGGTAGCAACAAAATCTGGAAAAATGCAAGTAACACTGGCAACTTTGATGAATTTAAGAGTACAGATCACTTTAAAAAACATGAATCGGTCAATGAGTCGATGAAAAAGCAACAGCAAGGCTTAGAATTTATAAGACAATAATCCCTGACTAGATGCCTGTTATAAGCTATACCTAGTACCATACCTCACTATAGACGAATTGCAGATAAGAGAGGTATCATTATAGAATAAAAAAGTATTTGAATCATCCCTGAAAAGATTTTTGTTGTGCGTTGCAGCAACAAACTCTGGAGGAACGCAAGTAACACTGGCAGCTTTGATGAATTTCTGAGTGCAGATCACTCATGGAGAAAAGCAGCAGCAAAGCTTAGAATTTATAAGGCAATAATCACTTACTAGATGCCTGTCATAAGCTATCCCTACTGCCACACCTCACTATAGGTGAAGTGCAGATAAAAGTGATATTATTATAACAGAATAGAATCTATTTGAATTAGTCCTGAAAAAAGCGGTAAGTTTAATGTAGCAGCATCAAGGACTGTTATTTCATCAACTCTGCTGGGGAATATAGTGGAGCGTTTCGCATGCACTCAGTCTGATATGGAGGAGACCAGGATCTTCTGTAGTTACTGTACAAACTCTCCTCTCCTGACTTTGAAATCTTGTATACAGTGTGAGAACTCCCTATGAGACGACCATCTGACAGGCCATAACAAGGAACTGGACCAAATACTAAAAGAATCCATCAGCTCTTTTGGTTTAAAAAAATGTTCCCTCAACTAAAAGGTGGATCCTCAAAATAGCATTTTTTTTCCATTATTAAGGAGTGGGTATCCTAGACTGATAATGCCCATGCACTAACCCCTTGGGAGGTATACATATTTATATAAAAAAAAGTTTGAGGTAGGCCTATAAAAATTGTCAATGTGGGCATCATAAGCATCCTTAAAAAATTTATAGCAAGGGTAGCATGATCACCCTGTTGATATGATGGTGGTGGTGGTGGAGGAGGACTGCACAAAAAAACAAAATCCTGAAGTGTATACCCATGTTTGGGTGGGAAAGGGTACACGGAAATACATTAGAAAAAAAATTGTTGAGAAGTCTGGCCCAATCCAACCCTTGTTCATTTTCAGTTGACAGGCGGATGCGCCTATCGGTTATAATACCCCTGGTGGCACTAAAAACTCGCTGTCACGGGTTTACCACTACAGCGAGCAGCCAGAAAACTGCAGTGTCTGACTTTTCCTACTCATGCACTGATTAGAGGCACTTCACCTTCATGTTAAAGGGAATCTGTCACCACAATTTTGCCCTATAAACTGAGGCTACCGCCATTAGGAGCTTATCTATAGCATTCTGTAGGCGGTGGCCTCAGTTTATAAGGCAAAATTGAGGTGACAGATTCCCTTTAAATGGTGCAGATTTCTTTTAGCAGTGCAGGGGTTAATCTGCTCAGTTGAGAGCTCCTGGAAGCTTTTGTTGCATGGCTGGAGGTTGATGGTGGGTTTTTTTGAGAAGACGTTTGGTGGATTTTTCTGACTGTTCCTAGGTTTTGGGTGTGTGATAATTTCCCTTCTTCTCCTACTTTGGTTTAAACATATCCTCCACTCCACTTTGTGTGAGTAACATAGTAACATAGTTAGTAAGGCCGAAAAAAGACATTTGTCCATCCAGTTCAGCCTATATTCCATCATAATAAATCCCCAGATCTACGTCCTTCTACAGAACCTAATAATTGTATGATACAATATTGTTCTGCTCCAGGAAGACATCCAGGCCTCTCTTGAACCCCTCGACTGAGTTCGCCATCACCAACTCCTCAGGCAAGCAATTCCAGATTCTCACTGCCCTAACAGTAAAGAATCCTCTTCTATGTTGGTGGAAAAACCTTCTCTCCTCCAGACGCAAAGAATGCCCCCTTGTGCCCGTCACCTTCCTTGGTATAAACAGATCCTCAGCGAGATATTTGTATTGTCCCCTTATATACTTATACATGGTTATTAGATCGCCCCTCAGTCGTCTTTTTTCTAGACTAAATAATCCTAATTTCGCTAATCTATCTGGGTATTGTAGATCTCCCATCCCCTTTATTAATTTTGTTGCCCTCCTTTGTACTCTCTCTAGTTCCATTATATCCTTCCTGAGCACCGGTGCCCAAAACTGGACACAGTACTCCATGTGCGGTCTAACTAGGGATTTGTACAGAGGCAGTATAATGCTCTCATCATGTGTATCCAGACCTCTTTTAATGCACCCCATGATCCTGTTTGCCTTGGCAGCTGCTGTCTGGCACTTACTGCTCCAGGTAAGTTTATCATTAACTAGGATCCCCAAGTCCTTCTCCCTGTCAGATTTACCCAGTGGTTTCCCGTTCAGTGTGTAATGGTGATATTGATTCCTTCTTCCCATGTGTATAACCTTACATTTATCATTGTTAAACCTCATCTGCCACCTTTCAGCCCAAGTTTCCAACTTATCCAGATCCATCTGTAGCAGAATACTATCTTCTCTTGTATTAACTGCTTTACATAGTTTTGTATCATCTGCAAATATCGATATTTTACTGTGTAAACCTTCTACCAGATCATTAATGAATATGTTGAAGAGAACAGGTCCCAATACCGACCCCTGCGGTACCCCACTGGTCACAGCAACCCAGTTAGAGACTATACCATTTATAACCACCCTCTGCTTTCTATCACTAAGCCAGTTACTAACCCATTTACACACATTTTCCCCCAGACCAAGCATTCTCATTTTGTGTACCAACCTCTTGTGCGGCACGGTATCAAACGCTTTGGAAAAATCGAGATATACCACGTCCAATGACTCACCGTGGTCCAGCCTACAGCTTACCTCTTCATAAAAACTGATTAGATTGGTTTGACAGGAGCGATTTCTCATAAACCCATGCTGATATGGAGTTACACAGTTATTCTCATTGAGATAATCCAGAATAACATCCCTCAGAAACCCTTCAAATATTTTACCAACAATAGAGGTTAGACTTACTGGCCTATAATTTCCAGGTTCACTTTTAGAGCCCTTTTTGAATATTGGCACCACATTTGCTATGCGCCAGTCCTGCGGAACAGACCCCGTCGCTATAGAGTCCCTAAAAATAAGAAATAATGGTTTATCTATTACATTACTTAGTTCTCTTAGTACTCGTGGGTGTATGCCATCCGGACCCGGAGATTTATCTATTTTAATCTTATTTAGCCGGTTTCGCACCTCTTCTTGGTTTAGATTGGTGACCCTTAACCCTGCTGTTCTGTTCGGTCTGGGGAGACCTATTTTGAACTTTGGTATTTTTTGGGGTGTTCAAGATGCGGTTCTGAAACTTGTGGTTGATTGACTTAAATGAGGATGGGTCAGTCGGCCACGGGTTTCAGAGCCGCATCTTGAATATTTTAAAGAATATTGAAGTTCAAAGTCGGTCATTTTTGACCAACAGAACAGCAGGGTTAATATAGGGTTTTCATTGTTTCTTGGGATTTCACCTAGCATTTCATTTTCCACCGTGAATACCGTGGAGAAGAAGGTGTTTAATATGTTAGCTTTTTCCTCGTCATCTACAACCATTCTTTCCTCACTATTTTTTAAGGGGCCTACATTTTCAGTTTTTATTCTTTTACTATTGGTATAGTTGAAGAACAGTTTGGGATTAGTTTTACTCTCCTTAGCAATGTGCTTCTCTGTTTCCTTTTTGGCAGCTTTAATTAGTTTTTTACATAAAGTATTTTTCTCCCTATAGTTTTTTAGAGCTTCAATGGTGCCATCCTGCTTTAGTAGTGCAAATGCTTTCTTTTTACTGTTAATTGCCTGTCTTACTTCTTTGTTTAGCCACATTGGGTTTTTCCTATTTCTAGTCCTTTTATTCCCACAAGGTATAAACCGCTTACAGTGCCTATTTAGGATGTTCTTAAACATTTTCCATTTATTGTCTGTATTCTTATTTCTGAGGATATTGTCCCAGTCTACCAGATTAAGGGCATCACTAAGCTGGTCAAACTTTGCCTTCCTAAAGTTCAGTGTTTTTGTGACTCCCTGACAAGTCCCCCTAGTGAAAGACAGGTGAAACTCTACAATATTGTGGTCGCTATTTCCTAGATGCCCGACCACCTGCAGATTTGTTATTCTGTCAGGTCTATTAGATAGTATTAGGTCTAAAAGTGCTGCTCCTCTGGTTGGATTCTGCACCAATTGTGAAAGATAATTTTTCTTGGTTATTAGCAGAAACCTGTTGCCTTTATGGGTTTCACAGGTTTCTGTTTCCCAGTTAATATCCGGGTAGTTAAAGTCCCCCATAACCAGGACCTCATTATGGGTTGCAGCTTCATCTAACTGCTTTAGAAGTAGACTTTCCATGATTTCTGTTATATTTGGGGGTTTGTAACAGACCCTAATGAGAATTTTGTTACCATTTTTCCCTCCATGAATTTCGACCCATATGGACTCGACATCCTCATTTCCTTCGCTAATATCCTCCCTTAAAGTGGACTTTAGACAAGACTTTACATAGAGACAAACCCCTCCTCCTCTCCGATTTTTACGATCCTTTCTAAACAGACTGTAACCCTGTAAGTTAACTGCCCAGTCATAGCTTTCATCTAACCATGCCTCGGTTATTCCCACTATGTCAAAGTTACCTGTAGATATTTCTGCTTCTAGTTCTTCCATCTTGTTTGTCAGGCTTCTGGCGTTTGCGAGCATGCAGTTTAGAGGATTTTGTTTTGTTCCAATCTCCTCGCTGTGGATTGTTTTAGAAATGTTCTTACCTCCCTTCTGAGTATGTTTTCCTGGGTCTTCTTTGTTCGAGTCTAATGTTTTTCTTCCCGTCCCCTCTTCTTCTAGTTTAACGCCCTCCTGATGAGTGTAGCGAGTCTTCTGGCGAATGTGTGTTTCCCAGGTTTGTTGAGGTGTAGTCCGTCTCTGGCGAGGAGTCCATCGTACAAGTAATTCACACCGTGGTCCAGGAATCCGAATCCTTGTTGTCTGCACCATTGTCTTAGCCAGTTGTTCGCATCAAGGATCCTGTTCGATCTCCTGGTGCCATGCCCGTCTACTGGAAGGATAGAAGAAAAAACTACCTGTGCATCCAGTTCCTTTACTTTCTTCCCCAACTCTTCAAAGTCCTTGCAGATTGTCGGTAGGTCCTTCCTTGCCGTGTCATTGGTGCCAACATGTATCAGAAGAAATGGGTGGACGTCCTTGGAGCTGAAGAGCTTTGGTATCCTATCGGTCACATCCTTGATCATCGCACCTGGAAGGCAGCATACTTCTCTTGCGGTTATGTCCGGTCTGCAGATGGCTGCTTCTGTGCCTCTCAGTAGTGAGTCTCCCACCACCACCACTCTTCGTTGCTTCTTGGCTGTACTTTTTGCGGTCACTTGTTGCTGTGTGCCCTATTCTTTTTTGCTTGCTGGTATTGCTTCCTCCTTAGGTGTGCCATCTTCATCCTCTACAAAGATTTGATATCGGTTCTTCAGTTGTGTGGTTGGTGATTTCTCCATGGTCTTCTTGCTTCTTTTGGTCACATGCTTCCACTCATCTGCTTTTGGAGGTTCTCTGACACTTTTTTCACCTTCTGTGATCAGTAGAGATGCTTCTGTTCTGTCTAGGAAGTCTTCATTCTCTTTGATGAGTTTCAAAGTTGCTATTCTTTCTTCCAGACCCCGCACCTTTTCTTCTAAAAGGGCCACTAGTCTACACTTCTGACAGGTGAAATTGGATTCTTCTTCTGGTCGATCTGTGAACATGTAGCACATGCCGCAGCTCACCATGTAGGTTGTCACATCTGCCATGTTGCTCCTAGATCCTGCTGACTTGCTGTGTGTTTTCCTTCTTGTGTAATCTACTCAGCCAAGCTTTCTTGCAATAATGTCCTACAGGCAAAAATTTGTATGATTTCTATTTTTCGTTAACCCTGTTCGTATTACCTTGTTAGTTTGGTTGGTGTATTACGGTACACTACCACTCCCTTCTTGCCTGGGTGAGGGAAGGGTACAGACTGAGGATGAATTCATGAGCTAAGACAAGGTTCATGGCCTTGGCATCTTCACCATCAAACAAGGGAATAGGGCGAGCTAGGGTGCCCCTAGCATTAGGAACAGGGAAGGAGGCCCTGGTCCCGGAACACCCAACAACAGAGATGTGACACCCTCTCTGACAAAACGGTGGCGGAAGGGCAGGCCAGGACCTCCAAGATGAAGAGAGACAGTTCATGCCATGTGTCTAGCTTGGATACCCAATAGTTGCAAGGCACAGAGGAATCACGGAGGATGCTGGCACGGTCGGCAAAGTACTCCTTCAGCATCTTCCAAAACTTTTCCCTCTTTGTCAGAGTACCCTGTGCATCAGGGCCTGAGAAAAGTGTCCCAGGTCTTTGAGAGTTTTCCCCTGCCTCTGCTGCAACCAGTGTGTGTCTCCCTCATCTCCACTCCTTTCCTGTCCAATGAACTGTGACCTCTGCTGCCAGCAGTGTCATTTGGGAATTTTTGTTAAATTTTCAACTAGGGCCTTCTTGTACTGCAACATTTTATTAGACCTCTCTGCCACATGAAGCAGAGATGTAACGTTCTCCTTGTAGTGTGGGTCTAGAAGGATGACTATTAATTAGATTTGGCCAAAATATGTATAACGCGAGGGTCAAGCTGATTATGGAGTCATCAACGCTCAACATCTTGGTTGAGTCCTCAAAGTTTTGAAAAACCACACATATGTCAGACCACCTTGCCCACTCATCAGCTCTTATGTGCATAGGTTGACCGGAATACCAACGAGTATGGTGTAGCTGCTTTTCAACTACTGCCCTCTGCTGCTCACAAAGCCTTGCCAACATATGTAACATTAAGTTCCAACATGTGGTGACATTGCACACCAGTGGGAGAGTTGCTAGCTGCAAACACTGCTGCAGCACTGTCAAGGCAGCAGAATCAGTAGCTGACTTGCAGAAATGGGCACACACTCTGCATACTTTCACAGGTAGCTTAGGCAGATCTGGGTAGGTTTTCAGAAATCACTGACCCGCTAAGTTGAACATATGGGCCAGGCATGGTACGTGTGTGGGGTTGCCAAGGTTTAGAACTGCAACCAGGTTACGACCATTGTCATACATGACCATGCCTGGTTATAGGTTCAGGGGCGAGATCAACAGATCAATCTGGTCTGTTAGACCTTTCAACAACACTGCAACGATGTGCGGTTTGTCACCTAAGCAGATTAGCCTCAGCAGAGCTTGTTGCCGCCTGGCCGAGGCAGTGCTGCAGTGCTTCCAGCTTGCAACTGATGAGATAGAGGGTGAGGAAGAAGAGGAGGTGCAGAAACTTCTGTAGAAGGTGAGGGCAACCCTGATTGGACAAGGGTCCCTAATCCTGGGTGTCGGTGCACATGTTCCTTCCCAGGGTCCGACTGGGTCCCAGATTCCCCAATGATCACCCAGTGAGCCATCAGGGAAATGTAGCGTCTCTGGCCATAAGCCCTGGTCCAGGTGTCCGTGCTTAAGTGGACCTTCCCAGTACCAGTGTTGGTAAGGGCACAGCTGATGTTATTGGACATGTGCTGCTGGTGTAAGGCGGGGATGACACACCAGGAGAAATAGTGACAGCTGGGGACCGAGTACCGAGGGAAGGCTGCCACCATTAGGTTGCGCAAAGCTTCCATCTCCACAAGACTAGTGTTGAGCGATACCTTCCGATATCAAGAAGTATCAGTCTCGGATTGGATCGGCCGATATCCAAAAAATATCAGATATCGCCGATACCGATACCCGATACCAATGCAAGTCAATGGGACACAAATATCGGAATGTAAATAAGCCCTTTCTGTCCTTCTACATCCTGTTCCGGAGGGGGGGAAGAGTGTGGGCGGTGCGTGGGCGGACACTGTGCGTGTCTGTGTGTGCGGACGGGGTCTGTGCGGGCCTGCCGGGGATCTGTACAGGTGTCTCAGGGCTCTGTGCGGGCTGCTGGGGCTCTGTGTGGTCTGCCGGGGCTCTGTGCAGCTTGCCGGGGCTCTGAAAGTGCCTGCCGGGGCTCTGTGCGGGCGTCTCGGGGGTCTGTGTGGCCTGCCAGGGCTCTGTGCGGCCTGCCAGGGCTCTGTGCGTGCCTGCCGGGGCTCTGTGCGTGCCTGCCGGGGCTCTGTGGGTGCCTGCCGGGGCTCTGTGCGGCCGGCCGGAGCTCTGTGTGGGCCTGCCGGGGCTCTGTGCGGGCCTGCCGGGGCTCTGTGCGGGCGTCTGTGCGTGTGTGTGCGGGCGGGGTCTGTGTGGGCCTGCTGGGGATCTGTACAGGCGTCTCGGGGCTCTGTGCGGGCTCCCGGGGCTCTGTGCAGCCTGCCGGGGCTCTGTGCGGCCTGCCGGGGCTCTGTGCGGGCGTCTCGGGGGTCTGTGCAGCTTGCCGAGGCTCTGTACGTGCCTGCCAGGGCTCTGTGCGTGCCTGCTGGGGCTCTGTTCTTGCCTGCCGGGGCTCTGTGCGGGCCTGCCGGGGCTCTGTGTGGCCTGCCGGGGCTCTGTGCGGCCTGCCAGGGCTTTGTGCAGCCTGCCGGGAATCTGTGCAGCCTGCCGGGGCTCTGTGTGGGCTTTCTGAGGCTCTGTGCGGGCTTTCTGGGGCTCTGTGCGGGCTGCCGGGGCTCTGTGCGGGCTTGCCGGGGGTCTGTGCGGGCTGCCGGGGGTCTGTGCGGGCTTGCTGGTGGTCTGTGCTGGCTGCTGGGGGGTCTGTGCAGGCTTGCCAGGGCTCTGTGCGGGCTTGCCGGGGCTCTGTGCTGGCTTGCCGGGGCTCTGTGCAGGCTTGCCGGGGCTCTGTGAGGGCTGCCGGGGCTCTGTGAGGGCTTGCCGGGGCTCTGTGTGGGCTTGCCGGGGCTCTGTGCGGGCTGCCAGGGCTCTGTGCGGGCATCGTCCGATGGGACTACAAGTCACTACAGTGACAGTGATTGACACATTAGCCAATGATGGGACAGTAGTAGTCCCATCATCCGGCTAATGTGTTGAATGTAAAAAAAAAAACCATACATACAACATACATACTACATACATTACATTCATACATTACATACAATACATACATATAGACATACAGTACATATAACATAGAGTACATACTCACCGTTACTTGTCACTTTGTTCCCCGAAGCCAGTGTCACCTGTAAAAAATATTACAATAACAAACAACCAATATACTCCCTGTCCGCAGAAATCCACGAGTGTCCCACAACAATCTCCCGTGGAGAAAGGCAGTATCAGCTGATGCGACCGCTCACCAGGAGCTCCAGGAATACAATGATGGGAGGAAGATATCCTTCCGCACTGTATTCCTCCACCGCTGTAAAAAAAATAGTCCCTAGTCTCACTTTTGGCATTGCTGTGTGAGAAATTTTCACACGCAGCAATTGCCATAAAGTAAGACTTTGTCCTAAGGTAACCTCTCAGTGATGCACTGCAGGAGCCATTGTCTCCTGTCAGTGTGTCACTGAGGGTCCTATAGAGCAGTGACATCACCCAATGTCACTGTTCTATAGGGGAGATCGTCGTGGGACACTCGTTATTAATTGGACTACGGCGGACAGGTAGTATACAGTTTATTATTTTACATTTTTGAAGGTGCTGAAGTATGGTTAAATGAAGAATATTAAAATACTTTTTTCCTAATGTGTGTGTGTTTTATTAACCCTTTATTACTATTGGATTAATAATGGATAGGCGTCTTATTGACGCTTCTCCGTTATTAACCCGGCTTAATGTCACCTTACAATAGCAAGGTGACATTAACCCCTTATTACCCCATATCCCACCGCTACACGGGAGTGGGAAGAGAGGGGCTAAGTGCCGGAATTGGCGCATCTTACAGATGCACCATTTCTGGGGCGGCTGAGGACTGGTATTTGTAGCCGGGGGGCCAATATCCATGGCCCCTCTCTAGGCTATGAGTATCAGCCCACAGCTGTCTGCGTAGCCTTTCTGGCTATAAAATATAGGGGACCCCACGTCATTTTTTTTGGGGGGTCCCCCTATTTTAATAGCCAGTAAAGGCTACGCAGACAGCTGCGGGTTGATATTCATAGCAGGCTACAAATATTGGCCCCCGGCCATCGGATTTCCCCCTCTGGCGCAGAAAATTGCGCAGGAGCCCTTTTTTTCCTTTTTTTTTTTTTTAAATTCAACGCTCATTAAGGAATCTTTCACACTTGCATCGGTACGGGCCCGTCGCTATGCGCCTGGCCGACGTACCGACACACGTTGTGAAATTTGTGCATGACATGGGCAGCGGATGCTGTTTTTCAACGCATCCACTGCCCATTCTGAAGTCCAGGGAAGAGGGGGCGGAGTTTCGGCCGCGCACGTGCGGTAGAAAATGGCGGATGCGACGGACAAAACAGATCCGGTGGAAAAAAAGGATCCTGTGGAAAAAAATGGATCCGGTGGAAAAATGGATCCTGCGGATAAAAATGGATCCGGTGAAAAAAATGGATCCTGCGGAAAAAACTGATCCGGTGGAAAAAAACAGATGCGGTGTAAAAAAGCGGATCCTGTGGAAAAAACAGATCCAGTGGAAAAAATGGATCCGGCAAAAAAAGGATCTGGTGGAAAAATGGATCCAGCAGAAAAAATGGATCCTGTGGAAAAACGGATCCTGCGGAAAAAACAGATCTGGTGGAAAATTGGATCTGGTGGAAAAAACAGATCCGGTGGAAAAAACAGATCCTGTGGAAAAAATGGATCCGGTGGAAAAAAAAGGATCTGATGGAAAAAAAAACGGATCCGGCGGAAAAAAACAGATCCGGCGGAAAAAAACGAATCCGTTTTTTTCAAACTCACCGGATTGTGCCTGACGGCAAAAACCTGATGTGTGAAAGCAGCCAGATATATGGATAGATACATCTATGTATCTATAGATATATCTATCTATAAATATAGAGAAAAAAAAACAACCAGTACTCCTAATGTGAACACGTGCAAGCTGCATCATATAGATAAAAAAGAACACAGCAGCACATGTACATGAATCTAGGCCATGTGAAAACACAGACAAATATTCAATATGAATTATACTTAAAAATATTTTTCATGAATAATTTTTCAAAAAATTTTTTTTTCATAAAACTTACAGTTATAGAGAAAATTAAGATTCTTAGCGCATAAATTGGCCAATTCATGTGTGCCCATCAACCATGGCAAGGTGATCTCCCTCTGATGGGTCCTACACTACTGTACATGCCACTTTTGGGCCACCAGCCTACAACTCTGGACAAACCATGTCACTTCGGGCTAAACCTACAATTTATGGGCAGGTAGAGTAGGTTACCACCACCTGCAAGGTCAATGGGAGGAGTGCACGATCAGTGGGGATGCAGCCGCATCCATACATCAAAAAGAGAAAAAAAAACAACCAGCACTCCTAATGTGAACACGTGCAAGCTGCAAGCTGCATCATATAGATAAAGAAGAACACAGCAGCACATGTACATGAATCTAGGCCATGTGAAAACACAGACAAATATTCAATATGAATTATACTTAAAAATATTTTTCATAAAAAAAAATTTTAAAAAAATTTTTCTCATAAAACTTACAGTTATAAATAAAATGAAGATTCTTAGCGCATAAATTGGCCAATTCATGTGTGCCCATCAACCATGGCAAGGTGATCTCCCTCTGATGGGTCCTTTGATGCGCTTTAAACTTCTCGATGACACTGTGCACGGTAGACACAGGAACATTCAGGTCTTTGGAGATGGACTTGAGATTGCTCATGCTTCCTCACAATTTGTTTTCTCAAGTCCTCAGACAGTTCTTTGGTCTTCTTTCTTTTCTCCATGCTCAATGTGGTAAACACAAGGACACAGGACAGCGGTTGAGTCAACTTTAATCCATGTCAGCTGGCTGCAAGTGTGATTTAGTTATTGCCAACACCTGTTAGGTGCCACAGGTAAGTTACAGGTGCTGTTAATTACACAAATTAGAGAAGCATCACATGATTTTTCGAACAGTGCCAATACTTTTGTCCAACCATTTTTTATGTTTGGTGTGGAATTATATCCAATTTGGCTTTAGGACAATTCTTTTTGTGTTTTTTTTCATTTAAGACAAATTAAAAGAAGATAATAATAACAAAGAATTTGTGTTTGCAATCATTTTCAGGAAGAAACTGAGTATTATCTGACAGAATTGCAGGGGTGTCAATACTTTTGGCCATGACTGTATGTAGTATGTATGTAGTATGTATGTAGTATCATAATACTGTATGTAGTATGTAGTATTGTAGTATATATGTATGTAGTATGTATGTAGTATGTATGTACAGTATGTAGTATGTATGTATGTATTTTATTTTTTTTACATTCAACACATTAGCCGGATGATGGGACTACTACTGTCCCATCATTGGCTAATGTGTCAATCACTGTCACTGTTGCAGACATCGTCCGATGGGACTTGTTGTCTCATCGGATGATGCCTGCACAGACCCCCGGCAGCCTGCACTGAGCCCCGGCAGCCTGCACAGAGCCCCGGCAGCCCGCACAGAGCCCCGGCAAGCCCGCACAGAGCCCCGGCAGCCAGCACAGAGCCCCGACAGGCCGCACAGAGCCCCGGCAGGCACGCACAGAGCCCTGGCAGGCACGCACAGAGCCCCGGCAGCCCGCACAGACCCCCGGCAGGCACGCACAGAGCCCCCACGGTCACACACAGACCCCGCCCACACACACACACACGCAGTCTCAGCCAACGCACAGCCCACACTCCATAATAGTGCATCATTGCACTATGGAAACTTCCGATTCCGGTATCCGATATCGCAAAAATATCGGAACTCAGTATCGGAATTCTGATACAGCGAATATCGGCCGATACCTGATATTTGCAGTATCGGAATGCTCAACACTACACAAGACTAAACGGCAACATTTCCAGGGCAAGCAGCCTGGAAATGTGGCTGTTTAGTATTGTGGCCTGTTTGGCTGCATATTTATGCTTGTGTTCCAAGGACTGAGATAGGGACAACTGAATGTTGCGCTGGGACAAGGACGTGGTTACTGATGGTGGTTGCAAGTGTGCAACAACAGATGCAGGGTGGGAGGCATCTCTGCCTATATCATGGACAGGGGATTGGTGTGTAGAACAGGGGAAGAGGCAGTGGTATAACCCACAGACACTGTTTCTGGACCCTGGTGTTCAGGCCTAAGTAGTCAGGTGCTTTGCTTGCATGTGCTTGAGCATGCCAGTAGTGGTCAGGCTGGTAGTTGTATTGCCCCTGCTGATGCTGGCATAGCAGATGTTGCAAATTTGGTTTAACTGGACAGTCTTTAAAAAAGCGACAGACTGAGGAACACCTAACCCTTGGCTAGACAATGTCACCTATGTTGGTGCTTTGTAGAAAAGTTACCCGCCTTGTGTCTCTGGCCACCCCACCACTTCTTCCTGCCTGTTTTGGTGCTGCGGATCCCTCCTCTTGTGCCCTTCTGTCCTCACTCTGTATGTCATCTTCCCAGATTGGGTCAGTGACTTCATTGTCCACCACCTCGTCTTCCACTTCCACACCCTGGTCATCATCCTGATGCGCTGACGTAACAACACCACTTGGCAATTGTGTTTCATCATCATCCAAGTCTTGTGACAGTAATGCATTTTCCCACTGTCATTTTCTTGTGAGCGTGGCTGCTCAAATATTTGGGCATCGCTACAAGCGATTTCCTCATGTCACCCCTGAAATGGGCAGGGCGAGAGGCCAGAATCTATTAATGCAAATGTGAACAGCTCTTCGGAGTGTCCAAGTATGGGATCACTTGTCTCCGGGCACTTGTCATGGTGGGAGGAAGGAGGATCAGGGTGAGGATTATGTGGTCCAGAATCACGGCTACTGAAACTTGACCGTGTGGAAGACACAGGTCGCCAGAGCTAGCAAAGTTGCTTGATATTGTTCAGAGCATGATGAAGCAAGTTTGACTGTCAGTACAGCACTGACAGCTTGCATTGCATAGGGAAGCTCCTGCATCTCTGTGCTATACAAGTGATTCGCCAGCAAAAAAAAATGAAAGTCATATAGTGAGACAAAGTAAAAAAGTTTTAAAAAAGTTAAAAAATGGTAAAAATATGAAAAAAAATAATTGAATAAATAATTAGAAAAAACGAAATATATTGTACACATGAATAAATATTTTTATGAACAAAAAATATAAACAATAAAAATACACATTTGGTATGTCCGCGTCCGGAACAACCTGACCTATAAAACTGTCCCACTAGTTAACCCCCTTTAGTGAACACCAGAAAAAAAACAAGGCAAAAAACAATGCTTTATCATACCGCCAAACAAAAAGTGGAATAAAACGTGAAAAAAAGACAAATATAAATAATCATTATACCGCTGAAAACGTCATCTTGTCCCACAAAAAAACAAGCCATCATACAGCTCTATCAGCAGAAAAATAAAAATGTTATAGCTCTCAGAATAAAGCGATGCAAAACTTGAGTATAAGCTGCCCCGAGTGTAAGCCGAGGCACCTACTTTTGCCACAGAAAACTGGATAAGCTTATTGACTCGAGTATAAGCCGAGTATGCATTGTCCCCCCATCCCTGTCCTGGTATGTGGCTCCCCCTGTCCTGTCCTGCCTGACTCCCCCTGTCCTGGTATCTGGCTTTCTCATCCTGTTATGGTATGTGTGGCTCCCCCTGTTGTATACATGGCTCCCCCGGTCCCACATGGCTCGGCTCCCCCGGTCCGCAGGCTCAGCTCCCCCGATCCCGCATTGCTCGGCTCCCCCGATCCCCCATGGCTCAGCTCCCACCCCCCCCTGTCCTACTCGCCCTGCTCGTGACTGCATCTCCGTCCCTGCATCTCCGTTGTCCCGGCGCTGGCAACTCTCCTCTCCTGTGCTGAGCACTCACATGGTACTGGTCATTAAGGTAATGAATATGCACTCCATGCCTATAAGAGTGGAAACATGTACATATTCATTACCTAAATAAGCGGTATCACGTGAACGCTCGGCACAGGAGAGGAGAGGGACGGAGATGCAGTGACGGAGGGTGAGTATGATGTCTTCTGTTAGCCAGTGGCTGCAGCTGTCACTGTGCCACAGCCGCCGGCTACTACCGCTGCTATGCCGCTCCCCCTTCCCTGCAAGTGTTCTGGATAATTGACTCGTGTATAAGCCGAGGGGGGCATTTTCAGCACAAAAAGAGTGCTGGAAATCTCGGCTTATACACGAGTATATACGTAGCCTGTGCTCCAAACATACATAAAGGCCGAGATCCACACAAGCAAGAAATATATAATAGTGGTATATAGTAAAGCAGTAAATCTTTATTGAAAATAGTCTGGCAATAGACAAGCATACAAAATATGCAACAATTAAAATAAAAAATATATAAAAAAGAGATGTGCGCTTATCAAGAATTGCGCTACAGATAAACAATGTATTAATCAAATATTTTATATATAGAAAATGCGCTATAAATAAAATATAGTAGATATCAATTCAATTTGTATATAAGAACCAATTTTGCGTATAGCGGAGGGTATAATTAAAAAAAAAAATTGATATTATAGTGTTGCCCCTAGGAAGTACCGATGCCAAACAAGGTATAAAAGTGTGTATATATATAGTACAAACCGAAAGTTTGGACACACCTTCTCATTTAAAGATTTTTCTGTATTTTCATGACTATGAGAATTGTACATTCACACTGAAGGCATCAAAACTATGAATTAACACATGTGGAATTATATAGTTAACAAAAAAGTGTGAAACAACTGAAATTATGTCTTATATTCTAGGTTCTTCAAAGTAGCCACCTTTTGCTTTGATGACTACTTTGCACACTCTTGGCATTCTCTTGATGAGCTTCAAGAGGTAGTCAGTGGGACTGGTTTTTACTTCACAGGTGTGCCATGTCAGATTTAATAAGTGGGATTTCTTGCATTATAAATGGTGTTGGGACCATCAGTTGTGTTGTGCAGAAGTCTGGTGGATACACAGCTGATAGTCCTACTGAACAGACTGTTAGAATTTGTATTATGGCAAGAAAAAAGCAGCTAAGTAAAGAAAAACGAGTGGCCATCATTACTTTAAGAAATGACGGTCAGTCAGTCCGAAAAATTAGGAAAACTTTGAAAGTGTCCCCAAGTACAGTTGCAAAAACCATCAAGCGCTACAAAGAACCTTGCTCACATGAGGACCGCCCCAGGAAAGGAAGACCAAGAGTCACCTCTGCTTCTGAGTCACCAGCCTCAGAAATCACAGGTTAACAGTAGCTCAGATTAGAGACCAGGTCAATGCCACACAGAGTTCTAGCAGCAGACACATCTCTATAACAACTGTTAAGAGGAGACTTTGTGCAGCAGGCCTTCATGGTAAAATAGCTGCTAGGAAACCACTGCTAAGGACAGGCAACAAGCAGAAGAGACTTGTTTGGGCTAAATAACACAAGGAATGGACATTAGACCAGTGGAAATCTGTGCTTTGGTCTGATGAGTCCAAATTGGAGATCTTTGGTTCCAACCACTGTGTCTTTGTGCGACGCAGAAAAGGTGAATGGATAGATTCTACATGCCTGGTTCCCACCGTGAAGCATGGAGGAGGAGGTGTAATGGTGTGGGGGTGCTTTGCTGGTGACACTGTTGGGGATTTATTCAAAATTGAAGGCATACTGAACCATCATGGCTACCACAGCATCTTGCATCGGCATGCTATTCCATCTGGTTTGCGTTTAGTTGGACCATCATTTATTTTTCAACAGGACAATCACCCCAAACACACCTCCAGGCTGCGTAAGGGCTATTTGACCAAGAAGGAGAGTGATGTGGTGCTACGCCAGATAACCTCTCCTCCACAGTCACCAGACCTGAACCCAATCGAGATGGTTTGGGGTGAGCTGGACCGCAGAGTAAAGGCAAAAGGGCCAACAAGTGCTAAACATCTCTGGGAACTCCTTCAAGATTGTTGGAAGACCATTCCCGGTGACTACCTCTTGAAGCTCATCAAGAGAATGCCAAGAGTGTGCAAAGCAGTCATCAAAGCAAAAGGTGGCTACTTTGAAGAACCTAGAATATAAGACATATTTTCAGTTGCTTCACACTTTTTTGTTAAGTATATAATTCCACATGTGTTAATTCATAGTTTTGATGCCTTCAGTGTGAATGTACAATACTCATAGTTATGAAAATACCGAAAAATCTTTAAATGAGAAAGTGTGTCCAAACGTTTGGTCTGTACTGTATATATGTCTATACATAAAATAATATATTCAAAAACAAATTATTAAATTAATCAGTTAGAAAATCAAAAAATAATAAGATGAATGATGAAAGTGTGCATTAAATGACTATATAAGATGGGAAAAATAAAGACTCCAAAACATTTTTAAATCCCATATGAGCTGGTGCATAACATCAGGAAGATATAAGTGAAGTAAAGTGCATATATATGAAAATCCACAAATCACTATATAATACCCATTTCAAAGTGCCATGTGCAAGTGCAATATACCATACAATATATATCCTTAAAGTGCCATGTGCATGTGTAGAAAGGGACGAAGTAATTGTATAATGAGGGAATATACCTTTAAATGCTGCCAAGGTCTTGATATCGCGCGCTATTGTATTGTGTATTGCACTTGCACATGGCTCTTTGAAATGGATGTTATATAGTGATTTGTGGATTTTCATATATATGCACTTTACTTCACTTATCTTCTTGATGTTATGCACAAAAGTTGAACTTTTTGGAAGGTGTATGTCCCATTACATCTGGCGAAGAAGTAACACAGCATTTCAGAAAAGGAACATCATACCAACAGAAAAACATGGTGGTGGAAGTTTGTTTGTCTGGGGCTGTTTTGCTGCTTCAGCACCTGGAAGACTTGGTGTGGAAAATTGAACCATGAATCCTGCTGTCTACCAAAAAATCCTGAAGGAGAATGTCCATCCATCTTTTCGTGACCTCAAGTTTAAGCACACTTGGGTTATGCAGCAGGACAATGATCCAAAACACACCATCAAGTCTACCTCTAAATGGCTTAAGAGAAAACTACAAAAACAGCAATATATAATAGTTTCAACGTATCACATGATCCTACCAGAATCTTGGGAACATAGCAGGAATTAAAACATAACTTTTAATATATAACCCAAAAAATTTTTTTTTAAATTTACTAAACTCTCACCTAAAGACCATGTCAATAAAAAAGTACTACTGGGTATACCCTGTCAGGGAATGTACCATACATACATTAGTACTCATTAAGGATTTTTGTGAAGACACTAGCAGTGGTCCAGTGTCCTATCACTCAACCCAAGGTACCTAATTTAATAGTGATAATGCCTATAGGAATAGCATTTATCAAGTGCCAATACAAATAAACAGGTAACCTTGGTTGCATTAATATTAGCAGTTATCACAAAGTAAAGGGGTAAGATCAATTGGAAGAAATATAAACACTTATGTAATATTGGAACAATCTCACCAATTGCTGAGTAGGTAAGGTGGAGCCCAAGTTCGCTGAGGTGGAGAAATCCTTCAAGCCACAACATCAGGAGACAATTCCCTATCAGTCCCTGGGGGGCTATCAATAAATCGGGGATTTAGAAGTTAGGTAGATCTATGATCTAAAAAGCCTAACGCCAGGGGGTTTGAATGAAGAATTACTGTACACAAGGTTTTACAAAAGGACTTAACTTCTTGGTTTGGCTTTTTTTGTTTACCATGTGTACAGGTGTTAGGATATCTTTGCTCTTTCCTATTATTGCCCCTCTTCTCTTTCTGTATAGGCTACAGATTGAGAACTGTCAATACCTCCGTACATTGAGGAGAAGATGAGCACATTAAGGATTTATGAATAGGAACCTTCTGCTGATGGTTGCCCTGAATACCATATTTCAGCTCTGTATTTATGTATTTTTATACATGTATGTATGCTGTTATCATATATTACTCAAGTTATTGGTATATGTTGTTATACTATCTTAGGGATACTTATATATAATTGTTTTTTTTCACATGCTCACTTTGTATATTTTCACATGTGCGTCAATTCTATTCTATAGGTATATATCCTTATATGGATACATTTTGTTTGGTATACTTACCTGTTCAACAAAGAAGAGAATGTCCAGCTTCACCGAATCCGTAAAAAAGAGTTTTCTTTATTCACAAACTTTAAACATAGAGGATACAGACTTCAGCACGAACCAAGAATCTCAACGCGTTTCTGGAGACTAAGCGCCCTTAATCATGATAATGACCTCTTGGAGTCACTGTTTCCATTATAGGATACTGTGTGATGACATCATATTTGATGGATTGAGACCCCCTTATGTGATACTATTGTGTTGGAGTGCTAGTATATACTCCCCCCACCCCCCCAAAAAAAAGTGCTTTCAGAGAGCTTCCTTATTGTATGGGAACCTATGCGACGCAATTTTGTGCTTTGTGCATGCACATTTTCAATTGTATGCCTGACAGGGAATTGGATAATTGACTTCCGATATTCACATGTCTAGCGCAAGCGCATTGTGATGTTTCTGGTGCACAAGGTACTTCCTGTTGCTCCTTTAACCTGCACCTGTGCATTAAGGATGACTGGATATTGTACGGTGATATTGTTAATGTGGTTCGCCTCCTGCACATACGCATTGCTTCTATGAAGGGCCCACATGGCACTTCCTGTAACCTGTCCTCTTTGCATCTGCGCAGTAACAATGACAGGCACCGTCCAGCCATGGATAATTTCCTGTTCCCGCCGCCACACAGCTGGTAGGATTTAATTGTATTCATTGTATATATTAAGTTGGTATGTGCCTCCACAAACCACTGACCCTGAGAAAGACGCTTTAATGTGTTGATAAGCGTGGGTCTTAGTACCTACTTAGCCTGACTGCCTGCTTCAAGGGGGGGGGGGTGGCTGCTATACCAGGTTAAAGTATTTGGCTTACCATTACCATGGCCCCTCCAGGATATTTGTATCATTGTCTCCCTTTGGTTTTGGCAGATCTTTGATGATGTTTTTGAACATCTTTGCCGGAATGAGTTTATTTATTTATTGTTTGCTATCATGTTATTTTTATGATAACAGCATGTATACATTTAACAACCTGTATTAGGTTTTATACCTATCGGCATTTATCATTATTTATTATCTGCTGTCAAAGGGATTACATAAGACAGTGAGTGTACCTGATGTATGTAATACTATGGCATGTAGGGGTTTTAGTATTATACTTGCTATTGTATGAGCCATACTTTTTGATCATTGTCCAGGATGGGATTCTTAAATGTTTTTAATTGATTTCTGTGTTTTTTCAATAAAAACATTTTTTTTGCATTGTATCTCATTTGGTGATCCCTTCTTGGTGCATATGCTTTTCTCTTTTTGTGGTTCTATTGGTATGATATGCATTAGGTGATCCCAGTGTATTTAAATCAGTGGATGGTGCCCATTTACATATATCATACAGATTCCCTATAATGATGCACATGGAGGCACTGTGGATGCCGTCTGGCCTGTGATCCAGCAGTGTCAATGTTTTAAGTGGCAACAGTATTGTGCACCTCTGAAAAGAAGGACACCACAAAACTGAGACCAAACGGAGCCCAGAGTAACTCTGCTGCCTGATTATAGTGAATGACTCCCTCGGGGTTTCATCTGAATCCTGTAATTCATAGATTTATACGGAAACCCCGGAGTACGTGCTCAGTGTAGAGCACAGGATAAATGTGATCCAAAATGTTATATAAAATGTTCCCAATAAAAGCTTTAACCTGAAAAAAACGCAAGTCCCACTCAGGTCCGCCATCTGTCATTGGAAATATAGGAGTCTACCAAGTCACTGGTAGCACAAAGGCTCTGGGAAAGCGCTATGGCCCCACACCCTCAAAGAAATCCAGAGAATTCTGTGCTCCCAAAAACAAATGCCCCCCTCCCTTCTGAGCTCCAGTGTGCCTAAGCCGCAGCTAGCATCCATATGAGAGAAGGCCTAATTTACGGGTGCTTGTCTCCAGAAGCATGAGCTGGGCATAATGTACTGGTCATTATAAGGTGCTGGTCACTACAACGTACTGGTCACCTCAATGACAGTTTGTCCTGCCCGTAAAACCATGTCCATGAAAAACTTTTTGTAATAAAGGACTAAGGTTTACATGCCACAAAAGAACGAAGTGTTGCTGCTTTTTTTTTTCTCTTCATTGGATTGCTTCATGTGTGATTTCTTCAGCAAGCAACTTCATCATCGTGTTTTCACTCTGCTATGTGTCATGGAATCAGAGCTCATCTACTCCACCAGTAAGTAGACATATTTCTTAGTGCCATTCGACTGTTTTTTCTCTTTTATTGAATAAAATTCTGTGACACACCCGTGGTGTCAATGTGATCACGGCACCCATAGATGAATTCATTGAGAGTTGTAGTTTGTAAAATGAGGTTTCTGCTGTTCTGGCAACTCAGTGGCTCTCCCAGTGTGTCATGGTACTCGTAAACCATAACAGTAAAATTTGCACTATATTATGGCGCTCCTTTCCTTCTGAGCTTTTCACTGTGCCTGAAAAATATTTCCTGATTACAAGTAGGGTAATGGCGCAGTCAGAAAAAAATGTATTAGCCCTTGGAAAATTTAAAAACGTTGGGCTAAACAACATTTTAATGGTAAAAATGTAATGTATTCTTTCTTAACCGCTCAATGGTATAAAATTCTGTGAGTCGTGGTGTCAATATGATCACTGTACCCCTAGATGGGGGTGTACATTGTGTTCCAAATTATTATGCAAATTATATTTTTCTCGGATTTTCCTAAATGGTCGGTGCAAATGACAGTCAGTCTAATAAAAGTCATCACCCGTTAGAGTATACATCGAATTTTATTGAAGAAACCTCCCAATGATAACAGTATAATCTCCAAAATAAATAAAAACTCAAAATGCACTGTTCCAAATTATTAGGCACAGTAGAATTTCTATACATTTGATATGTTTCAAAGAACTGAAAATGCTCATTTGTGGAATTTGCAGCATTAGGAGGTCACATTCACTGAACAAAAAAGCTATTTAACTCCAAAACATCCTAACAGGCCAAGTTACATGTTAACATAGGAACCCTTCTTTGATATCACCTTCACAATTCTTGCATCCATTGAATTTGTGAGTTTTTGGAGAGTTTCTGCTTGTATTTCTTTGCATGAAGTCAGAATAGCCTCCCAGAAATGCTGATTTGATGTGAACTGCCTCCCACCCTCAAAGATCTTTTGCATTATTTCCTTTAACTCCTCATAGTGTGCACATACTCTAATAAAATAAATCAGTCAAGTTCAGAAAAAAAAATATTCATTTGACCTCTGCTTGTGTCAGTGCAGTCTGTGGCCCTGTCGGGGCTTTATGTGAATCCTATTTTTGGGGGATCCAGGAAGAGCCCCAGACGCACTGCAGAAGCGCAGTGTAAACAAGGTTTAATATACTATTGTATGGAATAGTGCTGTCTACTATACTATTCCGCACTGTCCCAGTACAGCAACCAGATACGGACAGCGGCCAGAAGAAACTTTTTTTTATTAATCTGTTGCACGTCGTCTTTCAGCATTTCTGCATCATTTTTTTCCCTATTCAAATGAATGGGAAACAAAAATGCAAGTGAAAAGGCTGCAAAAAAGGCATGGAGCAAGAGGAGATTTAGCAGAGTAGTTTGGGGGACATGTAGGACTTTTTTATTGCTTTTTATTCTGCCGTTTGTGAGGTAGGATGTACAAAAAGATGGCAATTCTGCTTATGTTTTCTGTTATTTGACTGTACGGCCCCCTTCACACAACTGTGTATCATGTTTTTCCCAGATGCCACGTGTGCCCTATTTAACCTACGGTGCTGAACTTGTGTCCATTTTCCCAACAGCACAGATGACAAGGGCCAATACAAGTTTATGGGTCAGTGTAAACATGCCGTCCGTATGCTGTACGTGTTTAACCCCTTAGTGACAGAGCCAATTTTGTACTTAATGACCAAGCCATTTTTTACAATTCTGACCACTGTCATTTTATGAAGTTATAGCTCTGGAACGCTTCAACAAGTCTCACTGATTCTGGGACTGTTTTTTCATGACATATTGTACTTTATGTTGGTGGTAAAAATTTATTCGCTATGATTTGCGTTTATTTATGAGAAAAATGGAAATTTGGCAAAAACGTAGAAAATTTTGCAATTTTCAAACTTTTAATTTTTAAATCAGAGAGTCATATCGCACAAAATAATTGATAAATAAAATTTTCCACATGTCTACTTTACATCAGCACAATTTTGGAAACATAATTTTTTTTTTGTTAGGACGTTATAAGGGTTAAAATTTGACCAGCAATTTTTCATTTTTCCAACAAAATTTTCAAAACAATTTTTTAAGGAATATCTCACATTTGAAGTGAGTTTAGGGGGTCAATATAACAGAAAATACCCAAAAGTGACACCTGTTATGAGAGGCAATTCAGTACTACAATGGACATAGCGGTCAGAGCACATACAGTGATCTGACAATAACCCAAAATCATAGAACGAGCTCTGAGACGTGGGAACTCTGCAGACCGCAATCACTAATCCTCTCCAAACAACACTAGAGGCAGCCGTGGATTGCGCCTAACTCTGCCTATGCAACTCGGCACAGCCTGAGAAACTAACTAGCCTGAAGATAGAAAATAAGCCTACCTTGCCTCAGAGAAATACCCCAAAGGAAAAGGCAGCCCCCCACATATAATGACTGTGAGTTAAGATGAAAAGACAAACGTAGAGATGAAATAGATTCAGCAAAGTGAGGCCCGACTTTCTTAACAGATCGAGGATAGAAAAGGTAACTTTGCGGTCTACACAAAACCCTAAAGAAAACCACGCAAAGGGGGCAAAAAGACCCTCCGTACCGAACTAACGGCACGGAGGTACACCCTTTGCGTCCCAGAGCTTCCAGCAACAAATTAGACAAGCTGGACAGAAAAAATAGCAAACAAATAGCAAAGAAGAACTTAGCTATGCAGAGCAGCAGGCCACAGGAATGATCCAGGGAAAAGCAAGTCCAACACTGGAACATTGACAGGAAGCCAGGATCAAAGCATTAGGTGGAGTTAAGTAGAGAAGCACCTAATGACCTCACCAGATCACCTGAGGGAGGAAACTCAGAAGCCGCAGTACCACTTCCCTCCACCAACAGAAGCTCACAGAGAGAATCAGACGAAGTACCACTTGTGACCACAGGAGGGAGCTCTGCCACAGAATTCACAACAGACACCATTCTAAAAACTTCATCCCTAAACGTGTGCAAAACCACATGCAAGAAGTTTATTAACCCTTCAGGTGCTTCAAGAGAACTAAAGCAATGTGGAAGGAAAAAATGAAAGTTTTACTTTTTTTTACATAAAATTTACTTTGGAACCAAACTTTTTTATGTTCACGAAGGTATCAGGAGAAATTGGACCATAAAATTTGTTGTGCAATTTCTCCTGAGTACGCCGATGCCCCGTATGTGGGGGAAGCCACTGTTTTGGCGCATGGCAGGACTCAGAAGGGAGGGAGCACCGTTTGACTTTTTGAACGCAAAATTGGCAGAAATCAATGACGGGGCCACGACCCCCTGATGTACCTAAGCAGTGGAAACTCCCCAATTCTAACTCCAACCCTAACACAGCCCTAACCCCGACACTAATCCCAACCCTAACCATCACCCTAATCACAACCCTAACCCTAGCCCAACCCTAACCCTAGCTCTAACCCCAACCCTAACCCTATCCCTTGCCCCAACCCTATCCCTTGCCCCAACCCTAATCCTAACCCCAACCCTAGCCCAACCCTAACCCTAGCTCTAAACCTAGCCCAACCCTAAACCTAGATCATTCCCTAACCCTAGCTCTAACCCAAACCCTAACTATAGCCCCAACCCTAGGTCTAACCCTAGCCCCAACCCTAACCCTAATGGAAAAAATACATTTTTTTAATTTTATTATTTTTACCTGTCGATGAAAAAGGGGGAGTTGATTTACTATTTTTTATTTTGATCAGAATGAACCATGTGATCAAAATGAACCAATAGGAAAAAGCTTCTATTGTTGCCAAGTGCTGGCCGGCAGATCATGGTGGGTGCAATGTGCATACGCCTGCCATATTCTTTCCGGAAGAAGATGCCAAGGACCGAGGGACAGAGCCGGAGGGACCGGGGAATGACGGAGGTACCGGGAGCTCGGTGAACCCCACTTCTCTCTCCTTTGGTATGCTAGATCATATCCGAGGAGAGAGAAATAAATTTGAAAGCTGACTTTTTTTCTGCGGTCGCCGTTATTCCGTGAAGGCGTATTGACAGTCATTAATGGGTTAACATGGAAAGTATGTGAGAAGCTTTGTAATTTAATTTCAAGTATCCATACCAGAAAAACACGGACAACACACTGATTGAAAAAACTAGTGACTCGATGTAACACGTACGTGTTTTCTATGGATAAATGAAGGAGGCCTAACAGTGTTGTTGGTGGAATATTTCAGGATTGGGGGCCCCCTTTTGAATTTTGCCCAGAGCCCCAATTTGTGTAAAACTGGCCCTGAACACACTCACACAATCTGACTTACTATATGATGGATCTGCAATTTGGCTTTGCAGATTTGTCTTCACTCCCCACATCCACACAGTAGAGGATTTTGTCAGAAGCTTAGTAACACCTGCCTCAAATTACTGGTGCATACACAGAGCAGCAGGTGAAAAAAACAGCTGATTGCTGCTGCTCTGTGTGGCTGCAGCAACAATCACCTGTTGTGGACTGCTGTGTCTTCAGCGTGTGACGATAACTATCTTTCCTGCTGCTGAGGCAAAAAAATTGAAATGGACTGCAATATAAACCTGCAGTGAAAAAGTGCAACTCCGATCATCATGGGGGCCAGTGGAAACTAGTATGTATGCGTACTTGCTCAAACTAAATGCCCAATCAGAAACTGACAATGGTGTCTAAATGGTTAACAGGTAGAGAAAGATAACTGCTGTGTAACATAGCCATCATGGCAGCTACTTTGTGTGGTAAAAAATGTCAGCTTCCTAGCCTACTCCATACATACCAATACCATTTGCCGTGTTCCTGATGCTGACTTTTTAGGCAGAAATCTCAGATGGCAGCAATGGTGACATTGAATTTTTTTAAAATAAGTTCACTGTTTGCTTGAGAAAAACCATTACTCTTTTCAGACTATTATAACATGAGAAACACGAGTTATATTAGGTAAATATCAAGTAAAAAATCTAAATTTTATTGAAAATACACATAGTTCAGATTACACATATATGGTATTCAGAAAGACATATATAAAGTGATACAAGTGCAGAGACAAAAGACTTCAGGGTAACCCAGGATCTCCAACAAACCTTAGTCATAAAATGCCTATTAGTTAGCTATCTGAAGTGCATGTACAAGGTACTATGGCATAGGTAAGAGTGCCCACCAAGAAAGCCTATATACAGGCATACTACCGTAGTCGGGCATTGAATAGTACATAGAAGGTGGGCAACAACTCACCAATGATAGGGGTTGGAAGATCCAAGGTGGGGTGTGTTAGAGAGCCCCCCGACGCGCGTTTCGCGTCCCTATCTGGCCGCTTTGTCAAGGGAGTACCTAATCCCCCACCAGAAGGACCTTTTATGCATCAGAAAGTAGATCACATGTCTGATATGGGCCAATAGGAAGTGGTTTCAAGCGGCGCATGCGCACCGCGAGTCGCAGGTCCTAGAAGTGAACCAGAGCGTCGCGCCGCACTGCGCACGCGCGGGGAGCAAAAGAAATCCCCGGGCGTGCGAGCGAAGCGAGGAGACGCGCCGATGAACAGCAGGAAAACCCGACCGCGGCGCGCATGCGCACCACCACTGGATCACCAATGAATGACGCCCAGGTAGGCATGTTAGCCTGGGATACTATCAAAACAAGCACAGGCACAGATCATAACGATAACACATGGAACACATGTATGAACGTACAGATATATCTTATATCAGCAGAACCAGGAGAGACGTCACACAATATACTATATAAATATAAATCAAAGAGCACATCTCTGTCTGCCGATCGCTGAAATGTCCTCTGCTATATTCTCCCAGGCGGCTACTTAGATGGTAAGAGTAGTATGCGCTTTACACAATATTCGGCGTCAGACATGGGTGGACGAGGTGAAGATGGTAAGGGCCCACAAATTCAAAGGTCCCACGGTGGGGTCATAAGTAGAATAATGAATATACAATGACAAGAATAACAAAAAAAGAAAATAATAAATTTAAAAACAATAAAACTAAAAACACCCCAAAATAAAAACTGTGGTTAACCATTAGGAAGAAACAAGTACAACAAAATGCACTAAAATATATATATAACAATCAGGTCCCTAGGAAAGAGGAAAAGGACAGGGACTCATTAAGGCCCCTAGGGGTCAGGGTATCAAGTGTGGTAATCCATTTTGCTTCAACCTGTGCCAATACTTTCTTATAATTCCCTCCTCTAATACCAAGATGGATTGCATCTATCCCTCTCACTTGAAATGATGATGGGTCACTATTATGATGTTGTCTGAAATGACGGGGGACAGTTTTGAGGAGGGTCACGTCGGTCGCTGTCTTGGCCGCGCAAATGTCCCGCACATGCTCGCGTACCCTAACTCTAAGTTCTCTAGACGTTAGTCCTACATAAATTTTCGAACATCCACACGTGGCGTAGTAGATCACGTTTGTACTACCACAGGAAATCCTATATCTTATGTTAAAGGTTTTCTTACCATCAGAACTGCAGAAATTAGAGCAGCGCAGGACATTTGCGCAGGCAAGACAGCGACCACATGGTATAGAACCTGGCATTGGACCTTTAGAGCCAAATGGGTGCCTCACAGTTGGCACGTAATGACTTCTAACAAGAAGGTCCTTCAAATTTCTGGACCTCCTTGCGGTCATAAGAGGGTGATCGCCCAAAAAGGCTCCCAGAGAGGGCTCAGTGCCCAAAATGGACCAATGCTTAGAAAGGATCTGCCGCATATCCTCCCACTCATGGTTAAAAGTTGATATGAACCGAATAGGTCCATAATTGCTAGTATCGGTTCGAGCTCTGGTACTTTTGAGAAGATCGCCGCGTGGAGTCACCCGAGCCCTACGGTAGCCATTTTTGATAGAACGATTCGAATAGCCACGTGCCATGAACCTAGATTTAAGCTCAGAGGCCTGTGCTTCGAATCTAGCATCTGACGAACAGATCCACCTCGCCCGAAGGAACTGTCCGACCGGGACGGCCCTAATGGTAGAAGAAATGTGCGCTGAGGATGCATGAATCAGGGAATTCACTGATGTCGGTTTGCGGTACAAATCTGTCTGAATAGACCCATTTATATCAACTTCAAAACTGACATCCAGGAAGTTAACTTTCTTAACATCATAATTATAGGTCAAAAATATGTTCAGTGAATTCCGATTCAGCACCTCCATAAATTCCCCGAGCTGCTGCACCGTGCCATCCCACAGAAAGAAAATATCATCTATATACCTGTGCCAGCACAGCACATGGGAGGCGGCCCGTGGGCCCTCGTCGCCAAAAATGAATCTCTCCCAGGAACCCAAGAAGAGATTAGCATACGCGTGGCACAAAAAAAAAAGCCATGGGCGCGGCCTGTGCGCCCTCGTATGCTAATCTCTTCTTGGGTTCCTGGGAGAGATTCATTTTTGGCGAAAATGGCTACCGTAGGGCTCGGGCGACTCCACGTGGCGATCTTCTCAAAAGTACCAGAGCTCGAACCGATACTAGCAATTATGGACCTATTCGGTTCATATCAACTTTTAACCATGAGTGGGAGGATATGCGGCAGATCCTTTCTAAGCATTGGTCCATTTTGGGCACTGAGCCCTCTCTGGGAGCCTTTTTGGGCGATCACCCTCTTATGACCGCAAGGAGGTCCAGAAATTTGAAGGACCTTCTTGTTAGAAGTCATTATGTGCCAACTGTGAGGCACCCATTTGGCTCTAAAGGTCCAGTGCCAGGTTCTATACCATGTGGTCGCTGTCTTGCCTGCGCAAATGTCCTGCGCTGCTCTAATTTCTGCAGTTCTGATGGTAAGAAAACCTTTAACATAAGATATAGGATTTCCTGTGGTAGTACAAACGTGATCTACTACGCCACGTGTGGATGTTCGAAAATTTATGTAGGACTAATGTCTAGAGAACTTAGAGTTAGGGTACGCGAGCATGTGCGGGACATTTGCGCGGCCAAGACAGCGACCGACGTGACCCTCCTCAAAACTGTCCCCCGTCATTTCAGACAACATCATAATAGTGACCCATCATCATTTCAAGTGAGGGGGATAGATGCAATCCATCTTGGTATTAGAGGGGGGAATTATAAGAAAGTATTGGCACAGGTTGAAGCAAAATGGATTACCACACTTGATACCCTGACCCCTAGGGGCCTTAATGAGTCCCTGTCCTTTTCCTCTTTCCTAGGGACCTGATTGTTATATATATATTTTAGTGCATTTTGTTGTACTTGTTTCTTCCTAATGGTTAACCACAGTTTTTATTTTGGGGTGTTTTTAGTTTTATTGTTTTTAAATTTATTATTTTCTTTTTTTGTTATTCTTGTCATTGTATATTCATTATTCTACTTATGACCCCACAGTGGGACCTTTGAATTTGTGGGCCCTTACCATCTTCACCTCGTCCACCCATGTCTGACGCCGGATATTGTGTAAAGCGCATACTACTCTTACCATCTAAGTAGCCGCCTGGGAGAATATAGCAGAGGACATTTCAGCGATCGGCAGACAGAGATGTGCTCTTTGATTTATATTTATATAGTATATTGTGTGACGTCTCTCCTGGTTCTGCTGATATAAGATATGTCTGTACGTTCATACATGTGTCCCATGTGTTATCGTTATGATCTGTGCCTGTGCTTGTATTGATAGTATCCCAGGCTAACATGCCTACCTGGGCGTCATTCATTGGTGATCCAGTGGTGGTGCGCATGCGCGCCGCGGTCGGGTTTTCCTGCTGTTCATCGGCGGGTCTCCTCGCTCCGCTCACACGCCCGGGGATTTCTTTTGCTCCCCGCGCGTGCGCAGTGCGGCGCGACGCTCTGGTGCACTCCTAGGACCTGCGACTCGCGGTGCGCATGCGCCGCTTGAAACCACTTCCTATTGGCCCATATCAGACATGTGATCTACTTTCTGACGCATAAAAGGTCCTTCTGGTGGGGGATTAGGTACTCCCTTGACAAAGCGGCCAGATAGGGACGCGAAACGCGCGTCGGGGGGCTCTCTAACACACCCCACCTTGGATCTTCCAACCCCTATCATTGGTGAGTTGTTGCCCACCTTCTATGTACTATTCAATGCCCGACTACGGTAGTATGCCTGTATATAGGCTTTCTTGGTGGGCACTCTTACCTATGCCATAGTACCTTGTACATGCACTTCAGATAGCTAACTAATAGGCATTTTATGACTAAGGTTTGTTGGAGATCCTGGGTTACCCTGAAGTCTTTAGTCTCTGCACTTGTATCACTTTATATATGTCTTTCTGAATACCATATATGTGTAATCTGAACTATGTGTATTTTCAATAAAATTTAGATTATTTACTTGATATTTACCTAATATAACTCGTGTTTCTCATGTTATAATATGTTGTTCCGAGTGGGTAGATTTTGTGTCTAATAGGCTGATGGTAGCCTGTATATCTGACAAAATATGTCAAAGAGGTTTTTGTGGCTATCTTTTCAGACTATGCCTCTTTCTGCAGCCCATAGCCATTTACTCGCGCCTTTCTCACCCTGAAAATAAAAATAAACCAAAATTAAATGAATATTTTCCTGCAGTCCCATTTAACACCAAATAACACACAGTAGTACCCCTTTGTCTACCAATAATGTAGTAGGTGTTATACAAGCTTTTCACAATTACAGAATCAACACAGATTACAAAACACTCAAAGGTTGCACTTCCATCTTTCTGCTCCCCACTAAATACAAAGCATAAAGGTGCTAACATAAATACACACATAGAACAATTACCTTGTCACATGGCACAATACTTTACTAACATAGCAATGTATCAGGCAAGTTATCGTATACGGATTCCTAAATGTGTACAGGATCAGACCCATTGAAAGTATAGTAATACTCTACCAGAACCATCACACATACAGAAGGACAGCATCACAGCTATTATCAGTATATGCTTCACTTGTATTTGCGTCTGTCAAATGCGAGTACAACTGACACCAAGGGGCCAGCGTTTTACTTGTCCTCTGAGCCTGCTGCCAGCTTAACAACTTATTTAGATATAGGCAGAAAACCTCTCCAAAAGGGCAGCAAAATGCCACCCCTGGGAGACAACGCACACCACCGCATGATGCGAGATGCTAGTATTGCTTCATGGCAGAAGTGCCCCCCACCTAACTGCACCAAGGGCACATACAGTTACTGTATATGAAAAAGTTTGGGCACCCCTATTAATCTTAAGCTTAATGTTTTATAAAAAAATAAAAAAAAATTTCAACAGCTATTTCAGTTTCATATATCTAATAACTGTTGGGCACAGTAATGTTTCTGCCTTGAAATGAGGTTTATTGTACTAACAGAAAATGTGCAATCTGCATTCAAACAAAATTTGACCGGTGCATAAGTATGGGCACCCTTATCATTTTCTTGCTTTAAATACTCCTACCTACTTTTACTGACTTAATAAAGCACTTTTTTTGGTTTTCTAACCTCATTGAGCTTTGAACTTCATAGCCAGGTGTATGCAATCATGGGAAAAGCTACTTAAAGTGGCCACTTGGAAGTTGTTCTCCTGTTTGAATCTCCTCTGAAGAGTGGCATCATAGGCTCCTCAAAACAACTGTCTAATGATCTGAAAACAAAGCTTATTCAACATAGTTGTTCAGGGGAAGGATACAAAAAGCTGTCTCAGAGATTTAACCTGTCAATTTCCACTGTGAGGAACATAGTAAGGAAATGGAAGAACACAGGTACAGTTTTTGTTAAGGCCAGAAGTGGCAGGCCAAGAAAAACATCAGAAAGGCAGAGAAGAAGAATGGTGAGATCAGCCAAGGACAGTCCTCAGACCACCTCCAGAGAGCTGAGGCATCAACTTGCTGCAGATGGTGTCACTGTGCATCGGTCAACTATACAACACACTTTGAACAAGGAGAAGCTGTATGGGAGAGTGATGCGAAAGAAGCCGTTTCTGCAAGCACGCCACAAACAGAGTCGGCTGAGGTATGCAAAAGCACATTTGGAGAAGCCAATTTCTTTTTGGAAGAAGATCCTGTGGACTGATTAAACCAAGATTGAGTTGTTTGGTCATACAAAAAGGCGTAATGCATGGCAGCCAAAAAACACAGCATTCCAAGAAAAACACTTGCTACCCACAGTAAAATTTGGTGGAGGTTCCATCATGCTTTAGGGCTGTGTGGCCAATGCCGGCAACGGGAATCTTGTTAAAGTTGAGGGACGCATTGATTCCTCTCAGTATCAGCAGATTCTTGACAATAATGTTCATGAATCAGTGACAAAGTTGAAGTTACGCAGGGGATGGATATTTCAGCAAGACAATGATCCAAAACACTGTTCCAAATCTACTCAGGCCATCCCAGTCCCAATACCTGAATATCATTGAACATCTGTGGGATCATTTGAAGAGGGCTGTCCATGCTCGGCGACCATCAAACTTAACTGAACTGGAATTGTTTTGTAAAGAGGAATGGTCAAAAATACCTCCATCCAGGATCCAGGAACTCATTAAAAGCTACAGGAAGCGACTAGAGGCTGTTATTTTTGCAAAAGGAGGATCTACTAAATATTAATGTCACTTTTCTGTTGGGGTGCCCATACTTATGCACCTGTCAAATTTTGTTTGAATGCAGATTGCACATTTTCTGCTAGTACAATAAACCTCATTTCAAGGCAGAAACATTACTGTGTCCAACAGTTATTAGATATATGAAACTGAAATAGCTGTTGCAAAAAAAACAATTTTTATAAAACATTAAGCTTAAGATTAATAGGGGTGCCCAAACTTTTTCATATAACTGTACTTCACCTATCACTCAACCCAGTTACACCCCTGATAAACGTCTTCATAAGAAACTATATTTTCAACTACTGGTATAGGAGATCTATAAAGTGCTGCAGTGGCAAATGCTCAGTCAGTGAGCTGTGTTAAGAACCACCTTTTCCCATTATTTTGGGGATATCTGTCATATCCTGTTGCAGAGGAGTATTTGACTGAATCTGTTAATGGTAGAATCTGTGGCTACACTTTCACGAGGGCATTTTGGGTATAACACTTATGGGGAATCTTGTAATCTAATTCAGGAGTTCATGGCTAACTTTAATTATATGCCCTATATATTCGTCGGGTGGACAATTTGCTTTCATTATTTTTCAGAATGTCCAACCTTATAAAGAGGTTAAACTGACGAACCCAATAGTTATGCATAAGACTGTTTGCTGAGCAAAACTTTCCTTTTTGACAGTCTGTGAGTTGAACGAACGGTGCAATCTGCTATTCCTACCATAGAAATAACAACCACAGAGTACCCGATTAAAGTCAAAGAAGTGAATCAGCATTTGTGTAGTGTCCTTGAAAAATAATTTCACCACGCCAGTCATCAACCCCTTATAAACATGATGCTGGTATGATGAGATCTAATTTCAACCTTATTTTATTTTGTATAATATTCCATATTTTTAAATTCAGGAACTAGTAAGTTATAAGGGATATTTTCATACTGGTTATCATGGTAACATGTATAGTCTTTACTTATACTGTAGAAATATTTTATGTTATTTTTTAAATGTATAATTAGTAAGCTTCATAAATCATACACTGCCCAAGTTTGTACTCAGTCAATCACAATCTACCAGTGGTTACTGGATGGGGCTGAGTAGACTGCAGGCCAGATGTTACTGAGGGCTGCAGCCAATCACAGGGCTTAATGCCATTGGCTTCTTGCCCTGCTTGAGACCACAGAAGTGCCCAGCTCTGGATGGAGTTATCTAGGTGTACATTCTTCTAACATTCTTTAATTAAGTCAGCCAGTGTTAAATGGGTTACATTGTTTACACTTTAAAGGGGTTATCCATGAACCATTGTATGCAAAAAAAAATCCCTTCACTTATCTAAAGTATAATAATACCTAAAAGTATTTGTTTTAAACACTCTGATTCTGATTCATCAAGACTGACAATTTGATGAAGCGTACACTGGAATAACACTGGCCAAATTCATTAAGAGGTGCACATCTCTTAATGAATTTAGTGCATCTTTCATTTGATGTGCTTCATCACAAGAAATTAATGCCAGTCAGGGTTTGCTTGTGAGTTCACTGCCTGTGGGTTCACTGCCTGCAATGCAGCTGTCATTATCCAGTTCTGAGATTATGTTCAGCTCTCCTGTCTCTGGACTGGTCATGTGGGAGTTAATCCTCTCTGCCTCACTCTGAAGCTGGCTGAGCTATTTAAGTCCTCTGCAGCCTGTGGGCCAGTGTCAGTGATAGTTCATGCTGCACTGTTTGAGCACCTGACCTGATCCCTGTCATAGTGTACCTGTTTGCCTCTTACTGCCTGCACCCGTTTATGACTTGTTCTGACCTCTGGCCTGTACCCCGACTCCGTCTTACGTCTCACGTTTTGGTTACCACGTTCCCGGTAGGTTCTGACGTCTTGCTTGTCCCCGATTATTCTCTGCTCGCCCCTTCTGTACCGCGCTGCTATCTCTGTGTATGACCTTGGCTTGTCTCACGTCTCTTTCATTAGCTGTGACACCTGTGTTGTTGTTGAGTGTTGCTGCGCTGTGTGTACAACCTCTTTCTCTTGACCAGCACCCCCTGGTGGAGGTTGCTCTGTAATGCACTGCAGCAGCACATTACAGCAGCTTCAAGTTTACAAAATTCTTCTGTCTTCATCAATACAAGCTGTGACTCTTAGCTTTAACTTCCACCTACAATGATAGAGGTTATGGGTTCAATTCCTGGAATAACCAGATCACAAGAAGAGAATTGTTTATTTAATTGTGTGTGCAGAAATACCATCCTAGCCCCCAAGGAGGAGCTACAAAGAGATGAAAATGCAAGAGAGAAGTGAGTGGAAGTCACGACTGCTCCCTCAAATCACGACAGTCCTGCTGAATCTAGGATGGTTGGAAGATATGCATAATTTCTGTCCGAATGTGATCCATCACAACATTGAATTACACTCAGACCAATGTCAACAAGGCAGTGCACATGAACGATTTGCCTCCGAAGTAACTCGTCTATTCATGCTTATGGGTCCGTGGAAAACATTGAACCGAACTTGGATGACAGCTCACAAACCCAAGGTGCTACCAGAAATTACCATCGGACCCTACGGAAGTTTTCTCGGCTAAATTTGAATCATTGCTTTGCAGGGCCGAGCAATTTGACATCATCTCGCCTCGAGAGAAAAAATATCTATGGGTGGAACACTGCAACATTTTACATGCTGCCGAAGATACATAAGGATGAAAGGAGACCACCTGGCAGACCAATTGTCTCCAATATCAGTAGCATTTGTGAGAAAGCAAGTGAGTACTTAGATTTTTTCTTTCAGCCACTGGCCACTGCCTTGCCCTCCTTTGTAAGGGATTCTGCCCACTTTATCGAGATTTGTGGACGGATAGAGTTGCCAGTAGAGTTCTATCTAGTAACTTGTGATGTGGAGTCCTTGTACTCCAATATCGGCCATAGGGATGGCCTGGATGCGGTTGCCTTATTCTTGGACAAGTATACACATACGGACCAGGATCTATTGGGGTTTGTACTCCATCATAATTTCTTTCTGTTTGATAGGACTTTTTACTTACAAACGGTAGGAGTGGCGATGGGTTCGAAATGTGCACCAACCTATGCAAATATCTTTTTAGGTTGGTGGGAGGAGAGGTTTGTGTACCCATCCATGACATTCAAAAACCAGATCCAGAATTGGCATCGATATATCGATGACATATTCTTCGTATGGTTGGGCACGAAAAAGGATTGTATTGGATTCATTGATGGACTCAACTCTAACCCCCATAACATCTTTCTTACCCACTCTATTTCCAACAGTTCTATCACCTTTTTGGATTTAAGGATCTTTGAGAGGGGGAATCGACTGGCCACTGACCTTTTTCGGAAACCCACTGCGACAAACGCACTCCTGGAGTTCAACAGCTTGCACCCCTGGCAAACCAAGGTGAGCGTCCCTACGGGGCAATTTTTGCGCATTAGACGCAATTGCACCCTTGACCAAGATTTTCTATCACGAGCCCATGACCTAACGGATCGCTTTAGACAAAGGAGCTATCCTAAACGTGTGATTTCTACGGCTTTCCAGCGAGCAAGACAACAGGACCAGGCTTCACTTTTGGCTCCCGCAGGACGTTCCCGTGAATCACAAATGAGATTCATCACAGACTATAACAACAATTGGGGACAGGTAAGAGAAATCCTTTCTAGACATTGGCCGATACTTCAAGCTGATACACAAACAACGGAGCTTGTCAGCAGTAGTCCACTACTTACAGCGAGAAGAGCCCCAAATGTGAGATAGTTGTTAACTCAGAACCATTTCATCAGGCCCACAGTCAGGCTAAATAGGGGTATTGTCCTTAAGGGATCATTCCCGTGTGGGGATGGTAATGTTTGCTCATTCATGGTGCCCACCCAGAACATATTTGTCCATCCCACCAACTCTAGTAGGCGTACTCTAAAAGCGTACATAAATTGTAAAACCAGGAACATGATTTACGCCCTAATATGCTCTTGTAATATGATTTACGTAGGGCAAACCTTCCAGGAACTAAGAAAAAGAGCACAAAAACATATATCCACCATACATCTGGCAGCCACAGATCAAAAGAAAGGTAAGACTCTTACTCCTGTGGCTGCTCACTTTTTGTCAGTGCACAGAGGCTCCTCCGCCAACCTCAGGATAGTGGGGCTGCAGAAGGTGACCTGTGGTGAGAGGGGTGGTAATATACGGAGCCATCTTTTGCGGATGGAGTCCAGGTGGATTTTTGACTTCCAGGCGGTTACACCGACAGGACTCAATGAAGAGTTGCTTTTTACAGGGTTTCTGGGGTAGTTTGGTATTGATCATCACAAGGGGTTTTGCTTTGAAATATTTGCCGTCTAACCACTTGTCCCTTATTTCTATCAGGAAGGTCAGGTGGACATGTAGTTATGTGATGCGACACATAGCGGAGTTTCCAAGACCGGGAATGACCGTTTTATCTTTTGGAGTCAATGTGACCAGTCTACAATCCTCTCTGGAAAGCTCTGGAATATGAGAAATTTAGAGAGGACCCTAATGATGGGGGATGTGGGTGGCTACTGAAGGGACATCCTTAGGTGGATTCCTGATTACGTCAGTGTCCTTTGGGATTGGTGTTATGATCTGGTGGCCTAGGAGCAGCATGAGACGGACTCTGGAGAAGGTGGTCCCTGTACTGACCGCAAACCCTCAACCTAGCAGCACAACTGGAAGTAGCCGTGGGGGGTACCTGACACTCCCTAGACCCCTCGGCACAGCCTAAGATCTAACTTCCCCTAAAGACAGAAACCGGAAACCTATCTTGCCTCAGAGAAAATCCCCAAAGGATAGATAGCCCCCCACAAATATTGACGGTGAGAGGAGAGGGAAATAACATACGCAGAAATGAAATCAGATTTTAGCATAGGAGGCCATACTAGCTAAAAAGAGAGAATAGAACAGAGTACTATGCGGTCAGTATAAAAACACTAGAAAATATCCACCACAGAAAATATGAATCACCACATCTGACTAAAGACATAGGGGGTATATCTGCATCTCCAGAGACACAGCTTAGCTGCAAAAAAAAATCTTTCACAGACAAAGCTGAACAAGACAAAAACATGAATATGCACAAAACTGTAAGGTCCACTGCAGGTGGACAGCAAAAACAAAGCCAGGACTTATCTTTGTAGAAAAGCACAGCAAACTGGAGAGACCAGCAGGGAAGTGAATCCTTCAAAAACAATGGACAACTGGCAGGGACTAAAGAGTCCAGCAAGGCTATATATCCCAGTCAGTTTTGCAATTAGTAGATACACCTGTCCAATCCTGCAGTCCAGTCACAACTGCATTACCCTTTACAACCACCGGAGGGAGCCCAAAAGCTGAATTCACAACAGATTGGAGTCTAAAGATATCTGACGGAGATGGACCGATTTAAGCAATTCCCTGGGGGATCTACCTGAATACTTATTTTCAACTAAGGATGCTAACATGGTTGGTATTATTATATCCACCATGGCCGAAAGGACATTGGATTGAAAAGTAAAGCGGTCTACCCTTGGGATTGGAGGATTCTTGAATTATGTGTCCCTCACTCATTTTATATTGGGACATTTTGGGAGCTTATTTCCTCTTATTAGTTATGGTATCATGTCCAAAATTAAAAAATATAAAAATATATAAATCAAATAAACATATATATGCATCGCTCTTATGTGTACTTATCCATCTATCATGGCCATATATACATATACTTATGGATTTTGGCCTATACATTTATATATATATATATATCGGTTAGCACATTATCTCTAAGCTATTGGTGTATATATGTTTTTGTTCACTAACGGATTTTTCCTCCCCCAGGGATTATAACTCATTTGCCATACGGCTCCACTCTTTATTCATCCATCAGATATAAATGAGATAAGGGATCGGGTATGATTAGGGATGTTGGGGATGCGTTTGTTAAGTAGCGCCTCCCATGGGTGTTTTTAAGGTTAATGTTCGCTATGGAAAAAACCAAATGGTATATCCTAATCCAGAACCTTCTGACAATCGGGCAAAGCCACCATATATGGAACATGTCTCCTGTTGAATTGCAACCTCTGAAGCAATTTGGGGAGTGGTTAGCCACAGCTTTAGCTACTCTAGCGGGGGTCAGATACCATCGGGTTAACACTTTGTAGTTGGTTTCTAACATGAGTGTATTTAACATTCCTCCAGTAGAAGAGGACCAAATTTGGGACCATTCCGAGTCTGTCAGGGTAGATCCGATGTCCGACTCCCAACGAACGGTATATTTCAAACAATGCCTATGGGAAGGGGAATTAATGTATGAGTAGAGGAGAGAAATAATCCCCGAGGCATGTGGGTTTTGAAGACACTTTTGTTCAAAAGGGGTCATGGAGTAAGGAGGGGTAGAATTTTTTAATAAGGAGTTGACAAAGTTTTTCAATTGTAAGTATCGAAAGATTTCTCCGGGGGGGAAGTGGTACTTTTCCTGTAGGGCCGAGAATGGGATTATCCCGTCAATATTGAACAGCTGGTGAACCCTGGTTATGCCGGCTTCGACCCATCTATAAAAACTTTTGATAGATCCCACGCCTGGGGGGAATAGGGTATTATCCCAAATGGGAGCGAGGGGTAAAAAGGGTGAGATCAGTTGTGAGGAATATTTTAAAGTGTCCCAGATTGTAAGAGAATGCTTTATAATGGGGTTCGAGATATGTTTGTGTTGAGTTGGGAGGATCCATAGTACTGTGTCTAGAGTACTGGGTTGCATTTCGAATGCTTCCAGGGATAGCCATAATGGGGGTTCGTTATAAGCATGGTATAAAGTCAGTTGGCCTAATTGGGCTGCGCGGTAATATTTCAAGAGGTTGGGGACTCCCAAAACCCCCTTTAGGCGATGGCGGTATAAAGTAGTCTTGTTAACCCTCGGGATGCCTCCCCTCCATACGAAGGTGTCTATAGATCTTTGGGCCGTTTTAAGGAAGTGTGAGGGGATAGGTATAGGCAGAACGCGAAATAGATAGAGCAATTTAGGGAGGATTGTCATTTTTAGCGCACGTACTCGGCCCAACCAAGAGAGATGCAGTTTCTCCCATGATTGGAGCAGAAGGCGAAGTTTCCGAAGCATAGGAGGATAATTAGCCGCATAAAGGGAGTCTAGGTTAGCTGTTAGTTTAATCCCCAAATAGTCCAAATGGTCAGTGGCCCATTGGAACGGAAAGTTGTGCTGAAGTAGTGATACAGTAGGTCGCGAAAGGGATATGTTAATAGCGTAGGATTTACTGGTGTTTAAGTGGAGGCCGGATATAGTTTCGAAGCTTTCTAGGGTATGTAAGAGGGCCGGCAAAGATGTCTTAGGGGACGACAAAAGTAATAGCATGTCGTCAGCAAATAAAAGAAGTTTGTGAGAAACTGACGCCACTTCCACTCCCTGAACTTCAGAATTAAGGCGCATATGAATAGCTAAAGGTTCAAGCGCCAAAAGAAACAATAGGGGTGAAAGGGGACATCCCTGCCTGGTCCCCCTACTAATAGGGAAATATGTGGAGGAAAAGCCATTATAACGTACGTAGGCCGAAGGGGAGCTATAGAGAGCGTAAATCCAAGAGAGAAAGTGGTCGGGAAACGTCCATCTCCGCAGCACCGCAAACAAATATGGCCATGAGATAGAGTCAAAAGCTTTCTTGAAGTCTAATGACAGTAGCATACATGGTATGTCACGGTGTTTGCAGAGGTGCAACAGATGGGAGACCCTCCGTATATTGTCTGAAGCTTGTCTCCGAGGGACAAAACCCACTTGATCTTTATGAATTAGGGTACCTAGGCCAGAGTTCAGTCTTTGGGATAGTATTTTGGCTAAAATTTTGAGATCTATGTTGATAAGGGATATTGGTCTATAATTAGACCAGAGTAGGTGGTCTGTGTTGGGTTTAGGTATCATAGATATTGCAGCAATTAGAGAAGCTGCACCTGGCTTATTGCCTTCTCTCAAAGAGTTGAAGTAATTAGTGAGGTGGGGGATCAGAATTGGAGCATATTTCTTGTAGTAGAGGGCCGTAAAACCATCGGGGCCAGATTTTTTATTGGTTTTCAAGTGTTGAATGGCTAGTTCGATTTCACTTGGCGTTACGGCTTGGTTGAGGAGGTCAATCAAATCGGAGCTAAGAGCTGGAAGGGGAATGGAGTCTAAAAATTTCTCTATCGTTTCTGAATTCGAGGTAATTGGGGCCTTGTACAGCTGCCTAAGTTTTTGTTGGAAAAAGTGGGAAATTTGTTGTGGATTAGATGTGATACCAGCAGGTGTGCGTATTCGAATAGGGGGCCTGGGTAAGGGTTGGCATTTTAAGCGTCGAGCTAAATTAGAGTTATTTTTGTTATTGAGAGCGTAGAAGCGTTGCTGTGACCATCGTATGGCCTGGTCTGCGATCTCAGTGAGACTAAGATCTAATTCAGTGCGAGCATGGAGAAGGTCGCGATACGTAGTTGGTGAAGGAGTGTTTTTCATCTGAGACTCAAAGGCTGACACCCTGCTATCCTCGTGTTCCTGTCTTTTTTCTTGCGGGAGGCCTCTTGAATGCAGAGACCTCTAAGCACTGCTTTATGTGCTTCCCAAAGGGAGATTGGCGATGAAGCTGAATGTTGATTCAAGGAGAAATAATCATCAATGTGATTTTTCAGCCTTTGAGAAATATCGGGATAAGAGAGCAGTGAGTTATTCAGAGTCCAGTTGAATGAACGGGGCCGTGGGTGGAGCGTCGAGCATGTGAGGAGATTTGGGGAGTGATCCGACCAGGGTGTAGAAAGAATGGATATGTTAAAGATGTTTGGGAGGAAGGATGGGTTAGCGAATATGTGGTCGATTCTAGTGTACACTAAGTGGCGTGCGGAGAAGTATGTGTAGTCTCTATTGGAGGGGTGGATCTCCCTCCATAAGTCCACCCAGTGGTGTTGGGTGAGAAGCTTATTAAGAGCGGTTGAATCCGCAGAAGGGTAAGGCTGCGGGGGATTAGAGGAATGGGGGCTTGAGGATTTATCGAGGCTAGCTTTCAGTATGCAATTGGAGTCTTCACATAATATTGTGGTGCCTTTGGCATGTTCGGAGACTAATTCCAATAACTGGGAAAAGAAGGCAGCTTGGTGGGAGTTGGGAGCATAATGGGAGACAAAAGTGACCAGTTCATCTGATATCGAACCTGTCACCATGATATAGCGTTTTTCCTTATCAGCCACTGACGACTTAAAAACGAAGGGGACAGATTTTTTAAAACAGATCGTGACTCCTTTGGTTTTATTTGGGGCGTTCGCCATGTAGAAAAGTGGATAAGAAGTGGACATAAATTTGGGGTAGGAGCTAGTTGAGAAGTGCGTCTCTTGGAGGCAAACCACATCTGCCTGTTGGGATCTATAATAACGGAAGGCCTTAGTGCATTTGTGGGGGGAATTTAGGCCCCTCACATTGTGTGATAGGATCGTTAATGGCATGATAGATGGTTGTTGAACTTGCTTATGTTGGCAGTAAGTTTTGGGTCGTTGGCGGAGTTAGAGAAATTATTGTTAGATGGACCAAATTGGTAGAGTGTACTCGGGCGAGTAGTAGGGATGGAAGGGAGGGTAGGATGAACAATAACTATGATTAGGAAAGGGTAGGAAGAACTCGTTGGAGAGGGGGGGTGAGACTGTTGTTGGCTAAGCACATAGTGCGAAGCATCAGTGTACAAGGATACTGTGGGGTCATGAGGGTCCGCTAGGGGGCGCAATGAAACATATTTAAATGTCGTGAAGAACGGAAGTCAGAACTAGATAGTGGGTTAAGTTAAACTGGAAATTCAATTTCACAGGCTAGGAGTGGGCTTTTCATAGCGCCGGGGGAATTAGGGATAGGGGGCGTAGTGCGAGACCTGAAAATAACCATTATAATAAACATAGTTAATTAACGCCTTAATATGGTCTAGTGAAATATTTGAAACCTGGCTGCCCATTTAAAGGCCTGACAGAATTCTACAACATAACACTCTATAAAGCGGAAAAAAGAGAAAAAAAAAAAACACTGTGAAAACTCGTGTAATAAACATAGTCACTTGTCTGAAGTGAAGAGCAAGTCAAATGGCGTTGTCGGTCTGGAAGTTCGGTTGAAGCGAAAACTGTAACGGCTTCTGTAGGGTAGGTAGTGGAGCTGTATGCTCCAAGAACGCCTATAACAATAAACTGAAAAAGAACACATATGAACTGTTTGTTCCATTGAACATTATAAAGTATAGGCTAGCGTGTTGTATCTGGGACTACGCTATGAGGTTGTCTTAAAGAGAAGCCTATGGAGTAGTATAGGCGCAAACTAAATTTAGTGGATATCCAGCATGTCATGGAGGAGCCGGAAGATCACGTGGTCTGGGACGGAGGGTCACAAGTTGGGGCCTCGAGGAAGAAGGTGGGGGGGATGATGGGAGGTCCATGAGTTGTAGTTTAGACAAGCAACGGCTCGCTCATTCAGGGGAGAGAACTGTATGGACCATATCGAGATGAGAGAAGATCAGTTTAAAAGCCCCAGTGGTACTTGATGTTGTTGGAGCGTAGAACCTCCAGGTAGGGGCCAAGTCGGAGAACAGCTCGTATGAGTGGCCTTGGAATACCAGCGGCGACGAATTTCTTGCTGCCTGTAAGAGCTGTTCCTTGGTTTTGTAATAATGCAATTTAAGGATGATATCCCTTGGTGGACCTTCCGGTTTGCGTTTGCTCAGGGCTCTATGGATTCGGTCCATTTCTAGGCGCTCTATAGGGATTCCTGGCATTAGTTCCTGAAAGAGAGCCGTCGCAATGGACTGGAGATTGGTGATTGTTTCGGGTATGCCACTGATTCTGGTGTTGCACCTGCGGGCTCGATTTTCGAAATCCTCCAGTCTGTTGTTAAGGGTGTGAATTTCGTCGTGTAGCATCTCGATGTCTTTCTCGTGAGTAGCAAGGGTTGTGTGGGTAGCGTCCATTTTGTCCTCCAGGTCAGAGGTACGGGAACCGAGTTCTCTGATCTCCTTAGTTAAATCCTTGGTAAATTTTTCTGACATTTTGAGCAATTCTGAGTGTAAAATTGATTGAAACTGTGATAGTAAGGCAGATTGATCTGAGGTTGAGGTATTAGGGGTTTTGGTTGTTAAAGTTGGAATCATTTCAGAGTCCGCACCCTCAGGTATAGACGAGTTAGAGGATTCTGACTGGGAGAAGGGGCCAGAAGACATATCGCCGTCCAGATCTGTTAAAGCGGCAAATCTGTTGCTGGGTTGTTTTGAGCTAGCTCTGCGTGCTTTAGGCTGAGGGCGAGTTGCGTAGGAAAGGGGCTCTGTGGTGCTTATCCCGTTTAAGGAAAGAGGGTCAGTAGGAGGGCATATTGCAGAGCGACCCCTAGCGGATATAGGGGGGGCACTTTAAGGCATTACAAAAGTCTTAAGGTGTATTATAAGCTGAGCCTATTTGGGGTGGAGATGTGGTGGAGGATTGTCAGAGATAAATACCAACTGCGATCGGAGGGTTGGTATGATGGTAAATAGCCAGCCTAAGTCAGGGGAGCCTCAGCAGGGGCCGGTCCACCACCTCGACTCAGGTCTCGGACAGCTCTGTAGCGCCCAGTCAGGGAAAGCAATGGGCCTTAATGTCACTGTCGGGACCCCCTCACAGGTAGCCCAGGTGGTTGGGGGATCGCTCACTAGCCCCCTCTCCTCTGTTCAGTTTGACTCAGTTGTGCAGGGGGCCTCCGGGACCACCGCAAAGAGATCCAGGGGGCACGGGGCCGCACGGCAGATAGTGCCCCACTTGGCGGCAGGAGCAGAGGACCAGAGTCTAGGGCCGGAATTCCCCCACTACCAGGTGTATCTGAGGCGCCACTCCCCAGTGGGACAGAACCCCCGAGCCCTCACTCACCGCAGCGGCGGCAGGAGCCTCCGCAGGATCCGGGGACTCCGGGACTGTAGGCAGTTCGGGCGGGCCGGCCGCGTGACGTCACCGCAGCGCCGGGGCAACCGGCGCGCGGATGAATACAGGCTGGAGCCTGCAGGACTGGCGGAGCTGGAGGCTACTTATGGGAGCCGGGAGACCACTGTGGCGCCAGCCCCTCGCGGACTGCGTGTGTCCAGCCGAGGGGGGCAGCAACCCCCCTGTGTCCGAGGCCCAGATCCCTCACAGATAGTTCAGGTGGGGGGATATAACGTGGGGCGATCTCTCACCTCTGCCGTTAGGTTCGCCAGGCACCGGGGGGGTCCTCTGTCCACCGGAGGGCTCCGGATTTTCTACAGCGACGCGGTGGAGCGATGGTGCTCAGGCCTGCAGCCCCAGGGGTCCGGCGTGCCACGTCTGCGGGCCGCAATCAATGGCCGCGCGTCCTTCACTCTCTTCTCAGGCAGCCGGCCACCAGCAGCACGGACCAAGCGCCCCCTAGCGGTCACAGCCTCCACCGCTAAGCCCAGGCGTTGGAAGGGGGTCCGGGGGAAGAGCGGGTGGCACAACGGGACGGCGGCTCCGGAGCGGCCGGCGCGCGGGTGAGTACCGACCGGTGTGCCTCCTCCGCGGCGTGAGCCGGAATGCACGCCGCCGCCTCTATGGCCCAAGGGAAGGTCGGACGGAACGTGAGCCTGCAGTGCTCACCGTGATTCACCGCGCTGCGGTCTCCGCTCTCCCTCGGCGGCAACCAGACCCCGGCCGCAGGGACTCTCCGGTTCCGGGACGATGAGGGCGAGCGAACTTCTCCGTCAGGCAAAGCCCGGGCCGCCTCGCTGGTGCAGGGAGGCGCCGAGAGTTCTCCGGCCGGAAGCAGGCCGCACCGGCGTCCCACAGGCCGCAAGCCCGACTGTAGGCCTCAGTTCGGCGCCGCATTTTTGGACCGTTTTTTTCCACCTCCGCGGCCAGATATCGCACCCATGGCTCTAGGGCTGCAGATTGCTGCCTTTTTTCTCTCTCGATGGGTGTTCAGTAGTCGTGAAAACGGGTGGATTACCCTCCTTAATAAAGGTATTTTGATACTTTTATAGGTTGTGGTTGTGCATACCGTATTAGTCTACCTTTTCCTTGTTGTCCTTCCGAGTGTGGTTCGACTTTCACAGATAGACCGGAGAACCTTTTTTAAAAAAAAATTCACATGCGAGAAAATTTGATCACACTCTCATCATACTTTGATCAAACTTTGATCAGAGTCTGATCAGAGTGTGATTAACATAATTGTAGTTTTTCTTGCATGTAGAACACACGGTCGTCTCCATCTGCCCTTATAATGTGAATTATAATGAATTTGTAAAACATACTCAGCCACACCCTGTTCCCCATGAAGTTCCATCCACTTTTCAAAAAGATGATGGAACTGGCTGGGACTAGCTTAAAAGCACCAAAAGTCTCTAAATTTTTGAGCAAAAATTTTAAATTTCAAGCAGTTTTAAGCCAGAATTTTGGTGAATATAGCTTGATGAATTAAGCCTTATATGTTCACCTTTTCCTCACTGATTTATTCCCCACTACTTCCAGTGGAAGGTCCTGGAGAGCCTGTGTGTTGGGAGGTCCTGTGAGTAGGACTGGATCCCTAAATAGCACACTAAACAACCTGTGTTGGATTTCCTGGGAGTAGGAGTCCTGAAGAGCACTTGGTGGGGCTTTGGACCTGGTGGCCTGGGGTGTTGGACAGAGGTCCTGAATAGCACCTGGACAGGTCACATGCTGGTGTGTTGGATTTCCTGGGAGTAGGAGTCCTGAAGAGCACATGGTGGGGCTTTGGACTTGCTGGTGGCCTGGGGTGTTGGTCTGACGTCCTGAATAGCATCTGGACAGGTCATATGCCTGGGGTATTGGACTGACGTCCTGAATAGCACCTGGACAGGTTATATGCCTGAGGTGTTGGACGAGGTCCTGAATAGTACCTGGACAGGTCATATGCCTGGGGTATTGGACGAGGTCCTGAATAGCACCTGGACAGGTCACATGTGCGGTTCATGTGAGGAAGAGACGCCAGTGTGTTGGATTTCCTGGGAGTAGGAATCCTGAATAGCGCACTGGGCAACCTGTTGGAAGACCTGGGAGGAGGCTTCCTGAAGAGCACATGGTTGGGTGTTGGGAGGTTCTGGGAGTAGGATCGGATCCCTGAATAGCGCACAGAAAGACTATGATTCTGGATGGTCTATGTGGGGGAAGCTACCATCCTTCGGTGGGTCTGGACTGACTAAGGTATGCCGCCCAGGCAAGTTGGTGATCCCTGTGAGGCAGCTTTCCCGGAGGAGTGGACTGACAAGGAGTCAGCAGGTGGAGCAGGAGCTCCCATCAGGTACCTATACAGACTGTTGGTGCTTGTAATGTTCTATGTTATGAACTGGTGATTTAGAACCACAATGGACCTGGTGGTTAAGAGCACTGAAAATGACCTGATAGTTACTAATAACATAGGACGAGCTCTGAGACGTGGGAACTCTGCTGACCGCAATCCCTAATCCTATCACACCACACTAGAGGTAGCCGTGGAGCGCTCCTGACCAGACCTAGGCGCCTCGGGCACAGCCTGAGAAACTAGCTAGCCCTGAAGATAGAAAAATAAGCCTACCTTGCCTCAGAGAAATTCCCCAAAGGAAAAGGCAGCCCCCCACATATAATGACTGTGAGTAAAGATGAAAATACAAACACAGAGATGAAATAGATTTTAGCAAAGTGAGGCCCGACTTACTGAATAGACCGAGGATAGGAAAGATAGCTTTGCGGTCAGCACAAAAACCTACAAACAACCACGCAGAGGGCGCAAAAAGACCCTCCGCACCGACTAACGGTACGGAGGTGCTCCCTCTGCGTCCCAGAGCTTCCAGCAAGCAAAACAAACCAATATAGCAAGCTGGACAGAAAAAATAGCAAACAGTAACACAAGCAGAACTTAGCTTATGCAGGGCAGACAGGCCACAACAACGATCCAGGAAAGAGCAAGACCAATACTGGAACATTGACTGGAGGCCAGGAACAAAGAACTAGGTGGAGTTAAATAGAGCAGCACCTAACGACTTAACCTCGTCACCTGAGGAAGGAAACTCAGAAGCCGCAGCCCCACTCACATCCACCAAAGGAAGCTCATGGACAGAACCAGCCGAAGTACCACTCATGACCACAGGAGGGAGCCTGACCACAGAATTCACAACAGTTCTATGAACTGTGTGGTCTCCCATGGTGACTGAACGGAGTGAGGTTCAGCGTGTTTAGAGACCGCGACCCAGTGTCATATGCGCTGTATGTGACTTGACTACGGCGTACAGACACCCATGGTAACTGGGCGAAGTGAGAGGTCCAGCATGTTTAGTGTCCGTGAGTCAAAGCCGTATATGAAGTGTACAAGATAAAGCTGCAAGTTAGTATCACCTGTTGGTGCCTATTGAGTTCTATGGAATGTATAATATGAACTGTGCATAACCCGGTTTATGGAAATTTAATAAACCATATGGACTGTTTTGTGTTCAAAAATCGTGCCTGACTACGTTAATCCCGTGCCAAGCGAGTGTCCCCCAATACACTTAGTGAGAGCAATCTTACACAAGGGAAGAGAAAATATAATCAATGAGATTCATCATTACAAGAGATCACTGTGCAGTGACAAGTACGAAGCAGGGAGGGCAACAACAGTGCACCATTATCCAATATTGCTCAATATACGGCAACATGGTGGCTCAGTGGTTAGCACAGTTACTTTGCAGTGCTGGGGTTCTGGGTTATAATCCCATCAAGGACAACATCTACAAGGAGTTTGTATGTTCTTCTTGTGCATTCCAAATACTGATAAGGGAATCTAGTGTCACAATTCATTTTTGGATTCTTGGCAGCTCTGATTCCACTATAATTTAAATGTAGCTTTTTCCCTTTCAGGCCAGCAAGGGTTAATGTTGCTTTGAAGCTAGTCAGCTTGTGGGTGGTGACCACTTCCACCATCCTTTAAAAATTCACATGACCCATCAGCTGACTGTCGGTGATAAGAGCTTTCTTTGCAGACCAGTCTAGGAGTTTTGGAGCTACCTGGTGTATGTGGCTTAGCTGTTGCTGCTGGAGGGTTTTTGGATTTTTGGAGCCTTATCCTCTGCTGTGTGGTTCTTTGCAGCGAACAAGTCGTTAAGTATAATTTCCCCTCTGTCTGTCTGTCTTGTGTTTTGTCACTCTCCACGTGTTGTACAATATCTGCAGTGGTGAGGCTAGCATACTTGCTGGACAGTGCACTAGCCAGGTAATAGTGAGGTGACAATCAGAGACTAGGCACATGACGGTGGCGGGGGGATGGACCCGCTTAGGGCATTACAGGAGTTTAGAGACAAACACAGGCTGGAGTTCAGCAGGTGCCCGATCCCTCATTCCCTACGGTTAGGGCCCTCCTCACTCCATTCCATCCCAATGTTGTTATACTGTACTAGCTATTGAACCCGTTCTACGCCCGGGTGGTGAGCATTTATATTGGTATATGGTCTCCATCCTGGTATGTGCTGCTCCATCCTGCGTCCCCATCCTGTCATGTGCTGCTCCATCCTGCATCCCCATCCTGTCATGTGCTGCTCCCATCCTGTGCCTCCATCCTGTCATTTGCTGCTCCCATCCTGTCATGTGCTGCTCCCATCCTGCTCCCCTGTTCTGTCATGTGCTGCTCCCATCCTGCGCCCGTTCTGTCATGTGCTGCTGCCATCCTGCACCCGTTCTGTCATGTGCTGCTCCCATCCTGCGCCCGTTCTGCCATGTGCTGCTGCCATCCTGCGCCCGTTCTGTCATGTGATGCTGCCATCCTGCTCCCCTGTTCTGTCATGTGCTGCTCCCATCCTGCGCCCGTTCTGTCATGTGCTGCTGCCATCCTGCGCCCGTTCTGTCATGTGCTGCTCCCATCCTGCGCCCGTTCTGTCATGTGCTGCTGCCATCCTGCGCCCGTTCTGTCATGTGCTGCTGCCATCCTGCGCCCCCGTTCTGTCATGTGCTGCTGCCATCCTGCGCCCCCGTTCTGTCATGTGCTGCTACCATCCTGCGCCCGTTCTGTCATGTGCTGCTGCCATCCTGCGCCCGTTCTGTCATGTGCTGCTGCCATCCTGCGCCCGTTCTGTCATGTGCTGCTGCCATCCTGCGCCCGTTCTGTCATGTGCTGCTGCCATCCTGCCCCCGTTCTGTCATGTGCTGCTCCCATCCTGTGCCACCATTGTATTATATGCCCCCCATAAGAAGCTCCAGTGTGTATGCCCCTGTATGCTGCTGCCATATAAAAAAAAAAAAAATACCATACTCACCTATCGTCGGCTCCACTGCAGGTGTGTCTTCAAGAAAATGGCACCGGAAAGCGCGGACTGCGCAGGCATAGTAACATAGTAACATAGTAACATAGTTAGTAAGGCCGAAAAAAGACATTTGTCCATCCAGTTCAGCCTATATTCCATCATAATAAATCCCAAGATCTACGTCCTTCTACAGAACCTAATAATTGTATGATACAATATTGTTCTGCTCCAGGAAGACATCCAGGCCTCTCTTGAACCCCTCGACTGAGTTCGCCATCACCACCTCCTCAGGCAAGCAATTCCAGATTCTCACTGCCCTAACAGTAAAGAATCCTCTTCTATGTTGGTGGAAAAACCTTCTCTCCTCCAGACGCAAAGAATGCCCCCTTGTGCCCGTCACCTTCCTTGGTATAAACAGATCCTCAGCGAGATATTTGTATTGTCCCCTTATATACTTATACATGGTTATTAGATCGCCCCTCAGTCGTCTTTTTTCTAGACTAAATAATCCTAATTTCGCTAATCTATCTGGGTATTGTAGTTCTCCCATCCCCTTTATTAATTTTGTTGCCCTCCTTTGTACTCTCTCTCTAGTTCCATTATATCCTTCATGAGCACCGGTGCCCAAAACTGGACACAGTACTCCATGTGCGGTCTAACTAGGGATTTGTACAGAGGCAGTATAATGCTCTCATCATGTGTATCCAGACCTCTTTTAATGCACCCCATGATCCTGTTTGCCTTGGCAGCTGCTGCCTGGCACTGGCTGCTCCAGGTAAGTTTATCATTAACTAGGATCCCCAAGTCCTTCTCCCTGTCAGATTTACCCAGTGGTTTCCCATTCAGTGTGTAATGGTGATATTGATTCCTTCTTCCCATGTGTATAACCTTACATTTATCATTGTTAAACCTCATCTGCCACCTTTCAGCCCAAGTTTCCAACTTATCCAGATCCATCTGTAGCAGAATACTATCTTCTCTTGTATTAACTGCTTTACATAGTTTTGTATCATCTGCAAATATCGATATTTTACTGTGTAAACCTTCTACCAGATCATTAATGAATATATTGAAGAGAACAGGTCCCAATACTGACCCCTGCGGTACCCCACTGGTCACAGCGACCCAGTTAGAGACTATACCATTTATAACCACCCTCTGCTTTCTATCACTTAGCCAGTTACTAACCCATTTACACACATTTTCCCCCAGACCAAGCATTCTCATTTTGTGTACCAACCTCTTGTGCGGCACGGTATCAAACACTTTGGAAAAATCGAGATATACCACGTCCAATGACTCACCGTGGTCCAGCCTATAGCTTACCTCTTCATAAAAACTGATTAGATTGGTTTGACAGGAGCGATTTCTCATAAACCCATGCTGATATGGAGTTAAACAGTTATTCTCATTGAGATAATCCAGAATAACATCCCTCAGAAACCCTTCAAATATTTTACCAACAATAGAGGTTAGACTTACTGGCCTATAATTTCCAGGTTCACTTTTAGAGCCCTTTTTGAATATTGGCACCACATTTGCTATGCGCCAGTCCTGCGGAACAGATCCTGTCGCTATAGAGTCCCTAAAAATAAGAAATAATGGTTTATCTATTACATTACTTAGTTCCCTTAGTACTCGTGGGTGTATGCCATCCGGACCCGGAGATTTATCTATTTTAATCTTATTTAGCCGATTTCGCACCTCTTCTTGGGTTAGATTGGTGACCCTTAATATAGGGTTTTCATTGTTTCTTGGGATTTCACCTAGCATTTCATTTTCCACCGTGAATACCGTGGAGAAGAAGGTGTTTAATATGTTAGCTTTTTCCTCGTCATCTACAACCATTCTTTCCTCACTATTTTTTAAGGTGCCTACATTTTCAGTTTTTATTCTTTTACTATTGATATAGTTGAAGAACAGTTTGGGATTAGTTTTACTCTCCTTAGCAATGTGCTTCTCTGTTTCCTTTTTGGCAGCTTTAATTAGTTTTTTAGATAAAGTATTTTTCTCCCTATAGTTTTTTAGAGCTTCAATGGTGCCATCCTGCTTTAGTAGTGCAAATGCTTTCTTTTTACTGTTAATTGCCTGTCTTACTTCTTTGTTTAGCCACATTGGGTTTTTCCTATTTCTAGTCCTTTTATTCCCACAAGGTATAAACCGCTTACACTGCCTATTTAGGATGTTCTTAAACATTTCCCATTTATTATCTGTATTCTTATTTCTGAGGATATTGTCCCAGTCTACCAGATTAAGGGCATCTCTAAGCTGGTCAAACTTTGCCTTCCTAAAGTTCAGTGTTTTTGTGACTCCCTGACAAGTCCCCCTAGTGAAAGACAGGTGAAACTGTACAATATTGTGGTCGCTATTTCCTAGATGCCCAACCACCTGCAGATTTGTTATTCTGTCAGGTCTATTAGATAGTATTAGGTCTAAAAGTGCTGCTCCTCTGGTTGGATTCTGCACCAATTGTGAAAGATAATTTTTCTTGGTTATTAGCAGAAACCTGTTGCCTCATTATGGGTTGCAGCTTCATCTATCTGCTTTAGAAGTAGACTTTCCATGGTTTCTGTTATATTTGGGGGTTTGTAACAGACCCCAATGAGAATTTTGTTACCATTTTTCCCTCCATGAATTTCAACCCATATGGACTCGACATCCTCATTCCCTTCGCTAATATCCTCCCTTAAAGTGGACTTTAGACAAGACTTTACATAGAGACAAACCCCTCCTCCTCTCCGATTTTTACGATCCTTTCTAAACAGACTGTAACCCTGTAAGTTAACTGCCCAGTCATAGCTTTCATCTAACCATGTCTCGGTTATTCCCACTATGTCAAAGTTACCTGTAGATATTTCTGCTTCTAGTTCTTCCATCTTGTTTGTCAGGCTTCTGGCGTTTGCGAGCATGCAGTTTAGAGGATTTTGTTTTGTTCCAATCTCCTCTCTGTGGATTGCTTTAGAAATGTTCTTACCTCCCATCTGAGTATGTTTTCCTGGGTCTTCTTTGTTCAAGTCTAATGTTTTTCTTCCCGTCCCGGCCGATTCCGGCAGCAGGAGGAGCAAGACAATGGCGCCGGAAATGCCGTAAGTAAAAACTTACAGTGCCATGAGGCTGTGGCACTTCATGCCACAGCAATTTGTTACTTACGGAATTTCCGGCGCCATTGTCTTGCTCCTCCTGGTGCCGGAATCGGTGCCTGCGCAGTCAGCGCTTTCCGGCGCCATTTTCTTGAAGACCAGGAGGAGCAAGACAATGGTGCCGGAAATTCCGTAAGTAACAAATTGCAGTGCCGACAGACATACGGTGCCCCCGTGCTCCCGACCCCCTGCTCTCGGCGGCATCTATAATAGACGGCGCCCCCGTGCTCCCGACCCCCTGCTCTCGGCGGCATTTTCTATAATGTAACGCTAGGAGCGTCGCGCCTGCGCAGTCTATTAAGGCTTCGGACAGAGTGACGCTCCCAGCGTTATATTATAGATGTTGTGTCGTCCACTGGACTTAACCGTGTCGGTCGTGACATCTAGATTGTGAGCCCCAATGGGGACAGCGATGATGATTTTTGTAAAGCGCTGCGGAATATGATAGCGCTATATAAGTAATGCAAAATAAGAAATATAGAGCATATTGGGACAAAAGTAATATTTATGTAAAGAAGAAAATGTACGTATTTCACAAGTTTGCATTTTAGAATTTCTCACTTTTTATATTTTTGTGTGATAATTTCTACAGCCTCTTTCACACACATTTTTTCTTGTTTTTAATGAATGTTATACATTTTTTACAACCATTTAGTGCCATTTTATTCTATTCATAACATTTACATTCTGGCTTTCTTCAAGTCCAATACATAAAAATAAAGACGCACCAAGAAATGCATCAAAAGACCCCCCCAAAAAAATCCATTGGTGGCAGTACATTTCATATTAAACTGTGTACTTTCATTAAGAATCTCACTGCAGCTATTTTTGGCACAAAAAAAAATGCCTGGAATGCCATGTGATGTTGCTTCCAAAAACGTTTTGTAAATCTACCCTTAAAGGGTCTGCAAATGTAATGTAATACTTTTTATTCTATAGATGTCCAGTGTGAAATAATAAAGTCAGCTGCACTTACCCGCTGCTGCTCCAGCGCTGGCTCTCCATTGCTGCCCCAATCTTTGTTGACATGGCTGCAGCAGTTGTGACATCACAACAATATCACGTGACTTCTGCAGTCAATTGCAGAGCTCAGTGGTGATGCCAATATACTGTATTTTAGGACTATAAGACGCACCAGACCATAAGACGCACACCAAATTTTCAGAAGGTAAAAAAAATAATGTGTCAAATGGGGGTTCATCTTACAGTCCGAATTGAGCTTAAGGGGGGTGGAGTGCGGGTGGAGTGTGGTCACATGGGGCATTCGGTCGTCCAACTCCCATCCCAGACAGGTGCGGCAGTTGTCGGTGCTAGTGGTGTGGGGACTCCACTGACATTTTCTGAATGTCCGGAGCCCCCCGCACATCCATTGCTGTAATCTGGTGGCCTCTGGGAAATCCCATCCCAAGCTGCTGCGGCAGGTTCAGCGGTGCTCAGTGGTGTGGGGGTTCTGCTGGCATTTTGTGACAGCCCAGAGGCCCCCGTACATCCATTGCTGTGATGCGGTGGCCTCTGGGAAAATGGCCGCCAGGGGCGGCGCATGCTCAGATTGAGATCTCGGCAAAGAGATCTCTTCCCAAGATCTCAGGAGACAAGATCTCGGTGCCGAGATCTCAATCTGAGCATCTGCTGCCCCCGGCAGCCATTTTCCTGGAGACCACCACATCGCAGCAGTTGGAGATTTTGGTAACAAAATCTCGTCCAGAGATCTCGGGAGATAAGATCTCGGTGCCAAGATTTCATCTCCCAAGATCTCAATCTGAGCATGAGCCGCCCCCAGGGGCCATTTTCCCAGAAGCCACTGCATCGCAGTAATGGATGTGCATGAGCCTCTGGGCTTTCATAAAATGAAGGCAAAGCCCCCGCACTACTGAGCAATACTGAGCCTGGGAAGGGAGTGTGATCATCGCCCTGCGGCATTGGACCGGGACCACCGCAGAATCGCACGACTCCTGCTGTCGCCACATGACTTGTAAGTATATTCCAACTATAAGACGCACCCCCATTTTCCCCCCAGATTTTTGGGGAAAAAGTGTGGCTTATAGTCCGAAAAATATGGTAGATGTCACAAGACTGCTGACCCTTGTGAGTAGCTGCAGCAGTCACATGTTGCCATTGTGATGTCACCACAGCAGCCATATTGAGAAAAGACCTTGGGCAGCAACAGAGGGCCAGCTTTAGCCCCTTAATGACTGCTGACAGCGCCCATTAGCGTCGGAAATTCTCCAAAGTCTGGGCTACTGAGAGTAGCTGAGACCCCAGAGAACATGATTTGGGTCGGTTTTTACTGTCCCCAGTGTTGCGATCACTGTTATTCACTGAATAACGGAGACCAGAGACTCCTGCATCCCCCAGTCCGGTCCCTTGGGCCTCTGCGTCTTCTTCTGGGAAGAAAATGGCAGGCACATGCACAGTGCGCCCACCGAGATCTGTCGGCCGGCACCCTGCAACAATGGGAGATTTTTCCTATCGTTCATTTTGATCACTTTGATAGACCCTATCACAGTGATCAAAATAGAAAAAATAGTAAATCAAATCCCCCTTTATCACCCCCTTAATTAGATTTTTTTTTTTTAATTCCATTAAGGTTATGGTTGGGGTTAGACCTAGGGTTAAGGTTGGGGCTAGGGTTAGGGCTGGGGCTAACGTTATGGTTAGAGTTAGAATTGGAGGGTTTCCACTGTTTAGGTACATCAGGGGGTCTCTAAACGTGACATGGCCCCGCCATTGATTCCAGCCAATTTTGCATTCAAAAAGTCAAACGGTGCCCCCTCCCTTCTGAGCCCTGCCATGTGCCAAAACAGTGTCTTTCCCCCACATACGGGGTATCAGTGTACTCTAAAGAAATTGCACAATATATTTTGTGGTCCATTTTCGCCTAATACCATTGTGAAAATAAAAAGTAAATGGAAAATTAAAATGTTCATTTTTTCCTTCCACATTGTTTTAGTTCTCGTGAAGCACCTGAAGGGTTAATAAACTACTTGTATGTGGTTTTGCGCACCTTGAGGAGTGCAGTTTTTAGCATGGTGTCACTTTTGGATATTTTCTGTTATATAGACCCCCAAACTCACTTCAAATGTGAGGTGGTCCCTAAAAGAATGGTTTTGTAAATTTTGTTGGAAAAATGAGAAATCTCTGGTCAACATTTGACCCTTATAACGTCCTAACAAAAAAAAATCATGTTCCGAAAATTATGCTGATGTAAAGTAGACGTGTGGGAAATGTTATTTATTAACTATTTTGTATGATATGACTCTCTGATTTTACCCCTTAATCCCAATCCCATATGACACACTATCCCGTCAAGGGATGGGATAGTACATCATAGCGATCGGTCACGCTCACGGGGGGAGCGCAGCTTATTACAGCTGACATCCGGCACTATGTGCCAGGAGCGGTCACGGTCTGCCCCAGCACAATAACCCCCGGCACACTGCGATCAAACATGTTCGAAGTGTTTCGGTGGAATAGGGAAGCATCGCGCAGGGAGGGGGCTCCCTGCGTGCTTCTCTGAGACCCTCGGTACAAGGCGATGTGCTCACCTTGTACCGAGCGTCTCCTCCCTGCAGGCCCCGGATCCAAAATGGCCGCGGGGCTGCATCCGGGTCCTGCAGGGAGGTGGCTTACCAAGCGCCTGCTCTGAGCACGTGCACGACAGATCGCTCATCTGATATAGTGCATTGCAAAGTGTCCGATCAGCGATTTGTCCTTATAACATGATGCCCTTCCCCCCCAAATTAAAAAAAAATATCTAGATGTGTAAAAAAAAAAAAATTCTTAACTAAAGAAAAAAAAAAATAATAATATTGTTCCCATAAATACATTCCTTTATCTAAATTTAAAAAAAAACAATAAAAGTACACATATTTAGTATCACCGGGTCCGTAACAACCCGACCTATAAAACTGTCCCACTAGTTAACCCCTTCAGTGAACACCGTAAAAAAAAAAGAGGCAAAAAACAACGCTTTATTATCATACCACCGAACAAAAAGTGGAATAGCACACGATCAAAAAGACAGATATAAATAACCATCATACCACTGAAAACGTCATCTTGTCCCGCAAAAAACGAGCTGCCATATAGCGTCATCAGCTAAAAAATTAAAAAGTTATAGACCCCAGAATAAAGCGATGCAAAAATAATTCTTTATTCTATAAAATAGTTTTTATCAAATAAAAGCGCCAAAAAAAAGATATAAATGAGGTATCGCTGTAATTGTACTGATCCGAAGAATAAAACTGCTTTATCCATTTTACCAAACACGGAACGGTATAAATGCCCCCCCCCCCAAGAAATTCATGAATAGCTGGTTTTTGGTCATACTGCCTCACAAAAATCGGAATAAAAAGCGATCAAAAAATGTCACGTGCCCAAAAATGTTACCAATAAAAACGTCAACTCGGCTCGCAAAAAAACAAGACCTCACATGATTCTGTGGACAAAAACATGGAAAAATTATAGCTCTCAAAATGTGGTAATGCCAAAAAATATTTTTTGCAATAAAAAGCGTCTTTTAGTGTGTGACAGCTGCCAATCATAAAAATCCGCTAAAAAACACGCTATAAAGTTAATCAAACCCCCCTTCATCACCCCCTTAGTTAGGGAAAAATAATAAATGTAAAAAATGTATTTATTTCCATTTTCCCATTAGGGTTGGGGCTAGGGTTGGGGCTAGGGTTAGGGCTAGGGTTAGGGTTGGTGCTAGGGTTACGGTTGTGGCCAGGGTTAGGGTTAGGGTTGGGGCCAGGGTTAGGGTTGGGGCTAGGGTTAGGGTTGGGATTACATTTACGGTTGGAAATAGGGTTAGGGGTGTGTCAGGGTTAGGGTTAGGCTTGTGGTTAGGGTTATGGTTGGGATTAGCGTTAGGGGTGTGGTTGGGGTTAGGGGTGTGGTTGGGATTAGGGGTATGGTTGGGATTAGGGTTAGGGTTTCAGTTAGAATTGGGGGTTTCCACTGTTTAGGCACATCAGGGCTCTCCAAACGCGACATGGCGTCCGATCTCAATTCCAGCCAATTCTGCGTTGAAAAAGTAAAACAGTGCTCCTTCCCTTCCGAGCTCTCCGGGTGCCCAAACAGGGGTTTACCCCAACATATGGGGTATCGTCATACTCAGAACAAATTGGACAACAACTTCTGGGGTCCAATTTATCTTACTACCCTTGGGAAAATAAAAATTTGGGGGGCTAAAAAAACATTTTTGTGGGAAAAAATGATTTTTTATTTTCACGGCTCTGCGTTAGGGCAGTCCCACACGTCCAGATAATTCCGGTACCGGAATTATCCGTGTCCGTGTGCCCGTGCGTTTCTGTGGCACATCAGTGTGGCAGACGTGTGCCGCCCGTGTGCCCACTGGGTACCACACGCACCGTGCAGGAGACAGCGCTAAAGTTTAGCGTTGTCCCCTGCATCTGGTGCTGAAGCTGCCATTCATATCTTCTTTGCAGCAGCGTTTGCTGTAGAGAAGATATGAATATTCCTTTTTTTTTTGTTGTTTCTCGTGTTTAAAATAAAGATCCATGTGCCCACCCCCCTCCCACCCCTTGTGCGCCCGCCCGCTGTTCTTAATATACTCACCCGGCTCCCTCGCTGGCTGGCACTGCTTCCTGTCCTGGCCGCACCTTCTACTGTATGAGCGGTCACGTGGGGCCGCTCATTTACAGTAATGACTGTAATCGGTGGCTCCACGTGACCGCTCATACAGTAAAAGGTGCGGCCAGGACAGGAAGCAGCACCAGCCAGCGAGGGAGCCGGGTGAGTATTTTAAGAACAGCGGGCGGACAGGTGGTGGGAGGGGGGTGGGCACATGGATCTTTGTTTTAAACACGAGAAACAAAACAAAAAAAGGAATATTCATATCTTCTCTACAGCAAACGCTGTTGCAAAGAAGATATGAATGGCAGCTTCAGCACCAGTGGGGGGGTCAGCGCTTACTGTAGCGCTGTCTCCTGCATGGCACACGGACTGCACATGGACAACGTCCGTGTGCGGTACGTGTTTTACACGGACCCATTGACTTTAATGGGTCCGTGTAATCCGTGCGCTCCCACGAACACTGACATGTCTCCGTGTTTGGCACACGGAGACACGGTCCGCAAAAAATCAATGACATCTGCACAGATGTATTGATTTCAATATGTCTACGTGTGTCAGTGGCTCCGATACGTGAGGAAACTGTCACCTCACGTACCGGAGCCACTGACGTGTGAAACCGGCCTTATAAACTGTAGTGAAATACTTGGGGGTTCAAAGTTCTCACAACACATCTAGATAAGTTCCTTGGGGGGTCTAGGTTCCAATATGGGGTCACTTTTGGGGGGTTTCTACTGTTTAGGTACATCAGGGGCTCTGCAAATGCAACGTGACGCCTGCAGACCATTCCATCTAAGTCTGCATTCCAAATGGTGCTCCTTCCCTTCCGAGCTCTGCCATGCGCCCAAACGGTGGTTCCCCCCCACATATGGGGTATCAGCGTACTCAGGACAAAATAATTTTTATGGAAAAAAAAGCATTTTTATTTTCCCAGCCCTGCATTATAAACTGTAGTGAAACACTTGGGGGTTCAGAGCTGTCACAACACATCTAGATAAGATCCTTAGGGGGTCTACTTTCCAAAATGGTGTCACTTGTGGAGGGTTTCAATGTTTAGGCACATCAGGGGCTCCCCAAAACAACATGGTGTCCCATCTCAATTCAAGCCAATTTTGCATTGAAAATTCAAACGGCGCTCCTTCCCTTCCGAGCTCTGCCATGCACCCAAACAGTGGTTTACCCCCACATATGGGGTACCAGCGTACTTAGGACAAATTGCACAACAACGTTTGGGGTACAATTTCTTCTGGTAACCTTGGAAAAATAAAAAATTGGGGGCGAAAAGTTCATTTTTGTGAAAAAATATTATTTTTTATTTTTACGGCTCTACAGTATATACTTCTGTAAAGCACTTGGTGGGTCAAAGTGCTCAATACACATCTAGATAAGTTCCTTAGGGGGTCTACTTTCCAAAATGGTGTCACTTGTGGGGGGTTTCAATGTTTAGGCACATTAGTGGCTCTCCAAATGCAACATGGCATCCCATCTCAATTCCAGCCAATTTTGCATTGAAAAGTCAAATGGCGCTCCTTCCCTTCCGAGCTCTGCCATGGGCCCAAACAGTGGTTTACCCCCACATATGGGGTATCAGGGTACTCAGGACAAATTGTACAACAACTTTTGGGGTCCATTTTCTCCTGTTACCATTGGTAAAATAAAACAAATTGGAGCTGAAGAAAATTTTGTGTGGAAAAAAAATTAAATGTAAATTTTTTTTAAACATTCCAAAAATTCCTGTGAAACACCTGAAGGGTTAATAAACTTCTTGAATGTGGTTTTGAGCACCCTGAGGGGTGCAGGTTTTAGAATGGTGTCACACTTGGTTATTTTCTATCATTTAGACCCCTCAAAATGACTTCAAATGTGATGTGGTCCCAAAAAAAAAATGGTGCTGTAAAAATTAGAAATTGCTGGTCAACTTTTAACCCTTAGGCCGAGTTCACATTGCATTGCTGGCATCCATTAGACGGACTACGTTACACCGCGGCATGACGCGGTGTAATGCAGTCCGTTAACACCGCCATTAATTCCTATGTCAAACGCATCGCTAGCGCACACCCACAATGGACGTGCGCTAGCAATGTGCCATCATTGAGTGATGGACTCTGAGATGCGGGCTGCAGCGTTTCCGGGTCAGTCACTGCTAGCGCAGATAGAGCTAGGAGATGCTCTATCTGCGCTAGTGCGATGGAATGTTGGCACTTGCGTAAACAGCAGCCCGTTAACGTATATGTTGATCGGGCTGCTGTTAACGCAATGTGAACCCGGCCTTATAACTCCCTAACAAAAAAAATGTTTCCAAAATTGTGCTGATGTAAAGTAGACATGTGGGAAATGTTACTTATTAAGTATTTTCTGTGACATATCTCTGTGATTTAAGGGCATACAAATTCAAAGTTGGAAAATTGCAAAATTTTCAACATTTTCGCCAAATTTCCATTTTTTTCACAAATAAACGCAGGTAATGTCAAAGAAATTTTACCACTATCATGAAGTACAATATGAAGACACAAAAGAGCAGAGTGAGGTCAAAATACTTTGTTGTAAAAAAAATCACAATAATAAGCAAGTGCTAGTCAAAAGATGGAAAAAACAGGGTATTTAGTTGATACGTTTTTTGCAAAAAAATGTATACTAAGCTGCTCCACCAATCGTCAAGGTATACCCATATAGAGCAGTCCTAACTAAGTATATAATCCCTATCTGATGTATTTAAAAACCTGATCATCTGTATAGTACCTGTATAAGCAGGGTTCAGAGAGGGAATATCCATGTGGACATGCTGGATGGAACAGCTTTGATGCAAATGACCCATACGGAATGGTGGACTCCCTAGTCTTGTAGAAACAAGAGAACAATTATAGAACCAGAAACACAAGGGCTACTTGCACATTGAATAAGTCTGTAGGAACCTGTTCACACACCACCAAGAAACTTGAAGACACAAAAGAGCACAGTGAGGTCAAAAATACTCTGTTGTAAAAAAAATCACAGCAATAAGCAAGTGCTAGTCAAAAGATGGAAAAAACAGGGTATTTAGTTGATACTTTTTTTGCAAAAAAATGTATACTAAGCTGCTCCACCAATCGTCAAGATATACTCATATAGAGCAGTCCTGTCTAATGTATATAATGAAGTACAATATGTCTCGAGAAAACAATATCAGAATCACTGGGATCCGTTGAAGCATTCCAAAGTTATAACCTCATAAAGGGACAGTGGTCAGAATTGTAAAAATGGGCCCGGTCATTAACGTGCAAAATACCCTCAGGCTTAAAGGGAGGGTGCCGTGATTTTAGTTTTTGTATTAATAATTATTGATTATATAATCAATTATTTTTAATACAAAAGTAAATGTACTACTTTAATACTTTTTTATTTATTCATTTTTACTTTTGCCACTGGAGGCCGCCATTTTCATTAGTGTGGGTGTAAGTGTCTGGGCACGACACTTGCACTCCTCACTTACGGCAGCCATGGGCATAGGAGCCAACAGTCGGGCTCCGACCGCTCCTCCTGCCTCTCAGCTGTGACTTGTGCACGCCCCCTGGGCTGCTACGTCACAGCTGTGAGAGGAGATCGCGGCCATTTTGTTTTTTTCCTCTGTCATCGCACACACAGCTCAGTGTGTGCGATCATAGCAGGAGCTGCTGCTGGGAAGAGAGGTTCGGGGTGAGTATCTGCAGCCAGGAGCTGTGATTGCAGCCTGTACTTAGTATTACAGCACAGGCTGCAATCACTGGTCCCAGCCACCCTGTTCAGAGCAGAGCAGGGAGATCGTCACACTGCTCTGCCCTGAACATGACTCAGCACTTCCTGGAAGAGGACTGAAGGTAAGTACAGAGTTTTTATTTTCTTATGCATCTTCTACCTGCCCCTATATACCACTGCTACCTGTCCCTATATACCACTGCTACCTGTCCCTATATACCACTGCTACTAGCCCCTATATACCACTGCTACCAGCCACTATATACCACTGCTACCAGCCCTTATATACCACTGCTACCTGTCCCTGTATACCACTGCTACCAGCCCCCATATACCACTGCTACCTGCCCCTATATACCACTGCTACCTGTCCCTATATACCACTGCTACCAGCCCTTATATACCACTGCTACCTGCCCCTATATACCACTGCTACCTGCCCCTATATACCACTGCTACCTGCTCCTATATACCACTGCTACCTGCTCCTATATACCACTGCTACCTGCCCCTATATACCACTGCTACCTGCCCATATATACCACTGCTACCTGCTCCTATATACCACTGCTACCTGCTCCTATATACCACTGCTACCTGCCCCTATATACCACTGCTACCTGCCCCTATATACCACTGCTACCAGCCCTTATATACCACTGCTACCTGCCCCTATATACCACCGCTACCAGCCCCTGTATACCACCGCTACCTGCCTCTGTATACCACCGCTACCTGCCTCTGTATACCACCGCTACCTGCCTCTGTATACCACCGCTACCTGCCTCTGTATACCACCTACCACTGCTGCCTGCCTCTATATACCACCTACCACTGCTGCCTGCCTCTATATACCATCTACCACTGCTGCCTGCCTCTATATACCATCTACCACTGCTTCCTCTGTCCTGTGTAGCTAATCTAGTCTTGTGTAGCTAATCCTGTCCTGTGTACAGTATCACACAAGATAGGATTAGATACACGGCTCAGCTCAGTATCACACAGGACAGGATTAGATACACGGCTCAGCAGTCAGTATCTAATCCTCTCCTATGCACTCCTCTCCCCCCCTGCGTGTCTTTCCCCATTGTGGTTTATTATTTTTGTTGTGGGAGATGAGGGAGTCGAGGATTATGCGTTCGGTATGGTATAAAAAAGATTAATAAAAGGACTTTATTCTGGCCGATTCTTTATTTACAATACATGTGAGATCTATGTGGCGGCATTATGGGTGATCTATATGGCGGTATTATGTGAGAAGCATATGGTGGTATGTGAGAACACTGGCGGTATTATGTGTGATCTATATGGCAGTATGTGAGAACACTGGCGGTATTATGTGTGATCTATATGGCGGTATGTGAGTACACTGGCGGTATTATGTGTGATCTATATGGTGGTATTATGTGAGAACTGTATGACAGTATTGTGTGATCTATTTGATAGTATTGTGTGTGATCTATATGGCGGTATTATGTGAGAACACTATGGCAGTATTATCTTCAGAAAGTGGACCCATTCTATAGTGGTTCTGGCTGAGCACCTGCACGCGGGTCTAGGGTAATAGAGGGGGCAGCATGACCTCCAGTTAGGTGCAGTCAGGGGAAGGCTGGTGAGGCGGCTGAAGAGAGGGGTCTCATTTTTATCGTTACTATATGGCTACATTTCCTTCCCAGCGTCACCCCGACTGCGCCTGTCGCCTCGCTTTCACATATCGCCAGGACAGGATGGGGAAGACAGGATCTGAGGAGGGGAATGGGGTCTGCATGCAAAGTCTTGATCAGGACAGGCCATCAATCCGCAGAAATGTTTCCTGGATTTCTGTGAAGCAGACGGTCCATCCATGTGTATAAAAGACAGCGCTCTATGTACAATCCCTGGCTGCTCCGCACACCGAACAGGGGGCCCCCATAGACCAGCACACTGCTCTCCTGAAATACTCTGTGCTGCTGTCACCCTGCTCCCTCCACCACATATCTCCCAGAATCCTTGCTGCCTGCCATCCTCGGTGACTGTCTACTTGTCAGTATAAGGCTGCCTTCACACTATCATTATTTGGTCAGTATTTTACCTCAGTATTTGTAGCCAAAACCAGGAGTGGGTGATAAATACAGAAGTGGTGCATATGTTTCTATTATACTTTTCCTCTATTTGTTCCACTCCTGGTTTTGGCTTACAAATACTGAGGTAAAATACTGACCAAATACTGAGAGTGTGACGGCAGCCATACTCTGCAGTCACCAACAAAATGGCTGCTCACTGGGTTCCTGAATATCATCCTCTCTAATCCCTTAGCAAACACCCAGAAGGGGAGGAGAGGAGACATCACACACGTCAGCAGACTCTGCCCATAATTACTGCAGTGCAGTAATGTGAGCTATTTGTACACTAGGTTTTTCTGAAATTTCAGCAGCTGCTCCCCCTAGTGTTGAAAAGTGGAAATTCCAAAACTTTTCAAATAATTTTTCATATTTTAGGCTACGTTCACATTAGCGTTGCGCCGCCCTGCGTCGGCGACGCAACGCGCGACGCATGTTAAAACGCGCGCAAACGCGCGCAAAAACGCGCGCGTTTTGCGACGCGTGCGTCGTTTTTGACGAAAATCGGACGCACAGAAAATGCAACTTGTTGCATTTTCTTGCGTCCGACGCTAGCGTCGGAAACGACGCACGTGGCGAAAAACGCCACCCAAAAAACGCACGCGTCCCCTATGTTAAACATAGGGGCGCGTCGCCGCTGCATCGCCGCTGCGTCGCCGACGCAACAGCGGCGCAACGCTAATGTGAACGTAGCCTTACTAAATTATAAACAAATGATAATATTTTTTAAGAAAATGTAATCATTAATTCTTTACATTTTTACAATTTCTGAAAAAAAATTTTTTTTGATGGCACCTTCCCTTTAAGGGGTTAAGGGCACAAAAATTAAGTTTTCAAATTTTTTTTTCCCAAATTTCCGTTTTTTTCATAAACACAAATCGTATTGAAAAAATGTTACCACTAACATGAAATATAATATGTCACGAAAAAGCAGTCTCAGAATCAGTGGGATCCATTGAAGCATTCCAGAGCAATAACCTCATAAAATGACAGTGGTCAGAATTGTAAAAATTGGCTTGGTCAGTAAGTACAAAATTGGCTCTGTCATGAAGCTGTTAGAGCAGCTGGGGGTAGTTACAGATTTTTTTTTTTTAATACATTCCAGGGAGCCTATGGAATAAAACATTAAAAACAGATTAGTCATTTAAAGAAGTAAAACTACAACAGAAATACTGTTCAATATGTTCAATAAAAAAACTACAAGTATATACATGTCATTGCTAAAATTTTGGGTCAGTTCTTTGAATATACCTAATTGAGAGCGTGCACTGATGCAAAATGGCAAAAAGGGGTTGTTTGTGCAAAATAAACCATTTCCCAAGGCACAGTATAACCTGGTTAGAATACCTTCCCAAGGAACAAGGGTAAATAGTCCAGTATACAAATCCAAAAGAGGAAAAATTTAAAAAACTTTATTCAATACATGTTATCATATTATGTTCCAAATTGTCTCTTCAGAGAGGGAGAGAACTAGAACTCTAGTGCCAACTATTGGAAGTAGCAACCCTAACAGTCAATGTCGACCCTTTAACGAGCCTTGTCACACGACTTAGGATAAGAGCCAAACCAGATCTCAATCTGCAGACACTGTGTTTCGCGGTACTGCCCCTCGTCAGTGCAAAAGTGGAGATCTGGTTTGGCTGATTGAGAGGCGTCTAACCGGGATCCAAGAAGTATAGTTTCTCCTTGCGGAGAGTGACATGTAAAGCATGTCAAGGTGAGGAGACTTAAAGCCGCAATGCTCCTCTGGGAAATATGCAAATTGTCCCTTCAGAGAGGAAGAGGACTAGAACTCCAGTGCCAGCTATTGGCGATCATATTGTGTTAATAGAGGAGCTGGAGAAGCGTCAATGAACAAGCCAAGGTCAAAATAGAAAAGAACAAATATAACACAGAAGTAGAAACTACAGACCTTATCTAGGACTTCACAAAGCTATATCTGGCAGCTTCCAGCAGGAAGTCAAAAGCTTAAAGAGGTATTCTCATCTCCAAGATTCTATCCCAATATGTAGTAGGTATAATAATAATATTAGCAAATACCTCCAATTAGAAATGTAGTATGCCTGCACATAAGGAAAGAGACATAGCGAATGAAAAAACATACTACATTTCTAATTGAAGGTATTTGCTAATATTATTATTATTACACCTGCTACACATTGGGATAGGATCTTGGAGAAGGGAATACCCCTTTAAATATGGTGTAGTGCTCTCTAGTTGGTTGGAGCCAGGTGCTGATAACTCCAGCTGAACAGCACACACATCCATACTGCCAGACTGGATAGGACTGCATGTACTAGCCACCTAAATATAAGTGGCTAGACATAGCCTGCTCTGTCCAGACCTTTTGGTTCCAACATCTCTGATTGTTCAGAGGATGCAACGCATTTTTTCAGTAGAGACTGGTAAAACACATTATGAATCCTAAAAGTGGGTAGCAAAGCAAAGCAGAATGCTACAGGATTGACGATGGTCACAATCTTATAAGGACTGATGAACCTAGATCCCAGTTTCCAAGAAGGAACCTTCATTTTAATGTTCTTCGAGGACAACCACACCAAAGCACCAACACACAGATCTGGACCCACCAAATGTCTCTGATCACACACTTATGTTTGGACCTCATCCTCTTCAAATTATTCAGAACCTCTTACCACACAGATGTAACAGATGCTGAAAACCATTCCTCACGCATTCATGAAGCACAATTGCTATTAAAAGAGCAGAATTGAGGATGAAACCCGTATACCCTGAAAAACAGGGACTTACCAGTAGACTCATGACAACAGTTATTCACAGCTAATTCAGCTAGAGGTAAATAAGCAACCCAATCCTCCTAATTCTCAGACACAAAATGCCTAAGATAAGTCTCAAGATTCCAGCGGATTCAAAATATAAAAGATTTTTATGATCAGTGATTACTATGACCAGATGAACTGCCCCCTCCAGAAAATGTTGCCACTCTTCAAAAGCCCACTTAATTGCCAAGAGTTCCCTATTACCAATGTCATAGTTTTTCAGAGCATACAACAGTTTCTTAGAATATTTTGCACACCTCACAGTCTAGAAAGGCTGAAACTACTCCCCTATTTTTGCCCAGATGGATCACGGCTAGGGTTGAGCGAAACGGATCGGACAATTTCAAAAATCATCGACTTTTGGCAAAGTTGGGTTTCGTGAAACCCGACCCGATCCCACTGTGGGATTGGCCATGAGGTGGCGATCTGCACGCCAAAGTCGCGTTTCGTATGACGCTTTAAGCGCCATTTCTCAGCCAATGAAGAAGCACGCAGAGTGTGGGCAGCGTGATGACATAGGTCTCGGTCCCCACCATCTTAGAGAAGGGCATTACAGTAATTGGCTTGCTTTCTGCGGTGTCACAGGGGCTATAAAGGGGCGTGCACGCCGACCGCCATCTTACTTCTGCCGATCTTAGCATAGGGAGAGGTTGCCGCAGCTTCATCAGAAGACGGGATATAGTTAGGGAGGGAAGATTAACCCTGAAACTGCTTGTGCTGTAGCGATTTCCACTGTCCAACACCACCTTTTCTTTGCAGGGACAGTGGAGTTTTTTTTTTTTTTTTGGTGCTTATTAGGCTGCATTCTAAGGCTCCCTGATAGCTGCATTGCTGTTTGTACGCCGCTGCGCAAACCAACTGCTTTTTTAAAAGCAAAAATCCTGTTGCCCCTTTCTGCACAGTTCTCTTGTTTCTTTGTCCACACTCTTTTGTGTGCAGCAGTCCTTTTTATTGCTGCCATACTGGTCCTTTGATCATTGTAGGGAGATTGAAATTGTACTACAGCCCTTGTATTTTTTGATATCTCCCAGCCACATTGTGCCACTTACATTGGGTAGTGTAATACACAGGGCCTGGTTTTTTGCTGCATTCCCCTCCCCCCCCACCCCCCCTCTAAAAAAAAAGGGAGTTTTAAATTGCCAAAAAGTTTCTATACGTCAGTTCTGTTGGTCGTATATCTGCCAGCCGCGTTCTGACACTGACATTGTGTAGTGTAATACACTGGGCCTGTTTTTTGCTGCAGTCTCCCCCCCCCCCCTCCCCCAAAAAAGGGAAATTTAAATTGCCCACAAGTTTCTACACGTCGGTTCTGTTTGTCGTATATCTGGCAGCCACGTTCTGCCACTGACATTGTGCAGTGTAATACACTGGGCCTGTTTTTTGCTACATTCTCCCCACCAAAAAAGGGAGATTTAAATTGCCCTCAAGTTTCTATACGTCAGTTCTGTTTGTCGTATATCTGCCAGCAACGTTCTGCCACTTACAGTATATTGTGTAGTGTAATACACTGGGCCTGTTTTTTTGCTGCAGTCTCCCCCCCCAAAAAAAGGGAGATTTAGATTGCCAACAAGTTTCTATACGTCAGTTCTGTTTGTCGTATATCTGGCAGCCATGTTCAGCCACTGACATTGTGTAGTGTAATACACAGGGCCTGTTTTTTGCTGCAGTCTCCCCCCAAAAAAACGGAGATTTAAATTGCCCACAAGTTTCTATACGTCAGTTCTGTTTGTCGTATATCTGGCAGCCACGTTCTGCCACTGACATTGTGTAGTGTAATACACAGGGCCTGTTTTTTGCTGCAGTCTTCCTGACAAAAAAAGGGAGATATAAATTCTCCAAAAGTTAATATACACCTTCTACCTTGTTTAACAAAAATGAGGAAGTCTGGTGGAAGATGCCGTGGGAGTTCGTTGCCAGCTGGTACTGATGGTGGTGGTGGTGGTAGTGGAGCATCTGGTGGTACTGGGAAAAGCAAACTAGCACCAAAGGTTCGAGGTGTTGAGCCAGCGTCATCGTCTGGCTACACAAGGCCTCGAAGGCTCCCTTATCTGGGAGTAGGAAAACAGCTTTTAAAGCTGGAGCAGCAGGAACAAGTTTTGGCTTTCCTTGCTGACTCAGCCTCTAGCTCTTTCACCTCCTCTTCAGAAGGTTCGAAATTTAAAAGCAGCGAGTCATCAGTGGCTGCTCCTGGTCCGGAAAAAGTAGCTTCCTTGTGTCCTTCACCCAAAACAAAAGTGAAGGATGCGGCAGGCAACACTACACTTTACTCCATGGAGCTCTTTACACATACCGTGCCTGGGTTAGAGAGAGAAATTGTTAAAAGCCCATTACAAGATGAATCGGACATGGAGTGCACAGATGCACAGCCACAGCTAGATTATTATGCTGTTCCATTGACTCAGGTCACTTCATTGCCCTCGCAGTGTACTGAGCCAGAATCTGACCCTGATGAGACTATGGTGCCCAGTCCCAAACGCTATAGCACCTTACACGGTGACACAGAGGACGGTGCACATGACATTGAAGAGGAGGTGATAGATGACCCAGTTGTTGACCCAGATTGGCAGCCATTGGGGGAAGAGGGTGCCACTGCCAGTAGCTCAGAAGCGGAGGAGGATGATCTGCAGCAGCCGTCTACATCGCAAAAGCTGTCATCTGGCAGGCCTGTATCAGGCCAAAAACGTGTATCAAAAACCACAAGAGGTATAGGACAGCATGGCCATCTGGTGACAGTAGCACAGCATGCAAAGCCGGAAAAGGTATTCCATAGTAGGACGAGTGCAGTGTGGCAATTTTTTAACCAAGATCCAAATGATCAGTCCAAAGTTATCTGTAAGAAATGCTCCAAGACCTTTAGCAGAGGGAAGAATGTTCAAAATTTAAATACAACGTGCATGCGTAGACATTTAACCAGCAGGCACTTGGAAGCATGGACTAACTACCAAACCTCCCGTACCGTTGGTGCACCTGCTCATATTGAAGCTAGTCAGCAACGCAACATTGCTTCCCTCACTGGAAGCCCACCGGTTAGGACACCACCAGTAGCAAATGTGGAGGTATTGTCGCAAGGCCAAGCAGTCAGGGAATCACAAGGTTCTTGGTTGGAAACACTGTAGGTAGGCCCACATCAAGAATACCATCACCAAGCCTCTCTCAATCTGCCATGTCCACCACCACCTCCGCTAGTTCCACCATATGCAGCTCTCCAGTCCAGCTCAGCCTACAAGAGACTCTCGATAGGAAAAGAAAGTACTCTTCCTCTCATCCGCGTACACAGGGTTTGAACGGCTACATTGCTCGACTAATCGCGTTAGAGATGATGCCCTAGCAGTTGGTTGAAAGCGAAGCTTTCAAAGCCCTCATGGCCTATGCAGTACCACGCTATGACCTACCCAGTCGACACTTCTTTGCGAGAAAAGCCATCCCAGCACTCCACCAGCATGTCAAAGAACGCATTGTCCATGCACTAAGGCAATTGGTCAGTAGAAAGGCGCACCTCACAACAGATGCATGGACCAGTAGGCATGGCCAGGGATGTTACGTGTTCATCACAGCACACTGGATTAATGTGGTGGATGCAGGGTCCACATGGGACAGGCATAGTGGCACAGATCTGCCTAGGCCACGGTCTAGGAAACAGTTGGCTGTAGGCGCTCGCCCCCCCCTCCTCCTCCTCCTCCAGAAGCGAAAGCTCGTCCACAGAGCGCAGTCGCACGACCACTCCATCCGCTGCTGCCAGTCTTGCACCCGAGGTGTCCCATTATCGAACAGCTTGTGGTAAGCCTAAGCAGGCTGTGCTGCAAATGAAGTGTTTGGGCTACAACAGACACACCGCGGAAGTACTGGCCGAGTACTTGCAGCAAGAAACTGAGTCATGGCTGGGCAGTGTACATCTTGAGGCAGGCAAGGTAGTCAGTGATAACGGAAGGATTTATGGCTGCCATAGCCCTTTCAGAACTGAAACGCATACCTTGCCTGGCTCACACCTTGAACCTGGTGGTGCAGTGCTTCCTCAAAAATTACCCTGATTTACCAGCCCTGCTCCTGAAGGTGCGCAGACTTTGCTCGCACATCCGCCGGTCGCCCGTACACTCCAGCCGTATGCTGAACCATCAGCGATCGCTGAATCTTCCCCAGCACCGCCTAATAATCGACGTTGCAACAAGGTGGAACTCCACACTGCACATGCTTCAGAGGCTGTGCGAACAGAGGCGTGCTGTCATGTATTTGTGGGAGGATACACATACACAGGCAGGCAGTTGGATGGCAGACATGGAGTTGTCTGGTGTGCAGTGGTTGAAGCTCCAAGACCTCTGTCAATTCCTTCAGTGTTTTGAGGAATGCACATGGCTGGTCAGTGCAGACGACGCCATCATAAGCATGAGCTCACACTAATGCATCTGCTGATGCAAAGTTTGACGCACATCAAGGAGCAGGCGTCTGCGGCCGAGGAGGAGGGAAGCCTTGATGACAGTCAGCCATTGTCTGCTCAAGGAAGTCTCTGGGACAAGGTGGCGGATGAAGAGGAGGAGGAGGATGATGGGGATGAATATTTATGGGAGGAGGATGCTTCTCAGGGGGCAATAGAAACTGGTGGCGTTGCAAGGTCAGGTACAGGGTTTTTGCGGGCCACAAGTGATGTAGATTTTCAAGAAAGTGCTCCTCAACCCAGCACAAGCAGTGAATTGACACCTGGAGCTTTGGGCCACATGGCAGAGTATGCCTTGCGTATCCTAAAGCGGGACCCCCACATTATCAAAATAATGACCGATAACGATTACCGGTTGGCCTGCCTCCTGGATCCACGATACAAAGGAAAATTACAAAATATCATGCCACATGAGAACCTTGAGCAAATATTGGCTACCAAACAAGCAACTCTTGTAGACCCTTTGGTTCAGGCATTCCTAGCACACAGCGGTGGTGATGGTTCTCACACGAGCTGTAGGGGGCAACATGGCAGAGGTGTTAGAGGTGCCCAGCTGCTAGTGTGCTATCAGAAAGAGTCTTCAGTGTTGCTGGTTCAATACTGACCAAAAAAAGGACACGTCTGGCTCCCCGAAATGTTGATGATATAAACTTCATTAAAATGAACCAATCATGGATTTCGAATTATTTTGCCCCACCTTCCCCTGCTGACACGTAGCTTGCCAGAAAAATTTCTTCTTTTTGGCCTCCTCTTACTGACTGCTCCAATTCCGCCATTTGCAGGTGCCGAATGTCCACCATAGGCCATTTGTATACCTCCCTAAATGGGCTGACTTCCCCCATGGCCGTGGTCACAACTTGGCGCAAGCACCCGTGCGAGTGCCGTTTGCCTGGACAGGTGGGTGTGCCCACTCTGGGGCGAAGCCACTGGCACGGGGTCCCTCATAGTACAATGAAGTGTCTCTGACGGTGGTGGTGCACAACCAACGTCAGACATACCGTCGTAATATGAGGGGCCCTGTGCCAGTACCGCCGCCCACGAGAGAGTATTCCCCCCCAGCTCGAACTGTGCTCTACCACTTGCAAAACTTACCTCTCCCTGCCCCACCACTGTGTAGTCTGTGCTGTTAAATCCTTAAATGGCACTGCCATTACAAATTTGTTGCAATGATAGATGATAGTAAAAATAAACAGGGGCCCTAGCCTCCATTTAGACCCCTTAATACTTTGCGCCAACTAGCACTGTCTGCAACTCTGCAGAGGATCCCACCCCTGTACCTCGCTATGCCACCAGTTTATTTATGAACAATTCCTTGGCAGACATTTAGCCCACTTTAGTATTTTGGCCTACTAACTGTGTCAGCCACTTATAACAGTTGTCCTCCGTTGAACAAAGCTATGCCACCTGTGTACTCCTGTTACCAATTGTGAACTGCATGTAGCTTGCTTACTTACTTATTTGTGCCTAGTAACTGTGTCAGCCTCTCATAACAGTTGTTCTCCCCCGCTGAAACAAGCTAGGCCGCCTGGTTAGTCCTGCTAGCAGTTAGGAGCTGCATGAAGCCACCTTTTTTTATGTTAGACCTCTGTCTGTCTGTCTGTCTGCGCCACACATTACAACTGTCCCCCGCTGAAACAAGCTAGGCCGCCTGGTTAGTCCTGCTAGCAGTTTTGAACTGCATTTAGCCACCGGTTTTTATTTTAGGCCTCTGTCTGTCTGTCTGCGCCACACATTACAACTGTCCTCCGCTGAACAAAGCTATGCCGCCTGTGTACTACTCAAACAAATTTTGAACTGACATTAGCCTACTTTTTATATTTTAGGCCTACTCTGTCTGTCTGAGCCACTTATTACAGTTGTCCTCCTCCGCTGAACCAATCTATGCCGCCTGTGTACTCCTCTTACCAATTTAGAACAGCATTTAGCCTACTTACTTATTTGGGCCTAGTAAATGTGTCAGACTCTCACAACAGTTGTCCTCCACCGCTGAACCCAGCTATGCCGCCTCTTACCAATTTTGAACTGAATATAGCCTTCTTTTTTATTTTAGGCCTACTCTGTGTGTCTGAGACACTAATTACACCCTCCTCCGCTGAACCACGCTATGTCGCCTGTGTACTCCTCTTACAAATTTTGAACTGCAATTAGCCACTTTTTTTATTTTAAGCCTACTCTGTCTGTCTGAGCCACTTATTACAGTTGTCCTCCGCTGAACAAAGCTTTGCTGCCTGTGTACTTCACTTACCAATTTTGAACTGCATTTTGCCTACTTACCGTATATACTCGAGTATAAGCCGAGATTTTCAGCCCAAAATTTTGGGCTGAAAGTGCCCCTCTCGGCTTATACTCGAGTCAAGGTGGGTGGCAGGGTCGGCGGGTGAGGGGGTGAGGGCGCTGAGGCATACTTACCTAGTCCCAGCGATCCTCGCGCTGTCCCTGCCGTCCCACGGTCTTCTGTGCTGCAGCTTCTTCCCCTCTTCAGCAGTCACGTGGGACCGCTCATTACAGAAATGAATAAGCGGCTCCACCTCCCATAGGGGTGGAGCCGCCTATTCATTCCTCTAATCAGCGGTGCCGGTGACCGCTGATAGAGAAAGAAGCTGCGGCACCGAAGACCAGGCAGAGGGACAGCGCGAGGATCGCCAGGACTAGGTAAGTATAGCATATTCACCTGTCCTCGTTCCAGCTGCCGAGCGTCGCTCCATCTTCCCGGCCGGCGCCTCCATCTTCCCGGCGTCTGCGCTCTGACTGTTCAGGCAGAGGGCGCGATGACGCATATAGTGTGCGCGGCGCCCTCTGCCTGATCAGTCAGAGCAGAGACGCCGGGAAGATGGAGGCGCCGGAACGAGACGCCGGGAGCTGCAATCAAGGGAGGTGAGTATGTGTTTTTTTTTTTTTTTTTTTGCAGCAGCAGCAGCGGCGGCGGCAGAGATTTATGTGGAGCATCTATGGGGCACAGTGAACGGTGCAGAGCACCGTATATGGCACATCTATGGGGCACAATGAACGGTGCAGAGCACCGTATATGGCACATCTATGGGGCACAGTGAACGGTGCAGAGCACCGTATATGGCACATCTATGGGGCACAGTGAACGGTGCAGAGCACCGTATATGGCACATCTATGGGGCACAGTGAACGGTGCAGAGCACCGTATATGGCACATCTATGGGGCACAGTGAACGGTGCAGAGCACCGTATATGGCACATCTATGGGGCACAGTGAATGGTGCAGAGCACCGTATATGGCACATCTATGGGGCACAGTGAACGGTGCAGAGCACCGTATATGGCACATCTATGGGGCACAGTGAATGGTGCAGAGCACCGTATATGGCACATCTATGGGGCACAGTGAACGGTGCAGAGCACCGTATATGGCACATCTATGGGGCACAGTGAATGGTGCAGAGCACCGTATATGGCACATCTATGGGGCACAGTGAACGGTGCAGAGCACCGTATATGGCACATCTATGGGGCACAGTGAACGGTACGGAGCACCGTATATGGCACATCTATGGGGCACAGTGAACGGTGCAGAGCACCGTATATGGCACATCTATGGGGCACAGTGAATGGTGCAGAGCACCGTATATGGCACATCTATGGGGCACAGTGAACGGTGCAGAGCACCGTATATGGCACATCTATGGGGCACAGTGAATGGTGCAGAGCACCGTATATGGCACATCTATGGGGCACAGTGAACGGTGCAGAGCACCGTATATGGCACATCTATGGGGCACAGTGAACGGTGCAGAGCACCGTATATGGCACATCTATGGGGCACAGTGAACGGTGCAGAGCACCGTATATGGCACATCTATGGGGCACAGTGAACGGTACGGAGGACCGTATATGGCACATCTATGGGGCACAGTGAACGGTGCAGAGCACCGTATATGGCACATCTATGGGGCACAGTGAACGGTGCGGAGAACCGTATATGGCACATCTATGGGGCACAGTGAACGGTGCAGAGCACCGTATATGGCACATCTATGGGGCACAGTGAACGGTGCGGAGCACCGTATATGGCACATCTATGGGGCACAGTGAACGGTGCGGAGCACCGTATATGGCACATCTATGGGGCACAGTGAACGGTGCGGAGCACCGTATATGGCACATCTATGGGGCACAGTGAACGGTGCGGAGCACCGTATATGGCACATCTATGGGGCACAGTGAACGGTGCGGAGCACCGTATATGGCACATCTATGGGGCACAGTGAACGGTGCAGAGCACCGTATATGGCACATCTATGGGGCACAATGAACGGTGCAGAGCACCGTATATGGCACAGCTATGGGGAAATATGAACGGTGCAGAGCACTGTATGGCACAGCTATGGGGAAATAATGATCTATTTTTATTTTTGAAATTCACCGGTAAATGCTGCATTTCCACCCTAGGCTTATACTCGAGTCAATAAGTTTTCCCAGTTTTTTGTGGCAAAATTAGGGGGGTCGGCTTATACTCGGGTCGGCTTATACTCGAGTATATACGGTACTTATTTAGGCCTACTAACTGTGTCTGCCTCCCATTACAGTTGTCCTCCACTGAACAAAGCTGAGCCTCAATTTTCATCCGGTGTCAGATATTAAAATGCATTTGGCCTACTTCTTTGGTGGGGCCTACAAATGGTGTGTGCTGCTGCTTGGTGTTCTCCACTGAATAAAGCTGAGCCTCAATTTTCATCCGGTGTCAGATATTAAACTGCATTTGGCCTACTTCTTTGGTTGGGCCTACTAATGGTGTGTGCCGCTGCTTGGTGTTCTCCACTGTATAAAGCTGAGCCTCAATTTTCATCCGGTGTCAGATATTACACTGCATTTGGCCTACTGGTTTGGTTACGCCTACTAACGTTGTCTGCTGCTCCTTGCATTTCTCCTCCACTCATCAAAGCTGCGCTTCAATTTTCATCCTGCTTAGGATATTACACTGCATTTGGCCTACTGGTTTGGTTACAACAACTACTAACGGTGTCTGCCGCTGTTAGGGACTGGCGGAACGCACCAAGAATCAGATGTTATGGTATTAGGTGCGTTCGCAGTCCGAGGTCCACCGTGCAGGTAAAAGACCCTGCTGCTAGTAAGACGGACTATATGGCGGTACTAAGTATACACACATGGGTTAACTTCACCCTGCATGAAGGAAGCGATCCTGTTGCGTCACAGGACCGCAGTACCGCACATAAAGCGCGAGCAATAAGTCAGTGGACTCAACCCCTACACAGGATTGAAGTCCGATTAGACACTTGCTGGCACAACACCGCAACTGGGTGTGTCAGAGGAACATAAATAATAATATTAAGGCACAAGAGTGCGTGCGGTGCCACACTGATGGACGCCACTAACCACCCAGGCTTGGGTCAGGAAAGCGCAGAGCAAGCGCACAGCGCCGTACTGGCGGACACAGCAACTGGTAGCTGTAATGTGTGTTTCGTGCTGTTGGATAAGTCGGGCGCTAGATAGCAAACATACACCTTCCGCGAACAGACATTCAATAGGGAGGGTTATTTAAAGAGCGACTTTCACTCACAACACACACACATATTTACAAGACAATACTAGCGCATGGCCGTGCGGTCATGCGCAGTTTATATAGCTGCAGCACAGGAAACAGCTACAGAAGTTTTGCCCTTTCAGGACCTGCCAAAAGGACCAATGGGATGTGCTGCAGTACCTGAGCATGTGACCCTCGATCTCCAACGGGAGATCCTGCCCTGGGCATGCTCAGACAGAGAAAAGCAGGACTTAGATCCAGAAACGTCCACTCGCCGCTGCCCAGCACTGGCTTCAATGGCAGAAGCAGGAAAAGCAGCAGTAACTCTTCGCACAGAGTCAGACTGAGCGAGACGCTGGGATCAACGTCCCTGCTGAGCAGACTCCACTGCGGCTGGAGAAGAATGGGAGACCGCAGCGGAGACGGATCGAGATTCCCCCTGTGCAGCAGAGGAAACTCGACTCCTAACATGCCCCCCCCCCTCCTTGGGCCTCGCTACGTTCGAAGGCAGCAATGAGCTGCGGGGCCCGAATGTGCTCAACAGGCTCCCAGGACCTGTCCTCGGGGCCATAACCCTTCCAGTCTACCAAATAAAATTTTTTGCCACGTACCACCTTGAACCCCAAAATAGCGTTCACCTCATAATCGTCCGTAGACGAACCCGATGTCCCAGCAGATGACTCGGAAAACCGGGACATATACACGGGTTTCAAGAGGGACACATGAAAGGTGTCGGTGATACCCAGGCGTGGCGGAAGGGCCAAACGATAGACCACAGGATTAACCTGCTCGAGGACCTTGAATGGGCCCAAGTAGCGGGGAGCAAATTTAGTGGACTCAACTCGCAGCCTGATGTTACGGGCGGAGAGCCACACTAAATCGCCAGGAGCAAAGGTCGGGGCAGGGCGCCGATGTGCATCGGCGGAGGACCTCATTCTCTCCTTCGAGGCCCGAATGGCATCCTGAGTGCGGTCCTAAATGTCCCGTGCCTCCACTGCCCAGTCTGCCACCCTGGAGTCAGCAGAGGACACGGGCATAGGCACAGGAACCCGCGGATGCTGGCCGTAATTAAGGAGGAAAGGAGTCTGACCGGTGGAGTCGGCTACAGCGTTATTAAGGGCGAACTCTGCCCATGGTAATAAAGATGCCCAGTCATCCTGCCTGGCAGAAACAAAATGTCGTAGATATGTGACCAGAGTCTGATTGGCCCTTTCTACCAACCCATTCGTCTCGGGATGATATGCGGAAGAGAGATTTAACTCAATGCTGAGAAGATGACAAAGCTCTCTCCAGAACCGAGACGCAAACTGGGGACCCCGGTCACTGACAATTTTGTCTGGCATGCCGTGTAGGCGGAAGATGTGTCTTATGAACAACGCTGCCAAGGCCCGTGCAGAAGGTAACCGTGGGAGCGGCACCAAATGCAACATTTTTGAGAAATGATCGGTAATAACCCAAATGATGGTACAGCCGCGAGACTTGGGCAAACCCACTACAAAGTCCATCCCGACCATCTCCCAGGGCCTGTCTGCCACCGGCAAGGGATAGAGTAACCCAGACGGCCGTTGTCGAGGAGACTTATTTTTGGCGCATGAGACACATGCCAGAACGTAATCTCTGACATCTCGGAGCATATGCGGCCACCAGTACGTCCTCGCCAGCAGCTCAGATGTCCTTTTTGTCCCAAAGTGTCCACCCACCCTGGAGGAATGAGCCCAAGAGAGAACCTCCAGTCGCAAATTTATGGGCACAAAAGTCTTGCCCGGAGGCACAGACTCTAGCGACACCGGAGCCACGGTTCTCAAGCTCTCAGAAGGAACAATAAGCCGAGGCTCTCCTTCCTCCTCCTCAGATGACACAACAGAGCGAGAAAGAGCATCAGCTCGAATATTCTTCTCCCCAGCAAGATAATGGAGGGTGAAGTGGAATCGGGAGAAGAATAAGGACCATCTGGCCTGGCGAGAATTTAGCCGCTGGGCTGTTTGCAAATAGAGCAAATTTTTGTGGTCTGTAAAAACTTGAAAGGGAAAACGAGCCCCCTCCAAGAGATGTCTCCACTCTGAGAAAGCCAATTTCATCGCTAGCAACTCCCTGTCCCCGATGGAATAATTCCTCTCCGCTGGCGTGAAGGTCTTGGAGAAGAAGAAGCATGGATGCTTCCGACCTTGAGCATCCTTTTGGAAGAGGACTGCTCCAGCACCAACGGAAGGGGCATCCACCTCCATTATAAACGGCTTATCGACATCGGGACGATGTAGGATGGGAGCGCTAGCAAAATGAGACTTAGTAGAAGAAAAGGCCTTGGAGACCTCTTCAGACCACACTTTGGGATTTGCTCCCTTCTTGGTGAGGGCTACCAAGGGAGCCACCAAAGTTGAGAAATGGGGAATGAACTGGCGGTAATAATTAATGAACCCCATAAAGCGCTGCACAGCTTTAAGTGAATGGGGTTCTTGCCAGTCCATCACAGCCTGTAGTTTGGCAGGATCCATAGCCAATCCCTGGGCAGAGATGATATAGCCCAGGAAAGGTAAAGACTCCTGCTCAAACACACACTTCTCCAACTTTGCGTAAAGAGAGTTTGCCCGTAAGAGGTCGAAGACTGTGCCAACATCTCTCCGGTGGGAGTCAATATCTGGAGAGAAGATGAGAATATCATCCAGATAGACTACGACCGAGGTGGAAAGCATATCCAGGAAGATGTCGTTGACAAAGTCTTGGAAAACGGCTGGGGCATTACAGAGCCCGAAGGGCATCACCAGATATTCATAGTGCCCATCTCTGGTGTTAAACGCCGTCTTCCATTCGTCCCCCTCACGGATGCGAATCAGGTTATAAGCTCCCGCAGGTCTAATTTGGTAAATATCTTAGCTCCCCGTAGCCTATCAAAAAGCTCAGAAATCAGGGGCAGCGGGTACTTATTCTTAACGGTGATGGCGTTAAGACCCCTGTACTCTATGCAAGGACGCAACTCTCCATTCTTCTCCTGTATGAAGAAGAACCCTGCCCCTGCTGGTGACACTGACTTCCTAATAAACCCTCTTGCCAAATTCTCCTGGATGTACTGGGACATAGCCTCCGTTTCCGGGAGAGAGAGGGGATAGACACGTCCCCGAGGAGGTTCTGCTCCAGGCAAGAGATCTATAGGACAGTCATAGGGACGGTGAGGCGGAAGGGTCTCCGCGGCCTTTTTGGAGAAGACGTCTGCATAAGACCAATAGTATTTGGGGAGAGTAGAGAGATCTGCGGGCATCTCAGTGGTGGAAACCTGAACGCACTCTTTCACACATCTGCCCTTACAGGATTCACTCGAACCCAATATCCTCCCAGAGGTCCACTCAATATGTGGGGAGTGGAAACGGAGCCAGGGTATTCCCAGCAGAATCTCATCCATTCCCTCGGGAAGGACAAGAAGGGAAATAATTTCCTGGTGGGATGGGGACATGGCTAACGTGAAAGGGACAGTCTGATGTGTGATCTGTAGCGGAAGTGTCGACCCATTCACCACTCTAACGGTTACTGGTTTGGCAAGCATAACCAGAGGTACTGCGTGGCGCAGAGCAAAAGCAGAAGACATAAAATTTCCTTCTGCTCCTGAATCCACACAAAGCTCTACTGTAAGAGTGGATGTGCCTAACAGGATTGTCCCTTTAAAGGACAATTTGGAGGAAAATGCCGCTGTGTCCAGTGAACCTCCTCCAATGGTCACTAGACGCGATCGTTTTCCCGACCGCCGTGGACATTTATTAGCGTAATGTCCCGGTTGCTGGCAATTTTTACACACCACAGGTACTCGAGCGGTCTGAGACCTAGGTCCCGCTCGAGAAACCTCCATGGCCTCATGGGAGTCAGACGCCATAACAGGAGATTCTAGAGGTTTGGCAAAGGTGGGAGCCAGCCGAAACCTCTGCCTACACTGGGTCCGCTCCAACCTCTGCTCGTTAAAACGGAGATCGATGCGGGTAGCTATAGTAATAAGCTCCTCCAGTGTGGCGGGAATCTCCCTGGTGACCAGGGCGTCCTTTACATGATCTGCCAGTCCTTTCCAGAACACCGGAATAAGGACTTTATCCGGCCATTCCAGCTCAGAAGCTAGAGTCCGGAATAGGATGGCGAACTGGCTGACCATGGACGAAGCCTGAGTAATTGCCAACAATTGGAGCGCGGTATCGTGGGTGACACGGGGTCCCAAAAAGACCTGCCTCAGAGCGTCCAGGAAGATAGGAGCACTCTGTACCACACGATCACCATGTTCCCAAAGCGGCGTTGCCCACTCCAACGCCCTGCCCGACAAAAGAGACAAGATGAATCCCACCCTCGCCCGTTCCGTAGGAAAACGTGCAGCCAGCAGCTTGAGATGTATGGAGCACTCGCTCACGAATCCCCGACATAGCTTACTGTCACCAGCAAACTTGTCTGGAAGCGGGAGACGGGATAAGGTCGGAGCAGGGGTGGCAGCGGACAAACTGGCTGCAACTGCACTTGCAGCCTGAACAGCGACAGCAGTAACGTCCACAGCTGAGGTTGCACGCTCTAGAGCCGCCAACCTACCCTCCAGCTGTTGAATGTACCGCTGTGAACGCTGATCGTCCGTCATTACTAGCCAGACCTTGGCGCTAGTATTCTGTTAGGGACTGGCGGAACGCACCAAGAATCAGATGTTATGGTATTAGGTGCGTTCGCAGTCCGAGGTCCACCGTGCAGGTAAAAGACCCTGCTGCTAGTAAGACGGACTATATGGCGGTACTAAGTATACACACATGGGTTAACTTCACCCTGCGTGAAGGAAGCGATCCTGTTGCGTCACAGGACCGCAGTAACGCACATAAAGCACGAGCAAGAAGTCAGCGGACTCAACCCCTACACAGGATTGAAGTCCGATTAGACACTTGCTGGCACAACACCGCAACTGGGTGTGTCAGAGGAACATAAATAATAATATTAAGGCACAAGAGTGCGTGCGGTGCCACACTGACGGACGCCACTAACCACCCAGGCTTGGGTCAGGAAAGCGCAGAGCAAGCGCACTGGCGGACACAGCAACTGGTAGCTGTAATGTGTGTTTCGTGCTGTTGGATAAGTCGGGCGCTAGATAGCAAACATACACCTTCCGCGAACAGACATTCAATAGGGAGGGTTATTTAAAGAGCGACTTTCACTCACAACACACACACATATTTACAAGACAATACTAGCGCATGGCCGTGCGGTCATGCGCAGTTTATATAGCTGCAGCACAGGAAACAGCTACAGAAGTTTTGCCCTTTCAGGACCTGCCAAAAGGACCAATGGGATGTGCTGCAGTACCTGAGCATGTGACCCTCGATCTCCAACGGGAGATCCTGCCCTGGGCATGCTCAGACAGAGAAAAGCAGGACTTAGATCCAGAAACGTCCACTCGCCGCTGCCCAGCACTGGCTTCAATGGCAGAAGCAGGAAAAGCAGCAGTAACTCTTCGCACAGAGTCAGACTGAGCGAGACGCTGGGATCGACGTCCCTGCTGAGCAGACTCCACTGCGGCTGGAGAAGAATGGGAGACCGCAGCGGAGACGGATCGAGATTCCCCCTGTGCAGCAGAGAAAACTCGACTCCTAACAGCCGCTCCTTGCATTACTCATCAAAGCTGAGCTTCAATTTTCATCCTCGTTAGGATATTACACTGCATTTGGCCTACTGGTTTGGTTATGCCTACTAATGGTGTCTGCCGCTCTTTGCCTTTCTCCTCCACTGAACAAAGCTGAGCTTCAATTTTCATCCTGGTTAGGATATTACACTGCATTTGGCCTACTGGTTTGGTTACGCCTACTAACGGTGTCTGCCACTCCTTGCATTTGGCCTACTTGTTTGGCTGGGCCTACTAACGGTGTCTGCTGCTGCTTCTTGTTCTCCTCCACTGAACAAAGCAGTGCTGCCTGTTTAGTCCTGTTACCAATTTTGAACTGCATTTAGCCTACTTTTTTATTTTAGGCCTACTAACTGTGGTTGCCACTCATTACAGTTGTCCTCCGCTGAACAAAGCAATGCCGCCTGTTTAGTCCTGTTACCAATTTTGAACTGCATTTAGCCTACTTTATTATTTGGGCCTATATCTGTGTTTCCTCCTCATCCTGCCCATTGCCCAGCCACTGCTAGATGAGTCTGCTGGTACATTGACCCAGACCACTACATTCCCCTTGCACTCTACACAGCCAGAATCTGACCCTGCTGAAAGTCAGGTTCCCCTTCCCGCATACTATACCACCTTACACGGGGACAAAGAGGAAGGTGCAGATGAAAGTGCAGGTTCCTTCATCAGGTGGGGGGCATACTCGTTGGCGACGTCACTGGCACAGGGCCCCCTCGTATTACACAAAAGTGTCTCTGCCGGTGAGAGGCGCCCCCGCCGTCAAACACACCGGCATACTTTGAGGGACCCTGTGCCAGTGCTAATGCGAACGAGTGCCCCCCCCCCCCTGCTTGCTCAGGATCACAGCACTTGCAAAGTTTAAATACTTACCTCTCCCTGCTCCACCGCCGTGACGTAGTCTGCGTTTCCTGGGCCCACGAAAAACTTGAACCAGCCCTAGCCCCCCACAACTCTACCCAAATGACCCCCAATTTTCAATGACTAACTACTATTATAAAGTAAATTAAGATTGACAAGCTTAAGTAACAAGAATTGATGTTTTTGACATTAAAATGGGCACTGTTTTCCTGTCCTCCACTCACTGCCGACTTTGATTCCCCATTGACTTACATTGGGTTTCGTGTTTCGGTCGATCCCCGTCTTTTCGCAATAATCGGCCGATTTCACCCGACCCGACTTTTGACAAAGTCAACTTGACGACTTTTTGCGAAACCCGACTCGATCCGAAAAAAGGAAAAGTCGCTTAACCCTAATCAGGGCCAGTAAAAAAAATTGTGACCAACTTACAGATGAAATATGTACACCTAGGTTGCCAACTTCCCTGCAACCTGGGCTCCTTAGTTTTCTGATGGCTGTTCACGGTTTGAGAAGGAAGGACAGGCACCCACAAAATGACCCTTTTCACCACATAAAAACATTCCTCCTTTATGCTGAATGTTGGACCAAAACAACAAGTTGCCTGCACCAACTGCATGGGTTCCTGTTATGATACGGTGGTTTAGGAGCAACATGGAACAAGCTCTGAAGGAAGTGGTAACTGTACTGACCGCAGTCCCTAAGCTTAACACAACACTAGAAGTAGCCGTGGAATGCTCCTAACGCTCCCTAGGCATCTCGTCACAGCCTAAGAGCTAACTACCCCTAAAGAAAGAAGCAGGAAAGCTATCTTGCCTCAGAGAAAATCCCCAAAGGATAGATTAGCCCCCCACAAATAATGACTGTGAGTGGAGAGGAAAAAGACATACACAGAATGAAACCAGGATGAGCACAGGAGGCCAGTCTAGCTAAATAGATAGGACAGGATGGAATACTGTGCGGTCAGTATAAAACACTACAAAAATCCACGCAGAGTTTACAAAAAATCTCCACACCTGACTAAAGGTGTGGAGGGCAAATCTGCCTCCCAGAGCTTCCAGCAAGACAGAATAAATTCACACTGATAAGCTGGACAAACATAGAAAGCACAGAATGGATAAGTCCACAAACTATGGACAGAAAAGAGCAAGCAAAAACTTAGCTTTGATGAACTGGTCAGGATAACAGGGAACTCCAAAGAGATGTGAATCCAACCAGGAACCAATTACAAGAGGCACTGGCTGAAGGACAGAGCAGACATAAATAGCCGAGCAGAAAAGACGATCAGTGGAAGCAGCTGAAGACAGGTAACTCCAAGGAGCAGCCATACCACTTGAAACCACAAGAGGGAGCCCAAGAGCAGAACTCACAAAAGTGCTAATTACAACCACCGGAGGGAGCCCAAGAGCGGAATTCACAACAGTACCCCCCCCTTGAGGAGGGGTCACCGAACCCTCACCAGAGCCCCCAGGCCGATCAGGACGAGCCAAGTGAAAAGCACGAACCAAATTGGTGGCATGGACATCGGAGGCAACAACCCAAGAATTATCCTCCTGACCATAACCCTTCCACTTGACAAGATACTGAAGCCTCCGCCTCAAAAAACGAGAATCCAAAATCTTCTCAACCTCATATTCCAACTCTCCCTCAACCAACACTGGGGCAGAAGGGTCAACCGAGGGAACAACGGGCACCACATATCTCCGCAACAAAGATCTATGGAAAACATTATGAATGGCAAAAGAAGCTGGAAGAGCCAAACAAAAAGACACCGGATTAATAATTTCAGAAATTTTATAAGGACCAATAAACCAAGGCTTAAACTTAGGAGACAAAACCTTCATAGGAACATGACGAGAAGACAACCAAACCAAATCCCCCACACGAAGCCGGGGACAAACACACCGACGACGGTTAGCAACACGTTGAGCCCTTTCCTGAGACAACGTCAAATTGTCCACCACATGAGTCCAAATCTGCTGCAGCCTGTCCACCACAGAATCAACACCAGGACAATCAGAAGGCTCAACCTGCCCAGAAGAAAAGCGAGGATGAAAACCAAAATTACAAAAGAAAGGTGAAACCAAAGTAGCCGAACTAGCCCGATTATTAAGGGCAAACTCAGCCAACGGCAAGAAAGACACCCAATCATCCTGATCAGCAGACACAAAGCATCTCAAATAGGTCTCCAAGGTCTGATTAGTTCGCTCAGTTTGGCCATTAGTCTAAGGATGAAACGCCGAAGAAAAAGACAAATCAATGCCCATCCTAGCACAAAAGGCCCGCCAAAATCTAGAGACAAACTGAGAACCTCTGTCAGACACAATATTCTCCGGAATGCCATGCAAACGAACCACATGCTGAAAAAACAATGGAACCAGATCTGAGGAGGAAGGCAACTTAGGCAAAGGTACCAGATGGACCATTTTAGAGAACCGGTCACAAACAACCCAGATAACAGACATCTTCTGGGAAACAGGAAGATCCGAAATAAAATCCATGGAAATATGCGTCCAGGGCCTCTCGGGGACCGGCAAAGGCAAAAGCCACGCACTAGCGCGGGAACAGCAAGGCTTGGCCCGGGCACAAGTCCCACAGGACTGCACAAAAGCACGGACATCGCGACAAGGAAGGCCACCAAAAGGACCTAGCAACCAAATCTCTGGTACCAAAAATCCCAGGATGACCAGCCAACACTGAACAATGAACCTCAGAAATCACCTTACTCGTCCATCTATCAGGAACAAACAACTTCCCCACAGGACAGCGGTCAGGCCTATCAGCCTGAAATTCCTGAAGCACCCGCCGCAAATCAGGGAAGATGGCAGAAAGAATCACCCCTTCCTTAAGAATGCCAACCGGCTCAAGGACTCCAGGAAAATCAGGCGAAAAACTCCTAGAGAGGGCATCAGCCTTAACATTCTTAGATCCCGGAAGATACGAGACCACAAAATCAAAACGGGAGAAAAACAGAGGCCATCGAGCCTGTCTAGGATTCAGCCGCTTGGCCGACTCGAGGTAAACCAGATTCTTATGATCAGTCAAGACCACAACGCGGTGCTTAGCTCCCTCAAGCCAATGTCGCCACTCCTCAAACGCCCACTTCATAGCCAACAACTCCCGATTGCCGACATCATAATTGCGTTCCGCAGGCGAAAACTTTCTGGAAAAAAAAGCACACGGTTTCATCAAAGAACCATCAGACTCCCTCTGAGACAAAACGGCCCCTGCCCCACTCTCAGAAGCGTCGACCTCAACCTGAAAAGGAAGAGAAACATCCGGCTGACGCAACACAGGGGCATAAGTAAATCGGCGTTTAAGCTCCTGAAAGGCCTCAACAGCCGCAGAGGACCAATTCGTCACATCAGCGCCTTTCTTCGTCAAATCAGTAAGGGGCTTAACCACACTGGAAAAGTTGGCAATGAAACGGCGATAGAAATTAGCAAAGCCCAAAAATTTTTGAAGGCCCTTCACAGATGTGGGTTGAATCCAGTCATGAATAGCTTGAACCTTAATAGGATCCATTTCTATAGACGAGGGAGAAAAAATAAAACCCAAAAAAGAGACCTTCTGAACTCCGAATAGGCACTTAGACCCCTTCACAAACAAAGCATTATCACGAAGGATCTGGAACACCATCCTGACCTGCTTCACATGAGACTCCCAATCATCGGAAAAAATCAAAATATCATCCAAATAAACGACCATGAATTTATCAAGATAATTGCGGAAAATATCATGCATGAAAGACTGGAACACAGATGGAGCATTAGAGAGCCCAAATGGCATCACAAGGTATTCAAAATGGCCTTCGGGCGTATTAAATGCAGTTTTCCATTCGTCACCCTGTTTAATACGAACAAGATTATATGCCCCTCGGAGGTCAATCTTAGTAAACCAACTAGCCCCCTTAATCTGAGCAAACAAATCACCATAACATCTTTAAGGGCTTCAGAAAGACCTTTTCTGAAAATAGCAGCCAGGGCCTCCTCATTCCATTTAGTGAGCACAGACCATTTTCTAAATTTATGGCAGTATAATTCTGCCGCTTCCTGACCTTGACACAAGGCCAACAGGGTTTTCTCTGCATGATCCACAGAATTAGGTTCGTCATACAATAATCCGAGCGCTTGAAAAAATGCGTCTACATTCAATATTGCCGGATCCCCTGTTTCAAGAGAAAAAGCCCAGTCTTGAGGGTCACCACGCAGCAAGGATATGATGATTTTCACTTGCTGAATGGGATCACCTGAAGAACGGGGTTTCAAAGCAAAAAACAATTTGCAGTTATTTTTAAAGTTCAAAAACTTGGATCTTACACTTGCGGTGGACACCGCGTGTATTCTAGTTTCATATACCAGTGGGCAGACTCCACTGTGCTTTGTGGCCCACAATTTTTCCAGGGCCTGTTGTCTTAGATGCAATTATCTCTTTAATTGGGGGCTCTATCAGGACTTACAACTATCTCTAGTACACTGATGAAGGTCCTATATTGACCGAAACGTTTGATTACTGTATGTAAATAAACCCCCGTTTGCATCACGATATCTTGGAGTGTGCTAGTCACTTGCACTACAAAAACTTGGATCTGTCCCCAAAAAACAAATCAGGAGCAGGAATTCTAGGCTCTAAAGCCGAAGTCTGGACAACGTAGTCCTGGATACTCTGTACTCGTGCAGCAAGTTGATCCACACGAGAAAACAAACCCTGAACATCCATGCCAGAGCATAAATCCTGAACCACCCAGATATCAAGAGGAAAAAAAAAATAAACCAGAGCACAGAAAAAAAAATGGTTCAGAACTTTCTTTTCTGAACCATTTGGACAAACATAGAAAGCACAGAATGGATAAGTCCACAAACTATGGACAGAAAAGAGCAAGCAAAAACTTAGCTTTGATGAACTGGTCAGGATAACAGGGAACTCCAAAGAGATGTGAATCCAACCAGGAACCAATTACAAGTGGCACTGGCTGAAGGACAGAGCAGACATAAATAGCCGAGCAGAAAAGAGGATCAGTGGAAGCAGCTGAAGACAGGTAACTCCAAGGAGCAGCCATACCACTTGAAACCACAAGAGGGAGCCCAAGAGCAGAACTCACAAAAGTGCCACTTACAACCACCGGAGGGAGCCCAAGAGCGGAATTCACAACAGGTTCCTCAGTTGACTCACACCTAGGTTCCCTTGACCCCGGACACCCCCCCCCCCCCCCCCAACAAATTGGAATGTCTCTTTATCTCTTTATGTATCTGGTGAAGACAGCGGTCCAAACGGATAGCCACAGACCAGGCCACCTCAAGCGAAATTGGAGTTTCATACAGAGCAAAGGTATTCTTTACCATTACAGATAGCCATTGACTGAACTGGCTACAGAGTGCTGGGCCACTCTACTTAGCATCTGTGGATCACTTCTGAAACTCGGAGCAATATTCCTCTGCTGACCGGTCTCCCTGCTGAAAGGGAGACTTAGTTGGGGTCGTTGTACATATGAACCAGTGCCTGAAAGAAATTCCTCAACTGTCCAAAGCGCAGGTTTGGAGGTCACACTAAAGGAGAGAAATTAAGATCCTCATACGTTGCTCCTGGGTTCCTGAGGATGTAAATTTAAAGTAAAACAACAAACTTGTCATGCCCCACAGAGAACTTGTTAGTCAAAGTGATCTTGGGCTCTGCCAGGGGTTGCCTGGGACCCGCGGTCCCTAAACCAGATGTGTTTGGGTGCTGCAAAACACCAGTGCTTAGGTCTGCCACCGCCAGGCTGAACTGCTGCAGTTGCCCTACCAAAGTAGTCACTGGATCCATAATGAAAAGAAATGGTTTGGGCCAATGTTAATGTTACAGCACTGTTGCAGGAAATCCCAAGGCTTGGGGCTCTTCCACTATCCCTAAAACTAGGGGAGCTTAAGCTATCCCTGCTCCCTGGATTACTTCTGATGGTGAAGATGCTAGGGCACCATGCCTTGCTGAGCTCCTAAATCTGCCCTTATCTGTCCTCTTCCCCCATTGAAAAAAATGGTTTGGGCCAATGTTAATGTTACAGCACTGTTGCAGGAAATCCCAGGGCTAGGATCTCCTTCACTATCCCTAAAACTAGAGGAGCTTAAGCTATCACCGCTCCCCGGATTACTTCTGATGGTGAAGACACCAGGGCACCATGCCTTGCTGAGCACCTAAATCTGCCCTTATCGGTACTCTCCCCCCACCCAGGGAAGTGGGGAGCTATAGTGTATAAGAATACACAAACCAGATTAACTAGGGTAGACTTAAAGGGATAAATCAAAATAACAATCATACAAATATGCACTCACAAACAACAGAGTGGAACACGGGAAGTTAAGGAAGGAAAAAACAAAATAGGAGAGGATGAGGATATGCACATAGACAAATCACCAAGCAACAGTCTTCTGAACAAAACTCCAAAGGCCTCATCTAATCAACACCTCCAACTCCAGAACCAGGCAGTATGAAACTAACGCTGGCAATCCCTGATCGTCAGAGGCGAGTATATATAGCAAAGGGGAGTGGCCAACACTGAACAGCTGAGACCATCAAAACAGGAAAGCTCTAGGTGCTCTCAACTGAAAAGTTTAACCCATGCACTGCTAACAGAAACCTGCACTGTTTAATATGATGGTGAAGTGCTTCTAATCAGTGCAGGAGTATGTGAAATCAGACACCACAGTCTTCTGGCCTCTCTCTGTCATGGTAAACCCGTGGTAGTGCCAACCATGTTCCTGCATGGTCAGACATAGCCGTATGTAATAGGATGTGATGCGAAGAATGAGAATCCTCATCACTGTGCAGCATTTGTGTATAAGCACAGCCATCTACTGTCCAAAAGGGATCCTGCAGAACCTACCAGAAGAGGGATAGTTTCAGGAGGAACGAGTTTAGATGGGGCACCGAGTCAGGTGACCGTGATGACAGTTCCCTGGTATAAGAAGCCAGCGTGGCAAGGCGGGAGTAAATTTGGTGCCAACAAGAGGGACAGTCAGGGCGTGTGTCGAGGAAGAAGCTGAGAGTGCCAGGTGCCAGGACGTCACAGGAAGCTTGAGTCAGCGAGTTGTGGAAGCAGAATCCTGACGACGAAAGTCAAGGTTTGGTAACCAGGCCACACCGAGCAGCATCCAGGAACCAGACCTGCACCAAGCAAGTTCCAGAATTCAGACAACGCCCCTCAAGGCCCAAGGACCAGATCTGTGTCAGTCAAGACCTGGAGCTCAGATGACACCAGTCAAGAGCCGAGGCTCAAGCCCTCATCCCACGGGTACAAGAGACATCCATCACTGGTCAGGCATCAAACATTCATTGGGAATCACAGCTTGGGGATGGACGCCAGCAGTAGTGAACAGGAGGCATGAGTGAACCAGGCTGTTGCTTGCAGCACTCCCATGTTTTACAGGGGTTGGCCTGGGGTAGCACAGCGTACAGGACGAGCCCAGGTCGATGCGAGAGAGACCCAGCAAGTTTTGCTAGACTTTGTCAGAAGGACTTGCAGCCTAGCGGGAAGGACCGGAGACCCCAGCTAGCGCCTGTGCTAGAAGAACAGAACAGTGACTTTCATATTCCTATGACTACTACCCGTGTTAGGGAGTTGTAAGGTTAAATAACAAAAGAGTGTTATAACAGTTATACTGAACCTGAGAATTCATTGTATATCTGATATAGTATATTGCATGCTGTAATTATTCGGCTTTACACTATTTACCGTTGCTACATTTACCCCATTTTCCTACCAACCTAGAGAAACAAACAGTTTAATTAGATACTTCCGAGTTATCCCTGCCTGCGTGTTGTATCTGTTCAACTGCTTGCATATGCCTATAATATGCCTAGGACACAGCAGGGGCACATTTATAAGATTATCTCAACACAAGAAAAAATATTTTAACACATCTAATTGTGAAACTGTCATGATCCAGGTCAGAGTTTGCTTTCTGTTTCTCCTACTCCGGCCTGGTCATGGTGGAGTTAACTATTTCTGCCTCTCTTTGATTTGGGAACGGCTACTTCTTGGTGCTTGTTCTGGCAACTGGTGTCAGTGATAGGTTTGGGCTTGCATGGGGCTGCTAACCTGTTAAACCCCAGTGTTCGTTTTGCCTCTGACCTCCCTTACCAGTGTCTGACCTGTCTCCTGTACGTGACCTAGTGTGACTCTGGTGTGTATCCCCTCCGTGTTTGACTCGGCTTGAACTCTGACTTCGCCTCCTGTCTCCTGTCTTTGCAACCACACGTCTTTTGACCTACTGGCTTACTCTGACTCCGTTCTCTGTCACATGTCTCCGGTACCTTTGCTCCTGGCTGGTTCTGACCCTCGGCTTGTAGTTGACCACGAGTTCTGTTTTCCTCTTTAAACTACCGACCCTTACTGACTTGGCTCGTTTTGACCACTCTCTGTCACCACCTGTTGGCGCGGTGCAGTGTGCACTGTTCTGCGGTGCATCTTTTTCTCTCACGCCCTCCCCCTAGTGAAGTCTGCACATACCTGCATTGCTGCACCGTAACAGAATCTTATTTTTATTCCAAGATCTGTTCATTGAAATGTACCATGAGGCACACAATGTTTCCAGGGCTAAGGGGTTCAAGCAGACTCTTGTTATAAATTTATAAATGCTGCATAACTTGTAATAGTACTGTCTCCGTGTTTGCAATGACATCAAAATGTAATATTCCATACTCTGCACAAAATGTCCTACATATGGACATGAATAAATTTAGGGAATGGGCAGTAAAATGGCAGATGTCGTTAAATGCGGTTACATTATTATGCATGTTAGGTTTAAAAATATGCATGTTATTTTTAATAATGGCTGAAGACATAAAATTAATCTCAGATTTAACTATATAATGCATTTCCAATTGACTGTATTGTGAACTAACATGATACTGTCATTTAAAAAGGAAGGGATAGAGAGAAATACAGTATTGGTTTCATACAAGACTACAGAGAATAACTTTGGGTTAGATAGAAGCTCCAACAATCATTTGGTGGCTAGGTGCTTTACTGGCAGCCTAAGCCCATTCCTTCCCATTGAACTAGCCAAAGACAACTCTTTTTTGACCCACAGAGCACACAGAGCAGAAAAATCAAGATTGGAGAGTCTTAGGCTGCCGTCACACTAGCAGTATTTGGTCAGTATTTTACATCAGTATTTGTAAGCCAAAACCAGGAGTGGAACAATTAGAGGAAAATTATAATACAAACATATGCATAACTTCTGCATTTATCACCCACTCCTAGTTTTGGCTTACAAATACTGATGTAAAATACTGACCAAATACTGCTAGTGTGACGGCAGCCTTATACTACAAATTATATAGAATACGATCTGTCAAATTTAATAAAGGGGTTGTCCACTACTTGTACAACCCCTTCTCATTCCTCGTATTTGGATATTTGAATCACACTTACAGGTGCTTCTCACAAAATTAGAATATCATCAAAAAGTTAATTTATTTCAGTTCTTCAATACAAAAAGTGAAACTCATAAATTGTATAGAGTCATTACAAACAGTGATCTATTTCAATTGTTTATTTGTTAATGTTGATGGTTATGGCTTACAGCCAGTGAAAACCCATAAGTCATTATCTCAGTAAATTAAAAAACTTTATAACACCAGCTTGGAAAATGATTTTAAAATCCGAAATGTTGACCTACTGAAATGTATGCTCAATAAATGCACTCAATACTTGGTTGGGGCTCCTTTTGCATCAATTACTGCATCAATGCAGCATGGCATTGTGGTGATCGCCTGTGGCACTGCTGAGGTGTTATGGAAGCCCAGGTTGTTTTGATAGAAGCCTTCAGCTCATCTGCATTGTTGTGTCTTGTGCCTCTCATCTTCCTCTTGACAATACTCCATAGATTAAGGTCTGGAGCGTTTGACCAATTTCATCACAGTGAAACTGTTGTTTTTAAATAAGGTATTGGTACATTTGGCAGTGTGAACAGGCACCAAGTCCTGCTGGAAGCATAAAGTGCTCTAAAATTTCCTGGTAGGCAGCTGCGCTGACTTTGGTCTTGATAAAGCACAGTGGACCTACACCAGCAGATGACATGGCTCCCCAAACCATCACTGATTGTGGAAACGTCACACTAGACCTCAAGCAGCTTGGATTGTGTGCCTCTCCACTCTTCCTCCAGACTCTGGGATCTTGATTTCCAAATGAAATGCAAAATTTACTTTCACCTGAAAACATCTTGGACCACTGAGCAACAGTCCAGTTCTTTTTTCTCCTTGGCTCAGGTAAGATGCTTCTGGCGTTGTCTATTGGTCATGAGTGGCTTGAAACAAGGAATTCGACACTTGTAGCCCATGTCCTGGATACGTTTGTCTGTAGTGGCTCTTGAAGCAATGACTCCAGCAGCAGTCTACTCTCCCCCAAATTTTTAAATGGTCTTTTCTTAACAATCCTTTCAAAGTTGCGGTTATCCCGGTTGCTTGTGTACCTTTTTCTACCACACTTTTTCCTACAACTCAACCTTCCATTAATGTGATTGGATACAGCACTATGTGAGCAGCCAGCTTATTTAGCAACGACCTTTTGTGGCTTACCCTCCTTCTGGTGTGTGTCAATGACTGCCTTCTGGACATCTGTCAAGTCAGCAGTCTTTCCAATAATTGTGAAACAGACTAAGGAACTAGTGATGAGCGAGTATACTCGTTGCTCGGGTTTTCTTGAGCACGTTTGGGTGGTATTTTTGGCTGCTCAGAGAATTAGTTTTTGTTGACACAGCTGCATGATTTACAGCTACTAGCCAGACTGAGTACATGTGGGGGTTGCCTGGTTGCTAGGGAATCCCCACATGTAATCAAGCTGTCTAGTAGCCGTAAATCATGCAGCTGCGGCAAGTAAAACTAAATCTCTGAGCAGTCACAAATACTCGGAGACCACCCGAGCGTGCTCATAAAAACTCGAGCAACGAGTATACTCGCTCATCACTATAAGGGACCTTTTTAAACGCTTAGGAATCCTTAGCAGGTGTTTTTTGTTAATTATTCTAATTTAACAGAAATAAACACTTCAATAAATCACTCTGTTTGTAATGACTCTATATAATATGTGAGTTTTACTTTTTGTGTTGAAGAACTGAAATAAATTAACTTTTTGATGATATTCTAATTTTGTGAGAAGCCCCTGTATATTTCCTTTTGGTGTCGGCACCGTTCCAGTAGTGTCTGCACTCGAGTTCTCGGGGTTCACATGAGGTTATGTCATGTGAGCCCTGTGCCCAATCAGTGCCAGCTTCACTGTCCCCGCCTTCAGACAAAACAAACATGCAGAGTAAGTCAGAGCAGTTGCAGCCCTGACTTCCTGTTGATGTTCAATGCGTCCAAAGGTGGGGACAGTGAAGCTGACGCTGATTCCATGTCAGTGCTCGTATGACGTAACAATCTCACGAAAGTCCCAGTAACGTGAGTGCAGACACCGCTTGAACAGCGCCAGCATCAGAGATTAGAATAAAAGCATTTTTATTTTAATGGTTCCAAGCTTGAGGAGTGAGAAAACCCTGTTGTTAAACCCTGGACACTTTATAGAAGAATGACAGGGTTGGCACAAAGGGCAAAACATCACAAAATTTGGGGGGTAAACAATCATTTTGCAAAATTTTGTATTTTTTTATGGCAAAAGAGTGTCATGGAGGGATGAATTTCCCCTATTGTGGCTGTCAGGGGATGTGGTCTCTTTCTTCAAAAAAATCTGCTAGGTTGCATCACACGTTGTGTTATATATAGGTAAACTTTTACAGTATTTTCTGATGTATACCTCCGTTGCCCATTGACTTTGGTGTTAAAAAAAAAGCATACACCGCACAATCTACTTTTTTATTAAACGCCTTTTTTCTAGAATAGTTTAGTTGAGTACACAATTCTTGTATTCAGCAATAAAAAAAAATCCTAGTGGAAGTGTGGAGATATGCGGAAAAGCTGTTGCTGATGTGTTACAACTTATGACCAAGTGATGAAGCATTTTTATCGGTGAGGGATGCTGCAATATTTCTTTCTGTCATTTTGGGAAAGATAAGCATACCAATGTATACGGCCATTACGGAGGTCAAAAGAACACTTTTTTGGCCTCTATGACGTGAATGAGGGCCTATGGATGCACTTGACTTAAACGGTAAGAGTTTTTCCACTATATATGAAGAGTGACCACCCCTTTATTAAGAGCACAAAGTTAGAAGCAGACTGGCCTAGTACAGGTTTTAGCCAGCAGAGAGCAATACCATACGACCCAAACATACTGTAAGGAACCGCAATTACCCTATGTCACAGGATTGCACAGACAAGAGGCAGATGTTGGCTGCTGAAGGGTTTATGTTGTATATATCAGTAATACAATGTGACAGATAGGATCCAGATACAGTATTAAAAAGGTTTTATTATGTCTATGGATAACCAGAAATAATTCCTGATCGCGGGTTGTAATTTATTATATCAATCTCCTCTTACCTCATGGCTAATAAATAACATCATCCAAGAGCTGCTGCTGCTCCTTGCAGCTGGCAGATAAATCCAAACTGTGCCAACCAGACACAGATGCTTTAAGGTGATGCAAATAAAATTCTGAACCCAGTGCTCCACCATAGTTGTAGTAGAATCGTTTTAAAGTGACCTTATCATGGCCCAATAGCTAGCATATGTAAGATGTGTGTAACGCCCACAGGGTGGGACAAGGTATAGTGGACTCACTAGACCACTGATGGTGCAGTGGCGGCTGTATACCCGATACTCAAAAGACAGGAGAGTGGATCTCATAAAGTAAAAGCTATTTATTAACAAAGTAAAAACAAAAAGGCAAACTGAGTCAGAGGGAAAGAACCTCTGGATCATAACACTGTACCACGTAGTGGAGCACCGGGCTAGGTGTACCCCTATACAGGGATTCCCCCGTCACAACACCAGGTGGCCTGAATGCCACGAAACCAGGATCAGAGGACGACCCCTACTGAAAATCTAGCAACACAGTAGAATACTTGGGCCTGCTGGTGGAGAGAATCCCAGGAGCTCCATGAAGTCCAGATTGGAAGACCGGTTGATCCCACCGGTAGCTGGGTCAGGAGGGTTCCGTGAAAAGAGGCAAGACAACTTGGAGTGGGAACCGGAGAGACCAGAGGAGTCCAGGATGGGAATCGCCAAAAGAGGACTCTGTGAAAATAGAGGTATCATTAAGGTGCAGAGCACAGCAGAGTGTGGCCTGAAGCTGGGGCAACTATCCAGAGAATGAACACATTGCCCAGGCACCTCCCATAAGGGGAGGGTGCTTTTTATGCACAGAGCATCATGACACAGACAGCCCTAATAGCGAACAGGTGTCCTGCTGTTTTAAGTATGTGCAGGAAGCGGGGCGCGGCTCCTAAGAGCATTTCCAGGATACTTGCCAAGAGGATGCAGGTTCTTAGCAGAGAAAGGAGCCGCTGAACTTCTGGAGCCATGGACAGGGTGAGCAAAGCTGTGTACTAGGCGCCGGCCTCCCTGCGCAGCGGAGACCGGACCTGCGGCTGAGGGCATGACAATGTGCATAGTATTGTCATTTAACAAGTACTTTTTCACCTACATAACGCCACCCTAAACTCTTTTTTGGCTGCCATTACCCATATACTGTTTGGGAGAATCTTAGACAAATTAAGAATCACATTACGAATCAAGTGGTTTTCACCAAGTAATTTACAGCTCTGGCAAAAATTAAGAGACCCCTGCAAAATTTTCAGTTTGTCTGATTTTTCTCTTTATAGGTATATTTTGAGTAAAATGTAAATTGTTCTTTTATTCTATAAACTACTGACAACATGTCTCCGAAGTTCCAAGCAATACATTTTGTATTTATTTTCTGAAAATGAGAAATGGTAAAAATAAAAAAAAAATGCATTGCTTGCAGACCTCAAATAATGCAAAAAAAAAAAAACAAGTTCATAATAATAAATTAGAAACAACAATACTAATGTTTTAACTGAGGAAAAGTTCAGAAATCGATATTTTGTGGAATAACCATGATTTTTAATCACAGGTTTCATGCGTCTTGGCATGCTTTCCACCAGTCTTTCACACTGCTTTTGGGTGACCTTATGCCACTCCTGGTACAAAAATGTAAGCAGTTCTTCTTTGTTTGATGGCTTCTTGATTACATTCCAGAGGTTTTCAATGGGGTTTAGGTCTGGAGTTTGGGCTGGACATGACAGGGATTTGATTTGGTAGTGCTTCATCCACACCTTGATTGACCTAGCTGTGTGGCATGGCGCAATGTCATAGTAACATAGTAACATAGTTAGTAAGGCCGAAAAAAGACATTTGTCCATCCAGTTCAGCCTATATTCCATCATAATAAATCCCCAGATCTACGTCCTTCTACAGAACCTAATTGTATGATACAATATTGTTCTGCTCCAGGAAGACATCCAGGCCTCTCTTGAACCCCTCGACTGAGTTCGCCATCACCACCTCCTCAGGCAAGCAATTCCAGATTCTCACTGCCCTAACAGTAAAGAATCCTCTTCTATGTTGGTGGAAAAACCTTCTCTCCTCCAGACGCAAAGAATGCCCCCTTGTGCCCGTCACCTTCCTTGGTATAAACAGATCCTCAGCGAGATATTTGTATTGTCCCCTTATATACTTATACATGGTTATTAGATCGCCCCTCAGTCGTCTTTTTTCTAGACTAAATAATGCTAATTTCGCTAATCTATCTGGGTATTGTAGTTCTCCCATCCCCTTTATTAATTTTGTTGCCCTCCTTTGTACTCTCTCTAGTTCCATTATATCCTTCCTGAGCACCGGTGCCCAAAACTGGACACAGTACTCCATGTGCGGTCTAACTAGGGATTTGTACAGAGGCAATATAATGCTCTCATCATGTGTATCCAGACCTCTTTTAATGCACCCCATGATCCTGTTTGCCTTGGCAGCTGCTGCCTGGCACTGGCTGCTCCAGGTAAGTTTATCATTAACTAGGATCCCCAAGTCCTTCTCCCTGTCAGATTTACCCAGTGGTTTCCCATTCAGTGTGTAATGGTGACATTGATTCCTTCTTCCCATGTGTATAACCTTACATTTATCATTGTTAAACCTCATCTGCCACCTTTCAGCCCAAGTTTCCAACTTATCCAGATCCATCTGTAGCAGAATACTATCTTCTCTTGTATTAACTGCTTTACATAGTTTTGTATCATCTGCAAATATCAATATTTTACTGTGTAAACCTTCTACCAGATCATTAATGAATATGTTGAAGAGAACAGGTCCCAATACTGACCCCTGCGGTACCCCACTGGTCACAGCGACCCAGTTAGAGACTATACCATTTATAACCACCCTCTGCTTTTTCTATCACTAAGCCAGTTACTAACCCATTTACACACAATTTCCCCCAGACCAAGCATTCTCATTTTGTGTACCAACCTCTTGTGCGGCACGGTATCAAACGCTTTGGAAAAATCGAGATATACCACGTCCAATGACTCACCGTGGTCCAGCCTATAGCTTACCTCTTCATAAAAGCTGATTAGATTGGTTTGACAGGAGCGATTTCTCATAAACCCATGCTGATATGGAGTTAAACAGTTATTCTCATTGAGATAATCCAGAATAACATCCCTCAGAAACCCTTCAAATATTTTACCAACAATAGAGGTTAGACTTACTGGCCTATAATTTCCAGGTTCACTTTTAGAGCCCTTTTTGAATATTGGCACCACATTTGCTATGCGCCAATCCTGCGGAACAGACCCTGTCGCTATAGAGTCCCTAAAAATAAGAAATAATGGTTTATCTATTACATTACTTAGTTCTCTTAGTACTCGTGGGTGTATGCCATCCGGACCCGGAGATTTATCTATTTTAATCTTATTTAGCCGGTTTCGCACCTCTTCTTGGGTTAGATTGGTGACCCTTAATATAGGGTTTTCATTGTTTCTTGGGATTTCACCTAGCATTTCATTTTCCACCGTGAATACCGTGGAGAAGAAGGTGTTTAATATGTTAGCTTTTTCCTCGTCATCTACAACCATTCTTTCCTCACTATTTTTTAAGGTGCCTACATTTTCAGTTTTTATTCTTTTACTATTGATATAGTTGAAGAACAGTTTGGGATTAGTTTTACTCTCCTTAGCAATGTGCTTCTCTGTTTCCTTTTTGGCAGCTTTAATTAGTTTTTTACATAAAGTATTTTTCTCCCTATAGTTTTTTAGAGCTTCAATGGTGCCATCCTGCTTTAGTAGTGCAAATGCTTTCTTTTTACTGTTAATTGCCTGTCTTACTTCTTTGTTTAGCCACATTGGGTTTTTCCTATTTCTAGTCCTTTTATTCCCACAAGGTATAAACCGCTTACACTGCCTATTTAGGATGTTCTTAAACATTTCCCATTTATTATCTGTATTCTTATTTCTGAGGATATTGTCCCAGTCTACCAGATTAAGGGCATCTCTAAGCTGGTCAAACTTTGCCTTCCTAAAGTTCAGTGTTTTTGTGACTCCCTGACAAGTCCCCCTAGTGAAAGACAGGTGAAACTGTACAATATTGTGGTCGCTATTTCCTAGATGCCCGACCACCTGCAGATTTGTTATTCTGTCAGGTCTATTAGATAGTATTAGGTCTAAAAGTGCTGCTCCTCTGGTTGGATTCTGCACCAATTGTGAAAGATAATTTTTCTTGGTTATTAGCAGAAACCTGTTGCCTTTATGGGTTTCACAGGTTTCTGTTTCCCAGTTAATATCCGGGTAGTTAAAGTCCCCCATAACCAGGACCTCATTATGGGTTGCAGCTTCATCTATCTGCTTTAGAAGTAGACTTTCCATGGTTTCTGTTATATTTGGGGGTTTGTAACAGACCCCAATGAGAATTTTGTTACCATTTTTCCCTCCATGAATTTCGACCCATATGGACTCGACATCCTCATTTCCTTCGCTAATATCCTCCCTTAAAGTGGACTTTAGACAAGACTTTACATAGAGACAAACCCCTCCTCCTCTCCGAATTTTACGATCCTTTCTAAACAGACTGTAACCCTGTAAGTTAACTGCCCAGTCATAGCTTTCATCTAACCATGTCTCGGTTATTCCCACTATGTCAAAGTTACCTGTAGATATTTCTGCTTCTAGTTCTTCCATCTTGTTTGTCAGGCTTCTGGCGTTTGCGAGCATGCAGTTTAGAGGATTTTGTTTTGTTCCAATCTCCTAGCTGTGGATTGTTTTAGAAATGTTCTTACCTCCCTTCTGAGTATGTTTTCCTGGATCTTCTTTGTTCAAGTCTAATGTTTTTCTTCCCGTCCCCTCTTCTTCTAGTTTAACGCCCTCCTGATGAGTGTAGCGAGTCTTCTGGCGAATGTGTGTTTCCCAGGTTTGTTGAGGTGTAGTCCGTCTCTGGCGAGGAGTCCATCGTACAAGTAATTCACACCGTGGTCCAGGAATCCGAATCCTTGTTGTCTGCACCATCGTCTTAGCCAGTTGTTTGCATCAAGGATCCTGTTCCATCTCCTGGTGCCATGCCCGTCTACTGGAAGGATAGAAGAAAAAACTACCTGTGCATCCAGTTCCTTTACTTTCTTCCCCAACTCTTCAAAGTCTTTGCAGATTGTCGGTAGGTCCTTCCTTGCCGTGTCATTGGTGCCAACATGTATCAGAAGAAATGGGTGGACGTCCTTGGAGCTGAAGAGCTTTGGTATCCTATCGGTCACATCCTTGATCATCGCACCTGGAAGGCAGCATACTTCTCTTGCAGTTATGTCCGGTCTGCAGATGGCTGCTTCTGTGCCTCTCAGTAGTGAGTCTCCCACCACCACCACTCTTCGTTGCTTCTTGGCTGTACTTTTTGCTGTCACTTGTTGCTGTGTGCCCTTTTCTTTTTTGCTTGCTGGTATTGCTTCATCCTTAGGTGTGCCATCTTCATCCTCTACAAAGATTTGATATCGGTTCTTCAGTTGTGTGGTTGGTGATTTCTCCATGGTCTTCTTGCTTCTTTTGGTCACATGCTTCCACTCATCTGCTTTTGGAGGTTCTCTGACACTTTTTTCACCTTCTGTGACCAGTAGAGATGCTTCTGTTCTGTCTAGAAAGTCTTCATTCTCTTTGATGAGTTTCAAAGTTGCTATTCTTTCTTCCAGACCCCGCACCTTTTCTTCTAAAAGGGCCACTAGTCTACACTTCTGACAGGTGAAATTTAATTCTTCTTCTGGTCGATCTGTGAACATGTAGCACATGCTGCAGCTCACCATGTAGGTTGTCACATCTGCCATGTTGCTCCTATATCCTGCTGACTTGCTGTGTGTTTTCCTTCTTGTGTAATCTACTCAGCCAAGCTCTCTTGCAATAATGTCCTACAGGCAAAAATTTGCGCGCCGTAAGGCACGCGGTTTGGTGATTCTTTCCAAGCAGCTGGTCCCGGCTGTACCCAACGATCTTCTAGCTTAGGGAGACTCTTCGCTTTTCCCAGAAGGCACCTGGAATATGCAAATTAGCCTCCTCAAGCTGGTTTTTCCTGCTGGAAAAACCAGTCTTCAGAGTTGGGGAACATTGCCTGAGCAGAAGGAATAAACTGTTTTTTTCCAGGATAACCTTGTATGTGGCTTGATTCATACGTCCTTCGCAAAGACTAACCTGCCCAATTCCAGCCTTGCTGAAGCATCCCCAGATCATCACCGATCCTCCACCAAATTTCACAGTGGGGTTTACCCCAACATTTGGGGTGTCAGCGTACTCAGGACAAATTGGACAACAACTTTTGGGTTCCAATTTCTCTTGTTACCCTTGGGAAAATAAAAATATGGGGGGCTAAAAAAACATTTTTGTGGGAAAAAAACATTTTTGTGGGAAAAAATGATTTTTTATTTTCACGGCTCTGCGTTATAAACTGTAGTGAAACACTTGGGGGGTTCAAATTTCTCACAACACATCTAGATAAGTTCCTTGGGGGGTCTAGTTTCAAATATGGGGTCACTTGTGGGGGGTTTCTACTGTTTAGGTACATTAGGGGCTCTGCAAATGCAACGTGACGCCTGCAGACCAATCCATCTAAGTCTGCATTCCAAATGGCGCTCCTTCCCTTCCGAGCTCTGCCATGTGCCCAAACTGTGGTTCCCCCCACATATGGGGTATCAGCGTACTCAGGTCAAATTGGACAACAACTTTTGGGGTCCAATTTCCCCTGTTACCCTTGGGAAAATACAAAACTGGGAGCCAAAAAATAATTTTTGTGGGAAAAAACATAATTTTTATTTTCACGGCTATGCGTTATAAACTGTATGGAAAAACTTGGGGGTTAAAAGCTCTCACAACACATCTAGATAAGTTCCTTAGGGGGTCTACTTTCCATAATGGTGTCACTTTTGGGGGGTTTCAATGTTTAGGCACATCAGTGGCTCTCCAAACGCAACATGGCGTCCATCTCAATTCCTGTCAATTTTGCATTGAAAAGTCAAACAGCGCTCCTTCCCTTCCGAGCTCTGCCATGCGTCCAAACAGTGGTTTACCCCCACATCTGGGGTATCAGCGTACTCAGGACAAATTGCACAACAACGTTTGGAGTCCAATTTCTTCTCTTACCCTTGGGAAAATAAAAAATTGGGGGCGAAAATATCATGTTTGTGAAAAAATATGATTTTTTACTTTTACGGCTCTGCATTATAAACTTCTGTGAAGCACTTGTTGGGTCAAAGTGCTCACCACACATCTAGATAAGTTCCTTAGGGGGTCTACTTTCCAAAATGATGTCACTTGTGGGAGGTTTCAATGTTTAAGCACATCAGTGGCTCTCCAAACGCAACATGGTGTCCCATCTCAAGTCCTGTCAATTTTGCATTGAAAAGTCAAACGGCGCTCCTTCCCTTCCGAGCTCTGCCATGCACCCAAACAGTGGTTTACCCCCGCATATGGGGTATCAGCGCACTTAGCACAAATTGTCCAACAACTTTTGTGGTCCAATTTCTTCTCTTACCCTTGGGAAAATAAAAAATTGGGGGCAAAAAGATAATTTTTGTGAAAAAATATGATTTTTTATTTTTATGGCTCTGCATTTTAAACTTCTGTGAAGCACTTGGTGTGTCAAAGTGCTCACCACACATCTAGATAAGTTCCTTAGGGGGTCTACTTTCAAAAATGGTGTCACTTGTGGGGGATTTCAATGTTTAGGCACATCAGGGGCTCTCCAAACGCAACATGGCGTCCCATCTCAATTACAGTCAATTTTGCATTGAAAAGTCAAATAGCGCTCCTTCCCTTCCAAGCTCTGCCATGCACCCAAACAGAGGTTTACCCCCACATATCGGGTATCGGCGTACTCAGGACAAATTGTACGACAACTTTTGTGGTCCATTTGCTCCTGTTACCCTTGGTAAAATAAATCAAATTGGAGCTGAAGTAAATTTTGTGTGAAAAAAAGTTAAATGTTCATTTTTATTTCAACATTCCAAAAATTCCTGTGAAGGGTTAAGAAACTTCTTGAATGCGGTTTTGAGCACCTTCAGGGGTGCAGTTTTTAGAATGGTGTCACACATGGTTATTTTCTATCATATAGACCCCTCAAAATGACTTCAAATTAGATGTGGTCCCTAAAAAAAAAAATGGTGTTGTAAAAATGAGAAATTGCTGGCCAACTGTTAACCCTTATAACTCCCTAACAAAAAAAATATTTTGGTTCCAAAATTGTGCTGATGTAAAGTAGACATGTGGGAAATGTTACATATTAAGTATTTTGTGAGACATATCTCTGTGATTTGAAAGCATAAAAATTCAAAGTTGGAAAATTGCAGAATTTTCTAAATTTTCGCCAAATTTCCGTTTTTTCACAAATAAACGCAAGTCTTATCGAAGAAATTTTACCACTATCATGAAGTACAATAAGTCATGAGAAAACAATGTCAGAATCATCAGGATCCGTTGAAGCATTCCAGAGTTATAACCTCATAAAGGGACAGTGGTCAGAATTGTAAAAATTTGCCCGGTCATTAACGTGCAAACCACCATTGGGGCTTAAGGGGTTAAGGTCAAAATAGGCTGGGTTATGAATGGGGTTAATGGGCCAGGATGGGGCGATGGACACAAGACCCTCAGTGGTTAGTACTGCAGCCTTGCAGCGCTGGAGTCTTGGGTTCAAATCCCACCAAGGACAACATCTGCAAGTAGTTTGTATGTTCTCCCCGTGTTTGCATGGGTTTCCTCCGGGTTCTCCGGTTTCCTCCCACATTCCAAATACATACTGATAGGGAATCTAGATTGTGCGCCCCATCGGGGACAGTGATGATAAATGTGTGAAAACTATAAAGCGCTGCAGAATATGTTAGGGCTATATAGAAATAGATTATTATTATTATTATATGGGAGCATGATGGAGACACATGGGGGCCAGGATGGGGGTCATTATTACAAGAAGGTGCCAGGATATGGGACATTATTACTGTTGGTGCTAATTAAGGGATAAAATTACTGCTGTGGTATATTTTATTTTTGAGATTACTGTTTTCAATGGGGGGTTCTGTTATTGTGCAGGCTGACTGTCATTTTTTTTCTTCATCTGGCATAGTGTAGAAGTTGGGGAAACATTGGGGAATGCGTTCTGGAAGTGGGCTCTGGATAACTGTTATTTTCTGCAGAGAAGAGTTCTGGGTGGAAGAAGTGATGGCGGTCTGTGCTGGATAAAGATGAAAAGCGAAGATGAATATCTTTAACTAGATGGTGGCCCGATTCTAACGCATCGGGTATTCTAGAATATGCATGGCCATGTAGTATATTGCTCAGCCCACGTAGTATATTGCCCAGCCACGTAGTATATTGCCCAGCCACGTAGTATATTGCCCATCCACGTAGTATATTGCCCAGCCACGTAGTATATTGCCCAGCCACGTAGTATATTGCCCAGTTACGTAGTATATTGCCCAGTTACGTAGTATATTGCCCAGTGATGTAGTATATTGCCCAGTTACGTAGTATATTGCCCAGCCACGTAGTATATTGCCCAGCCACGTAGTATATTGTCCAGCGACGTAGTATATTGCCCAGTGACGTAGTATACAGCACAGAGCCATGTAGTATATTGCCCAGTTACGTAGTATATTGCCCAGTGACGTAGTATACAGCACAGAGCCACGTAGTATGTTGCCCAGTGACGTAGTATATTGCCCAGTGACGTAGTATACAGCACAGAGCCACGTAGTATATTGCCCAGTTACGTAGCATATTGCCCAGTGACGTAGTATACAGCACAGAGCCACGTAGTATATTGCCCAGTTACGTAGTATATTGCCCAGTGACGTAGTATATTGCCCAGCCACGTATGTCACAGGTTAAAAAATAAAAAATAAACATACTCACCTTGTAAGAGGGTGATCTGTAGTCCCACTGAGAGGGCACTAAGACCCTGTGGTTTTTGCCTGTTGCAGCAGAGGACAGGCCTCCCAGAGACAATGTGTGCTGCGGGGTGGGGTCTAGTGTCTCGAGTGTAAAGTGAAAGTAGGAAGTGAGAGCTGAGAGAGAAAAGGCGGGAAGAAAAGGAGAAGCTGCTGTGAGATCTTAAAAAGAGACTGTGTGGATTTACTGCAAGTGTTTTTGGAGGAAAAGAAGCTTTTGAGAGACTTTTTGTTGCTAACGTTCCCCTGGAGAAGAGCTAACCTTTTGTTTAACTCTGTGAGAGACTTGTGTTGCTAACGTTTCCTGGAGAGGAGCTAACCCTTTATCTAAGAAAAGACGGAGACTTTGCTAAGAACCCAGTACGAATTTGGAAGTCTGTGGATTCCCTGTGCATTGAGTGGAGAAACAAGTCTGGACAGACTGCTGATACAGAGACGGACGGATTGTCGTGGAAGCATTCCTAGGAGCTACAGAAGCAGAGACTACATCGTGAGACCACTAAGTCCCCGGCGTTTGGGCTCGGCATCGGCCGACAAGACAAGAGGAGCTTGCTGTAACTTATTGGCGCTGAAGATATGGACTGGCTACAGCCTCTGCGGATTCCTGCCTGAGAGGAAATCCATCTCAGGATACGGTACCATAGTTATAGATACCCGGGTATCTCTGCTCAGAGTGTTAAATTGTTACTTTAGAGGTGTATCTTATATTAGAGTTGTGTAAGTTATACTCAATGTGCCATTCCAGGGGCTCCCTTAATAACACTACATTCAATTTACACTTGTTCCTGTTTTTAGTTGCCTGTTAGGTAAATTTCTTACTAGTCTGTTGTAGTACACAGTTCTCAGGAGACCTTTGAGTGGCACAGTGATTTCAGCTGCTGCTGAATTAGTGTATCTTTGGGGTGCATCTGCCTTAATATTCTCCATATTACCTTGATTAATTTGCCTTTGAGTAAATACCGTTGGAGATTTCTGCCTTGGTCTTGGTTTGTGACTCACTGGATCTTATTCGGACCTCTGGTCATTACATTTTTGGCGTAGTCGGCAGGATCCAGTGTTTGTCATGGACGAGGGCGAGGGTGGAAATGACCCCGCTGTATCCGCATCCTCCTCGGGGGTTGGGGTTCCCCTGGCGGCCGCTGCGACTCCGGGAGGGTATGTGCCTGTAGGAGGTTTACTTCAGCACATGCCGAAATACGATGGGCGCAATATGGCGTTGCAAGATTGGGCTGAGAGAATCCGGAGTATTCTGCGCATGTGTAATTTGACCCCCGCGTTACGCGCTGAGCTGGCATTAAATGCACTGGAGGGTGATATTAGGCGTATGGTGATGGTGCGCCCAGAATCAGAGAGGGATACATTAGAAAAGATTTTGGAACTGTTAGAGGGGAGTTTGGGGGGCCGAGCGCGTGTGGCCCAGCTTTGGTCCCTATTCTTTAATCGTCCCCAGAGAGAGTGTGAGTCCCTGATGCAGTACTCTAATATTTTACAAGAGATGTTGAATGAGATGCAGCGACTAGACCCGGGGGCCATGGGGGCGTTCCGGGCGTTCCGGGAGGTAGACCGCTTGCTCCGGGACCAATTCATCACCGGTTTAGCCCATAGACTTCTCCGGGACAAGCTGTTGGAAATGGCCCGGGTTGCACCAGAGTTATCTTTCTGGCAGATTTACCGAGCTGCAGTGGAAAGGGAAGAGAAATCAGCCTATGTTCCCGAGGGGTCAGTGAACAGTGCCCAGCTGGAGGAAGGTGTGTCATCAGGGTCGGGGGGAGAGGGGCTTGTAAGCGTGGTACAAGCTTTCCGTGCTGAGATGAAGGAGTTGAAGCTGAAATTGTCTCAACTGACAGTTGATCCCGCCTCTACCCCCTCACGGGAACCTCCTGCCCCACCCCCTGGAACGGTGACCCCGCAAATGGCCAGGTCGTCCTATCAGAATGAGTCAAGCCCTCGCCCACGAGGAACAATCACCTGCTGGAAGTGTGGCCGCCAGGGACACATCTCGCGTTACTGCCGGGCGCTTACAGCCCCAGAAACCCCGTCGCCGGCATTAAACTTCCGGCCGCTGCCATGAGAGGGCAAGCAGCAGCGGCCCCACCCACACAAAGCCCTCGACGGAATGAACAAGATTTGTTTGCATGTAGTCCAGTGATAGAAGCAGAGTTTGAAGGGCGGAAATGAGGTGCTTGGTTGACACGGGATCCGAATGTACTATAATGCCTCTAGAAGTATATGAGAGATACTTCAGTCGACTAGTGATTCCAGAGGATGGCCGAGTGATACGACTGACCGCCGCAAATAATGGTCAATTGTCAGTCAAAGGGATCGTGTGGATGCAACTAAAAATGTTTGGTCAAGAGCTGGGGCAGAAAGGGGTAGTACTGGTGGATCACCCCCCTAGAAGAGGGATGGAAGTGACGCTCGGAATGAACGTGCTGCGAGATTTGAATCACCAGATGTATGCCAGTGAAGGACCCCGATACTGGGCCCGTGCGACAAGACACCGACCCACACAGAGAATTCTACACCGTCTAGTGCTGAGTTGCGACTTGCTGAAAAGTGCGGTCCCAGGTGGCCGGGTGGGCCGGGTCCGAGTGACTTCGAGGGCCCCGATCCTGCTGGGACCCAGACAAGAGGAACTCTTAATGCTGCCTGTGGGAGCTGCACAGAGATTGAATGGGCTTGAAGTGCTACTTGAGCCCGCCCGAGAGGGTTCCTCATTTGCCAAGGTACATGTGGCCCGGTCTTTGGCGATTGTTAAGAATGGACGAGTGCCGGTCCGATGCATCAATGTTTTAGATGAAGCTGTTGCAATTCCCGCTGGGACCATACTGGCTGAACTGTTCGTGCCGGCAGAGAAGGTGCCGGAAAATGCAGGGTTCGAATTGCGACCAGACCAACAGTCATCCTGGACATTCGCGGTCGAGGTAGGCCGGACTGAACCTCCTACGGAGGAATGGAATGTTCATGTGATCATGGAGCAGATGGGAGTGGATCGGGAGAAGCTGACCCCCGTGCAGTTGGGGCAGTTGGAGAGAGTTTTGTGGGAACATCAAGAGACATTTTCCCGACATGGAGAGGACTTCGGGTGTACCCAGACGATTGAGCATGAGATTCCAACGGGGGATACTCGACCCATTAGAGAAAGATATCGTCAAATTCCTCCGGCGCTCTATCAAGAGGTGAAGAGCATGGTGGCCAGTATGCTGGACAACCAAGTGATTCGAGAGAGCCGGAGTCCCTGGGCGGCCCCTGTAGTCTTGGTCCGCAAGAAGGATGGGACACTCCGATTTTGTGTGGACTATCGGAAATTGAATGCCGACACCGTACGGGACGCATATCCTTTACCCCGTATTGAAGAATCCCTGTCGGCCCTGGGTCGGGCCAAGTATTTCTCAACGTTGGATTTGGCAAGCGGGTACTGGCAGGTCCCAATGGCTGAAAAAGATCGGGCCAAGACGGCGTTTGTCTTGCCAATGGGGCTCTTTGAGTTCAACCGGATGCCCTTTGGCCTCGCTACCGCCCCAGGAACCTTCCAACGCCTGATGGAACATTGCTTGGGCGATCTAAATTTTGAATCAGTCCTGATATATCTAGACGACATTGTGGTGTTCGGAACCTCATTTGAAGATCATCTGGAGAAGCTGCGTCAAGTTCTCCGGCGGCTCAAGAGCTACGGCCTGAAAATAAAGCCAAAAAAATGTCAACTGTTACGAAACCAGATTGAATATTTGGGGCATCTGGTGACCCCGGACGGGGTACTACCTTTAGCCAGTAAGATTAAGGCGGTACAAGAGTGGCCACCTCCTTGTGACCTGCGAGAAGTGCGGGCCTTCCTGGGCCTAGCAGGATACTATCGGCGGTTTGTGCCTAAATTCTCACAAGTGGTGAGTCCCTTGAATGAACTTTTGAGAGGGACAGCGCTGGGTCCTCGAAATCGCCCCATTCCATGGGGGCCCCTACAGAAAAAGGCATTTGATGGAGTGAAAACCGCCCTAACGAGTGCCCCATTGCTGGCCTACGCCCGGTTTGACACCCCTTTTTTGTTGTATACCGATGGTAGTCTTCATTGGTTGGGGGCAGTACTAGCACAGGTGCAGGACGGCCGAGAACGAGTGATTTCTTATGGCAGCAGATCTTTAAGAGACTTCGAGCGAAATCCGGCTAACTACAGCTCATTCCGGCTGGAATTGCTGGCCCTGGTGTGGGCAATGACAGAACGCTTGGCCGAGTATCTAACAGGAGCTGAGGTGCTAGTCATGACAGATAACAACCCGCTAGCTCACTTAGAGAATGCAAAACTGGGGGCGTTGGAGCAGCGGTGGGTCGCCAGACTGGCCAAGTTCAATTACCGCATTAAATTTCGCTCTGGTCGAGAGAACGGCAATGCAGATGCATTGTCAAGGGTGCCCCTTGGGTCATCCGGGGAAGATGTTGACGAACAACTTGAGGATACTGAAACTCCAGCTTTGGGGCAGATACCTATCTTCCAAAGTGTGGTACACTCAAGTGGGGTGGCCACCGGGATGCCCTGTGTCCTGGGTAAAACACCCTCAGATTGGACAAGAGTCCAGGATGAGTGTCCGGACATTGCACTTGTGCGCCGTTGGGTACAAAACAAGGCCTGGCCCAGTGCAGAGGACAAGGCTCAGTTGTCCATGGAAGGAATGAAACTCCTTCGACAATGGGATAAATTGTGTGTGGAGCAAGGTCTTTTGTATCGTAAGGTGTACCTGCCATCGGAGCTGCAGCATCGGTACCAACTGATAATTCCTGTGGGGATGGGGCCGGTGGTCGCTCGTGAGGCGCATGAGAAGGGGGCCCATTTTGGAAGTGAAAAGACACTTCAGTGGTTGCAGCGAGTCCTCTACTGCCCTGAGTTGGGAGGGATGGTGGCCGACGCGTGTCGGCAGTGCCGAATTTGTGGGCTCAACAAAAGCCCTGAGCAGCGGGCTCCCACACAGTCTATTAAGACTTCAGCTCCACTGGAGCTACTCATGATTGACTACGTGTTGATAGGGTACTCTACGTCAGGGTACTCCTATTGCCTGGTGATGACAGATCACTTTACCAAGTATGCTGTAGCGGTGCCGACAAGAGATCAGACGGCCAAGTCGGCGGCTGAGGCAGTGTGCCAACATTTCTTCCAAGTGTTCGGGTGTCCACAGAGAATACATTCAGATCAAGGGGCCTGCTTTCAGGGGACGCTGATGAAAGAGTTGCACCAGCTCTATGGTATCGAGCAGTCGAGAACAACGCCTTACCACCCTCAGGGTAATGGGGCGTGTGAGCGTTTTAATCGGACCCTGTTGCAAATGTTGAGGTCCTTAGAGAGTCAGCAACAGACATGCTGGCCTGAGTATATCCCCGAATTGATGTGGGCTTACAATAACAGGGTGCACAGTACTACTGGTTACTCACCACACATGTTGATGTTTGGTAGACCTGGCCGAGACATTGAGGATTTGAACGTGCAAGATCCCTCCTCCGCCCCCCTTCGGACTGCATCCGAGTGGGTACGAGAGCATCGGCGGCGGTTGAGGGTGGTGCATCAGGTGGTGGGCGACCGCCTTCGACAGGTGGTCCATAAGGACACGCGACCTGTACAAACAGAGCTGTTCTCTCCGGGGGACAGAGTGTTGGTGAGGACAAAACGACGGTCAGGAAAGCTGAGTGACCGATGGGAGGCGATACCGTATCTGATAAAAAAACAGGTGAACCCTGAGATTCCAGTGTACGAGGTCGAACCGGTGGGGACAGGGGGGCCAACCCGTAATTTGCATCGTAACATGTTACAACGGTGCTGGTTTGAAGATTCGGCGCCTACCCCCCTAGAGCCAGAGGCCATGTTCCAAGGGGCGGAAGCTCTGAATGATCTTGAGTTTGATGGTGTGCTTACTCCTGCGCCTGCTTATTTGCCCCCTGTGACCGATCTGGCCTCGGGTGATGAGAATGTTGGGGATATGGAGGATGTTGTTGAGGAGAGTGCAACAGGTCAACTGCTTGGTCCTGACGCTGTATCACAGGACATCGAGCCGCAGGAGGAGACAACTCCACTTACGCCCACTAACACGACCACGGAAGAGACTCTAGCTCCCTCTAAGGTCGCACCTGTTGATGTAGGACTCAGGAGAACTACACGATCTACGGCAGGAATACCGCCTCAGCGATATGCTCAAGATGAATTTGAGTGGGAAGGTATGTCGAGGACGCCAACCTCTAGTGGGGTGGCATGTAAGAGGGTGAACTGTAGTCCCACTGAGAGGGCACTAGGACCCTGTGGTTTTTGCCTGTTGCAGCAGAGGACAGGCCTCCCAGAGACAATGTGTGCTGCGGGGTGGGGTCTAGTGTCTCGAGTGTAAAGTGAAAGTAGGAAGTGAGAGCTGAGAGAGAAAAGACGGGAAGAAAAGGAGAAGCTGCTGTGAGATCTTAAAAAGAGACTGTGTGGATTTACTGCAAGTGTTTTTGGAGGAAAAGAAGCTTTTGAGAGACTTTTTGTTGCTAACGTTCCCCTGGAGAAGAGCTAACCTTTTGTTTAACTCTGTGAGAGACTTGTGTTGCTAACGTTTCCTGGAGAGGAGCTAACCCTTTATCTAAGAAAAGACGGAGACTGTGCTAAGAACCCAGTACGAATTTGGAAGTCTGTGGATTCCCTGTGCATTGAGTGGAGAAACAAGTCTGGACAGACTGCTGATACAGAGACGGACGGATTGTCGTGGAAGCATTCCTAGGAGCTACAGAAGCAGAGACTACATCGTGAGACCACTAAGTCCCCGGCGTTTGGGCTCGGCATCGGCCGACAAGACAAGAGGAGCTTGCTGTAACTTATTGGCGCTGAAGATATGGACTGGCTACAGCCTCTGCGGATTCCTGCCTGAGAGGAAATCCATCTCAGGATACGGTACCATAGTTATAGATACCCGGGTATCTCTGCTCAGAGTGTTAAATTGTTACTTTAGAGGTGTATCTTATATTAGAGTTGTGTAAGTTATACTCAATGTGCCATTCCAGGGGCTCCCTTAATAACACTACATTCAATTTACACTTGTTCCTGTTTTTAGTTGCCTGTTAGGTAAATTTCTTACTAGTCTGTTGTAGTACACAGTTCTCAGGAGACCTTTGAGTGGCACAGTGATTTCAGCTGCTGCTGAATTAGTGTATCTTTGGGGTGCATCTGCCTTAATATTCTCCATATTACCTTGATTAATTTGCCTTTGAGTAAATACCGTTGGAGATTTCTGCCTTGGTCTTGGTTTGTGACTCACTGGATCTTATTCGGACCTCTGGTCATTACAACCTAACGATCCGAGGGCCCCTTGTAGTTCTAACATACTCACCATTCTCGTCGCTGCTCCTCAGCGTCCCATCTCTCCGCCTCCTGGGATCCAACGGCGCTGTGTCGATAGGCGCGCGGCTGCCGCCATCTTCCGTTCCCAGGATGGTTTGCGAAATTACCCAGATGACTTAGCGGTCTCGTGAGACCGCTAGGTCTTCTGGGTAATTTCGCAAAGCATCGCTGGGAAAGGAAGATGGCGGCAGGCTCGAGCGCCTCAGCGGACAACGGAGGGTGAGTATAGCAGGTTTTTTGTTTTTTTAACATTACTTTTTTTTTTGCTATTGATGCCGCATAAGCAGCATCAATAGTAAAAGGTTGGGGACACACAGGGTTAATAGCGGCGGTAACGGAGTGCGTTACCCACGGCATAACGCGGTCCGTTACCGCCGGCATTAACCCTGTGTTAGCGGTGACCAGAGGGGAGTATGAAGCGGGCGCCGGGGACACTGACTGCGGGGAGCGGCGAGTATGGAGCGGGCACCGGGGACACTGCGGGGAGTATGGAGCACTGTACCTGGCCCCTGCAGACACTGTGTGTTGTATAGGAGCACAGTGCAGAGCTCTTCCCTGGGTCTCCTCACACTGTACCTGGGCCCTGCAGACACTGTGTGTTGTATAGGAGCACAGTGCAGAGCTCTTCCCTGGGTCTCCTCACACTGTACCTGGGCCCTGCAGACACTGTGTGTTGTATAGGAGCACAGTGCAGAGCTCTTCCCTGGGTCTCCTCACACTGTACCTGGGCCCTGCAGACACTGTGTGTTGTATAGGAGCACAGTGCAGAGCTCTTCCCTGGGTCTCCTCACACTGTACCTGGGCCCTGCAGACACTGTGTGTTGTATAGGAGCGCAGTGCAGAGCTCTTCCCTGGGTCTCCTCACACTGTACCTGGCCCCTGCAGACACTGTGTGTTGTATAGGAGCACAGTGCAGAGCTCTTTCTGGTTCTCCTCACACTGTACTTGGCCCTGCAGCCACTGTGTTGTATAGGAGCACAGTGCAGAGCTCTTCCCTGGTTCTCCTCACACTGTACCTGGCCCCTGCAGACACTGTGTGTTGTATAGGAGCACAGTGCAGACCTCTTCCCTGGGTCTCCTCACACTGTACCTGGCCCCTGCAGACACTGTGTGTTGTATAGGAGCACAGTGCAGAGCTCTTCCCTGGTTCTCCTCACACTGCACCTGGCCCCTGCAGACACTGTGTGTTGTATAGGAGCACAGTGCAGAGCTCTTCCCTGGTTCTCCTCACACTGTACCTGGCCCATGCAGACACTGTGTGTTGTATAGGAGCACAGTGCAGAGCTCTTCCCTGGTTCTCCTCACACTGCACCTGGCCCCTGCAGACACTGTGTGTTGTATAGGAGCACAGTGCAGAGCTCTTCCCTGGTTCTCCTCACACTGTACCTGGCCCATGCAGACACTGTGTGTTGTATAGGAGCACAGTGCAGAGCTCCTCCCTGGGTCTCCTCACACTGCACCTGGCCCCTGCAGACACTGTGTGTTGTATAGGAGCACAGTGCAGACCTCTTCCCTGGGTCTCCTCACACTGTACCTGGCCCCTGCAGACACTGTGTGTTGTATAGGAGCACAGTGCAGACCTCTTCCCTGGTTCTCCTCACACTGCACCTGGCCCCTGCAGACACTGTGTGTTGTATAGGAGCACAGTGCAGAGCTCTTCCCTGGTTCTCCTCACACTGTACCTGGCCCCTGCAGACACTGTGTTGTATAGGATCACAGTGCAGAGCTCTTCCCTGGGTCTCCTCACACTGTACCTGGCCCATGCAGACACTGTGTGTTGTATAGGAGCACAGTGCAGAGCTCTTCCTTGGTTCTCCTCACACTGTACCTGGCCCCTGCAGACACTGTGTGTTGTATAGGAGCACAGTGCAGAGCTCTTCCCTGGGTCTCCTCACACTGTACCTGGCCCCTGCAGACACTGTGTGTTGTATAGGAGCACAGTGCAGAGCTCTTCCCTGGTTCTCCTCACACTGTACCTGGCCCCTGCAGACACTGTGTGTTGTATAGGAGCACAGTGCAGAGCTCTTCCCTGGGTCTCCTCACACTGTACCTGGCACCTGCAGACACTGTGTGTTGTATAGGAGCACAGTGCAGAGTTCTTCCCTGGTTCTCCTCACACTGTACCTGGCCCCTGCAGACACTGTGTGTTGTATAGGAGCACAGTGCAGATCTCTTCCCTGGTTCTCCTCACACTGTACCTGGCCCCTGCAGACACTGTGTGTTGTATAGGAGCACAGTGCAGAGCTCTACCTTGGTTCTCCTCACACTGTACTTGGCCCCTGCAGACACTGTGTGTTGTATAGGAGCACAGTGCAGAGCTCTTCCCTGGTTCTCCTCACACTGTACCTGGCCCCTGCAGACACTGTGTGTTGTATAGGAGCACAGTGCAGAGCTCTACCTTGGTTCTCCTCACACTGTACTTGGCCCCTGCAGACACTGTGTGTTGTATAGGAGCACAGTGCAGAGCTCTTCCCTGGTTCTCCTCACACTGTACCTGGCCCCTGCAGACACTGTGTGTTGTATAGGAGCACAGTGCAGAGCTCTTCCCTGGTTCTCCTCACACTGTACCTGGCCCCTGCAGACACTGTGTTGTATAGGATCACAGTGCAGAGCTCTTCCCTGGGTCTCCTCACACTGTACCTGGCCCATGCAGACACTGTGTGTTGTATAGGAGCACAGTGCAGAGCTCTTCCTTGGTTCTCCTCACACTGTACCTGGCCCCTGCAGACACTGTGTGTTGTATAGGAGCACAGTGCAGAGCTCTTCCCTGGGTCTCCTCACACTGTACCTGGCCCCTGCAGACACTGTGTGTTGTATAGGAGCACAGTGCAGAGCTCTTCCCTGGTTCTCCTCACACTGTACCTGGCCCCTGCAGACACTGTGTGTTGTATAGGAGCACAGTGCAGAGCTCTTCCCTGGGTCTCCTCACACTGTACCTGGCCCCTGCAGACACTGTGTGTTGTATAGGAGCACAGTGCAGAGCTCTTCCCTGGTTCTCCTCACACTGTACCTGGCCCCTGCAGACACTGTGTGTTGTATAGGAGCACAGTGCAGAGCTCTTCCCTGGTTCTCCTCACACTGTACCTGGCCCCTGCAGACACTGTGTGTTGTATAGGAGCACAGTGCAGAGCTCTACCTTGGTTCTCCTCACACTGTACTTGGCCCCTGCAGACACTGTGTGTTGTATAGGAGCACAGTGCAGAGCTCTTCCCTGGTTCTCCTCACACTGTACCTGGCCCCTGCAGACACTGTGTGTTGTATAGGAGCACAGTGCAGAGCTCTACCTTGGTTCTCCTCACACTGTACTTGGCCCCTGCAGACACTGTGTGTTGTATAGGAGCACAGTACAGAGCTCTTCCCTGGTTCTCCTCACACTGTACCTGGCCCCTGCAGACACTGTGTGTTGTATAGGAGCACAGTGCAGAGCTCTACCTTGGTTCTCCTCACACTGTACTTGGCCCCTGCAGACACTGTGTGTTGTATAGGAGCACAGTGCAGAGCTCTTCCCTGGGTCTCCTCACACTGTACCTGGCCCCTGCAGACACTGTGTGTTGTATAGGAGCACAGTGCAGAGCTCTTCCCTGGTTCTCCTCACACTGTACTTGGCCCCTGCAGACACTGTGTGTTGTATAGGAGCACAGTGCAGAGCTCTTCCCTGGGTCTCCTCACACTGTACCTGGCCCCTGCAGACACTGTGTGTTGTATAGGCGCACAGTGCAGAGCTCTTCCCTGGGTCTCCTCACACTGTACCTGGCCCCTGTAGACACTGTGTGTTGTATAGGAGCACAGTGCAGAGCTCTTCCCTGGGTCTCCTCACACTGTACTTGGCCCCTGCAGACACTGTGTGTTGTATAGGAGCACAGTGCAGAGCTCTTCCCTGGTTCTCCTCACACTGTACTTGGCCCCTGCAGACACTGTGTGTTGTATAGGAGCACAGTGCAGAGCTCTTCCCTGGGTCTCCTCACACTGTACCTGGCCCCTGCAGACACTGTGTGTTGTATAGGAGCACAGTGCAGAGCTCTTCCCTGGGTCTCCTCACACTGTACCTGGCCCCTGCAGACACTGTGTGTTGTATAGGCGCACAGTGCAGAGCTCTTCCCTGGGTCTCCTCACACTGTACCTGGCCCCTGCAGACACTGTGTGTTGTATAGGAGCACAGTGCAGAGCTCTACCTTGGTTCTCCTCACACTGTACTTGGCCCCTGCAGACACTGTGTGTTGTATAGGAGCACAGTGCAGAGCTCTTCCCTGGTTCTCCTCACACTGTACCTGGCCCGTGCAGACACTGTGTGTTGTATAGGAGCACAGTGCAGAGCTCTTCCCTGGTTCTCCTCACACTGTACCTGGCCCCTGCAGACACTGTGTTGTATAGGATCACAGTGCAGAGCTCTTCCCTGGGTCTCCTCACACTGTACCTGGCCCATGCAGACACTGTGTGTTGTATAGGAGCACAGTGCAGAGCTCTTCCTTGGTTCTCCTCACACTGTACCTGGCCCCTGCAGACACTGTGTGTTGTATAGGAGCACAGTGCAGAGCTCTTCCCTGGGTCTCCTCACACTGTACCTGGCCCCTGCAGACACTGTGTGTTGTATAGGAGCACAGTGCAGAGCTCTTCCCTGGTTCTCCTCACACTGTACCTGGCCCCTGCAGACACTGTGTGTTGTATAGGAGCACAGTGCAGAGCTCTTCCCTGGGTCTCCTCACACTGTACCTGGCCCCTGCAGACACTGTGTGTTGTATAGGAGCACAGTGCAGAGCTCTTCCCTGGTTCTCCTCACACTGTACCTGGCCCCTGCAGACACTGTGTGTTGTATAGGAGCACAGTGCAGAGCTCTTCCCTGGTTCTCCTCACACTGTACCTGGCCCCTGCAGACACTGTGTGTTGTATAGGAGCACAGTGCAGAGCTCTACCTTGGTTCTCCTCACACTGTACTTGGCCCCTGCAGACACTGTGTGTTGTATAGGAGCACAGTGCAGAGCTCTTCCCTGGTTCTCCTCACACTGTACCTGGCCCCTGCAGACACTGTGTGTTGTATAGGAGCACAGTGCAGAGCTCTACCTTGGTTCTCCTCACACTGTACTTGGCCCCTGCAGACACTGTGTGTTGTATAGGAGCACAGTACAGAGCTCTTCCCTGGTTCTCCTCACACTGTACCTGGCCCCTGCAGACACTGTGTGTTGTATAGGAGCACAGTGCAGAGCTCTACCTTGGTTCTCCTCACACTGTACTTGGCCCCTGCAGACACTGTGTGTTGTATAGGAGCACAGTGCAGAGCTCTTCCCTGGGTCTCCTCACACTGTACCTGGCCCCTGCAGACACTGTGTGTTGTATAGGAGCACAGTGCAGAGCTCTTCCCTGGTTCTCCTCACACTGTACTTGGCCCCTGCAGACACTGTGTGTTGTATAGGAGCACAGTGCAGAGCTCTTCCCTGGGTCTCCTCACACTGTACCTGGCCCCTGCAGACACTGTGTGTTGTATAGGCGCACAGTGCAGAGCTCTTCCCTGGGTCTCCTCACACTGTACCTGGCCCCTGTAGACACTGTGTGTTGTATAGGAGCACAGTGCAGAGCTCTTCCCTGGGTCTCCTCACACTGTACTTGGCCCCTGCAGACACTGTGTGTTGTATAGGAGCACAGTGCAGAGCTCTTCCCTGGTTCTCCTCACACTGTACTTGGCCCCTGCAGACACTGTGTGTTGTATAGGAGCACAGTGCAGAGCTCTTCCCTGGGTCTCCTCACACTGTACCTGGCCCCTGCAGACACTGTGTGTTGTATAGGAGCACAGTGCAGAGCTCTTCCCTGGGTCTCCTCACACTGTACCTGGCCCCTGCAGACACTGTGTGTTGTATAGGCGCACAGTGCAGAGCTCTTCCCTGGGTCTCCTCACACTGTACCTGGCCCCTGCAGACACTGTGTGTTGTATAGGAGCACAGTGCAGAGCTCTTCCCTGGGTCTCCTCACACTGTACCTGGCCCCTGCAGACACTGTGTGTTGTATAGGAGCACAGTGCAGAGCTCTTCCCTGGGTCTCCTCACACTGTACCTGGCCCCTGCAGACACTGTGTGTTGTATAGGAGCACAGTGCAGAGCTCTTCCCTGGGTCTCCTCACACTGTACCTGGCCCCTGCAGACACTGTGTGTTGTATAGGCGCACAGTGCAGAGCTCTTCCCTGGGTCTCCTCACACTGTACCTGGCCCCTGCAGACACTGTGTGTTGTATAGGCGCACAGTGCAGAGCTCTTCCCTGGGTCTCCTCACACTGTACCTGGCCCCTGCAGACACTGTGTGTTGTATAGGAGCACAGTGCAGAGCTCTTCCCTGGTTCTCCTCACACTGTACCTGGCCCCTGCAGACACTGTGTGTTGTATAGGAGCACAGTGCAGAGCTCTTCCCTGGGTCTCCTCACACTGTACCTGGCCCCTGCAGACACTGTGTGTTGTATAGGAGCACAGTGCAGAGCTCTTCCCTGGGTCTCCTCACACTGTACCTGGCCCCTGCAGACACTGTGTGTTGTATAGGAGCACAGTGCAGAGCTCTTCCCTGGGTCTCCTCACACTGTACCTGGCCCCTGCAGACACTGTGTGTTGTATAGGAGCACAGTGCAGAGCTCTTCCCTGGGTCTCCTCACACTGTACCTGGCCCCTGCAGACACTGTGTGTTGTATAGGAGCACAGTGCAGAGCTCTTCCCTGGTTCTCCTCACACTGTACTTGGCCCCTGCAGACACTGTGTGTTGTATAGGAGCACAGTGCAGAGCTCTTCCCTGGGTCTCCTCACACTGTACTTGGCCCCTGCAGACACTGTGTGTTGTATAGGAGCACAGTGCAGAGCTCTTCCCTGGTTCTCCTCACACTGTACTTGGCCCCTGCAGACACTGTGTGTTGTATAGGAGCACAGTGCAGAGCTCTTCCCTGGGTCTCCTCACACTGTACCTGGCCCCTGCAGACACTGTGTGTTGTATAGGAGCACAGTGCAGAGCTCTTCCCTGGGTCTCCTCACACTGTACCTGGCCCCTGCAGACACTGTGTGTTGTATAGGCGCACAGTGCAGAGCTCTTCCCTGGGTCTCCTCACACTGTACCTGGCCCCTGCAGACACTGTGTGTTGTATAGGAGCACAGTGCAGAGCTCTTCCCTGGGTCTCCTCACACTGTACCTGGCCCCTGCAGACACTGTGTGTTGTATAGGAGCACAGTGCAGAGCTCTTCCCTGGGTCTCCTCACACTGTACCTGGCCCCTGCAGACACTGTGTGTTGTATAGGAGCACAGTGCAGAGCTCTTCCCTGGGTCTCCTCACACTGTACCTGGCCCCTGCAGACACTGTGTGTTGTATAGGAGCACAGTGCAGAGCTCTTCCCTGGGTCTCCTCACACTGTACCTGGCCCCTGCAGACACTGTGTGTTGTGTAGGCGCACAGTGCAGAGCTCTTCCCTGGGTCTCCTCACACTGTACCTGGCCCCTGCAGACACTGTGTGTTGTGTAGGCGCACAGTGCAGAGCTCTTCCCTGGGTCTCCTCACACTGTACCTGGCCCCTGCAGACACTGTGTGTTGTATAGGAGCACAGTGCAGAGCTCTTCCCTGGTTCTCCTCACACTGTACCTGGCCCCTGCAGACACTGTGTGTTGTATAGGAGCACAGTGCAGAGCTCTTCCCTGGGTCTCCTCACACTGTACCTGGCCCCTGCAGACACTGTGTGTTGTATAGGAGCACAGTGCAGAGCTCTTCCCTGGTTCTCCTCACACTGTACCTGGCCCCTGCAGACACTGTGTGTTGTATAGGAGCACAGTGCAGAGCTCTTCCCTGGGTCTCCTCACACTGTACCTGGCCCCTGCAGACACTGTGTGTTGTATAGGAGCACAGTGCAGAGCTCTTCCCTGGGTCTCCTCACACTGTACCTGGCCCCTGCAGACACTGTGTGTTGTATAGGAGCACAGTGCAGAGCTCTTCCCTGGGTCTCCTCACACTGTACCTGGCCCCTGCAGACACTGTGTGTTGTATAGGAGCACAGTGCAGAGCTCTTCCCTGGGTCTCCTCACACTGTACTTGGCCCATGCAGACACTGTGTGTTGTATAGGAGCACAGTGCAGAGCTCTTCCTTGGTTCTCCTCACGCTGTACCTGGCCCCTGCAGACACTGTGTGTTGTATAGGAGCACAGTGCAGAGCTCTTCCCTGGGTCTCCTCACACTGTACCTGGCCCCTGCAGACACTGTGTGTTGTATAGGAGCACAGTGCAGAGCTCTTCCCTGGGTCTCCTCACACTGTACTTGGCCCATGCAGACACTGTGTGTTGTATAGGAGCACAGTGCAGAGCTCTTCCCTGGGTCTCCTCACACTGTACCTGGCCCCTGCAGACACTGTGTGTTGTATAGGAGCACAGTGCAGAGCTCTTCCCTGGGTCTCCTCACACTGTACCTGGCCCCTGCAGACACTGTGTGTTGTATAGGAGCACAGTGCAGAGCTCTTCCCTGGTTCTCCTCACACTGTACCTGGCCCCTGCAGACACTGTGTGTTGTATAGGAGCACAGTGCAGAGCTCTTCCCTGGGTCTCCTCACACTGTACCTGGCCCCTGCAGACACTGTGTGTTGTATAGGAGCACAGTGCAGAGCTCTTCCCTGGTTCTCCTCACACTGTACCTGGCCCCTGCAGACACTGTGTGTTGTATAGGAGCACAGTGCAGAGCTCTTCCCTGGGTCTCCTCACACTGTACCTGGCCCCTGCAGACACTGTGTGTTGTATAGGCGCACAGTGCAGAGCTCTTCCCTGGGTCTCCTCACACTGTACCTGGCCCCTGCAGACACTGTGTGTTGTATAGGAGCACAGTGCAGAGCTCTTCCCTGGTTCTCCTCACACTGTACCTGGCCCCTGCAGACACTGTGTGTTGTATAGGAGCACAGTGCAGAGCTCTTCCCTGGGTCTCCTCACACTGTACCTGGCCCCTGCAGACACTGTGTGTTGTATAGGAGCACAGTGCAGAGCTCTTCCCTGGGTCTCCTCACACTGTACCTGGCCCCTGCAGACACTGTGTGTTGTATAGGAGCACAGTGCAGAGCTCTTCCCTGGGTCTCCTCACACTGTACCTGGCCCCTGCAGACACTGTGTGTTGTATAGGAGCACAGTGCAGAGCTCTTCCCTGGGTCTCCTCACACTGTACCTGGCCCCTGCAGACACTGTGTGTTGTATAGGAGCACAGTGCAGAGCTCTTCCCTGGGTCTCCTCACACTGTACTTGGCCCATGCAGACACTGTGTGTTGTATAGGAGCACAGTGCAGAGCTCTTCCTTGGTTCTCCTCACGCTGTACCTGGCCCCTGCAGACACTGTGTGTTGTATAGGAGCACAGTGCAGAGCTCTTCCCTGGGTCTCCTCACACTGTACCTGGCCCCTGCAGACACTGTGTGTTGTATAGGAGCACAGTGCAGAGCTCTTCCCTGGGTCTCCTCACACTGTACTTGGCCCATGCAGACACTGTGTGTTGTATAGGAGCACAGTGCAGAGCTCTTCCCTGGGTCTCCTCACACTGTACCTGGCCCCTGCAGACACTGTGTGTTGTATAGGAGCACAGTGCAGAGCTCTTCCCTGGGTCTCCTCACACTGTACCTGGCCCCTGCAGACACTGTGTGTTGTATAGGAGCACAGTGCAGAGCTCTTCCCTGGGTCTCCTCACACTGTACCTGGCCCCTGCAGACACTGTGTGTTGTATAGGAGCACAGTGCAGAGCTCTTCCCTGGTTCTCCTCACACTGTACCTGGCCCCTGCAGACACTGTGTGTTGTATAGGAGCACAGTGCAGAGCTGCTCTTCCCTGGTTCTCCTCATACTGTACCTGGCCCCTGCAGACACTGTGTGTTGTATAGGAGCACAGTGCAGAGCTGCTCTACCTTGGTTCTCCTCACACTGTACTTGGCCCCTGTCTGCGCTGATTATCACCATGACTGTTGCACACAACTTGATTTCTTGACCCCTCAGCAACAGCATCTACCCGGCTCTGTGCGGCGCTGTGACGTCAGTGGGCATGGCTAGATGTGATTGGATGGTGATAACACGCAGTGATTGGCTCTGGCTGCGGATGCCGCTTATTCCCGTCTCATCAGCCCGTGAGGAGGAGGCGGTGATTGGTGCTGTGAGATGGCTCCTCCCCGTGTTCTGGAGGATAGACAGTTGCTATGGAAATAGACGTAGGAGCCAATTGTTATGTCCAGTGTGAGGTGACGCGCCGGGGGCGAGGCTTGGGAGCCTAGAGAGGAGGGGTGTTGAGGCCGGCGCGATACGCCGGGGGCGGCCAGCGGATAAGCACCGCTCAGTGGGCGCAGGAGGCGGTGGGGGCAGCTCTCCGGGTACCGGGCCAAGCAGCCCGGCCTCCTTCCCATGCCTCGGGAAGCCGCTGCAGAGGGGCGGCGGCGACGACGGAGGAGGAGGCGGAGAAGCGGCGAGGTGTGAGGAGCGGTGCATGCCGCCGGGGAGCGGAGGGGGGCGATGCGCGAGTATAAGGTGGTGGTCCTGGGGAGCGGCGGGGTCGGCAAGTCGGCTCTGACCGTGCAGTTCGTGACCGGGACGTTCATCGAGAAGTATGACCCGACCATAGAGGACTTCTACCGTAAGGAGATCGAGGTGGACTCGTCCCCCTCCGTGCTGGAGATCCTGGACACGGCCGGCACCGAGCAGTTCGCGTCTATGCGGGACCTGTACATCAAGAACGGGCAGGGCTTCATCCTGGTGTACAGCCTGGTGAACCAGCAGAGCTTCCAGGACATCAAGCCCATGAGGGACCAGATCATCCGCGTGAAAAGGTGGGCGCAGGGGACAGGGCGTGGTGCTCGCCGGGAGCACGGGGGGCTCTGCAGTCCCTCTAGCCATTGTATGGTCTGGGCCTGCACAGGGATCGGCCTTTGTCTCCCTCCTGTAATGATGCGCAGCTCATCGCCTACACGGTGTTGCTATTTGCAATATCAACATTTAAAGGGGTTTCTGTAACTAATGCTTAAAGGGAAGGTCAAGATATTTACCAAGATTGAGGCAGACTCTGCGTGATACTTCAGAGACCTAACATTGATCCTCTGCCACCTGTTTGGGCGCCCCATCACCTTGCCGTGTCCTCATACCAGGTAGCCACACTGGTCACATAACTAATGTCTGATGTTATTGGGGGACACAGAGGTCTTCAGAAGGTAAGTATACTGTCCAGTGTTCTACTCCAAGCAAATGACAATGATGGGCAACATTTGTTTTGGTTCCCAAAAATGTAAAGGGGGAGCGCCCTCTGTAATACAAGAATGGTGCACGCCCGCCAGAGCAGGAGTCACTGGTACAGAGCCACAGAGCTGGTGTCCATTCTGGCTCATGGAGGTGTTTGATCTCTTGCTGACTTTGTAAGTTTGCCCACTGACAAAGACCTGAACAGTCTATCATTTTAAGGGTAGGTTAATTTTAACATAGAAAGAATATCAAAAATAAATTCCAGAAAATCACCTTGTAAAAAAAAAATATATATATATATTTCTTTGCCCATTTGCAGTGAGAAATAAGTATTTGATTCCTCTGGCAAGCAAGACTTAATACTTGGTGGCAAAACTCTTGTTGGCAAGCACAGCAGTCTGACGTTTTTTGTAGTTGTTGATGAGGTTTTGCGCACATGTCAGGAGTTTTGGTCCACTCCTCTTCGCTCAGTCGTTAAGATTTTGAGTCTGTCGCTAGGCAACTCAGAGCTTCAACTCCCTCCATAAGTTTTCTATGGGATTAAGGTCTGGAGACTGGCTAGGCCACTCCATGACCTTAACGTGCTTCTTTTTGAGCCTCTCCTTTGTTGCTTTGGCTGTATGTTTTGGTCATTGTCTTGCTGGAAGACCCAGCCACGATCCATTTTTAATGTCCTGGCGGAGAGAAGGAGGTTGTCACTCAGGATTTTACGGTACATGGCTCCATCCATTCTCCAATTGATGCGGTGAAGTAGTCCTGTGCCCTTAGCAGAGAAACACCCTAAAAAATAGTTTTTTCCACCTCCATTCTTGACAGTGGGGATGGTGTTCTTTGGGTCATAGGCAAACACGTTGAGTTAATTCCACAGAGCTCAATTTTTGTCTCATCTGACCACAGCACCTTCTCCAATTCACTCACAGAATTAGCCAGATGTTCATTGGCAAACTTCAGACGGGCCTGCACATGTGCCTTCTTGAGCAGTGGGACTTTGCGGGCACTGCAGGACTTTAAACGTTTACAAAGTAATTTCTTACCAATGGATTTCTTGGTGGCTCTGGTCCCAGATACCTTGAGACCATTAACAAGTTCCCCCAGTGTAGTTTTAGGCTTCCTCATGATCAAGAATACCCGAGGTGAGATTTTTTTTCATTTCAATTATCTCCTTCTCACCCAGTGTCTGACTTATGGTTTTGTAGCTCATTCCAGCTTTGTGCAGATCTGTGATCTTGTCCCTGACCTCCTTATAAAGCTCTTTGGTCTTGCTCATGTTGTACAGGTTAGAGTCTGACTGAGTCTGTGGACAGGAGTCTTTTATAAAGGTGACTATGTAAGACAGCTGTCTTTCAATCAGGTAACGAGTTGATTAGGAGCATCTAACTGGTCTGTAGGAGCCAGAACTCGATAATGGTTGGTAGGGGATCAAATACTTATTTCTCACTGCAGAATGCAAATTATATACACTGCACAAAAAATAAAGGGAACACTTAAACAACAAAATATAACTCCAAGTAAATCAAATTTCCGAGAAATCAAACTGTCCACTTAGGAAGCAACACTGTTTTACAATCAATTTCACATGCTGTTGTGCAAATGGAATAGACAACAGTTGGAAATTATTGGCAATTATCAAGGCACAATAAAGGAGTGGTTCTGCAGGTGGGGACCACAGACCACATCTCAGTACCAATGCTTTTTGGCTGATGTTTTGGTCACTTTTGAATGTTGGTTGTGCTTTCACACTCGTGGTAGCATGAGACAGGCTCTACAACCCACACAAGTGGCTCAGGTAGTTCAGCTCATCCAGGATGTCACATCAATGCGAGCTGTGGCAAGAAGGTTTGCTGTGTCTGTCAGCATAGTGTCCAGAGGCTGGAGGTGCTACCAGGAGACAGGCCATTACACCAGGAGATGTGGAGGGGGCCGTAGGAGGGCAGCAACCCAGCAGCAGGACCGCAACCTCAGCCTTTGGGCAAGGAGGAACAGGAGAAGCACTGCCAGAGCCCTGCAAAATGATCTCCAGCAGGCCACAAATGTGCATGTGTCTGCACAAACGGTTAGAAACTGACTCCATGAGGATGGTCTGAGTTCCAGACGTCCAAACATGGAGGTTGTGCTCACAGCCCAGCACTGTGCAGGACGCTTGGCATTTGCCACATAACACCAGGATTGGCAAATTCGCCACTGGCACCCTGTGCTCTTCACAGATGAAAGCAGGTTCACACTGAGCATCGCTGACAGAGTTTGGAGATGCCGTGGAGAGCGATCTGCTGCCTGCAACATCTTTCAGCATGACCGGTTTGGCAGTGGGTCAGTAGTGGTGTGGGGTGGCATTTCTTTGGAGGGCCGCACAGCCCTCCATGTGCTTGCCAGAGGTAACCTGACTGTTATTAGGTAACGAAATGAGATCCTCAGACCCCTTGTGAGACCATATGCTGGTGCGGTTGGCCCTGGGTTCCTCCTAATGCAGGACAATGCCAGACCTCATGTGGCTGGAGTGTGTCAGCAGTTCCTGCAAGATAAAGGCATTGAAGCCATGTACTGGCCCGACCGTTCCCCAGACCTGAATCTGGTTGAACACATATGGGACAGCATGTCTCGCACCATCCACCAAAGTCACGTTGCACCACAGACTGTCCAGGAGTTGGTGGATTCTTTAGTCCAGGTCTGGAAGGAGATCACTCAGGAGACCATCCACCACATCATCAAGCGCATGCCCAGGTGTTGTATGGTGCTCATATAGGTACATGGAGGCCACACACACTACTGAGCATCATTTCCTTGTCTTGAGGCATTTCCAGTGAAGTTGGATCAACCTGTAACTTCATTTTCCACTTTGATTTTGAGCATCACTCCAACTCCAGACATTCGTGGGATATTAGTTGCGATTTACGTTGATGATTTTTTATTGTTCTCAACACATTCCACTAGGTAATGAATAAAGATTTACAACTTGAATATTTCCTTAAGTGATATCTGCGATGTGGGATTGTAGTATTCCCTTTATATATTTTTGAGCAGTGTATTTGTGTCTCACTGAAAAAAAATAAATAAATAAATATATATATATATATATATATATATATATATATATATATATATATATATACACACACAATGGTGGCCCGATTCTAATGTATCGGGTATTCTAGAATATGTAGGTAGTATACAGCACGGGCTACGTACTATATTGCACAGTGGCGTAGTATATAACACAACCGATGTAGTATCTAACATAGCTACGTAGTATATCATAGAGCTACGTAGTATATAGCACAGCCACGTAGTATATAACAGCCACGAAGTGTATTGCACAGGTATGTAGTATATTGGTCAGCCACGTAGTATATTGCACAGCGACATAGTATATAACAGTCGCGTAGTGTATTGCACAGCTACATAGTATATTGGTTAGCGACGTAGTATATAACATAGCCACGTAGTATATTGCACAGCCACGTAGTATATTGCACAGTCAACGTAGTATATTACAGAACCACATGGTATATTGCACAGCTACGTAGCATATAACACAGAGCACGTAGTATATTGCACAGCCACGTTGTATATTGCCCAGCTCCATAGTATATAGCAGAGATGTAGTATATAACAGCCCACGCAGTATGTAACACAGCTCACGTAGTATATAGCAATGTGGGCACTATATGCGTGGTTAAAAAAGACTCAAAATAAACATATACTCACCTCCCGAAGGCCCCTTGAAGTCCTGGCGCCTGTGTGCGGTGCACGCGGCAGCTTCCGGTCCCAGAATTGGTATGAGCGCAGGACCTGTGATGATGTCATGGCAGGTCCTTCTCGCATAGCATCCTTGGCACCGGAACCTGCCGCTTGCACTGCGGAGGACAGCACGCAACGTCGGAGGTTGAGAATAACTTTTTTTTTATTATTTGTAACATTAGATCATTTTACTATTGATGCTGCAAAAGTTGGTCACACAGGGTTAATAGCTGCGGTAACGGAGTGCGTTATACCGCGGTCCGTTAACACTGGCATTAACCCTGTGTGAGCGCTCAGTAAAGCAGCGGCCATTTCACTGCCAGACTATGTGTGTGTGTGTGTGTATATATATATATATATATACACACACACACACACACACACACACACACACACACACACACACACACACACACACACACACACACACACACACAGTACAGACCAAAAGTTTGGACACACCTTCTCATTTAAATATTTTACAGCATATTCATGACTATGAAAATTGTAAATTCACTCTGAAGGCATCAAAACTATGAATTAACACATGCAGAATTATATGCTTAACAAAAAAGTGTGAAACATCTGAAAATATGTTTTTTATATTCTAGGTTCTTCAAAGTAGCCACCTTTTGCCTTGATGACTGCTTTGCACACTCTTGGCATTCTATTGATGAGGTTCAAGAGGTAGTCACATGAAATGGTTTTCACTTCACAGGGGTGTCCTGTCAGGTTTAATAAGTGGGATTTCTTGCCTTATAAATGGGGTTGGGACCATCAGTTGTGTTGTGCAGAAGTCTGGATACACAGCTGATAGTCCTCCGAGTAGACTGTTAGAATTTGGATTGTGGCAAGAAAACAGCTAAGTAAAGAAAAGCGAGTGACCATCATTTAAGAAATGAAGGTCAGTCAGTCCGAAAAATTGGGAAAACTTTGAAAGTGTCCCCAAGTGCAGTTGCAAAAACAATCAAGCTCTACAAAGATACTGGCTCACATGAGGACCGCCCCAGGAAAGGAAGACCAAGAGTCACCTCTGCTTCTGAGGATCAGTTTATCCGAGTCCCAAGCTTCAGAAAGCGCAGGTTAACAGCAGCTCAGATTAGAGACCAGGTCAATGCCACACAGAGTTCTAGCAGTAGAAACATCTCTACAACAACTGTTTAGAGGAGATTTTGTGCAGCAGGCCTTCATGGTAAAATAGCTGCTGGGAAACCACTGCTAAGGACAGGCAACAAGCAGAAGATACTTGTTTGAGCTAAAGAACACAAGGAATGGACATTAGACCAGTGGAAATCTGTGCTTTGGTCTGATGATTCCAAATTTGAGATCTTTGGATCCAACCACCGTGTTTTTGTGCAGAAAAGGTGAACGGATTTACTCTACATGCCTGGTTCCCACTGTGAAACATGGAGGAGGAGTTGTGAGGGTGTAGGGGTGCTTTGCTGGTGACACTGTTGGGGATTTATTCAAAATTGAAGGCATACTGAACCAGCATGGCTACCACAGCATCTTTCAGCGGCATGCTATTCCATCCGGTTTGCGTTTAGTTGGACCATCATTTATTTTTCAACAGGACAATGACCCCAAACACACCTCCAGGCTGTGTAAGGGCTAGTTGACCAAGAAGGAGAGTGATGGGGTGATACGCCAGATGACCTAACCTCCACTGTCACCGGACCTGAACCCAATTGAGATGGTTTGGGGTGAGCTGGACCGCAGAGTGAAGGCAAAAGGGCCAACAAGTGCTAAGCATCTCTGGGAACGCCTTCAAGATTGTTGGAAGACCATTTCCGGTGACTACCTCTTGAAGATCATCAAGAGAATGCCAAGAGTGTGCAAAGCAGTCATCAAAGCAAAAGAAGACATAATTTCAGTTTCACACTTTTTTGTTAAGTATATAATTCCACATGTGTTAATTAATAGTTTTGATGCCTTCAGTGTGAATGTACAATTTTCATAGTCCCGAAAATACAGAATTTTTTTTTAAATGAGTTGTGTTGAAAATATATATAAAATCTACCTACCTATATTATGTGCAGACATTTATCTACTCTAACCTTTCAGTGTCACTTTACATTACACTGCACTGAATCGCCAACTTTTCTAAAGGACATCGGTGCGTCTTTATCGCACGTCACACTGATGGTCCGCGTGGTGTGCGAGTTTTTCTCGCACCCATAGACTTTCATTGTCGAGTCTCGACCGGTATATGGTGCAAATCGCAGCATGCTGCAATTTTCCTCGCGCGTATGATACAGCCGAGAAAAAAACTAATGATGGTGGCTGCACATAGATTAACATTGGTCCGAGTGCTATGCGATTTTTATTTTTTTTTTTATTTTTTTTAATTTTATTTATTTATTTTCTCTCGCATATCACTTGTTCATATTCCTTTCTAGTGTGACTCCAGCCTAACAGTGTGTATGCCCCCTTACACATAAGATGTATGTGGGCGATTTACATTGTGTTAAAGGGGCTTTCTCATGATAAGTGTATACAATATCCACGGTATAGGCCATAAATGACTAATAGATGACAGGAGTCTGTGAATGGATGTGTGGTCTCTCTTCGTTCATCTCTGTGGAAGATATGAATGTTGTTGTTGTGTCTCCATTCTGGAGATACTCTGTCCGGATACCAGAGGTTGTGAGACAATCTGTAGACTCCAAACTGAGCATTCCATAAGGGGGTTTCTTCTAAGTCAGTGTTCCCCAACTCTGGTCCTCAAGAGCCCCACACAGATCATGTTTTCAAGATTTCCTCATAATTTCCCAGGTGAAAATTGTATCACCTGGACAGCCAAAAATTGCATCACTTCAATACTAAGGAAATCCTGAAAACATGACCTGTGTGTGGCTCTTGAGGACCAGAGTTGGGGACCTCTGTTCTAAGTAATCAGACATGCTCTTTGGCGTATTCATTCACTTAAATGAGGGAAAAACAATCCATAGATACTTTTGACTCCATTTAATGTTTTCTGGTTGTTTGCCATTTTTTTGCTGGACACAAAAGCATGATGGACCAGTCACAAAACAAATTATGCAGAGTATACATTTTCACTTCTGGCACTGTATTTACACATTTAAGTACTTGCTCTCATCAAGTAGGGCGAGTGTCATGTTATAGTTGGACGGGACCTCCAGGGTCATCATGTCCAACCCCCCCTGCTTAATTTATAATTCACTAAAACATCTCAGATGTCTGTCCAGCCTCTGTTTGAAGACCTTCATTGAAGGAAAACTCGCCATCTCTCGTGGCAGCCTGTTCCACTCATTTATCACCCTCACTGTCAAAGTTTATTTTTCTAATATCTAATCTGTATCTTCCCCCTTTCAGTTTCAATCCATTGCTTTTCTTGTTTCCATGTGCAAATGAGAATAAGGATGATCCCTCTGACATGCATATGCAGTGCTTTTTTTTCTCTGCAGCTATTAGTCAACAATCATTTACAGGACCTTTTTATAGTGTTCTATGCTACATAATGGTATTGTGAAAAAACAGGTAAAGTCAGCTTACCGAGCCTTCTGATGACTCCCATATAGCAGCCACCACCTTGCACAGATCTGGAGGAGCAGTCCAATGTAGCAGTAACGAAAAAAGAGGCGTAATCCAGCAATAGGATGTGGGTGAACTAAAACATTTTTTAGTTATTCCATACTTAAATTTTTCACGATCTTGAAAAAGACTTGCGTTAACGCGTAGCTCTGTACACAGTGGTTGCGTGCCTGACAATTGACATGTATGGATTTATTTATTTTTTTAATCCAGATTTCAGCTGAGAAAAAAATTGCAGATGAGCACGAAATCGGTCAATAGTAGAGCAAAAATCTTTGTAGGTCCCTAGTCCGGTGTCAACATCCGTACCCGTGGTATCTGGACCAGGCTAATGCAAAGCTTCTCACTGTCATGTATCTCCTGATAGGCCCCTGCGAGGCGGCATCTACGTCACTGCTCTGGAGCATTTGGACCAGAGTCCTAAAGTCGAGTTAGTTAGCTTTATGCAACATTTGGTCATAAATCCACTTAGGGTATGTTCACATCTTCGTATGTTTTCAAGAGTTATCTCACTTTGAAAGCCATCTCCAAAAAGCGCTCAGAAAACACTCCAAATGAATGAATGTATGCATTTCTATGTAAAAATTACTTGCTGTTCATGTGTTCAGTATCTTAAGCGCCTTTTAGCCAATTCAGGTTTCCAAAGTTGACAAGCGGGGTAAAAACTTGAGCTGACCGTTCTCCAGTCATTTTCCATTCTGAAGATGCTTTATACTTGACAATACAAGTTAATGGAATGGCTGAAAAGAAGCCCAGGTGTCTTTTTCAGAGTTGCGGAATATGGTGCCTAAATGCCTGTTAACTCATTCTGCAGGCTACTCCCATACCGGTTTGCTAGACCTGCAGCTAATTCACCGCCGTGAGCCACAATTCATGGTACTGCGAGCCTCGCTCTTGAGCTACAGGTTGAGGAGTCCTGCCTTAAATTCTACGGCTGTCATTAACTACCGTTCTGTAGTCAGTGTGACTGGAGTTGGTTTTAGAAGGAACTCGTCCTGTGCATTGCAGCTCTGGTCCTGTTGCTGATAGCATGGACTGATTGATGATTTCTAGAGGATTAGAGTATCCTAATAACAGGGTGCTGGTCCTCCAAGGACCCCTGCCTGCTGCTACACTGCAGAAGGACAAGGAGTTAAACATGTACTGTAAACAATTTGTATTAGTCTTATGAGCCTTTTGTTTTCAGTAATGTGCACTACAGATGAATTTATTACTAATCATTAGTGATGAGTGAATATACTCGCTACTCGAGATTTCCCGAGCACGCTCGGGTGTGCTACGAGTATTTGTAAGTACTTGAAGACTTAGTTTTCAGTGCCGCAGCTGAATGATTTACATCTGTTAGCCAGCATAAGTACATGTGGGGATTGCCTGGGGATTCCGCACATGTAATCAAGCTGGCTAACAGATGTAAATCATTCAGCTGTGGCAAGAAAAACTAAAACTCCGAGCACTAAAAAATACTTGGAGGACACCGGAGCGTGCACGGGAAATCTCGAGTAACGAGTATATTCGCTCATCACTACTAATCATTTGTATGGTGGTAACATATTCCAGAGAAGGCTAGAGTGAATGCACTCGCATCTGTCAATATCCCCAGAGGACTCACAATATACATTCCCTGCTCCATATCCACACTCCCCAGGATCAATTTTATAGAATGCAAACCTCTGTGTATGTGTGTAATATATACAAATGCTTCTCACAAAATTAGAATATCATCAGAAAGTTAATTTAAGTTCAGTACAAAAAGCAAAACTCATATAGTCATTAAAAATAGGGTGATCTTTTCCAAGTGTTTATTTCTGTTAATGTTGATGATTATGGCTAACAGCCAATGAAAACCCAAAAGTCATTATATCAGTAAATTAGAATAATTAACAAAAAAAACACCTGCAAAGGTTTCCTAAGCGTTTAAAAAGGTCCCTTAGTCTGTTTCAGTAGGCTCCACAATCATAGGGAAGACTGCTGACTTGACATATGTCAAGAGGGCAGTCATTTACATACTCCACAAGAAGGGTAAGCCACAAAAGGTCATTGCTAAATATGCTGGATGTTCAGAGTGCTTTAGCCAAGCATTTTAATGGAAAGTTGAGTGGAAGGAAAAAGTGGGGTAGAAAAAGGTGCACAAGCAACTGAGAACTGCAGGCTTGAAAGGATTAAGAAAAGGCCATTCAAATATTTGGGGGGATTCACAAGGCGTGGGACTGTTGCTGGAGTCATTGCTTCAAGAGCCACCACAGACGTGTCCAGGACATGAGCAACAAGTCTCGCATTCCTTATGTCAAGCCACTCATGACCAATAGACAACGCCAGAAGCGTCTTACCTGGGCTAAGGAGAAAAAGAACTGGACTGTTTCTGTGGTCCAAGGTGTTGCTTTCAGATGAAAGTAAATTTTGCATTTTGTTTGGAAGTTAAGGTTTGAGTCTGTAGGAAGAGTGGAGAGGGACACTATCCAAGCTGCTTGAGGTCTAAATGTGAAGTTTCCGCAATCAGTGATGGTTTGCGGAGCCATGTCATCTGCTGGTGTAGATCCACTATGTTTCAAGACCAAAGTCAGTGCAGCTATCAACCAGGAAATTTTACTGCACTTTGTGCTTCCCTCTGCCGACAAGCTTTTTGGAGATGGATATTTAATTCTCCAGCAGGATTTGACACCTGTTCACACTGCCAAAATACCAATACCTGGTTTAAAAACAAGTCTCCCTGTGCTTGATTGGCCAGAAAACTCACCTCACCTTAACTGCTTAGAGAATCTAAGGGGTTTTGTCAAGAGGAAGATGAGACACCAGACCGAACAATGCAGACGAGCTGAAGGCTGCTCTCAAAGCAACCTGGGCTTCCATAACACCTCAGCAGTCTCGCAGGCTGATCGCCTCCATGCCACGCCGCATTGATGCAGTAATTGATGCAAAAGGAGCCCCAACCAAGTATTGAGTGCATGTACTGAACATACATTTCGGATGTTAAAATCATTTTTCAAGCTTGTGTTGTAAAGTATTCTAATTTACTGAGTTAATGACTCTTGTGTTTCCATTGGCTGTAAGGTTACTTTCACACACCAGGTTTTTCGCCGCATGCCGATTCCGGCATCGCGCCGCAGCGCCGGATCCTGCTTAATTTGTGAAAACCGGATGGGACGGATCCGGTTTTCAGCCGGATCAGATGTCCGGATCCGGCGTTTTTAAAAACGCCCACTGACAGGCTAAAAATGTGATTGGCCCCCTGAAAACTATATATATACAGTGTTCCTACAGCCCATCAGTGACAGGTTGGAGAGGAGTAGATACAGAGCAAGATGGACGGCATTATTGCAAAGATTCTGCAGAACAACGTGGATTTCATTGTGGAGGCGAATAGATTGAAAGCAATTGTTCTTGAGAAGGAGCGAGAGAGACAGCGCATCATGCGTCTGCGCCGATGCAGTTTGTGGATCCACCCCATCACGGCACAGAGAATGACGCTGGAAGTCTTTTCTACTTTATACATGGAGCTACGAGGAGAGCCAGAGACGTTTTTTTAGCTATGTGCGGATGAAAGCGGAGAACTTTGATGTATTCGTGGATCGAATTGAACATCTAATAAGGAGTGATACATATTGCAGATTCTTGATTACACCGGCTGAGCGTCTGATGGTCACTCTTCGGTAAGCATTCTTTTTTTATGTACTCTTGTAGCGCACTTTCATCGATTGATATTTTGAATTTGTAGTAATTTCTGCCTTGCTTTTGATCACAGATTCCTAGCTACTGGAGAATCCCTTTCGTCCCTACATTTCCAGTTCAACCATCTCTGGAATTGTAAAGCACACTTGCCGTGCACTGTGGGACTCTTTGCACGATGATTTTATTCCACATCCCACAATGCAGACTTGGTTGGAAGTAGCACAGAAATTCCAGGAAGTGTATCAGTTTCCCAATTGCTTGGGCATGGTGGATGGGAAGCATTCGTATCGTGAAACCGGCTGGTTCTGGATCAGAATATTTTAAGTATAAAAAGTACTCTTCCATCGTGCTGATTGGAATCCGCATCGGCGATGGCCAATTTGTAGCGGTGGATATTGGGGCGTATGGCCGCTCAAATTATTCACAAGTTTTCAAACTGTCTGCAATGGGGCGGCATTTGTATGGAAAAACATTACAATCTTTCCTCCCCCCCCCCCCCCAAGACCACTGCCTCAAACTTCTGATGCACCAATGCCTTTTGTTTGTGTTGGGGATGAAGCCTTCCAGCTGTCAGAACATCTTTTGAAACCCTACTCCAGCCATGGATTAAACCAAACTAAAACAATTTTTAACTACCGACTCACACGTGCATGGAGAATGGTGGAGTGTGCGTTTGGGATCTTAACCGCCAAATGGAGAGTTCTACTGATATCTATTAACTTGACACATTGTGGATGAGATAGAAAAGCGTGTGTTGTCCTCACAATTATGTGATATCCAAGGAACAGGTTTCCATTAAGGACCACTCTGAAGAAACCACCTTGGCTGATTATAACAACATAACGTATAGAAGTTCTGCCACTGTTTCCCAAATTCGGGATCAATTCACAGAATATTTTTTCACCCGAAGGAAGAATAGACTGGCAGGATGAGAGAGTTTGAACAATTTGTCTTGAACTTGGTAACAAGTTTTTTACCTTTTACCGAAGTTGTGTACCTGTTTGGGTTGTACCCAAAGTATTTTACCTCTAAACAATCAAACCTTGTTTTACCCAAGTGTTATCTATACCTTATAAAGAAAATACAAATTTGGTGTAAACACAATTGTATTAAACATTTTTTTTACATAACAAAAACACCAAAAAAACTAAAGGTTGGAATAAGTCGGGGTGGAGATAGTGCTGGAGGAGCTGTCAGATAGGGACACTTTGACAGTGGGAGTGTGGGGAGAGGAATATGTTGGTTGTGGGGAAGGATCAATAGGTAGTGGTGAAGGGGTGGAGAAGGCAATTGTGCGGGTGGACAGGAAAGTGGGATTGGGGTTAGGAATTTGGTAGGATGGAGGGGTGTAGGTGATGTTTTGGGAGGCAGAAGCAGTGATGGGTGGAGAAGAGGGTTGGGAAGGAGGTAAAAGAGGCTGGTGTTAGTGGGCAGGGAGAGGAGGCACAGATGAAGTAGATGGGAAGTGGTATGGGTTGGGATCATATTGGTCAGAATGGTGGGAAGGGGTACGGGCGGGACGCTGGTAGTCTGGCTGGAGGGACGGGGCACGGGAACGCTGGTAGTGTTGTGGCTGGTGGGACGGGGCAAGGGCACAATGTGCGTGATGGTGAGGTTGGTGGGATGGGGCACGGGCAGGTTGGTGGTATGGGTCAGGAGGATGGTCGTGGCTGTAGTGATGGACAGTGGAGGAAGGGGTGCAGGATGTACTAGAGGTGGCAGCAGCAGAGGGGTGGGGTACAGGAAACGCTATATCACCAGCAGATACATGCAATGAAACCGGCCAGGATGCTCCAGCGCTCGCAGATGGGACAGAGGGATCCGATGTGTGGGAAGGTGCAGAGGGGCCGGGACTGTTGAAGTGTCTCTCAGTGGCGGCCTCCTGAGGGATCGCCCCAGATGGGTTCAACTCTGCTGCAGGCTCCCGAGTGCTCCCGACGGTGCTGTGGAACAAAATAGAAAAACAAACATACTGATATTGCATGGCCCTGACTGAAAGAGCAAAAGAGGTTTAGACATGTTAAACATTGGTTATTACATGTGGTGGGTAATATTTACCTTCGGGTCACCATCGTTGTCCTGAGGAATGACAGGGCTTGGGCATACTTGTATCTGCTCCTGCGTCCTCCAGAACCACTCGGGGCCCGCATCTTTGTTGAACTCCTTCTTAAAGCGATCCCTGATCGACCGCCACCGTTTCACAATCCTCTCACCTGTTAAAAAAAGGAGAAACACAAATTGGTTAGAAACAATACTTAGAATGCATCAACAAAACCGAACTGTGTATACTTGCGTTCTTGATTCTGGACCCGAACATCGAGGTCCTCCCACTTCTCTATAAGCTGTTTGCAGACTTGCTCCCAGAGTTGACGGGTCACGATGATATCAGCATGGCGGCAGTCACCCATGTTCCACAGCGGCTCCCTGTCTCGGATCAGCTCGAAGAGGAGGTCAATATCGAGGCCGACCTACTCACCGTCCGAATCAGGAGCACGCTGTGAAGCCTGTTAAAAAAAGGAAAAAATAAAATTAGATTGTAAACATAAAGAAAAATCCACAAATTTTTTTTTACATATATGCTTACACGATGACGGCCGCCCTGATGCTCACACCGATAACCCTGGGAGCCACTGGGAGAACCTCTAGATCGAGCACCAGAATCCGAACTCTAGAAGAAAAATAACAAAAATGATGTGCTTGTATGTAGCCTTTTTGTGTTGTGTGCTGTGTGATATCTATAATGATCATTTTTTATGTGTTGTGTGATGTCTGAAATGGTCAGTCAGGTGTGTTGTGTGCTGCGTTCTTTCTGTAAGTATCTTGTGTTGTGTTGGGTGTAGTGTGAGGTTGTGGTTCTGCGATAAATGAAAGAAACATACCAATTGTGATCCCGCTTCAGGTATTTCTCCACCCCTTCGCTCTTCTTCTGGGAGCACCTCTTGTGCTGCGGCAGCAGCTCCCAACAAAAAAGAAAGATTGTGAAATACATTAATATATACACAGACAGACATATACACACACACACATACATACAAAGAGAGATTGCAAAATTATTTTAAAAAGCATATATATTTACCTCTGTGCACTGCCGACGAGAGGGAGGGCTCCCAGAAGAAGATATGGTTTGGCTCCGCTCTCTGGCAGGTTTGTCTTCGCTCTCTGGCAGGTTTGACTCCGCTCTCTTGTAGGCTTGGCTTCGCTCTCTGGCTGGCTGTTTTGGCAGGTTCTGGAAGATTCTTGGCATGGTGTGGGCTCTCTTGCTGGAAATGAGTGAGGGCCTCAATGGCATTGGTTTATATATGTGTCCTGGGGGCAGGCCAATAGGTTCTGAGCATGCTCAGTTTAAAAAGCTGAATCAGGCCGCCGGATCCGCCTTTTTCCGGATCCGGCATCCATAGACGGATCCGGCCCTTCTGGCTTTTTCGCCGCAGACAAAAAACGTTACAGTAGACGTTTTTTCCAGATGCCGGAATCAGAATTTTAGCCGGATCCAGAAGGAACGCTGGGCCATGCGGCGCTAATACAAGTCAATGGGGAAAAAATGGATACGTTTTTTTTTTTTTTTTTTTTTACCGGTTACGGTTTTTCTCTAAAGAACCGTAAACAGCCGGAATTAAAAAAACCTGATGTGTGAAAGTAGCCTAAGCCATAATCATTAACTTATACAGAAATAAAAACTTGAACTCACTCTATTTGTAATGACTCTAATATAAGTTTCACTTTTTGTATTGATGAACTGAAAGTAACTTTGATATTCTAATTTTGTGAGAAGCACTTGTATATTACACACATACTCAGAGGATGTGATGTGAACAGAGCGAAACATGAGAATAAATGCTGTGTAGACATGTACTGTACTTTGAGAAAATATTGTTAGTTTTACATTATTAATGCATAATATACTACAGGCCATAGATCCATTTATGAAAATGAGTGGAAAGACTTTCATTTTACATAAACTACATTTGTAACTTGAAGATAATTGACTAGTAAAGCTCATGGGGCTAGTGATGGCCCTGGGTGATTTTTTTTTTTATTTTTTTTTCTTGTATGGCTACATCCACACGGCAGTATTTGTCAGTATTTCACATCACTATGTGTAAGCCAAAACCAAGAGGAGAACAATCGAAGTACAATTGAGGCACGTGCACCATTTCTGCATTTTTTGCCTCAATTCCTGGTTTTGGCTTACAAATACTGATGTGAAATACTGAATGTGTGAACATAGCCCATCCCTGTTTTTCCCTCAAGATAATGTATCTTTACTCACAAAGTCTTTTGTACCTCATTCCATATACCGTCACACTCAGCAACTTTACAACGAGAACGATCCGTGACGTTGCAGCGTCCTGGATAGCGATCTCGTTGTGTTTGACACGCAGCAGCGATCTGGATCCCGCTGTGATATCGCTGGATTAATGGTTAAGGGTATTGACCGTATCTTTATTGGTCCTCGTGGTGGCAATTGGAAAAGACTCTTGGCCCAACGTGAATCGAAGTGGATACATAAATTAAATACCATAACACCGTATGGCCTTAATGACCACAATAGTTTTGTTCCGTTTCTACCAGTGTAATAACAATTTTTGGGTATTTACTAAGTAGCAGATCTTTATGCTACATGCTGTTCTCTGTTGGTTGTTCTTATCTGGTTCCTTTTTAATAAAGCTGTTTTTATACTTTTTAGTCATTTTTTCCATCCTTTTTAATTAGGTTTATTATTTGATTATGGTCATGTCCTGTTCACCTCCCTTCCTGGGATCTTTGATTCTGGCTTCCTTCCCTGGGGATTTTTGGATACATCTGACTCTTCGGCATACTTACATCAAGCTACGTCTGGTTCCTTTGTACTTCTATATTAATACTTCGAGACACTCTAGCAATCAAGTCGGCTCCTTTGATGTCGTTATTTTTGTCATATTTCTTTTATTGTGATTATGTTATACGTTTTCACCATACACTTTATCGTCTTTATTATTATTTCTTTTTTTCACTTCTTCATTTTTTGTATCTTTTACCCATATGTATATGCAGGTATCCTATGTATTCACTTATACTTTAGGTTACTAGTATTTATTCAACTTTTTATTCTTGTTTTTTAGTCTTGGTTTATTGTTTTATTTTTTGTCTTAGGTTGTAGTACACTTTTACATCAGTTATTTGTCACACGTTTATATATATATATATATATATATATATATATATATATTTACACTTATATTTTTATATCAATGTGGTTACCAATATGGTTCCAATTCTTTAATTATCCGGTACTTTGGTACTCATTATATATGGTGTGGTTTTATAGATATCTTAGGTGCCCTCTTGTTTCCAGGTGTGTATATCTGTCTGCTGTCTATTTATGTCTTTATCTGGGTTTTTTACCTTTTTATCGCTATTGCCTGGGTCCTACACACGCATTAGTGCGTTCCTTTATATTATTGTTTTTATACACTTTGCTCTGCGCTAGTGGGATATGTTATCTTAGCCAGTGTGTTTGTTATAACTTGTTGTCTATTGTTCTTATATGTCAGCACTTTAATGTCACTTATACATGTCTGTGTGCCCGCTGTCTTCTACTCGCATGTGCGCAGCCTTCTTGCATATTTGGCGTGTTTCCTTCTGGATAAATAGCTACTCTGACTTGCCTGGCTGCACTTGAGGTCGCGTTCGGTTTGTATCTCCATTCTTTTGCTACGCAGTCTCTGCTTGTTATGTTATGTGCGGCTGCGCACTAGTTTTGAGCCCGGTCGGCGCCGTTACTTCCGGTTTCGTCATGCTGACGTGCCTGCGTTGCGCTGGATACTCTCAGGATGCTTTCTATGCAGGTGCCGATATTATCATTAGTATTATGACCGGTTGCTTTGTCTTCTGCGGCTGCGCTGTAGCTTTGTTCTAGTTCGACGCCGTCACTTCCACTTCCGTTTGCATCGTGCGGACGCGCTCGCATTGCTATTATCAGGACGCCTTTTTCCCAGGTGTTGGTACTAGTACCTATTATCTTTCTCCATTCTCATTGGTCATGACCCTCTTATAATCACCCTCTGGCCAGTACCCAACCACCCCTGGACGAAGCATTTCATTGCGAAACGCGCGTCGGGTGTGGTGGGTCCCCGGGTGCTCCTCTATGGTAACTATACCTTCTATTTATACTATGGCTACATGTATTGCTTTCTATTGATTTAGTTAAATATTACTTTTGCCTATGTTAGCACTTACTAGTGCCTTATTTTGTACTTATCATTGCACTTTCTTAATGTACTTATTCTTTGCATGATTATTTATATTGCATATATGGTTATTCTCTATACCGTTTGGAGATTCCGTTATTGTATATTATTTATTACTGTCATGTATGCTGTTTGTATTGAGGTTGCCCCCGAGTGAGTCCCACCCTTGCTGCTGCACTGGTGGCTACTGCCTTGTTTTTACGTTTTTTATGTATATTCAATAAAGTTTGTACTTTTTATACATAGTTGTTGGCCCTCTTTGTGAAGGTTTTGGTTCTCTTTAGGTGTCTCATGCATACAAAAAGTAAGAAAAGGCAAAAGAAATGGGATAAAGTAAATATTACTTTATTAGTTAGTCTATACCCAATAATATCCTGCTAGCTCCAATGCACGTTTCGCCTGGACTTGGCTTTTTCATTATTATGTCTATCATCATTGTCCATGAGCCCACTCCTCCAATTATTGCACTAGGGGTATTTTGTATTGTTCTGTTGTTTTCCCCTTTTTTTAATGTGTATTTTAATATTATTCAATAAAATTTTATATATATATATTATATAATAAAATTTATATATTTTTACCATATTGGTTTTGAATTTCTTTGCTTTTTCACCTTTTGTTTGAGGAGGTGTTATTTAGTTATATGGGGTGATACCTACTATATTTATATTTATTGTGTAGTTGTATTTACTGGATGAATATTGCCAAGTTTTGTTTGACCATAATGAAGCAGGCTGGACTTTTCTCTGTAAAATAGACACCAGCAGAACTCCGTTGTAGTCATTGGGATGCTTGGGTGTCTATGTGCATCCAGTATGCAATAGATTCATCCTCTACATGGGTTTTATTTTGTGTATCTTGTGTCTTTGTAATAGCCCTGTTCATAGCCAGGTGCATTTCCCTTGCAATATGGGATGCCATATTAGCTCCAGTTACAGGGCATAACAGCCTCCTGTCTGCAGAGCGGATCTAGTTCCTGCTCCCTCCCATGACTCCTACAATCAGGAGGCATTATGAGGCTACGTTCACACTAGACATTTTTGCTGCTTTTTTTTCTGCAGCAAAAACCTGCACTCTTGGCAGAAAAGGAGCGTCAAAAATGCATGTTTTGATGCAGTTTTCAGGATCCCAAAGTTCAGCTTTGCTTCCAAGCATGAACACAGGTCACCAATACAAGACATATGTTCATGAAAAAATACACATAAAAATGTAACTGCTGGGGGATGTGAATTGGTCTGGAATAATATACCTAAGACACTGGCAGTCCATTGAGTTTGTAGGACACTTTTTAACTTTCACACTTTGTTCAGCGATTGAGTTGATCACACATTGTGCAATTGCACACCTTGGTCAGCCCACAGGCATTGTTCAATTTCACACCTTAGTTGGTCAATATTTACTTTGTACGCATTACTAATTTAATGACACTACTAATCCACACTGCTTTCTCAGGTGACCAAGACAAGATGGTAAACCTGGATAAAATCACAAAAATAAATGGGTTTCGTATACTACTGTACTTGCTTTTTTTATTTTTTCTTCATCATCCATTGCTTTCAATGGGTGAAAAATGCTGAAAGTGACATGCACTATGTCCAAAAAAACATACAAAGCACAAAATACTGATGACAAATCAATGTGTGTGCATGAAATCTCATAGGCTTTATTGGTACTGTAAAATGCAGCTGAAAATTGGCATAAAGCATCAAAAACACCCAGTGTGAACTTAGCCTTACTGCTTCCTAAACTGTATACAGTGTATTCCAGGTTCCTCCCACACACCAAAGACATACTGATAGGGAATTTAGATTTTGAGCCCCATCTGGGACAGCGACGATAATGTCTCTACAGCACTGTGGAATTAATGGCACTATATGGGTATGTGCACACGCAGCGGATTGGCTGCTGCGGATTCGCAGCAGTTTTCCATGAGTTTACAGTACCATGTAAACCTATGGAAAACAAAATCCGCAGTGCACATGCTGCGGAAAAAAACGCGCAGAAACGCTGCGTTGTTTATTCCGCAGCATGTCAATTCTTTGTGTGGATTCTGCAGTGGTTTACACCTCCATAATAGGAATCTGCACCCAAAATGCGGTACATCCGCAGTAAATCCGCAGTGCCGATTTCCTGCAGATTTACCAAAATCAGTGTGGAAAAATCCACACACCTTTCCACAACGTGTGCCCATACCCTATAAGTGAGTAAAATAAAATTAAAAAATCTCTGTAATTCAGGTTCCCAACTCCTGCCCCTGCATGATCTCCATGCAGCTGTTGACTCTGCAAGGATATTTTAAATCGTCACTGTTGAGTTACATGTGGATTGTACTGATATTTTAAGTTATTAGATGCTCCACAATTACGGTAGTTAAGGAACAAAAAGGCAGAGCATAATGTGTAAGGCCACCTTAACAGTTGCTCACAGTGGTTAAGGCTACATTTATACATTCCAACTGCGGTTATTAAATGACGGCTTATTGACTACGTGGAAGTAGTCCTTAATAGCCTGTTCAGATAAGGCAACTAGTATTCTATGCACACAGTACGATTTTTACAGCGATCCTTCTATGAGCATGTATTGTTTTTCGCAGAACATCTTATTTACACATTTTTAAAACAAAATGCCAATCGGAAAATGGTCGTTTTGCAATTATAGGCCAATGCTAATTCAGCGTAAGTTGCTATATTCTAAAGACATAAATATTCATAAACCTGCAGGATATGACAGTGGTAATGGCTTATCACAGTGTAGATTGTTTGTAGGACGCTACTTTCATGAACTTGTGCATTTAGTACCTGATGACCTTTGTCTCGTCTTTTGAGTTAGTCAAACTGATTTGCAATACATAAAGCAACAGCGCTGTTTTATTTAACCGCTTCCTGACCTCCGCACTATTACTGCGGAGGTCGGGTCCCCTGCTTTGATGTGGGCTCCGGTGCTGAGCCCACCTCAAAGCCGGGACATGTCAGCTGTTTTGAACAGCTACAGCGAGATACGGCCGAGTCTCGCTGGTTAAAAACAAGCTCTGGCAGCGGCACTCCAGAGCAGAGCGTGCAGCCGCATAGTAATACATGGAGCCGCACGCTCCGCTCCGGAGTGCCGGTGAGAGAGCTTGCCTTTAACCAACGAGACTCGGCCGTATCTTGCTGTAGTGTGACTCCGGCCTTAGACTTTGCAAATTATGGAGGGGCCATGGAGGTTTATGGGATCTTGCAAAGCATGCTGGGATCCCACAACCCAGGGGTTATGGACCATAGTTGATAAAGACCATTTGGTCGAAACATTGTATGATGGCGGAATAAAGTTTTTTCCAATCTTTCACCTGGACTGGATGTTGTTCCATATTTTATTTTGGAGTTATTACGTCCAATTGGGTCTGTGGACTTGGAGTGTGCATCTTTTTTTCTGATGTGCTGTCAGCTGTCTTTTTTTTCTCAGACTTGATAAAGTCTGATCCTTCTGGCATGCATTAGGAAATGGCCACTTTTTTCTAATTAACAGGAGGCAGATTATTCTACTAAAGGCAATGTATTGTCAGAAAATCACAAATTGAGGCAACTTTTTTTTCCTGCATAAACTAAATAAGTTTTTACTTTTTCCTATCACAATCTTTATTAAACAAAATTAGTAGTAACATTTTCACACTGACCAATGGGTCTATTTTGGACTCGTATAACCTGGCAAAGGGCAGAAACAAAATGACAAATAACACCTTTATACATATCTGATAACAGGATCCAGCATTCACAATAGGTCTTGTCTAATTTTCCCCTCCATTCACCTTGACCTTTTTACATGAAAGATGGGGCCTGAGTCTGGTCATTGCTGCTAATGTGGATTTCATGAAACGACAAGCTTAAGAGTTTTAAAAAAAAACGGACAGTTATTTATTTTTTTAATGAAGATTGTGATATGAGGAAAAGAAAAAGGTTTTCATGGTAAATGTAATTTTAAGCGATAGGTAATTTTTGGACTTACGAAGGGCAGTACCTCAAAACAGTGTCTGCAAATTGGGATTCTGGTTTGGTTTTTATCCTAAGTCATGTGCCAAGTCTCGTTAAAGGGTCGACATTGACTGTTAGAATTGCTACTTCCAATAGGTGGCACTAGAGTTCTAGTCCTCTTCCACTCTGAAGAGACAATTTGCATATTTCCCAGAGGAGCATTGCGGCTTTGTCTCCTCACCTCAACATGCTTAACATGTCACTCTCCGAAAGGAGAAACGATACCTCTTGGATCCCGAGAAGATGGAACAAAACATTTCTGCATCTTCACCGTTCTGTCAGTCCATGAAAATTGCATGACATCAGTGTGGTCTGATGTTTTCCACTGATTCATTGAATATCAGATACAAATTGTGCATTTTTTTTTCTCCTTGAATACTTTTGTGCATGGCCCCATAGTATAACATTTGTAGAAAGGAAAGAGGAAAGTCAGCACCAGATCTGGCAGTACTTGGAGTGGCAAAAGGCAATCACCAGATGGAGACACCCAGATCAGAACATGTTGCGTTTGACGCAGGTCAGAGCAGCATCAAGACTCATTCGGAGGCATCCGCATACATCCGCATGGCCTGCGTACCCAATGTTAAAGATAGGGTAGGTAGAGCTAAAGGAAGAGGTGCTGCAGTGGGCGGGGCTTCACTGATGAAAAGGCTTTCGTCTACAGCCCTGCCGAACGTTAGTGTGAAGCTAGCCTTACTCTAGCAATAAAAAAAGAACCAAACCACATGTAACTCATAAAAAACCCAACTTGTTACAGTTGAATTAAAACCAGGCGAGGCATGAAAAATGAAGTAAACTACAGTAGCTTACAAAAGTATTCACCCCTCTTAGCATTTTTTGTGTTTTGCTTCCTCCAGAACCTGGATTTTTTTTTTTTGGAGGGTTTGCATCAGTTCATGTAAATAACGTCCCTACAACTGTGAACATTTTGTTTTTTATTGTGAAGCAAGCAACAAATAGGACAAAATAACTGAAAACTTTAGTGTGTGTAACTATACACCCCCCTAAAGTCAGTACTTTGTAGAGCCTCCTTTTGCAGCAATCACAGCTGCAAGTTGCTTTTGGATATGTCTCTGAGCTTTCCACATCTTGCCACTGGGATTTTTGCCCATTCCTCAAGGCAAAACTGCTCCAGCTCTTTCAAGTCAGATGGTTTCCTCTTGGGAACCGCATTCTTCCAGTCTGTCAACAGATTCTCAGTTGGGTTAAGGTCTGGGCTTTGACTAGGCCACTACAAAACATTTACATGAAACGTGTAAACCTTAAAACACGAGTGTTGCTTTGGGTCATTGTCTTGTTGGCAGGTGAACCTCTGCCCCAATCTTAATTCATTGACAGACTGAGACAAGTTTTACTCAAGAATATTTCTGTATTTCGCACCATCCATCTTGCCCTCGACTCAAACCAATTTCCACCTCCCTGCTGACGAAAAACATCCCATCAATGATGCTGCCTCCATCATGCTTGGCTATGGGGAGGACATTGTTGTGATGATGAGCTGTGTTGTTTCGGCTCCAAGCATAGCATTTATTTTGGTGGCCAAAATGTTCAATTTAGGTCTCTTCTGACCACAACACCTTTCTCCATAAATTTACAGAAACTCCCACATGTCTTTTGACAAAGTCAAAATCGGCCTTATAATTTTTGTAAGTAAAGGCTTTTTTCTGGCCACTCTTCCATAAAGGACAACTCTATGGAGTGTACAACTTATTGTGGTCATATGGACAGATACTTCAGTCTCTTTTTGGGAATTCTGCATATCCTTCAGGGTTAAGTTTGGTCTCTTTGCTGCTTCTCTGATTAATACCCTTCTTGCCCGGGATGAGAGTTTTGGTGGGTTTGTTGTGGTACCATATTTTTTTCCATTTGACGGTGCTCCAGGGATCATCAGAGATTGGAATATTTTTTTTTTTTTTTCATAATCCAACCCTGACTTCTCAACAACTTGTCCCTGAATTGTTTGGAGATATCCTTGGTCTTCATGGTGTTGGTTGGTTAATGATACTTCTTGCTCAAAGAAGATGTCCACTACTTGGATAACTTCTCATACCTCACACTTGCCTCCGATTTAAAATAAAAAATATTATACTCTCCTCCCGTGCTGGCGCAGTTCCTGCATTGGCTGCACTCGCTTTCCCCGAGGCTCCCGTGCAGTTGTCACACATGACCCTTGGCGTCCAATTGGCGCTGGCAATACTGTCATCGGCTCCTGTCGAATTGAACATGAAGTAGAAGTTAGAGAGCAGCTGCAGCCCAGACTTCCTCTTCATGTTTGATTTGTCTGAATGCAGAGATAGTTACGCCGGTGCAGATTGAGTTCTGGGGTCACATGTCACAACAACTGCATGAGGGCCCTGGGACCGCAAGTACGGACACCGTGGGACCGCAAGTGCGGACAACGCTGGAAAGCGGCAGCAAGGAAGACGAGTATAGGTGTTTTTATTTTATCATTACCAAACATTTAAATCAAGAAAGGGTTGTCAAAGTAGTGGACTACCCCTTGAAAGGTGTTGCAGCCTCTATCACCTTCCAGAAAGTGTGTGAATATACTGACAACCATGTGACACTTGCGATAGATTACTCAGATGGACTGCCTATCACTTATCATGGTACTTATGAAGGGAATTCCTTCCACCAGAAAGTTTTAGGAGCTTCATAGTAAAGGAGGTGAATACAGGCTGCCACGAGAGGTGGTGAGTTCTCCTTCCATGGAAGTTTTCAGACAGAAGGTGGACAGACATCTGTCTGCTTTGAGCAGGGGGTTGGACCAGATGACCAATGAGGTCCCTTCCAACTCTACCATTCTATGATATGCACATACCAATTTTTGGTTGTTTGCTACCATAAATTTAATTTATGCCTATATTTTTCTCATTTCACAGATTTAAACTGTTTACACCATGTTCCAAATTATTATGCAAATGACATTTTTCTTGGATTTTCCTAAATGGTCGGTGCAAATGAGTCAGTCTAATAAGTCATCACCCCTTAGAGTATACCCCTATGTTTCTGACCATAAGACGCAATTTTTTTCCTCCAAATTTGGGAGGAAAGTGTGGGTGCGTCTTATGGTACCGATGTAGCATGTGGGGAGGGGGGCAGCAGTGAGTGGGATCGCACTGTTATCCCACTTCAGGATGTCCCCGCAGCCCTGAATCAGTGCTGGGGAAACCATGTGGTCCTGATGATTAAGTGCAGTGAATATTCATTAGCTACTCCCCACCCACCTATCAGCTGAGTGGTGAGCCAGGAGAGGCAAATGAATACTGCACTTAAGCAGGGACACACATGGCTTCCCCAGCGCTGATTCCTGCAGCAGCTGGGGAGATCCGTGTGTCCGGGGCAGGAGGAGGCAGCAGCAGCAGGGTCAGGGGGAGAGGAGATCTCTGTACCTTCCTGGGCTGGAGCTGAGTGCTGTGCAGTGTGCACAAGGAGGACCTGTGATGATGTCAGAAGTGGGCGGGCTGGAGCATCACATGGCAGCACAGAGCCCTCCCTCTTCTTGACATCATCACAGGTCCTTCAGACTCCAACACTAGAATCTGCTGGCTTCCATTACCTGTGCTGTGGAAAGGCAACAAGAGGGAGGGCTCTGTGTGCAGTCATGGGATGCTTTTACCTCACTACAGTGTGGTTGGCTGCCACAATTAAGAGGTTAGTCTTTCCAAAACACAATAAAGCACTCTGCCACTTCTTTAGTGAGCTATAACTCCCAGCATGTCATAGGATCTGCAGGACATGCTGGGAGTTATAGTTCTCCCATTGGATTTTAAAGCAGCACTCCAGTGTTATTTTGCAGTGCCAGAGTGGTGCTTTAAATATAAGCCCTGTGCCCCCATTCTTATACTCACCCTCCAGCATCTTCATATAGTACTGTACAGACACCACACTGGTCCCGCAGCTTCCAACAAAATAACATACTATTATATGTGGTGTTATTATATATAATAGTATGTTATTAAACATTTTACCACATTTTTTTGCTTCAAATATTTTTTTCCCTATTTTCCACCTCTAAAACCTGGGTGCGCCTTATAGTCCGGTGCGTCTTATAGTCCGAAAAATACGGTACATCGAATTTTATTGAAGAAACCTCCCAATGATAACAGTATTATCTCCAAAATGAATAAAAACTCAAAATGCACTGTTCCAAATTATTAGGCACAGTAGAATTTCTAAACATTTGATATCTTTTAAAGAATTGAAAATGCTCATTTGTGGAATTTGCAGCATTAGGAGGTCACATTCACTGGACAAAAAAAGCTATTTACCGTATATACTCGAGTATAAGCCGAGATTTTCAGCCCAAATTTTAGGGCTGAAAGTGCCCCCCTCGGCTTATACTCGAGTCACGGTAGCGGTGGGGTCGGCAGGTGAGGGGCTGAGGGCGCTGGGGTATACTTACCTAGTCCCAGCGATCCTCGCGCTGTCCCTGCCGTCCCACGGGCTTCGGCGCTGCAGCTTCTTCCTCTCTTCAGCGGTCACGTGGGACCGCTCATTACAGAAATGAATAAGCGGCTCCACCTCCCATAGGGGCGGAGCCGCTTATTCATTTCTCTAATCAGCGGTGCCGGTGACCGCTGATAGAGAAAGAAGCTGCGGCACCGAAGACAGGAGGGGACAGCGCGAGGATCGCCAGGACTAGGTGAGTATAGCATATTCACCTGTCCTCGTTCCAGCCGCCGGGCGCCGATCCATCTTCCCGGCCGGCGCCTCCATCTTCCCGGCGTCTGCGCTCTCTGACTGATCAGGCAGAGGGCGCGATGACGCATATAGTGTGCGCGGCGCCCTCTGCCTGATCAGTCAGAGCAGAGACGCCGGGAAGATGGAGGCGCCGGAACGAGATGCTGGGAGCTGCAATCAAGGGAGGTGAGTATGTGTTTTTTTTTTTTTTATTGCAGCAGTAGCAGCGGCAGCACAGATTAATGTGGAGCATCTATGGGGCACAGTGAACGGTGCAGAGCACCGTATAAGGCACAGCTAGGGGGCACAATGAACGGTGCAGAGCACCGTATAAGGCACAGCTAGGGGGCACAATGAACGGTGCAGAGCACCGTATAAGGCACAGCTAGGGGGCACAATGAACGGTGCAGAGCACCGTATAAGGCACAGCTATGGGGCACAGTGAACGGTGCAGAGCACCGTATATGGCACAGCTAGGGGGCACAATGAACGGTGCAGAGCACCGTATAAGGCACAGCTATGGGGCACAGTGAACGGTGCAGAGCACCGTATATGGCACAGCTAGGGGGCACAATGAACGGTGCAGAGCACCGTATAAGGCACAGCTAGGGGGCACAGTGAACGGTGCAGAGCACCGTATATGGCACAGCTAGGGGGCACAATGAACGGTGCAGAGCACCGTATAAGGCACAGCTAGGGGGCACAATGAACGGTGCAGAGCACCGTATATGGCACAGCTATGGGGCACAGTGAACGGTGCAGAGCACTGTATATGGCACAGCTAGGGGGCACAGTGAACGGTGCAGAGCACTATATGGGGCACAGCTATGGGGAAATATGAATGGTGTAGAGCACTATATGGCACAGCTATGGGGAAATAATGATCTATTTTTATTTTTGAAATTCACCGGTAAATGCTGCATTTCCACCCTAGGCTTATACTCGAGTCAATAAGTTTTCCCAGTTTTTTGTGGCAAAATTAGGGGGGTCGGCTTATACTCGGGTCGGCTTATACTCGAGTATATACGGTAACTCCAAAACATCCTAACAGGCCAAGTTACATGTTAACATAGGAACCCTTCTTTGATATCGCCTTCACAATTCTTGCATCCATTAAACTTGTGAGTTTTTGGAGAGTTTCTGCTTGTATTTATTTGCATGAAGTCAGAATTGCCTCCCAGAGCTGCTGTTTTGATGTGAACTGCCTCCCACCCTCATAGATCTTTTGATTGATGATACTCCAAAGGTTCTCTATAGGGTTGAGATCAGGGGAAGATGGTGGCCACACCATGAGTGTATCTCCTTTTATGCCTATAGCAGGCAATGACCCACATCCTAGATATCACTGCATGAAATATTCAAGTTGCAAATCTTTATTCAATACATAGTAGAATGTTTTGAGAAAAATAAAACATAATTTTGATTTACATTGTTCATTTTTAATATCCCATGGAGGTCTGTATTTGGAATGATACTCAAAATAAAAGTGGAAAATCAAAGTACAGGCTGATCCCACTTCAGTGGAAATGCCCCAAGACAACGAAATTATGCTCCATAGTGTGTGTAGCCTCCACATGCCTGTATGACTTCTCTACTCCCTATACAACACCAGGGCATGGTCCTAATGCGGCAGTGGATGTTCTCCGGAGAGATCTCCCAAACCTGGATTAAATTATCAGTCAACTCCTGGACAGTCTGTTGGTGGATGGAACGAGTAAACGAAATTGGCGTGCACCCAGCGAAGGATGAGGAGAGGTGCAGGTGGAAGGGAGTGGTGAACTGGGACATCAAGTGAAGAAATTTCACCGCAGACTGAGTTCAATGCCAGTTTTTTTTGTTTGTTTGTTTTTTTAGGGTATGTTTCCACGTTTAGGAAACGCGTTTTTGACGCAGCGTTGAGCCGCAGCGTCAAAAACGCAGCGTCCAGATGTTACAGCAGGAGGACATTTAATGAAATCCCGTCTCCACTGTGCAGTAAAAGACGCATGCGGCAGACCCACGGAAACGCACATCCGGCGCGTCTTTTAAGAACGCAGCATGTCCTTACATTGCAGAAAAAACGCAAGGACAACACAGGTGACCTGCCAGTGACCTCAGGTGCAGATTTGGTCAGGATTTTACCTGCATAAAATCCTGACCAAATCCTGATGCAATCCTGAACGTGGAAACATACCCTTATTCTTAAATCAAGTGTAGGTAGCAGACAAAAATGAGTATAAAGTGAAAGTGATAAAAGTGACCTAACCTTTTGACCCGATCCCATAGAGCTACTATGTGAACAAGGCCCAGAATTGGGGCAAAACATTAGGTTGCTTTTATCACTTTCACTTTATGGTAATTTTTGTCTGCTATCTGCACTTGATTGAAGAAGTAATTTAAAAAAAAAAAACTTGCATTGAACTCTGAGTGCGGTGAAATGTCTCCACTTGGTGGATGGAACGAGACATGATGTCCCAGATGTGCTGGATTGGATTCAGGTCTGGGGAATGGGCAGGCCATGACATCATCATATGAGCAGTCCAGAATTGTTTAAAGGCATAGTAATCTTAGTGTATGTAAACTTTTGACTTTGCAGTAAGTAATAAAAATATTATAACATTCTAATTGACCTGGTTTGTAGCATGTGTGCTATAATCATATTATTTTTTTCTTTCCCTACAGATATGAAAAGGTGCCAGTAATCTTGGTTGGCAATAAAGTTGACCTAGAAAGTGAGCGAGAGGTATCCTCCCATGAAGGCCGTGCTTTGGCTGAAGACTGGGGATGTCCTTTCATGGAAACGTCGGCGAAAAGTAAAACGATGGTGGATGAGCTCTTTGCAGAAATCGTGAGGCAAATGAACTATGCAGCCCAGCCTGATAAGGATGACCCTTGCTGTTCTTCGTGCAATATACAATAGCGGTTTTATGTAATTTAGGTAGACATGACTATTTTAGCTGCAAAGGTTTAAAAAAGTTTAAATTTTTTTCCATGTGTTTACCCAAAGAAAAGCATTGCAAGAGGACTGCATCTAGAACATGGTTCCTATTTCAACAACCCATCTTAATCGGTAATTTTTGACAATTGCTGAATTTTACTTTATAAAATTTGTGGCATTCATTTCTACAGCTGGCACAGCAAATGTGATCTGCCACATAAAAAAAAAAAAAAAAAGCAAATCCTAGATTAGAGACTGTTCCCACAAGATCAAGGCTAGATCCTTCAAGAAGCGACAACCTCCACCACTGCAGGCATTCTTCCTGAACTGGATGACAAGGGGCATTTATATTTACAGCGCTGACTGTTGTCCCGTTGTGTGTCTGATCCCAACCACTCTGAATTACCCCATCTAAGAAGTGGACGAGGAAGCAGCTGGATACAGAAGATGAAGACTTTGGACGTGGGAGAGTCTTGTTTTGGGAAATGAAGCCATGTTGCATCCAGATGAGGGAGAAAGGTTTTCCTTTCAGTAGGCTTCCCAATGATTATGGACCTCACTACTTCTGACGTGGGTCTCACTATGTTATGGGCTTGTTTCTATTTAGCGTATTAATTTGACTGAAGGTGAATATCAGGATTTTTTTCTAACTTGATGCTGACAGGCTATTGTGAAGCGAATGTTGATGTGACGAGATGCACAACTTACGACGTTTCATTTGGATTGGACTGAAGTATTTATTATTTGCATGGGCAGCTGCACACAAATGCAAATTTACCTGCTTAATCTTGTTTGAAATGAAATTTCAATGGATTTACAATTTGAGAGCAGAAAATCAATACTGCATACGGTCATGGAAAAAAAACCCACCCATTGTGTGCTGAAAACCTAGCATCTTCTAATATTCCGTAGAATAGTTTTCATTTCTCTGTGAGAGTGAGAAGCGGTGTGAGTGTGCCGTACATTTGTATGCTGGTTTACAATTCTTGTATTTGAGCTGAGGTTCATTGTATTTGCTCCACAGTGTAAAATGTGTGCACCAAACTATCCCAGAGAAGTGCTTTCTTGTGGCTCAGAATAGAATGTGTTACGTCACTTACACAGAAAGTCTTTTTTTTTTTTTTCTTTTTTTTTTTGCTGCTTTTCAATAAGGACTTTGGGGTGTATTAAATTTTAGCACACTTAGATATGTTATATTACTTTTATATTCAAAACCTGTTTTCTTCTATATTTCATATTCCTGCTCTGCCTCAGCAGCTTCCCACTAAATCCATAATTTAACTCTTAACTTTTGCAGAGTAAAATGAATGAAATGCTGTTATCAAGCTAGAGTTATTGTATTTTTGTTCCAAGTAAAAAAGAAAAAAAATGATAGTAAAATATTGTATTTTGCACATGTGATTGATCGCCCACCCTCCCCCCATAAATAGTCCTTTTAAATCGCTACATACCATACGTTGTGGTTGAAATAACTTGACGTAATGCAGGTTTTTTATTCTTTACAGGTATTGGAAACAGTCTTTTTGATTACCACGCACCTTGAAATGCAGTTGTGCGTTTATAAATATCATACTTTGCCTGTCCTTTTATTTGGGAAATCTCTTTGCAAGTGATTGAAATGCTTTCCATAAAAACCATTGGAAGGGCATATGTTACTGGTTTTTGCAGCACACATTTTTCAACAACTGGCAAGAAATAAACTATATTTAACTTAGTTTTGTTTTTGGTTCCATTTAAGAATATTTTTTATTTTTAAAGTTTGACAAACATAAAAATAAATACTAATATGTTATTGCAATGTAATAAAAGCTTTAGAGTGTATATTTTACCACCAGGAGCCTCTCAGGATGACCGAATGTGTATGACATGGCGAAAAAGCAAAAAAACTATGGATTTTTAATCACCAATGAAGTTTGACGAATTTTTAAGCCAAAGCCAGAAGTATAGGTATTTCCAATGATAAGTATATCATTTGTTCAGTTTCTGCCCACTTCTGGCTTTTTGGTTAAAAAGAAAAAACTGAAGATTTCCTAGAAGGTTTCGTAAAGGTACCGTCACATTAAGCGACGCTGCAGCGATATAGACAATGATGCCGATCGCTTCAGCGTCGCTGTTTAGTCGTTGTGTTGTCGCTGGAGAGCTGTCACACAGACAGCTCTCCAGCGACCAACGATGCCGAAGTCCCCGGGTAACCAGGGTAAACATCGGGTTACTAAGCGCAGGGCCGCGCTTAGTAACCCAATGTTTACCCTGGTGACCTTTGTAAAAGTAAAAAAAACAAAAAAAAAACAGTACATACTTACATTCCGGTGGCTGTCATGTCCCCCGGCGTCAGCTTTCCGCACTGACTGTGAGCGCCGGCTGTAAAGCACAGCGGTGATGTCAACGCTGTGCTCTGCTTTACGGCCGGCGCTCAAACAGTCAGTGCGGGAAGCTGACGGCGAGGGACGTGACAGACACCGGATTGTAAGTATGTACTGTTTTTTTTTGTTTTTTTTTTTTTTTACTTTTACAAAGGTAACCAGGTTAAACATCGGGTTACTAAGCGCGGCCCTGCGCTTAGTAACCCAATGTTTACCCTGGTTACAAGTGAAGACATCGCTGGATCGGCGTCACACACGCTGGGGATCCAGCGACGAAATAAAGTTCTGGCCTTCTAGCTCTGACCAGCGATGTCACAGTAGGATCCTGATCGCTGCAGCGTGTCAAACACAACGATATCGCTATCCAGGACGCTGCAACGTCACGGATCGCTATCGTTATCGTTCTAAAGTTGCTCAGTGTGAAGGTACCTTAACTCTTCAACTAATAGCTTTATTGCTTTAATATGCCTGTAAAGTGTTTTCCACTTTTAGCATCCCCCCCTCAACATTGCTTATAATGTAAGATAGGACTCTGCAGGTCCAGTACCAGATCTTCACAGCTGCTTCACACTTGGTGGTTTGGCTGCAGAAGTGACATCACGTCATCAGTTCACATCACTGCTGCCACCAAAACACTTGGACCAGAACCGGCTCTGGACCCTGAAGGGTGACTCCTAACTGATTGTTTTAATTTAGATGATGGGCAAAGTTTATGGTCCACTTCACTTTATAAAAAAAAAAATGGGAAAACTCTTTTAAGCTATATGCACACGTCAGGATTTCTTGCAGAAATTTCCTGAACAAAACCGGACATTTTCTGCAAGAAATCCGCATGCGTTTTTCTCGCGTTTTTTGTGCCTTTTTTTTTGCGGATTCTTTTGTGTTTTTTTCCAGAGGTTCTGGGATGCAATAATATAGTGGGAAATCTGCAAAATTAATGAACATGCTGCGTTTTTTACTGCAATGTGTTTTTTTTCGTGGAAAAAAACGCAACTTGCACAAAAATTGCGGAATGCATTATAAATTATGGGATGCATATGTATGCATTTTTAAGCGTTTGTATCGCAAAAAAAAACTCGAAAAATCCGTAAGATGTGCACACAGCCTTAAAGTTTAACCCTATGTGCACGTAATGCCTTTATTGCACCATTATGCCATCATGTTTTTCCCTGACGCTGCTTTGCTATCAATTTTTTTCAGCAGCTTCATCATCAACTTTTTTTTCCTCCCATACTTTTCAACTACAAATATTTTTGTTTGAAAATTGCCCAAAGAATCAATGTGTTACTGATTTTAACTATTTTACAGTTTCTGAAACCTCAAGAACTTGAGCAAAGTGACAAAAGACCGAACATGTGCCCAGCAATGTCATTTTTACATTGCCGTTTATTACTTGTTCAGTATTTGTGGCAGTTTTATTTTGCTTTTTTCAGGAAGGTTCCACGTGCAATCCACCTGAAAAAGTTAGTGTGCCCGTACTCTTACATTGTAACTGGAGGGCCTTTTTACTTTCTGCTCTGTCATTGAGCTGTGTTGTGGTATTCTAGCACAAGCCCATTTACAAAGAGTACTCACAATACTCTACATGGTACTTTATTGGGGTGCATTTATATGGTCTATTGCTGATCATCTTGTGCGAAATAGAAGACTGTTGGTTTGTCTAAACAGGTTGTTAAACGGCCGCCATCAACTAGTGGAAACACACACTTATTTCACAGAATGCTGAGAAAGTGGCAAAGTAAAATGGTCTTTTCGTTTTTGTGGTCAATGAGAATCTGAGTAATGGGTTCCAAATCAATTAGCCAATACTGTACACATTACAATCTGTGGTTTTTTTTGTTTGTTTTTTTTAACCAAATCCAGCTAAATAAAAAAATTGACAGTTTTATTTGTCCTTAGAGAAAGAAAATCCAGTACATGTTGCATGCAACAACTGGCAATTTTGGAACCTTGCATAATATGCAAGTCTGGTAGGCTGCAATGTAGCTATATATGGGGAGAAAGAAGGTATATTCCCCTTGCATCCACTCTCTTCCAGTGTTCGAGGCTGTTCCGTCAGCGTGCTTTAATCACTCGGCGGCGGCACGGTGGCAACCATCAGAGATTGTAACAGTTCATTTCACTGCCAGATGACTGGAAGCGAGTGAATGCAGGGAGAATATAACTTTTTTTCACACTGTAGCTGCACTTCAAGCAAGCCTGATGCACGTGATTTAAATGCTTTGCACCGGCAGATTGCCTCTATTTCTGCAGGCAAATATTGTTTATGGAGGTGACAGATACCTATAAAACTTATACTGAGGTTTAAAGAAGAGCAATGAAGTATGGCAGTGTTGTTGGCTTTACAGAGCTAGGTACTGTGCGATCTGTACTGGAGGACCTAAAATAAAGTACATGGTCTCTCAAGAAGAAGAAACACCAATAGAAAATGAGAACAGATTTCCAGTCGGTGATCCAATTACAGACAGAAGCTGACGTGTACGGGGAAAGCTTGTTATGCCATATCACCAATGTTACAGTCATCTTGGATTCAGATTCAGTTTTTCAAATGGGAAAGGTGAGTGTGTGACACAATCTGCTCAAGAAGTTCGTTCGTTAAAACAGTCGTCATATTACAGCAACAAATCTGATGTTAAAACAGTAAGTTTACTAGTGTACAAGCGATGTGAAAGGCAAGGCCCCAACTGAAACATCTTCAAGAGTGTCCTCAATTCTGCTGAACAAAGTAAAATTGATATGTCTCATTGCATTGCTGACAATTACAACTAATGCCAACCTAAATGGCCTCTCCTTGTTGCCATAATCTGAGAAACATATTTTGTTACCAATAAACCAAAAACTGGATGACTGAAAAAAAACAAAACGCGTTAGCTGCACTTGCTTCATTCTGCAGATCCTGTCATCCCTGGGTTGGTTAGTGAACCATAAAAAAATCAGACATTGTTCTTTCAGCAAAAAAGACGTTACTAGGTGACTATGTAAGACAGCTGTCTTTAATGCAGGTAAAGAGTTGATTAGGAGCGTCTAACTGGTCTGTAGGAGCCAGAACTCTTAATGGTTGGTAGTGGATCAAATACTGCAAAATGCAAATAAATTTATACAATGTGATTTTCTTTTTGATATTCTATCTCTCATTGTCAAAATTAACCTACCCCTAAAATTATAGACTGTTCATGTCTTTGTCAGTGGGCAAACTTACAAAATGAGCAAGGGATCAAATACTTATTTCCACCACTGTATAATGCAGCCACCGGAGGATAATGCAGGCCCTTCATATAGTATAATGCAGCCCCCTCATAGAGTGCAATGCAGGCTCCCCACACACAGTATACTGCAGCCCCCAATCCCCCACACAGTATACTGCTGCCCCCAACCCCCCAAAAGCAGTATTATGCAGCCCCCAAACTCCCACACACAGTATAATGCAGCTCCCAACCCTCCACATACACAGTAAAATGCATATACACCGTATAATTCAGCCACACAGTATGATGCATATGCAGTATATCCACATACACTATAATGCAGCCCAACAGTCCACAGTATTGCACACCCAGTATAATTCAGACTCGCGCAATACTTATTTCTCCCCGTTGCCCTGCTGCTCAAGCTTCAGCAGGGCAACTAATCAGCTCCATGAGAAGGAGAAGCATCATCTGATGCTCTCTCCTCCATCACTGCTTTCAACTGTATCGGTGTCTATGATGATTATAAGTTGATTGTGCGATGTGGGGGCGGCGCAGTGTAGGGAACCTCTTACGAGCCACATAGCGGCACGCCTCTGACTAGTGGCTCCATGGGGAGTGGGGGCCCTAGGCAGCTGCCTAGTCTGCCTGCCCCTAACGCTGGCCCTGATTAGTCCTTCAGGTGGAGATGCCCATTTCTTGTACTTCTCTGTGCTGCTACAAGATCCTACGCAGATCCCAGTCTCCCTCCAGAGAGGAAAGGGGCAGGAGTGAAAGGGGTAACACCAGCTGGACAGGAAGGGGAAAACCAAGGCGCAATCAAATGACAGAAACACAGGATAAAATACAAAGGGAAGATGGGAGCACAGTAATGAGGCAGAAAAGCAACATGAAGGAACACAAAAAAGGGGAAGAAAGAAGTATTCACAACAAGCCCCATGCAACAATCTCAAAACGACAAGAGCAACTTTCCAGAACACCTATGCAGCAAAGAACAGAATGGAATAATGGAAGGATGTGCTTCTAATAAGAAGCACAGCTAATAGACCACAAGGAACTCAATTCTTTCCATGCCACAAAAACCCCGTTAACCCATTAATAGCCATTGATTTAACGAGGATCTGTGGTCAGCGAAACACTGCGATCTTCTAATGTCAGATGTACCATGGGTCCCAGCAAATGTGGCACGTTCATGATACCTGTGGGACAGTCAGAAAAAAATGAGACGTTTTCTGTCACAGTTGGTGTCCAAACATTTGAAATAGGGGACATCATTCTCAATTGCAAGTGACCAACTTCTGCAATGAATTGGAATGACAGGAAACATGTCTACATGCTGACCACACTGCCTGCGGACACCACCGTTATTGTCAGAGATAGGGGCGCCACCAAGGGCAAACGAAAAACAGTAATAAATTAAATAAATTTATGGGAGGAGCTGAGAAGATTATTTTTTCTTTATTTTTTTTTATATAGCGCTAACATATTCCGCAGCACTTTACAGTTTGCACACATTATCTCTGTCCCTGATGGGGCTCACAATCTAAATTCCCTATCAGTATGTCTTTGGAATGTGGGAAGAAACCGGAGTACCTGGAGGAAACCCACACAAACACAAGGAGCACATGCAAACTAATTGCAGATGTTGTCCTTGGTGGGACTTGAGCGCTGCAAGGCTGCAGTGCTAACCACTGAGAAACCATGCTGCCAATGTGTTTTAGGTGTTTCAACCATATCTGATGAAGCAAAAGACCAGGGCCAGGTATAAAAAGGTTGTAAACAATCTCATCTAGATTGCTACCTGCAACAACTTCGCCCTCTACAAGAAGTGCTCATTTTTCTCCAATTCCAGGAGAAAATTGTTGAGTGTCTCATATTTCACTCGAGAGCACAGGAGACAGTCTTTGAGTCTCGGAATGGCTAGAGGCTTTCAAAGTACCATTTTCTTTGCCTCATTCCTGCCACTTCCACCCAAAACCACCCCCCCCCCCCTAAAAAATGCTGGGTTTGAAGGGAACCACCAAGTGCTCCTCTCAGCCTGGCCTTTATGTCACCCCCTGATTTGAAACTTACTACACATCTCCCAATAATTAATTCAATTACCATGAATGACACCAAATCGTGTGATAGGGACTTTTTTTTTATCAAAAAATGTATATTTATATTTTTTGTTTAAAAATATTTTTATCAGTAAAACACATTTTTACCCCTTTTCACAATTAATTCAAGGCCACAATCATCACATACCAAACTATTGTTCAGACAAGTTTTCATACACATGCCCACGTCTGTATGCTTCAGAATATAAACACCACAGATGTTCTTGAAAGTTCAAGCAATCTGGCAATTAAATCTTAATTCTTGATCACTCACATTCCAAACTATTACTCAGTCAAATTCTCATCCACATACCGACGTCTATATACGCCAGAATGTGGACCCCAAAAATGTTCTTATAAATTCAGATCATCTGGCAATTCCAAGACTTGAGCTCTCACATAAACATTTTTGATCCTTTGCATGTATATTACTTAGATAAAACTTTTCTTTGCATTTATATTACTTATATATTATTTATATTGGTGATACAGGCATAATCACTTTATTGGAGGATCTCTAATAATAATAATAATCTTTATATAGCGCCAACTTATTCCGCAGCACTTTACAGTTTAACAGCTTCAAACACAACAGTCATAAGTAACAATACAATAATTAAAGACACAAGCTCGTGAGAGCTTACAATCTACAATGAGGTGGGGAGATACAAAGTACAGGTGTGTATTTACAATGATGTATTTACAATGATGGTCCAGCCATCTTCAGGGAGTGGGGGATAGATGGAGGTAGTGAATGGGCTACACACAAACAAAATAACTGATTAGGGAACATGATAGGCCGCTCTGAACAAATGTGTTTTGAGGGAGCGCCTAAAACTATGCAAATTGTGGGTGGTCCTAATTTCTTTGGGTAGAGCATTCCAGAGGATTGGCGCGGCACGGGAGAAGTCTTGTAGTCGGGAGTGGGAGGTACGGATTAGTGCAGAGGTTAGTCGAAAGTCATTTGCAGAGCGCAGAGGTCAGTTAGGCCGATAGACCGAAATGAGCGAGGAGATGTATGGGGGTGCCGCACTGTGAAGAGCTCTGTGGGTGAGAACAAGTACTTTGAATTGTATCCTGTAATGAATGGGCAGCCAGTGTAATGACTGGCGAAGAGTGGATGCATTTGAGTAGCGATTAGCTAGATAGACGACCCTGGCTTCTGCATTAAGGATAGACTGGAGAGGTCAAAGTCGAGTGAGGGGGAGGCCAATTAATAGAGCGTTGCAGTAGTCCAGGCGGGAGTGGATCAGGGTGACAGTGAGGGTTTTTGTTGTTTCTATAGTGAGAAAAGGGCGGATTCTAGAGATTTTCTTTAGATGTAAGTGGCACGAGCGCGCAAGAGATTGTATATGGGATGTGAAGGAGAGATCGGAGTCAAACATAACACACAGAGAGCGCGCCTGCTGCCGTGTTATTATGGTGCCACACACGGAGAGGGAACCGTCAGGTTTAGGGAGGTTGGTAGATGGTGGGAGCAGAAGTTCAGTTTTGGAGAGGTTGAGTTTCAAATAGAGAGCGGACATGATGTCAGAGACTGCGGACAGACAGTTAGTGGTGTTCTGTAGTACAGCAGGAGTAAGGCCAGGGGATGACGTGTATAGTTGTGTGTCGTCTGCATAAAGATTTTACTGAAAGCCAAATCTGCTGATGGTCTGTCCAATTGGGGCCATGTAGAGGGAGAAGAGAAGGGGGCCAAGGACTGAGCCCTGGGGTACCCCGACAGTGAGAGCAAGAGGGGATGAAGTGGAGCCAGAGAACAGAACACTGAAGGAGCGGTCAGAAAGATAGGAGGAGAACCAGGAGAGAGCAGTGTCCTTAATGCCAAGTGACTGGAGCCTAGAGAGTAAGAGAGGGTGGTCAACAGTGTCGAAAGCTGCAGAAAGATCGAGAAGAATGAGCAGCGAGTGTTCACCGTTACATTTTGCTGTCAGAAGGTCGTTTTTCACGTTGATGAGTGCAGTTTCTGTCGAGTGTATGGGGCGGAAACCGGACTGTGAAGGGTCTAGGAGGGAGTGAATGGAGAGGTAACGGGTAAGGCCGGAGTAGACTAGGCGCTCCAAGAGTTTAGAGATGAAGGGGAGATTGGAGACTGGTCTGTAGTTGTTTGTGCAGGATGGGTCGAGGGTGGGTTTCTTTAGTAACGGAGTAATGATAAAGTGTTTGAAGGAGGACGGGAAAATGCCTAAGGAGAGTGAGAGATTAAAGATTGTAGTTAGGTGAGTAGTGATGACTGGAGAGAGAGACTGGAGGAGATGAGAGGGAATGGGGTCGGTAGAGCATGTAGTCGGACGAGAAGAAGAGAGGAGCCTGGAGACTTTTTTTTCTGTGATGGGATCAAATGCAGAGAGTGAGCCAGGGGAGATGCAGGGAGGGATGGGAGTCACTGAACTTGGTTATTAGGAGCGGACTTCCTGACTGATATTGTCTGTTTTCTCTATAAAGTGGGAGGCCAGGTCATCAGCACAAATGTCTGTGATAGGGGCTTGAGCTTTTGGCCTGAGGAGGGAGTGAAAAGTGTCAAAAAGTTTCTTAGGGTTGTTGGATAGTGAGGAGATCAGAGTGGTGAAGAAGGTCTGTTTGGCGATGTGAAGGGCAGAGTTATAGGTTTTTAACATAAATTTGAAGTGTATGAAGTCTTCTGGTGTGCGAGTTTTCCTCCATAAGCGTTCAGCACTCCTAGAGCAGCCAGGGCTGTTTTACTCTGTGTTTGGAGGTTCTGAGGGTGAGGGGAGCTACTTGGTCTAGGGTGCTTCTAAGAGTGTCATTGTAGTGATGTACCGCCAGATCTGGACAGGAAAAAGGAGATTGGGGACAGTGATGAGTGTAAGGAGTCTGAAAGTGTATGAGGGTTAATTGCTTGTAGATTTCTGACTGAATGGTAGGTAGGAGGGTGCTGGGGTGAGCGAGGATTTGTGAGCATGAAGGAGAAAATGTTGTGGTCAGAGAGGGGAAGCGGTGAGTTATTTAGGTAGGAGATTGAACACAGCTGGACAAAGACCAGGTCAAGGGTATTACCGTCCTTGTGTGTCTCAGAGGTTGAGATCTGTGAGAGGCCGAGCAAAGTGGTTAGTGATAGAAGCTGGGATGAAGATGTAGAAGTGGGGCTGTTTATGGGGATGTTGAAGTCTCCCAGGATAAGGTTTGGGAGTTCTGAGGACATGAAGTGAGGCAGCCAGGCAGAGAAATGGTCCAGGAAGTGGGTGGGTGAGCCTGGGGGCCGGTATATGACCGCTAATCTGAGGGAGAGGGGACGGAAGAGCCTGATGGTATGGACCTCAAAAGAAGGGAATGAGAGTGATGGAGTTGGTGGGATGACCTGGAAGGTGCATTGTGGGGAGAGGAGTATGCCAACTCCACCACCAAGTCTGTTTGTGGGTCTCGGGGAATGGGTGAATTGTAGGCCACCATGGGAAATGGCAGCAGGGGAGACCGTGTCAGAATCCTGGATCCAGGTTTCAGTGAGGGCCAATAGATTTAGAGAGTTGTTCAGAAAGTAGTTGTGCAGGAAAGGAAGCTTGTTACATACAGACCATGGATTCCAAAGGGCACAATTAAAAGAAGGAGATGAGGGAGTGCTAGTAATATTAATAAGGTTAGAATGGTTTTGATGTGAGGTAGGGTAGCAGTTGAGGTTGAGGTTGGGGGATGGTGGACCAGGGTTGGGGGAGATGTCTCCCGAAATCAGTAGGAGTAGGAAGATAAAAAGCAAGAAGTTTTTGGAATTGTAAGAAGTTTTTTGTGCAGTGTTTTGGCAAAATGGACTGAGGTTTTTCATGAAGGTGAGAAGTGCATGGGAGCTGTGCATTGGAGAGGGAAGTATAGAGGGGTTGATGTATATGAGTTGTGATGGAGTGGGGATTGGGCGGTGGATGTGGATTGCAATGGAACATAGGAGGATAGGAATAAAGCACATGGATAGAAGGGAGAGCAGAGGGTGGGTTACCTGACTTCTGCCCTGACTAACTGCCATGGAATAACTGCTATAACTTGATGCTTAGCTAATGCGATGTTTTGCTGAATGCGTTTGACCCCACACATGCGTGAACCCCTAATAATGAGGTGATTCTGTACTTATACACTATGGGCTTAACCTCATGGCTCTTGCCAAACCTCCTATACCAGACAATACTTTTATAGTTCTGTGGGTGATCGGTTGTTTTGTGCACATAGCGGTTCCCTATTTTGATAGGGACAAAAGGCAGACTTCTTGGAAAGAAGCCCCGTTAGGTGGATGAGTTCCCCTGTTTGTCCTGGCTGGGGAGGAGCTCAATACGGTGACCGAGGAGACCAACCTCTCTGAGTTGAAAGTGGCCAGAGAAAACTTTGGGACTGCTTAAAGGTTTTCTTTATATATAATGTTACCATCTGTAACAGGGTTGCTCAAGAGCCAGGGACAGACACCAGGTTTTCACACCTTAAGGTACCTTCACACTGATCAACTTCACAACGATATCGCTAGCGATCCGTGACTTTGCAGCATCCTGGATAGTGATATCGTTGTGTTTGACACGCAGCAGCGATCTGGATCCTGCTGTGACATCGTTGGTCGGAGCAGAAAGGTCAGAACTTTATTTCATCGCTGGATCTCCCGCAGACATCGCTGAATCGGCGTGTGTGACGCCGATTCAGCGATGTCTTCACTGGTATCCAGGGTAAATATCGTGTTACTAAGCGCAGGGCCGCGCTTAGCAACCCGATGTTTACCCTGGTTACCAGTGTAAATGTAAAAAAAAAAAAACACTACATACTTATATTCCGGTGTCTGTCGCGTCCCGCGGCGTTCTGCTTCCCTGCACTGTCAGCGCCGGCCAGTCGTAAAGCAGATTACAGCGGTGACGTCACCGCTGTGCTTTATGGCCAGCCGACTCTCAAAGTCAGTGCAGGAAAGCACAGCGCCGGGGGACAGACACCGGAATGTAAGTATGTAGTGTTTGCTTTTTTTAACATTAGCACTGGTAACCAGGGTAAACATCGGGTTACTAAGCGCAGGGCCGCGCTTAGTAACCCGATGTTTACCCTGGTTACCAGGGGACTTCGCATAGTTGGTCGCTAGAGAGCTGTCTGTGTGACAGCTCTCCAGCGACCACACAGCGATACTGCAGCGATCGGGATCATTGTCTAGATCGCTGCAGCGTCGCTAAATGTGACAGTACCTTTACACTCAATGAGGAGTTTTATTAGGTGACTAAACTGAGGGGAAGGGAAATCCTCATCAAGTATACCATGTGAACTTGCTAAAGCCGTGACGAGGTCGGGAATCTCTGGAAGCCCTATGCCTGGGAGCTCATCCCAAAACCAAAGTGGAGGAAGTTATGATTGCGGAGAGTCTATCACAGCAACAATTGCAGCAGCATCACCAGCAGGAGCAGTGGCAGCAGATGCAGCTTCTGATGAACGCCATCCAGGGCAGACCGACCGACCCATTTCCAAGTCTCGCTGATGACTCACACGTCTAGAATTCTGTAAGATGGGCCATGCAGATGATGACCCCCAGGGATGATGTGGAAGCCTTTCTGAGAGGGTAGCTGATCGAGAGAGACTTCTGCCAGAGCAGTGGGCAGAGGTGCTGACACCATATTTGACAGGCAAACCCCAAAAGGCGTATTATGACTTAGCACTGCAGGATGCCAAGGAATGCGCCAAGTTAAAGACCAAAATCTTGGCTTGCCTGGGAGTAGCTATATCAATTAGAGCCCATCGAGTCCACCACTGGGCATATGCCGGACACACACCACCTCACTCACAGATGTTTGACTTGTTACATCAGGTCCAGAAGTGGTTGCAGCCAGAGTCTTCCACTTCAGATGGTCAAGTGTGTGCTGATAAACAGATTTATCCACTCCCTTCCTGTGTGTGGGGAGGCAGGAGAGCTCCACAGAAGTGTTTAGGTGAACTCTGTTATTGTACCCTGAGCAGGCTGAACCCCCGCTGGCATATGGACTGTGCTATTCTATATCTTTTGCTTACCCATTATGCCAGAAAGGCTCATTTTTATTTTGCTAAACCCTGCATTGATTTATGCCGCTTTCTAATAAACTAGCTGAAGATTAAGTCAAGAATAGTGATGAGCGAGCATGCTCGCCACTACTCGGTACTCGCCCGAGCATCTCACTGCTCAAGATGCTCTGAACTCGCCGAGTATCTCCAGGGTTGCTTGGCGTGAGCTTGGGTCCCCTTCTTCCATGTTTGGTGCTCTTTAGAGAGCCAATGAAAATGCAAGGATTGTCTGCCACACACTGTAATGCCGCAGCCATGTTGGTTGTGGCATTACAGTGATTGGCTGGCCGCACAGCATCATCAGGTCTACATCAGACCTGCCACCGCCATGCTCGTTAGGCCGGCGTCACACTGGCGTTTTAAACGGCCGAGTGCAATGCGATAAAAAATCGCATTGCACTCGGACCAATGTTAAGCTATGGGGCAGCTCCCAGCAGCCGTCTTTTTGTCGCCCGTTTTCCTCGGTCCGAGACAATCACAGCATGCTGCAATTGTCTCAGACCGAGGAAAAGTCTAGGCGGCTCACTCGCACCCACATAAGCCTATGGGTGCGAGTGATGCAGCGCACACCACTCGGATATCATCCGAGTGATGTGCGCTATAAGCGGACCCCAGCAATGGAGGAGATGGAGAAATTCATTTCTCCGTCTCCTCCGCAGCTGTGCTCCGATCCTCTCTGTGTGAGAGAATCGGAGCACAGACGCATGACACTCGGTTCCTGCTCTGCTGCGAGCAGGAGCCGAGTGTCATTAGCATATCGCATCCGATGATCTCGCATGCAATACGCCAGTGTGACGCCAGCATTACAGTCTACTCCAGAATCAGGCAGTCTAGAGAGAGTTGCTGCTGAGCTAGGGAGAGATTTGCTTGTTTCTTAGTTAGCAAAGGGGGGAAAAAGGGAAAAAGACCGACCAATAAAGTCCCAAATACAATGTGACATATCAATATATTTATTTATAGTAGCAGCAACAGGGGTGTCAGCACAATGACATTAAAAAAAAAAACAATTAAAAAAACAGGGACGCCCTCATGGGATATGGAAATGTAGGAAGGAGGGTGACAAATAAGCATATAGTGTATGTAATACTAACAAAGTGTCCAAAAACAGGCAACACGATAAGAAGTTTTCATTATAAGAGGACAGAAAAAAATGGTAAAGTATCAGTGCACTCCTCTATTTTACATATTTATAGATAGTGAAACAAGATACAACTATGTATATTGCAAAAAAAACACTCATCGTGGGCCCATGTACGGTGTGACCCATAGTAGTGTAGAAAGTGTTATAAGAAAACTAATCAGTACTACACTTACATGAGTCTAGCTCCTTCATCCAAGTGGCCTCCACCCTGACGCCTTCGTAGTACACTATATGCTTATAATAAATATATTGATATGTCACATTGTATTTGGAACTTTATTGGTCGGTCTTTTTCCCTATATAGACCCCTCTATAGATCAATATATTCTCCTTGCTAATTTTTTTTTTGTTGTTTCTTAGTTTAGGTATACCACAATATATTATACACATTTCCATCTCAACTAACATTCCTTCTGAGGACTAACCCAGCTCCATAGATATCAGTGCTAGGCAGGCAGTCTATGTGGCAGACTGCAGTGCATATAGCAAGAGGGGCCATTCCAGTTCTGTCTACTGCTTTTACAGATATTTCTATACATAGCCCCAGGTATGAGTGTCCAGGAATAAATTGTTTGTGGATCTTAATCCTGATTTTTTGCTTGAAAAACTATCCAGAGAACATCAATTTTCTGCTGCTTGTTGGCATTGCAGAATTTAGCCAGATTCTGTCCATATTACAGCGCTAAAATCCATCTATTTAAAACTGTGGTTTGTCCGTCACATGGATCATATATAAGTGAGCACAAAATTCTGCCATTTCTATCCTCCCTTTAAATTTTGTTGCAGTGTGTTAGCGAAGTTATTGACACTAGTTTGCTGTTAAAAATAGTTACCTACTGGCCAGCTTTTTAAACCTGGTTTGTCCGTCACATGGATCACATATAAGAGTGCTCAAAATTCTGCCATTTCTGGCATCCATTTAAGTTTTGTTGCAGTGTGTTAGAGAAGTTATTGACACCAGTTTGCTGTTAAACATAGTTGCCTACAGGCCAGCAATTTAAAACTGTGGTTTGTCCATCACATGGATCACATATAAGTTTGCTCCAAATTCAGCCATTTGTAGTGAACGTGGAAAATATCATCCTCCATTTAAAATGGGCACGGCACGTGGCAAGGGAACTGGACGTGATGGACATGATGTGATGATGCAGGCAGAGGCCAAGGCCGTGGACAAGCTGAAATTGTGCCACAACAAACACCCACATCTTCTTGTCCAACCTTCCTGTCCTAATTACTAGGAGATGGCACACCACTATTGAACCCAGAGCAGTGTCAAAAGGTTTTTGGTTGGATAGCGGATAATGCTTCCAGTCACTTTGCCACCACCATCACCCATCTTCCACACGGTCAAGTCTCAGTAGCTGTGAGTCTGGACCACACTTTCCTCACCCTGATCCTCCTTCCTCCCGCCATGCCGAGTGCCCGGAGACAACTGTTCCCACACTTGGACACTCCAAAGAGCTGTTCACTTTTCCATTTATAGATTTGGGCCTCTCGCCCGGTCCACTTGAAGCGGGGCAAGAGCGGGGCAAGAGGAGATCACATGTAGCGATACCCAAATATTTGAGCAGCCACGGTCACACGAAGGCAATGGTAGGAAAGTGTCACAAGAGGTGGACGATGATGAGACACAATTGCCAGAAAGCCAGGAGGAGGACCAGGGTGCGGAAGTGGAAGAAGAGGTGGTGGATGATATTGTAAATGACCCAACCTGGCAGGAGGACATGCGGAGTGAGGACAGCAGCACACAGAGGGAGGGAGGCACAGCACCCCTATAGGCAGGAAGAAGCAGTGTGGTGGCTGCAGACAGAATGCGGACAACCGTCCCCGTAACACCAACATGACGGAAGTTGCCAGTACAACTGTTAGGTCTTCCCGAGACTGGTTGTTTTTTAAAGACTCTGACGATAACCCCAAAAAGGCCATTTGCACCACCTGCCAAGCCAGCATCAGCAGGAGTAGCAAAACTACCAACCTGACTACCACCAGCATGATCAGGCACATAGCAGCAAAGCACCCGACTTTGTGGGCCGAACCCCAGGGTCCAGAAACAGTGTCTGAGGGTGACACCACTGCTTCTTCTGCTGTTGTGTGTGTAAGCCAATCCCCTGTCCATGATGCATGCGAAGATGCCTCCTGCCCTGCACCTGTCGCAAACACTCAACTAGCAACATCGGCAAGCATGTACACATCCTTGACCCAGCGCAGTGTTCAGTTGTCCATACCCCAGTCCATGGAACACAAGAGCAAATTCGCAGCCAATGCCCCACAAGCTACACTACTAAATTCCCACATTTCGTGACTGCTTGCACTCGAGATGTTGCCTTTTAGGCTCATGGAGACAGAAGCTTTCCGCAACCTGATGGCAGCGGCCGTCCCTCGATACTTGCTCCCCAGCCACCACTATTTCTCCCGGTGTGCCGTCCCCGCATTACACAAGCACATGTCCCACAACATTAGCCATGCCCTCAACAATGCAGTTACTGGGAAAGTCCACCTAACCACGGACATGTGGACAAGTGCTTGTGGACACGACGGTACATCTCGCTGACGGCACACTGGGTTAACATAGTGGAAGCTGGGACTAATCGGACCTTGGGATGAAACACATCCGCCCGATGCCGAGACTTGCAGGCCCTAGGTCAATCAGGGTTGCCCCCACAGTCTACAGCTCCTGCACCTCCTCCTCTTCCTCCACTTCAGCCTTCATCTCCGTAATGCCCACATCAGTCACAAGCTGGGAGCACTGCAGCACTGCCTCAGCCAAGCAGCAACGGGCTGTGCTGAAGCTAATATGCTTAGGTAAACACCTAGAGACAAAGGCACCACACATTAATGATATAAAAGATCACTTTATTAATAGAAAAAAGGACCACAACATGGTCATTAAAAAGCCAAAACAGGCAAAAAGTGAGACATAACAAACACAGAACAAAGGTAGACAAAAACCTGGTAGTAACTGCAGACCAATGTATATGCACACTTAGTGTGACAAAATAACTCACATTACATAACAGGCATATTATATATAGCGATAGGGCAAATATGGCATTGTTATAATTACTCCTAGGCAGTGCTAGAGTCACTGCTCACAAAATAAATATATATATAATAGTATTGGAGTAAAAATAACTCCACATATATTGCACACAGTTCTAAGCAAAACCGGCATACATTACAACGTTTAATAAATAGGGCTAAATAAGCCATGTACTTCCAGTATGCATAATGTCCGAAGACCACCAAAGCCTACATATACCCGCTAAAGTATATGCAAAAAAACATGTGTGCACATAGCCTTAGAAAGGAAATTTACAAGATAAGAACAAATATTGTGCAATACTAAAAAAACCTAGGTAATAAATGTGCAATAAGACCACATCACCAGCCAGATCCCAATACTCAAAGATAATAGAACATATGAACACAAACCAAAGTCAAGTAACCAAATAGGATGCCTGAGAGGAACGCGCTATTTCCTCCAAGGCTTTATCAGGATAATCAAAAAACGCCGACTTTCCGTGAAGCACCACCTGGAGGCGTGCAGGGTATAGAAAGGCAAAACGTGTGCCCCTGTCATATAACAGTCTACAAATTGATGAGAAAGCATGGTGCTTGGCCACCACCAAAGCAGAGAAGTCCTGAAACATGAGAAGGGAGTGACCCTCATACTTCAACGAGGAGGCAACTCGAAACGCCCAGAGCAGTTGCATTTTGTCCTGTAGTTGAGCAACTTAAAAATAACAGGGCGTGGGTGGGTTTTTGGATCAGCATGCTCAGGGCCAGTCCTGTGGGATCGTTCCACTACCATGGAGCCAGGCAGGTCAGGCAAATTGAGTGCCCGTGGGAGCCAGGAGGAAGTAAAGTAATGAAGGTCTTTCACAGACTCAGGGACGCCAATGATCCTGAGATTGTTTTGATGACTCCAATTCTCCAAGTCATCAAGTTTTTCCTGGAGCTTCTCTATTGCATGGTCTTTGTCCTTTACTTGAGCAGCAAAGAATTGTATAGTATCCTGAAAAATCGGGAATCCGCTGCTCTGCCCCTGAGATTTTACCGGTGTGTTCAGTCAACTGGGATGTGATTGTTACCAGTAAGGATTGGAAAGACTGAAGTCTGGCGTCAATCGCCGGCATGAGTTTCCTCGTAATAGAAGCGGCAATGGCTTGCAGAGATTCCTCAGACATGGCGGTATTAGAGCCCGGTATTTTAGGAGGAGATTTGGCAACCTGAGCTCTGGTTTTAACAGATTTAGAGCTACCAGGGTTTACAAATGTATCCATGGAAGATGGAGAGGAGTATGTAGTCACAAGGTATGCATATAAAAAGAGAGGGGGATACTACAGCTGAGATCTTGCTGAAGCTGCTTACATAGTCTATATATTAGGTTTAGACATCAGAGAAATCCAGGTAGGATTAGATCCACATTGTTTAGTAAATATGAACAATAGACTAGAGCCCAGCAACAAACAAGCACAAATACAGCCCAGGTAGGGCCGGGGTCAAGAGCAATACAGAAGGCAAGCCCTAATGGAGAGGAGCGTTATCCGTTATTTATCCAAGTATGTGTAGGTATAAAAAAAGCAGTAATCACTGCATAGTGTTGACCTCCGCAAATAGCAGATAGAAAGTTCACATCAGTAGCAGGCTCAGAAACAATGTTTGATATTGGTTCAAGGTGTTATGGAGCCTCAGAGAGATGAAGAAAATGTCAAATGGCAGCATGGAAAGTAATGAGGTAGGAGAAAAGCTAACCCAGCAGCTGTACCCGCTTTATGGATATTGAAGGTATTTGGGCCAAAAAGAGGGCCCTTATATGAATCTATGGAACAAACTAGTACTTCTGCTAAGATCATAGGAGAATGCTGCTCTGGTGTGCCACCTTCAGGAAGGGTGAGAGTGAGCTGGTGACAGTCCCACTAGAGATCAGAAGTGAGTGAGGTATATTTTTGTTGCCACCATCGCCTGATGGCTGCGCTAGGAGCTGGGGATAGGGAACTATTTCAATGAGGCGCAGGGATCTGTGGTGCTGCTCCACTCACCAGCCTGCAGTGTCTGGTCCTGCTTGGGTTTCAAAGCCAATATCTCAGCTGTGCCAGCGCATAGAGGGTCACAGGTGGTGTTGGATTGCTCGACAGGAAGTTCTGAATCCACCCAAACAGGGTCCAAATGAGACCAGCTTCTTTTTGTTGAGTTATAGGTCGCATTCTCTGGTGTCACCACGGAGCTTAGGAATCCTGTTTCCTACATTCCAGGACTCCAGATGGGAATTTTTTTAAATAATTCCGCAACAAGGATCTTTAGGTACTGCCCCATTTTAGTAGACCTGTCCGCCTCAGGAATAAGAGACAGAAAGTTCTCCTTGTAGCGTGGGTCTAGAAGTGTCATCAACCAGTAATGACTGTCACCCAAAATTTTGAGAATGTGAAGGTCACAAGAAAGGCAGCGTAACATAAACTCAGCCATGCGTGCCAGACTGCTAACAGGCAAGACTTCTGTGTCCTCACCAAGAGGACTGACCATGCTCTCCTCCTCCACTTCCTCCCTGTCCTCAGGCCATCCATGCTGAACAGATGGTATGACAGTTGTAGAGGTAGTACCGTCTATAGCCATGAAACTAGCTCCTGTTCTTTCTCCTGCTCCTGTTCCTCATTGTCACCCAATCCACATTGAGATGAGGCTGGGCTGTGTGTAATAACCGTGTATGGTTCCTTGCTCCTTCTCACCATGCCCCGCTTGCAATGCATCCTCTTTGATTGTAAGCAGAGAGCATTTTAGAACCCAGAGAAGCGGAATGGTGATGCTAATTATGGCGTCATCACCACTCACCATCTTAGTGGAGTCCTCAAAGTTTTGGAGGATGGTACATATGTCTGACATCCATGTCCACTCCTGGGGTCTTATGTATGGAGTCTGAACTGAATACCGACAGCCTTGTTGATGCTGGTAGTCAACAACTGCCCTCTTCTGCTTACAAATCCTTCCCAACATCTGCAGTGTGGAGTTCCAATGCGTGGGGACATCACACACCAGTTGGTGAGCCGGGAGCTGCAAACGCTGCTGAAGCACGACAAGGGTGGTGGAAGCTGTAGCTGACTTTCTAAAATAGGCACACAGGCGGTATACTTTGACAAGCAGATCCGGCATCTCCGGGTAGGTTTTGAGAAACCGCTGAATTACGAGGTTAAGCACATGGGCCAGGCATGGCAAGTATGAGCTCGCCTCGATTCAAAGCCACCATAAGTTTGTGGCCATTGTCACACATGACCATGCTTGGCTGTACGTTTCGTGGTGTCAGCCACAGATCTGCCTGCTCTTTTAGAGCTGTCCACAACTCTTCAGCATTGTGCGGTTTGTCACCTAAGCATATTATATAACACCTATGATATATCCTTACGTGGTTAGCCAAATATTAGATAAACACCTAGAGACAAAGGCACCACACATTAATTATATAAAAGATCACTTTATTAATAGAAAAAAGGACCACAACATGGTCATTAAAAAGCCAAAACAGGCAAAAAGTGAGACATAACAAACACAGAACAAAGGTAGACAAAAACCTGGTAGTAACTGCAGACCAATGTATATGCGCACTTAGTGTGACAATATAACTCACATTACATAACAGGCATATTATATATAGCGATAGGGCAAATATGGCATTGTTATAATTACTCCTAGGCAGTGCTAGAGTCACTGCTCACAAAATAAATATATATATAATAGTATTGGAGTAAAAATAACTCCACATACCGTATTTTTCGGACTAAAAGACGCACTGTTTCCCCCCCAAAAAAGGGGGGAAAATGGGGGGTGCGTCTAATAGTCGCAATGCAGGCTTACCTAGGTGACAGAGGTGCGGTGGCAGAGGTCCGGTGGCAGAGGTGCGGTTGCGGGGGTGTGGTGGCAGAGGAGGCGCAGTAAGCGGGGTCCCTTTCCCCGGTATGGTGATGCAGCAGGCCCGGTATGCAGCAGAGCCGGGTGAATCCTCTTGTTATCGGTGGTGGCGGCCATTTTCCGGAGGCCGCGCGTGCGCAGATGGAGCGCTCTGCTTCCCGGGGCTTCAGGAAAATGGCCGCCGCGATCTCCATCTGCGCACGCGCGGCCTCCCGCGGCCATTTTCCTGAAGCCCCGGGAGCAGAGTGCTTCATCTGCACACGCGCGGCCTCAGGAAGATGGCCGCGCCCACCGATAACAAGAGGATTCACCCGGCTCTGCTGCATACCGGGCCTGCTGCATCACCATACCGGGGAAAGGGACCCCGCTTCCTGCGCCTCCTCTGCTGCCACACCCCCGCCACCGCACCTCTGCCACCGGACCTCTGCCACCGCACCTCTGCCACCTAGGTAAGCCTGCATGGTACGCCAGGGACCCCTCTCATGCCATACCTCTCACTGCACCTCCTGATCCCAGCACCTCCTGATCCCAGCACCTCCTGATCCCAGCACCTCCTGATCCCAGCACCTCCTCATCCCAGCACCTCCTCATCCCAGCACCTCCTGATCCCAGCACCTCTTGATCCCAGCACCTTCTCATCCCAGCACCTTCTCATCCCAGCACCTCCTCATCCCAGCATCACCCCACCTTGCCTCCTGTGACCCTGCTCTGCCACCGCCATAAGATACTGTAAATTCGGACAATAAGACGGAGCCCCATGTTATAAAAAATCTTTTTTTCTGCAATTTTCACCCCAAATTTGGGGTGCGTCTTATGGTCCAAAAAATACGGTATATTGCACACAGTTCTAAGCAAAACCGGCATACATTACAACGTTTAATAAATAGGGCTAAATAAGCCATGTACTTCCAGTATGCATAATGTCCGAAGACTGCCAAACCCTATGTATACCCGCTAAAGTATATGCAAAGAAACATGTGTTTACCCGTGTAATGGAGAGAAACCAGGAGTCCACCATGGAATCCGCAAAAATAATGAACATGCTCATTTTTTTACCGCGATGCGTTTTTTTAGCGGAAAAAAACGCATCCATGTGCACAAAACATGCAGAATGCATTCTAAATGATAGAATGCATAATGTATGCGTTTTTAATGAGTTTTTATAGTGCTTTTAGCGCGAAAAGACACGAAAAAAAAAACGCAAAAAAACCTGTACGTGTGCACATAGCCTTAGGGATGCTATTAGTCAGGATAACTTAACCTGATAATCAGTATTGTGGTCTATTTGTTGTTTTTCAGTTCATTTGGGAAGTGGGGGTGAGGGGTGGGTTTCCCTTCCTTGGGCACACTCTGTATTCAGTCTTTTTGGTTAATTTGGGTATTAAGGTTTGCTTGCTGAGACGGACCTTTGCCCATTTGTCCTTTTTTACTATTTCTACTTTTTGGCCTCCATATGGGACAGGCTAACATGGCTACCTTTGATGCTATAGTTTCTCATATTAATATAGACTCTCTCAAACTTTTATCCTGGAATGTAGCTGGTCTTAATATGCCAGTAAAGCACAGAAAGGTATTAGACAATATTACCCGCTTACGCCCACATATTGTCATTTTGCAAGAAACTCACTGGCTTTGGAGAGGTCATCCAGCGCGCCGTAATAGACAATATTTGGAGTGCTTCCTTTTCACGGAAGAAGAGTGGGGTGGCTATTTTGTTTCATAAGGACCTCGAATACTCTTTACAAGATGTAGGGAGACATAAGGCAGAACAATATTTACTAGTCAGAGTCCTTATCAATTAATCATTAATATTTATTTGCCCAACACTGCCAATCTTTCCTTTTTTGCTAGACTCTTGGAAGTTATTCATTGCTGGCATCCCACTAATATATTATTAGGTGGAGATTTAAATACCCTTCATGACATCTTCCTTGATAGATCTACACCTCTGCCTGCATCTCATTCTTCAACTGGAGCAATTTCTACCCTACTAGATAGGCTTGATCTAGTTCATGCTTGGAGATCCTGCCACCCTACGGAGAGAGAATATGCCTTTTATTCTAGAGTACATGACGTTCATATTAGTATTGATTATTGGTTAATCTCTGCCCCTCTTCTTTCCTTGTTAAAAATAGTTGATATCCTCCCATCGGTTATTTCGGACCACTCTCCAGCTTTACTTACTTTGGAACTCCCCACATGTAGAACTGTATCTTTTCGTTGGCATTTTCACTCATATCTTTATACTTCGGATGACTTCAAAAGCTATATAACTGGTTGGTGGGAGACTTTCATAGAGAATAACCTGTAACACCTAGAAGGATATCAACCTATTCTGTGCCGCTGCTAAGACAGTGCTTAGAGGACTCAATCAGTTAGCTCATCAACGCAATCGATATTTTCGGTGGGGTAATAAACCAGGCTGTCTTTTGGCATCCCTAAACAAGCCATTACTAGAGTCTCTAATATTGCATTGCCCGATTGCTCTATCACTCGTGACCCGACTCAAATCTGTGCAGTTTTTAAAGATTTTTACGCAGACCTTTATTGCCCATCCCTAGACTCCCGAGAAGATGGATACAAATTTTTACATAAGGTTGATCCGCCAAAACTTTCCACTTTCCACTTCCCAAAGGGAAATTTTAAATCAGCCGATCTCTGCTGGGGAGGTGCGATCAGTCATCAAGTCTTCAGAGTTGCTTAAAGCACCTGGCTCAAATGGGTTTTCGTTTGAATTCTATAAAATGTTAAAACCTTTACTCACTCCCCACCTTACTTCTCTTTTTAATTATATTATTGATTCGGGTTCTATTCCTGACCGATTCAACGAAGCTTGTTAATCTTTGCTGCTAAAGCCAGGCAAGGACCGCTTCTCCCTGCCTCGTACCGTCCGATCTCCCTCCTAAACATTGATTTTAAATTGCTTACCAAAATCATTGCTAATAGACTTCAGTCTATACTTCATGATAGTCTCACTTCATCTCAAACGGGTTTTGTCCATGGCTGGTCTATCACTTATAATATTAGGATGGCATTGGCTGCCATTACACATAGTTACCAGGCTAAAGCCAAGCAGCATATACTGGTCAGCCTTGATGCTGATAAAGCCTTTGATCGAGTGTCTTGGTCTCACCTCATTCGAACCCTTAAGTATAGATTGTTTGGCTTTACCTTTTTCAACTTTGAAAGGACAATTTATACCAACCCCCAATCTTTGATTTGGCTTAATGGTATTCAATCAACCTCTTTTTCCATCTTCGGGGGTATGAGGCAGGGATGTCCCCTGTCACCTCTGTTATTTAATATTGCCCTGGACCCTTTGCTAAGATACCTGGAGATGATCCCTTCCTTTGAGGGCATTGGGATCGGTCAGCATACACTTAAAACATTGGCATTTGCTGATGATATTTTACTCATGATAGCCAACCCTAAAGAATCCATTCCTTCTTTAATGGTTGCCTTTAACGAGTTTGGAGCAGTTTCGTGATTTCACATAAATTACAACAAATCTCATGCTTTGGCTATCTTCAAAACTGCTGAAAAATGGTGGCCATTCCCTTTCCTCTTTCAGTGGAGGAGGGACTCCCTGCATTATCTTGGGGTCTACCTACCCTCAAATCCCCATGATATTGATAAACTGAATGTTCGACCCCTCATTTCTGCGGTTGTACAGGAAATACAATCCTGGAAATCCCTTAAACTGTCCTTTGAGGGCAAGGCCCATCTGATTAAAATGATCTCTTTCCCTAAAATACTTTTTCCCTTACAGATGCTGCCGGTCTATTATCTAAACCTGATGACATGTTTTTTAACAAAAGTCTTCTGTCAATTTATTTGGGGCTCAAATTGGGGTTCTAGAATTAGTATTTTTAAGCTGCAACAAACTAAATCCTTAGGTGGCCTTAATCTCCCTAATATACGTCTATACACTATAGCAACTGTCTTCTGCCACCCCCTGCACAGGATCTATGCCTTCACAAGCTTCACTAATACTCCAATTGATGAGGCGATGTGTAGACCTTTTAGTCTCCCTGCTCTGCTCCACCTACAACAAGCCGAGGTCCCAGTAAAGGTTAAGGATAACCGCGTACTATGCTCAGTAATCTTGTGATGGCGCCATGCTAGACAAATTAGTCGACTTGACCTCCATATTTCGGTGTTTCTTCCCTTCCGAGGCAATCCCTCCTTTCTACAGGGCAGGCCACCTCCCATCTATTGTGTGCTTTGGTTTTTGACATGTTGGCGGACATTCAACGTTCTCTTACTTTGGAAGACACTGTCTTTAAACACCCAATCCTGTTGGGAGATAACTTTACTATTACTCAATTAGACAATATGTAGGGTCTGTACTGCGAGATATACCGGACAACGTCAGATTGCACCCTCTAAACTTAATCTCCATTAAAGCCTACTCGGGGAATAACTTTTTGAGTTTTATATACAAGTCACTGAAACCTTCCATACAGTGGTCAGACTCTTCCGGTAACTGTCATGTAAAAGACCCCTTGAAAGCCACATTACGTATTAACTCTATGTTACCGTATGATAGTTACACAACCATGATTCTCATGATATTCCATAGAGCATATATCTCTCCAGAGATTAAATCTAAAATGTCCCCCTCAGGTGATTTTCCGTGCCCTAAATGATTACATTCTCCAACTGATATTTTTCATTATTTCTGGGACTGTTCAAAAATACGGGGGGGGGGGGGGGGGGGAGGGATTGGGATACACTCTTGCAACATCTCACTAATACCTTTGGTATGTCTATTTCTCTTTCTCCGGAGTGGGCCATATTCAACATTCTCACACAAGATCAGTTTGTGAGACTTCCTGTTGAGCAGCGCCGCATTTTATTCATCTGGACGGCAGCCATCCGCAAAGGTATTCTTCATCTATGGGCACAGGATAATGCTAACTCTTGGACCTTAATTACTACAAAGGTAGCCTATCTCTTCAAGATGGACGGATAGAGTCTATATTGAATAAAGAAAAATACACTGAATGGTTTTTACTTACATGGTCTTCTTTTATTAACACCCAGACATTATCTATATGCCAGGTGATTCATGGTTGCTTCCAATTTAGAGACTGGTACATGAGAGAGCAAATTGACGGCAGAATTCCTGTTGGGTTTGATTGATATTGTGCTATGAAGGTGTGGATGTGTGCCTGGGGGGAGGTGAAGTTGGTTATAGTTATAATACACTGTCTAACGTTCAAAGTACTGCAAAATTCTATTTGTCAAATCTTTTCTAATACTGCTGAATAATCTATGTACCCTTTGTTTATTGTTCAATAAAGATGGTTTTATAAAAGAAAATAAAAATCCCATCTGAAAACGCTGGCGGCAGAGATCACAGTTCGTTGGACAACCAAGGAGCACAGGCGAGAGAGACACAACTCCAATCCAGCAGAGGCAGGGGAACACTGTCAAAGTTCTGGGAGAGTTTTCTCAGACCCTCCCATCACACAGGCGTGGGGTAGTCTCACAATGAGTGCAAAATTTGGGAAGATGTTGAGGGAGTACCTTGCTGACTGTACCAACGTCCTCCGTGATTCCTCTGTGCCTTATAATTATTAGGTATCCAAGCTGGACATGTGGCATGAACTGGCACTCTACGCCTTGGAGGTCCTGGTCTGCCCTTTCGCTAGCTTTTTGTCAGAACCGTTTTTAGTGCCGCTGGTGGAATTACAATTGATAAACGCATCCCCTTGTCAACTGAAAATGCTGACAGTCTGAATTTTATAAAAATGAACAAGGGTTGGATTGGACCAGACTTCTCAACACCACCGAATGATAGCAGCATAACAAACTCAAATCCAGTTTCTTTTTTTGGGAGGTCTATTCTCATGCACCTCTTCACACCCACACATGGGTATACGTATTTGGTTTTCCATAGGTTTACATGATACTGTACACCGCATGGAAAACTGCTGCGGATCCGCAGCCAAATCCGCAACGTGTGCACATACCCTTATTGTAAGTCTGTAAAAGTGGCATAAGACTCTGACAATATTGTTCACAGCAGTAACCTGGGAGTCAGAAATGCTTCCAGGGGACTTCCCCTTGCTGTTCCCAAGTCATTTGAGCACTGTTCCGATCGATTTCCGCAATTTCTAGTCCCTCTGCAGACCGCTGCGGGAACCGCCAGAAAAATGCTCGAGTTTCCCATAGACTTACATTGGGTCCGAGCAATGAGCACCCGAGCATTGTAATGCTTGCCCATCACTAGTCAAGAAGCATTTTTGTGTCTATCTCTGTGAGAGCCAAGTGAGCCAATCTACCACACTAATGTTATGAAATTCTGTGTACTACCTGTGGATTCAAAATGCTCACTTATTCCATGGATAAAATCCTTCAGGATTGTAGTTTCCAAAAAAGGGTCACTTGTGGGAGGTTTCTGCTGTTTAGGGACTTTAACCCCTTCACCCCAAAGCCTGTTTTCACCTAAGTGACAGGGCCAATTTTTACAATTCTGACCACTGTCACTTTATGAGGTCATAACTCTGAAACGCTTCAACGGATCCTGGTGATTCTGACACTGTTTTCTCGTGACATATTGTACTTCATGATAGTGGTAAAACTTCTTCGATATGACTTGCATTTATTTGTGAAAAAAACAAAAATTTGTCGGAAATTATGAAAATTTAGCAATTTTCAAACTCTTAGTTTTTATGCCCTTAAATTAGAGAGTTATATCACATAATATAGTTAATAAACAACATTTCCCACATGTCTGCTTTACATCAGCACAATTTTGGAAACATAACTTTTTTTTGTTAGGACGTTATAAGGGTTAAAAGTTGACCAGCGATTTCTCATTTTTGCAACAAAATTTGCAAAACCATTTTTTTACGGACCACCTCACACTTGAAGTGACTTTGAGGGGTCTATATGACAGAAAATGCCCAAAAGTGACACCATTCTAAAAACTGCACCCCTCAAGGTACTCAAAACCACATTCAAAAAGTTTATTAACCCTTCAGGTGCTTCACAGGAATTTTTTGAATGTTTAAAAAAATTGAACATTTAACTTTTTTTTCACAAAATTTTTACTTCAGGTCCAATTTGTTTCATTTTACCAAGGGTAACAGGAGAAATTGGACCACAAAATTCGTTGTACAATTTGTCCTGAGTACATCGATACCCCATATGTGGGGGTAAACCACTGTTTTGGCACATGGCAGAGCTCAGAAGGGAAGGAGCGCCATTTGACTTTTCAATGCAAGATTTGCTGGAATTGAGATCGGAGCCCATGTCACGATTGGAGAGCCCCTGATGTGCCTAAACAGTGGAAACCCCCACAAGTGACACCATTTTGGAAAGTAGACCCCCTAAGGAACTAATCTAGATGTGTGGTGAGCACTTTGAACCTCCAAGTGCTTCACAGAAGTTTATAATGTAGAGCCGTAAAAAAAATTTTTTTATTAATTTTCACAAAAAATGATCTTTTTGCCCCAAATGTTTTATTTTCCCAAGGGTAAAAGGATAAATTGGACCCCAAAAGTTGTTGTGCAATTTGTCCTGAGTACGTCGATACTTCATATATGGGGATAAACCACTGTTTGAGCGCATGGCAGAGCTCGGAAGGGAAGGAGTGCCATTTGACTTTTCAATGCAAAATTGGCTGGAATTGAGATCGGATGCCATGTCGCATTTGGAGAGCCCCTGACGTGCCTTAACAGTGGAAACCCCCCACAAGTGACCCCATTTTGGAAAGAAGACCCCCTAAGGAACTTATCTAGATGTGTGGTGAGCACTTTTAACCCCCAATTGTTTCACTAAAGTTTAGAATGTAGCATTGTGAAAATTAAAAAATCATTATTTCTTTCCACAAAATGATGTTTTAGCCCGCAATTTTTTTTCCCCAAGGGTAACAGGAGAAATTGGACCACAAATGTTATTGTCCAATTTGTCCTGAGTACGCTGATACCCCACATGTGGGGGGGAACCACCGTTTGAGTGCATGGCAGAGCTCGGAAGGGAAGGAGCACCGTTTGAAATGCAGACTTAGATGGAATGGACTGCAGGTGTCATGTTGCATTTGCAGAGCCCCTGATGTACCTAAACAGTAGAAACCCACCACAAGTGACCCCATATTGGAAACTAGACCCCCCAAGGAACTTATCTAGATGTGTTGTGAGAGCTTTGAACCAACAAGTGTTTCACTAGTTTATAACGCAGAGCCGTGAAAATAAAAAATATTTTTTTTTCCACGAAAATTATATTTTATCCCCTATGTTTTTGTTTTCCCAAGGGTAACAGGACAAATTGGACCCCAAAAGTTGTTGTCCAACTTGTCCTGAGATCGCTGATACCCCATATGTTGGGGGGAACCACTGTTTGGGTGCACGGCAGAGCTCGGAAGGGAAGGAGCGCCATTTGAAATGCAGACTTAGATGGATTGGTCTGCAGGCGTCATGTTGCATTTGCAGAGCCCCTGATGTACCTAAACAGTAGAAACCCCCCACAAGTGACCCCATATTGGAAACTAGACCCCCCAAGGAACTTATCTAGATGTGTTGTGAGAGCTTTGAACCAACAAGTGTTTCACTACAGTTTATAACGCAGAGCCGTGAAAATAAAAAAAAAAATTTTTTCCACGAAAATGATATTTTATCCCCTATGTTTTTATTTTCCCAAGGGTAACAGGACAAATTGGACCCCAAAAGTTTTTGTCCAACTTGTCCTGAGATCGCTGATACCCCATATGTTGGGGGGAACCACTGTTTGGGTGCACGGCAGAGCTCGGAAGGGAAGGAGCACCATTTGAAATGCAGACTTAGATGGATTGGTCTGTAGGCGTCATGTTGCATTTGCAGAGCCCCTGATGTACCTAAACAGTAGAAACCCCCCACAAGTGACCCCATATTGGAAACTAGACCCCCCAAGGAACTTATCTAGATGTGTTGTGAGAGCTTTGAACCAACAAGTGTTTCACTACAGTTTATAACGCAGAGCCGTGAAAATAAAAAATATTTTTTTTTCCACGAAAATGATATTTTATCCCCTATGTTTTTATTTTCCCAAGGGTAACAGGACAAATTGGACCCCAAAAGTTGTTGTCCAACTTGTCCTGAGAACGCTGATACCCCATATGTTGGGGGGAACCACTGTTTGGGCACACAGGAGAACTCGGAAGGGAAGGAGCCCTGTTTTACTTTTTCAAAGCAGAATTGGCTGGAATTGAGATCGGACGCCATGTCGCGTTTGGAGAGCCCCTGATGTGCCTAAACAGTGGAAACCCCCAATTATAACTGAAACCCTAACCCCAACCCTAACCCTAGCCCTAACCCTAACCCTAGCCCTAGCCCTAACCCTAGCCCTAACCCTAGCCCTAACCCTAGCCCTAACCCTAGCCCTAACCCTAGCCCTAGCCTTAACCCTAGCCCTAACCCTAGCACTAATGGGAAAATGGAAATAAATACATTTTTTTACATTTTATTATTTTTCCCTAACTAAGGGGGTGATGAAGGGGGGTTTGATTTACTTTTATAGCGTTTTTTTGGCTGATTTTTATGATTGGCAGCTGTCACACACTAAAAGACGCTTTTTATTGCAAAAAATAGTTTTTGCATCACCACATTTTGAGAGCTATAATTTATCCATATTTTGGCCCACAGAGTCATATGAGGTCTTGTTTTTTGCGGGACGAGTTGACGTTTTTATTGGTAACATTTTCGGGCAGATGACATTTTTTGATCGCTTTTTATTCCGATTTTTGGGAGGCGGAATGAACAAAAACCAGCAATTCCTGAATTTCTTTTAGGGGGGGCGTTTATACCGTTCCACGTGTGGTAAAATGGATAAAGCAGTTTTATTCTTCGGGTCAGTACGATTACAGCGATACCTCATTTATGTAATTTCTTTTATGTTTTGGCGCTTTTACACAATAAAAACTATTTTATATAAAAAAATAATTGTTTTTGCATCGCATTATTCTGAGAGCTATAACTTTTTTATTTTTCTGCTGATGATGCTGTATGGCGGCTTTTTTTTTGCGGGACAAGATGACGTTTTCAGCGGTACCATGGTTATTTATATCCGTCGTTTTGATCGCGTGTTATTCCACTTTTTGTTCGCCTGTATGATAATAAAGCGTTGTTTTTTGCCTTGTTTTTTTTTTTTTTTTTTGCGGTGTTCACTGAAGGGGTTAACTAGTGGGACAGTTTTATAGAGCGGGTCGTTACGGACGCGGCGATACCAAATATGTGTACATTTATTGTTTTTTTTTTTTTTACATAAATAAATGGATTTATTGGGAAATGTTTTTTTTTTGGGGGGGGGGGATTTTTTTTTATTTTTTTTTTACACATTCTATTTTTTTTTTTTTACTTTCTAACATTGTCCCAGGGTGGGACATCTCTGTATTAGATCAGATCGTTGATCTGACACTGTGCATAGCACACTGTCAGATCAACGATCTGACATGCAGTTTAGCTGGCTTTCCAGCGCCTGCTCTCAGCAGGCGCCGGCTAGCCAGGTCACTTCATGACCCGGAAGGAGTCCGGCGGCCATCTTGGATCCGGGGACTCCTTCCGGGTCACCGGAGCAACGCGATCTCATTGCGTTGCTCCGGTGGGAGAGCGCAGGGAGCCCCCGTCCCTGCGCGATCCCCCACTATGCCGCTGTCACTACTGACAGCGGCATCAGAGGGGTTAAATGCCCGCGATCGGCGATAGCGCCGATCGTGGGCATTGCTGCGGGGTGTCAGCTGTCATATACAGCTGACCCCCGCACCCGATCACCGCGGCGCTCAGCGCGAGACCGCGGTGATCGGTGCGCCGTACTAGTACTGCTGCTGGCACTAATGCAGTGCCGGCAGCGCAGTACTAGTACGGCGCATGTCGCGAAGGGGTTAAGGACCCTGCAAATACGACATGGTGCCAGCCATCTATTTTAGCCAAATTTGTGTTCCAAAATTCAAATAGTGTCTTTCCGTTCGTTATGCTCATAAGAAAGTGGGTAACAAACTGTGGGGTCCATTTTTTGGTATTTCCTCTTGCAAAAGTGAAAAATTTGAAGCTAAACCAACATTTTTGAGAAAAAATGAAAATTTTCAATATGACGACCTAATGTTATCAAATGTGTATGACCTGTGGGTTCAAAATGCTCACTATACCCCTAGATAAAATCCTTGAGCGATGCAGTTTCCAAAATGAGGTCGCTTGTGGGGGTTTTTGCTGTTTAGTCACCCTAGGGGCCGAGCAAATGTGAGAAGGTGCCTGCAATTTATTTTACACAAATTTGTGCTCCAAAATTAAAATGTTGCTCGTCACCTTCCAAGTTATACCATTTGTCCAAACAGTTTTTTCTGACTGCATGTAGGGTATCAGCATGCTCAGAAGCAACTGGTTAACACATTTTGGCTTCCATTTTACCATGTTGTCCCTTGTAAAAGTGAAGGAAAAAAATGGGGCTAAATCAACATCTTAGAGGAAAAAAAAATTTTTTTTCAATCTACTTTGCATTAGTTCCTGTGTAGCACCTGAAGAGTTAAAAAAATTCCTGAGAGCAATTTTGAATCATTAGGCTATGTGCCCACGTTGCGTTTTTTAAGCATTTTTGCCGCGATTTTCTGCAGCGGAAATGCTTAAAACGCTTACAAACAGCAGCCCATTCATTTCTAATGCATTCCGCAATTGTTGTGCCTATGATGCGTTTTATTACGGATCCATTGCAAATTGTGAAAAATTGATGCGACGGATCTGTTTTTTTGCTGGATCTGTTTTTTTTTTAAGCACGGAGTTTGGATTTCCTATTCTGGTGGGGGTAAGGAGAGAGAGAGAAAGAGAGAGAGACCACAGAATGGAAAAAATACCACTTCTGGGCATGTGCAGTTGAAAAAACGGAATCCATCACCGGAATCCATCATAATAGGCTTCCATTATAAGAAAAGCCGGACAGCGCAAGATCAGGCGCTGTCCGTTTTTTTGCCCGACACAAAAAACGTTCATCTGTCCGTTTTGTCTGGCCGCCAAATCCACAATTTTTGCCCGCCTCATAGGGTATAATGTACCCCCATCATAGAGTATAATGTAGCCCCCATAGAATATAAAGCAGCCCCCTCATATAGTTTAATACAGCCCTCCCCCATAGAGTATAATGTAGCCCCCTATAGAATATTATGCAACCCACCTCATAGAATATAATGTCGTACAGTATTATGGCCACCATCCCATGGGGATGGGACAGTAGCTTGTCCCCTGATGTTGTCGCAAATGTGGTGAAACAAACATGTTGGGGGGACTAGTGCCATAAATTTGTATGTCCTATTTTGCCAAATAAGTGTTAGCACTACACAGTGTTACCCATTAAGTATAAGAAATCGAGCATTTTAATGACAACACATTTAGGCAGATTAGGGACCTCAATTTTTAGACATTAAAGCAATTTTTAACATTAATATAATAAAAGTAAAATTTTAGGTCTTGATAGTGAGCGTTTATTTGGGGGTTCTCCCCAATTTGTTAATAATTATGCATCCCTCCAAAGCCTTTTTCTATCCTCAAATTTGGAGTTTGTCATCTAAGAAAAATGGATATGTCTCTGTAAATTTTGCACCGCCCACGGTCTGTGAAAATCAGAGACATGTGAACAGCCCCATAGGCTATAATGGATTTAGAAAAAAAAATAATAGGGACCTGTTGTATCTGAGAAAAACACAGACAGAACTTGTACGTGCAACATGGATGTCTGAATGAGGTCTAAACACTGATACTGCAGTTCATCACTTACACCCCCTGCAAATGCTGCCGATACAACTAAGGGTATGTGCACACGTTGCGGATTACTCTGCGGATTTTTCCGGACTGATTTTGGTAAATACGCAGGTAAACCGCACTGTGGATTCCCTGCAGAATTACCGCGGATCTACCCCAATTTTTTTGCGGATTTTGTGCGGATTCTGCAGCGGTTTACACCTGCTCCATAATAGAAATTTGCAGGTGTAAAACCGCACAAAGAATTGACATGCTGCGGAATAAACAACGCTTCCGCGCATTTTTTTCTGTAGTATGTGCACTGCGGATTTTGTTTTCCATAGTTTTACATGGTACTGTAAACTCATGGAAAACTGCTGCATACCCTAAAGGAGGTGTCTGGTCAAAATACAGTGACTTGCTATTCATGGGATAAGTCATCAATATTAGATTGTGGTCAGGGTCCCATGCCGACCAGCTGTTGGTGGCAATACGTAAACACGTTCCATAGAGCTGCAAAGTGTGGGAGCTGCTGTGAAGCAGGAGCTGAATGAATGAATGAGTGTATGTTTCCACGTGGCGTATTTGCTGCGGATTGGACATTGCGTACAGCCGCAGCATCCAATCTGCAGCATCCAGATGTTACAGCATAGTAGATGGGATTTTATGAAATCCCATATCCACTATGCTACAAAGACGCAGGCGGCAGACCTGCGTATACGCACAAGCGGCGCGTCTTTCTAGACTGCAGCATGTCTATTTATCTTGTGGAGACACTCAGTCACAAGATAAATAGCACCGTTCTATGTATAGCATGGTGATTCCGCATGGTTCAGTGAACACATGCGAAATCACCGCGCGTACAAAAGCCGACAGCGCTTTGGACAAGGCGGGTGTCCGCTGCGTCCAAAGCTCTGCATTTCCAGACCGTGGAAACATAGCATAATAAGAGCTGGTCTGCTGTACCTAGCAGTGCCTGCTACACATTCAATGGAACGACTATTGCAGCTACATTCATCATTATATCTGACCCAAATAACAGCTGTGTTATACTATATGAGGGGGCTGCATTATATTCTATGGGGGCTACATTGTACCCTATGAGGTGGGCTGCATTATATTCTACTAAGTGGGCTGCATTATATTCTATGAGGTGGGCTGCATTATATTCTATGAGGTGGGCTGCATTATATTTTATGTGGGGGCTGCATTATACTATATGAGGGCTGCATTATATTCTATGGTGGGCTGCATTATGCTCTATGAGGGGGCTATATTATACTCTATAAGGTGGGCTGCATTATATCCTATGAGGGGACTGCATTATACTCTGTGAGGTGGTCTGCATTATACTATATGAAGGCTGCATTATATTCTATGAGGAGGGTGCATTATACTCTGAGGGGGACTACTTTATATTCTATGAGCTAGGCTGCATTATATTCTATGAGGTGTGCTGCATTATATTCAATGAGGGGGCTACATAATATTCTATGCTCCACAGTATAATGGCCCCACATAGTGCTCCACAGTGTAATGGTCCCACATACTGCTCCACAGTATAATGGCCCCACATAGTGCTCGACAGTGTAATGGTCCCACAAAATGCTCCACAGTATAATGGCCCCACATAGTGCTCCACAGTATAATGGCCCCACATAATGCTCCACAGTATAATGGCCCCACATAGTGCTCGACAGTGTAATGGTCCCACAAAATGCTCCACAGTATAATGGCCCCACATAGTGCTCCACAGTATAATGGGCCTCACATAGTGCTCCACAGTATAATGGCCCCACAGAGTGCTCCATAGTATAATGGCCCCACATAGTGCTCCACAGTATAATGGGCCTCACATGGTGCTCCACAGTATAATGGCCCCACATAGTGCTCCATAGTATAATGGCCCCACATAGTGCTCGACAGTGTAATGGTCCCACAAATTGCTCTACAGTATAATGGCCCCACATAGTGCTCGACAATGTAATGGTCCCACAAATTGCTCTACAGTATAATGGCCCCACATAGTGCTCCACAGTATAATGGGCCTCACATAGTGCTCCACAGTATAATGGGCCTGACATAGTGCTCCACAGTGTAATGGTCCCACATACTGCTCCACAGTATAATGGCCCCACATAGTGCTCGACAGTGTAATGGTCCCACAAATTGCTCCACAGTATAATGGTCCCACATAGTGCTCCACAGTATAATGGGCCTCACATAGTGCTCCACAGTATAATGGCCCCACATAGTGCTCGACAGTGTAATGGTCCCACAAAATGCTCCACAGTATAATGGCCCCACATAGTGCTCCACAGTGTAATGGTCCCACATAGTGCTCCACAGTGTAATGATCCCACATAGTGCTCCACAATATAATGGCCCCACATACACATAGTCACCATTATGGGCATTACAAAAACTGCTATGTCAGTTTACAGTGATATAGCAGTACTGTGTTAGGCCTCTTTCAGACGTCCAGTGTGTCCGTGTGTCCGTGTGCTCACGTAGCACATCAGTGTGGCACACGTGCGGCATCCGTGTGCCGCCCGTGTGCCGCCTGAGGACCACATGGACCGTGCAGGAGAGACAGCGCTACACTAAGCGCTGTCCCCCCTGTGTGGTGCTGAAGCCGCATTCATCTCTTCTCCCCCGCAGGAGAGAAGAGATGAAAGATGATTTTTTCTTTTTTGTTTTGTTAAAAATAAAGTTTTCTTGTGACTCCCACCTCCCATCCCCCGTGCGCCACCCGGCCCCTTGCATAGAAATACTCACCTAGCTCCCGCGATGTCTCCTCTCTCCTCTCGGCGCTGGCAGCTTCTCCTGTGTGAGCAGTCACGTGCGACCGCAAATTACAGTGAGGAATATGCGCATATTCCCCCACTGTAATGAGCGGGACCACGTGACCGCTCACACAGCACAGGCTGCAGCCGCTGAGAGGAGACATCGCTGGAGCTGGGAGCTGGGTGAGTATTTCCTGGCCAGCCGGGGGGGCGCACAGGGGATGGGAGGCGGGAGTTGCGCATAAACTTTATTTTTAAGGTGAAAGAAAAAAAAAAAGATGATTCATCCCTTCTTTCCAGCAAATGCTGCTGGGAAGAAGGGATGAATTCTGGATTCAGCACCGCACGCGGGGGGGACAGCGCATAACTGTAGCGCTGTCTCTCCTGCGGGCGGTACGTGCACACGGAGGAGAGTGCACACTGTTCTCCGTGTGCACGTGTGCTGCACGTATTGCGGTACGTGCTGCCGGCGAAAAACGGACATGTCTCCATGTTTTCAACACGGACACACGGTCCGTGAAAACACGGAGACATGTGCATAGACCCATTCTTTTGAATGGGTCTACGTGTGTCAGTGTCTCCGGTACGTGGGAAAACTGTCACTACACGTACCGGAGATACTGACGTCTGAAAGAGGCCTTAGGGTGTTTAGAGCACAGCAGTGTGATCATTTATCAGCTGTGCTTTGAACATTGGGTTAAGAAGTGATCTGCAGCTTTGCATTGTACTACTGATGTTAGGCTGCGATCACTGCTCCTCACCACCGATACTCACCTCATCCAGGCCCTCTGCTCCCTACAGGCTCCTGTCACCTCTCCCAGCCCAGCAGCAGCTATCACAGTTCGGCTCGTATTGAGCAGTGACAGGGTGAAAGTGTAGCCTGCAGCATACGCTGTAGCTTCACAAAAATTGCTCTGATCTCCTCCACAGCTGTGACCTGGACAGCCCAAGTCACAGCAGGAGGCATACACAGTTTAGGCCTTGCAGATGAACAGTGACTGCAGACTCCTATGTACAGGCACTGTTGTATTTGAGGTGTGTAAGTGTCCGTACACACCAGCAAATGCAAATGGCAGCCCCCGGTGGTTGAATGAAAAATAAATAATAATAATAATAATAAAAACAGTTAAAATAGTGAATTTAATTTTGTATAAAAATAATAAATTATAATCTTTAATTATTATAACAAAAATAACAATTGTGGCACCTTATCTTTAAAGTCAAAACTAGCTCAAAAATAGCAGTAAAATAATAGTAAAAAAGCATATAAATTTGGTATTGTCATAATCAGGCCGGCGTCACACACAGCGTAAAACAATACGGTCCGTATATTACGGCCGTAATACGCTGAAAAGTCCCGAAAAAAGTGGTCCGTAGCTCCTCCGTAGGCAGGGTGTGTCAGCGTTTTTTGCGCATGGCATCCTCCGTATGTAATCCGTATGGCATCCGTACTGCGTGGTTTTCTCGCAGGCTAGCAAAACCAACATACCGATATAGAGGTGATCCATGTGTCCCAAAAAGAAAAGAAAATATATATATACTGTCTATATATATATATATATATATATATATATATATATATATATATATATATATAATGTCAGTAGACACATATATTAGAGAGAAAAGCCGGTAATTCAGTGCGGTGTACAGTAAAATCACACTGACAGCTTACAGTAGAATAGGTAGAATAAATGTGTACACATAGAATAGGTATATATATATATGTCAGTGAGACACATACAGTGGGGCAAAAAAGTATTTAGTCAGTCAGCAATAGTGCAAGTTCCACCACTTAAAAAGATGAGAGGCGTCTGTAATTTACATCATAGGTAGACCTCAACTATGGGAGACAAACTGAGAAAAAAAATCCAGAAAATCACATTGTCTGTTTTTTTAACATTTTATTTGCATATTATGGTGGAAAATAAGTATTTGGTCAGAAACAAACAATCAAGATTTCTGGCTCTCACAGACCTGTAACTTCTTCTTTAAGAGTCTCCTCTTTCCTCCACTCATTACCTGTAGTAATGGCACCTGTTTAAACTTGTTATCAGTATAAAAAGACACCTGTGCACACCCTCAAACAGTCTGACTCCAAACTCCACTATGGTGAAGACCAAAGAGCTGTCAAAGGACACCAGAAACAAAATTGTAGCCCTGCACCAGGCTGGGAAGACTGAATCTGCAATAGCTAACCAGCTTGGAGTGAAGAAATCAACAGTGGGAGCAATAATTAGAAAATGGAAGACATACAAGACCACTGATAATCTCCCTCGATCTGGGGCTCCACGCAAAATCCCACCCCGTGGGGTCAGAATGGTCACAAGAACGGTGAGCAAAAATCCCAGAACCACGCGGGGGGACCTAGTGAATGAACTGCAGAGAGCTGGGACCAATGTAACAAGGCCTACCATAAGTAACACACTACGCCACCATGGACTCAGATCCTGCAGTGCCAGACGTGTCCCACTGCTTAAGCCAGTACATGTCCGGGCCCATCTGAAGTTTGCTAGAGAGCATTTGGATGATCCAGGGGAGTTTTGGGAGAATGTCCTATGGTCTGATGAAACCAAACTGGAACTGTTTGGTAGAAACACAACTTGTCGTGTTTGGAGGAAAAAGAATACTGAGTTGCATCCATCAAACACCATACCTACTGTAAAGCATGGTGGTGGAAACATCATGCTTTGGGGCTGTTTCTCTGCAAAGGGGCCAGGACGACTGATCCGGGTACATGAAAGAATGAATGGGGCCATGTATCGTGAGATTTTGAGTGCAAACCTCCTTCCATCAGCAAGGGCATTGAAGATGAAACGTGGCTGGGTCTTTCAACATGACAATAATCCAAAGCACACTGCCACGGCAACGAAGGAGTGGCTTCGTAAGAAGCATTTCAAGGTCCTGGAGTGGCCTAGCCAGTCTCCAGATCTCAACCCTATAGAAAACCTTTGGAGGGAGTTGAAAGTCCGTGTTGCCAAGTGAAAAGCCAAAAACATCAATGCTCTAGAGGAGATCTGCATGGAGGAATGGGTCAACATACCAACAACAGTGTGTGGCAACCTTGTGAAGACTTACAGAAAACGTTTGACCTCTGTCATTGCCAACAAAGAATATATTACAAAGTATTGAGATGAAATTTTGTTTCTGACCAAATACTTATTTTCCACCATAATATGCAAATAAAATGTTAGAAAAACAGACAATGTGATTTTCTGGATTTTTTTTTCTCAGTTTGTCTCCCATAGTTGAGGTCTACCTATGATGTAAATTACAGACGCCTCTCATCATTTTAAGTGGTGGAACTTGCACTATTGCTGACTGACTAAATACTTTTTTGCCCCACTGTATATGTATATATATTAATATTTTTTCCAGCGCTATACAGCTTGAAAGCCGGTAATTCAATTACCGGCTTTTTCTTTCTCCTTCCTAAAACCCGACATGATTTGAGACATGGTTTACATACAGTAAACCATGTCTTCTCTCCATTTTTTTTGCAGATTCCACACTACTAATGTCAGTAGTGTGTATCTGCAAAATTTGGCCGTTCTAGCTCTTAAAATAAAGGGTTAAATGGCGGAAAAAATTGGCGTGGGCTCCCGCGCAATTTTCTCCGCCAGAGTAGTAAAGCCAGTGACTGAGGGCAGATATTAATAGCCTGGAGAGGGTCCATGGTTATTGGCCCCCCCCCGGCTAAAAATATCTGCCCCCAGCCACCCCAGAAAAGGCACATCTGGAAGAAAGCTCCCTGGCTTTCTAGGTAATTTCCCACGATCTATGAACAGCCAGCAGAGGGCGCCTCACCGCAAATGAAGCTAAATATAGATCATTGATCTATTTTTAGCTTCATTCCCTGGGGTTTTGCAGCGAGGAGCAGCCTGCATTAGCACAGCTCCTTGCTGCAAAATGTTTTAACCCCTTCAGAAGGATTTACATCGTTGGACGTTACAGATCTGCGGAGGGTAAGGATATTGTTGGTTTATTATGTTTTTTTACTCACAGAACGAGGGTCTTCAGTGACTGGATTGGGCGTTGAATAAAATACTGCAACAACCATTGTTTTTATTTCATTAAAATAATTTTAAATAATGTGTTTGTGTTTTATTTAACCCTTCACTACAATTGGATTAATAATGGATAGGTGTCATAATTGACGCCTCTCCATTATTAATTAGGCTTAATGTCACCTTACAATAGCAAGGTGGCATTAACCCTTCATTACCCCATATCCCACCGCTACACGGGAATGGGAAGAGAGTGGCCAAGTGCCAGAATAGGCGCATCTTCCAGATGTGCCTTTTCTGGGGTGGCTGGGGGCAGATATTTTTAGCCAGGGGGGGGGCCAATAACCATGGACCCTCTCCAGGCTATTAATATCTGCCCTCGGTCACTGGCTTTACTACTCTGGCGGAGAAAATTGCGCTGGAGCCCACGCCAATTTTTTCCGCCATTTAACCCTTTATTTTAAGAGCTAGAACGGCCAAATTTTGCAGATACACACTACTGACATTAGTAGTGTGGAATCTGCAAAAAAAATGGAGAGAAGACATGGTTTACTGTATGTAAACCATGTCTCAAATCATGTCTGGTTTTAGGAAGGAGAAAGAAAAAGCCGGTAATTGAATTACCGGCTTTCAAGCTGTATAGCGCTGGAATAAATATTAATATATATACATATATGTGTCTCACTGACATATATATATATATATATACCTATTCTATGTGTACACATTTATTCTACCTATTGGACTGTAAGCTGTCAGTGTGATTTTACTGTACACCGCACTGAATTACCGGCTTTTCTCTCTAACAGCGCTGCGTATTTCTCGCAAGTCACACTGCTTGTCCGTGTGTAATCCGTATTTTTCACGCTTCCATAGACTTTCATTGGCGTATTTCTTGCGCAGTACGGTGACAAACGCAGCATGCTGCGATTTTGTACGGCCGTAGAAAGCCGTATAATACTGATCAGTAAAATACGGCAAATAGGAGCAGGGGCATAGAGAATAATTGTGCTGTATTTTTTGCGAGTTTTACGGACGTAGATTCTGCGCTCTTACGTCCGTAAAACTCGCAAGTGTGACGCCGGCCTCATACTGACCTACAGAATACATTTACCAGGTCATTTTTGCTGCACAGTGAATTCTGAAACAACGAAGCAAGTAACGAGACTCAATTGCATTTTTTCACCATTGCACCCCATAAAGACTTTTTTATTATAGTTCAGTACATTGTGTCATTCAAATCTCAAAGGTACAAACTTTGTGAAAAGTTTGCATATTGTGTTAAGGGGCAACTGAAAATATTTTCATGGCGTGTTTAATATATAATATATATATACATATATATATATATATGTATATATATATATATATATATATATATACATATATATATATATGTATAGCCATATAAGTGGGTAGTATTTTCTATCTGCATTCTTAAACTATTAACATCTACAACATTTTAACACAGAATTCTTCATTACTGAGTGATGAAAATATCCTGCTTGTTTATTGAGTAGTTATAGACAGATAACATACAGCCATAATCTGCAAATACCTTAAATTACTTATTTAACTGTAATAGGAATGAGAAAAAATGGGATAAATTGTGCGGTTATAGAATATTATAGAATAAATGCGCTGAGCAGTAGAACATTATGACAAATGGGTTCTAATTAGCAAGAAGTATGATTATATAGTGAGAGAAAGCAAAGAAAATATTTCAATCCATCATATGTCTCACAATGCTTTAAAGATGAAATCTGAAGTGGTCCACTTTGTTGCTAGGTAACACTGCATTATTACAGAAGTATGACTCATATCATCCATTGTTCATTATTGCTGTTATTCACCATTCTTTCTTACTGTATATAGGGGAATGGACATCAGCGGGAAGGCCAAGGTATTTCTAATGCAACATTTGAACAGAAAGATTTTCATACAATATACTGTATATACCATATGCAAAGATGTCCTCATAAAAAAGTGTCAATTATAAATGTATTCCTAAATGAATTAACACAAATTGGAAACTTGGCTGAAATATCTGTAAAAGCTGTGCAATCTGTCAATGGGAGAAGCAGCTATACACCCACACACAGGAACAAGCATTAATGGCTTACAGTCCTCCGACTGATTTTCAGACTGTCAAATATAAAAGATGTACCAAAATGCCAATTTTAGATATATTAAACCTATTTTTATTGTTTCTGTATGTGGGGCTCTCCATGATCTACGCATAGTCATCTAGTAGTTTGAGAGCAGAAAGCCACATTTTTACCAAGTTCAGCGTCACTGAGCATTCTTAGGCTACGTTCACACTAGCGTTCACACTAGCGTTCGGCTAGTGTGCGTCGCGCTAGCGTCGGGCGACGCAGCGGCAACGCCCGCGTCATGCGCCCCTATGTTTAACATGGGGGACGCATGCGTTTTTGCTTGTTGCGTTTTCCGACACGTGCGTCTTTTTTGACGCTAGCGTCGGACCAAGAAAACGCAACAAGTTGCATTTTTCTTGCGTCCGATTTTCGTCAAAAAACGATGCACGCGTCGAAAAACGCAGCGTTTTTGCGTGCGTTTGCACGCGTTTTTTGGTGTGTTGTGCGTCGCGTCGCCGACGCAGCGGCGCACAACGCTAGTGTGAACGTAGCCTTAGTAAAGGACATCAATCCAACATCAGCTTATAGATAATCTGACTCCAGATTTTTGTAACCTGATCTAAGAGCAGCATGATATAGAGATAGAGACCCTGATTCCAGCAGTGTTTCACTTACTGGGCTGCTTGTTGTAGTTTTAACCCCTTCAAGTCGCGGCCCTTTTTCATTTTTGCGCTTTCGTTTTTCACTTCCCTCCTTCCCTGAGCCATAACTTTTTTTATTTTTCCGTCAATATGGTCATGTGAGGGCTTATTTTTTGCGGGACAAGTTGTACTTTTGAACGACACCATTGGTTTTACCATGTCTTTTACTAGAAAACGGGAAAAAAATTCCAACTGCGGTGAAATTGCAAAAAAAAAAGTGCAGTCCCACACTTGTTTTTTGCTTGGCTTTTTTGCTAGGTTCACCAAATGCTAAGGTCATTAAGAGTTCATAGACACCTAACATGACTAGGTTATTTTTTATCTAAGTGGTGAAAAAAAATTCCAAACTTTGCTAAAAAAAAAAAACAAGTGCCATTTTCCGATACCTGTAGCGTCTCCATGTTTCGTGATCTGGGGTCGGGTAAGGGCTTATTTTTTGCATGCCGAGCTGATGTTTTTAATGATACCATTTTTGTGCAGATACGTTCTTTTGATCGCCCGTTATTGCATTTTAATGCAATGTCGCGGCGACCAAAAAAACGTAATTCTGGCGTTTCGGATTTTTTTCTCGCTACGCCGTTTAGCGATCAGGTTAATGCTTTTTTTTAATTGATAGATCGGGTGTTTCTGAACACGGCGATACCAAATATGTGTATGTTTGATTTTTTTTATTGTTTTATTTAGGATGGGGCGAAAGGGGGGTGATTTAAACTTTTATATTTTTTATATTTTTTTTCATATTTTTAAAAACACTTTTTTTTTATTTGTGCCATGCTTCAATAGCCTCCATGGGAGGCTAGAAGCTGGCATAGCCTGATCAGCTCTGCTACATAGCAGCGATCATCAGATCGCTGCTATGTAGCTGAAATGCAGGTGTGCTGTGAGCGCCGACCACAGGGTGGCGCTCACAACAGGCCTGCATCAGTAACCATAGAGGTCTCAAGGACCTCTATGGTTACCTTCCTGATGCATCGCCGACCCCTGATCATGTGATGGGGGTCGGCGATGACGTCATTTCCGGCCGCCCGGCCGGATGCCGTAGTTAAATGCCGCTGTCTGTGTTTGACAGCGGCATTTAACAGGTTAATAGCGGCGGGTGAATAGCGATTTCACCCGCCGCTATTGCGCGCACATGTCAGCTGTACAAAACAGCTGACATGTCGCGACTTTGAAAGGGGGATTCACGGCATGCGCAGTACTAGTACGGCGCATGTCGTGAAGGGGTTAAGAAATCACTGTTTTATCAGCAGGATGGGACTAGTAAACCTACTGCTAGGTAGTCCTCCATATTCATGAGCTCTGTATAACCCTGCTTCCACAATTGACTGGGAGCTAGCTTTCTGCCTATGCACAGTGGACACAGAAAGCTGCCAATCAGTGGTATGGGTGGAATAATAAAAAGTTCAGCATTTAGAGAACTGCTAGATCTGCAGCAGATAAAACCGTGAGGTTTTTCTTTCTCAAAATAACAAGTGACATATTTCTGGAATTAGGGTCTGTGCCCCTACATCATGCTGATCTTCAAATGGTGCAGCAAACACTTGGGACAGATTCTCCTGAAAGTATAGTAATTTCTATAGATTTATCATAACTTTTTAATTATTATTTTGTAAGTGATCGATTCCTTCCACCAGGCTCACCAACCCACTTCCTTGACCACTTTTTGGCTTTGCTGCCACACTTCATGTCCTCAGAATTGCCAATCCTTATCCTGGGAGCCTTCAACAGCCCAACCTCCCCAACTGCATCACTTCTATCTCTGTGGCCTTTTCACTATTTTCAACATCTGAGACACACAAAGACAGTAACACCCCCGATTTGGTCTTTGTCCGAATCTGTTCAATCTCCTACCTAGATGACTCGCCTATAATCCTTTCCACACCAAAAAAATTAAGACTAACCACAACTTATACATTTTTAGGTACTCTCTAAAAATACATCTGTTTAGGGTGGCCTATCACGCTCCCTAATTAAAGTCCTTTTTATGTATATAGCTTATTCTCTACTTCACTGAACCCAATTTGCCATCAAACTCAATTGTACTCAAAAGCCTCATGCAGTCTTTATCTACCCACCATTACCTCAAGATGGCTGGACAATCATTGCAAATAAGCACCTGTAAGTTGTGTCACCCCCACCCAGGGCCGTATTTGCCACTAGGCACTTGAGGGCACGTGCCTAGGGCGGGACGATGCAGAGGGCAGCACCTGAGCAAGTTTTTTTTCTGTTTTTTTTTAAATTAAAGTCCTCCCGACCGCCCGCCTGCCTGCCTGCCTGCCTCCTTGAAGACGTCATACTCACCCTACTCCAGCAATGCCTGGTCTCAGCGCCGGCAGCTCGTCCTGTGTGAGCGGTCACGTGGTACAGCTCATTAAGGTGATGAATATGGATGCATATTCATGACCTTAATGAGCAGTACCACATGACTGCTCACACAGGAAGAAGGTACTGCGCTGTGACAGAGATAGAGGGATGTTCGGCGTGGTGTGGGAAAGGTGAGTATGACAGCCAGGGAGGATGGGGGGGAGGATGAAGCAGGACGGAGGGCCGAGCCAAGATGCAAGATGGGACCGATGTTGTGAATTCCGCTCTTGGGCTCCCTCCAGTGGTTGTAAGTGGCACTTTTGTGAGTTCTGCTCTTGGGCTCCCTCCGGTGGTTTTAAGTGGAATGGCTGCTCCTTGAATTTAGCAGTCTGCAGCTGCTTCCACTGATTGTCTTTCTGCTCGGCTATTTATGCCTGGCTCTTTCTTCAGCCAGTGCCACTTGTCAATGGTTCCTGGTTGGATTCACATCTCTCTTGGATTTCCTTGATATCCTGACCAGTTATGCAAAGATAAGTCCTTGCTTTGCTCTTTTCTGTCCACATGTTGTGGACTTATTCGTTCTGTGCATTCTATGTTTTGTCCAGCTTGTCAGTATGGATTTATTCTGTTAAGCTGGAAGCTCTGGGAAGCAGATTCACCCTCCACACCTTTAGTCAGGTGTGGAGACTTTTGTAAACTCTGTGTGGATTTTTGTAGTTTTTAATACTGACCGCACAGTATTCTATCCTGTCCTTTCTATCTAGCTAGACTGGCCTCCTGTGCTACATCCTGGTTTCATTCTGTGTATGTCTTTTCACTCTCCACTCACAGTCATTACTTGTGGGGGGCTATCTATCCTTTGGGGATTTTCTCTGAGGCAAGATAGTTTTCCTGTTTCTATCTTTAGGGGTAGTTAGTTCTCAGGCTGTGACGAGGTGCCTAGGGAGTGACAGGAGCATCCCACGGCTACTTCTAGTGTGGTGTTGAGCTTAGGGACTGCGGTCAGTACAGGTACCACCTCCTTCAGAGCTCGTCCCATGTTGCTCCTAAACCACCAGTTCATAACAGAGCGGGGAGCAAAGCCATGTATACAGGATGGGGGTGAGATGAGCCATGCATACAGGATGGAGGAGGAGGGGTGATGAGCCATACATACAGGATGGGAGGGGGAGGGGGAGATGAGCCTTGCATACAGGATGGGAGGGGGAGGGGGAGGTGAGCCATGCATACAGGATGGGAGTGGGGATGAGCCATATATACAGGATGGGAGGGGGGAGATGAGCCATGCATACAGGATGTGAGGGGGAGATGAGCCTTGCATACAGGATGGGAGGGGGAGGGGAGATGAGCCATGCATACAGGATGTGAGGGGGAGATAAGCCATGCATACAGGATGGGAGGGGGAGATGAGCCATTCATACAGGATGGGAGGGGGAGATGAGCCATGCATACAGGATGGGAGGGGGGAGATGAGCCATGCAAAGAGGATGGGAGGGGGAGATGAGCCATGCATACAGGATGGGAGGGGGGATGAGCCATGCATACAGGATGTGAGGGGGAGGGGGAGATGAGCCATGCATACAGAATGTGAGGGGGAGAGGGAGATGAGCCATGCATACAGGATGGGAGGGGGAGATGAGCCATGCATACAGGATGGGAGGGGGGAGATGAGTCATGTATACAGGATGTGAGGGGGAGGGGGAGATGAGCCATGCATACAGGATGGGTGGGGGAGATGAGCCATGCATACAGGATGGAAGAGAGGGGAGATGAGCCATGCATACAGGATGTGAGGGGGAGATGAGCCATGCATACAGCATGGGAGGGGGAGATGAGCCATGCATATAAGATGGGAGGGGGGGAGATGAGCCATGCATGCAAGAAGGGAGGGGGGTGATGAGCCATGTATACAAGATGGGAGGGAGGGGGCCATTATGCAGTATGGAGCATCATGTGTGGCCATTATACAGTATGGAGCATCTTTTGGGGTCATTATACAGTATGGAGCACTGTGTGGCCATTATACAGTATGGAGCATCATGTGTGGTCATTGTGCAGTATTGAGCATTATGTGTGGCCATTATACAGTATTGAGCATCATGTGGGGTCATTATACAGTATGGAGCATCATGTATGTCCATTATACAGTACTGAGCATAATGTGGGGCCATTATACAGTACGGAGCACTGTGTGGCCATTATACAGTATGGAGCATCATGTGTGGCCATTATACAGTATAGAGCACTGTGTGGCCATTATACAGTATGGAGCATCATGTGTAGCCATTATACAGTATTGAGCATCATGTGGGGTCGTTATACAGTATGGAACACTGTGTGGCCATATTTTTTTTGTTTATAATTATTGTTTATGAAACAGTGTGATCAGCAGTACTAAATGGGTGTGGTTTGGGAGTGGATATGGGTGTGAATAGTTGTGAAATGGGTGTGGTCAGATGCGTGACCTAAAATTTGCAGTGGCACGCAAACTTTATCCCTCTTTCCCTTCTTCAAGAGTTGGGAGGTATGATACCACATTTGCCGAATCGCAGCAAATGCTGCAAATGCCCACAAGTCCCATAGGAAATGAATGAGGCTGAACACAGTGTTGCCGTACACGGCAGATGCGGAAAAACTGCCCGATCTACTGCAAAAGGCTACTTTTACATCAGTGATTTTTGCCAAAGTCATTGCCGATAGTGTCATACTTACCAAATGGGGAGGCAGCACTAAAAGTGCCTAGGGCAGAAGAAACTGTAAATACGGCCCTGCCCCCACCTCATTGTAGATTGTAAGCTCTGAAGAGCAGGGTCATCATTATTTTTGTTTTAATTGTTTGATTATTGTTAACTTTGTAATTTATGACTGTATTATATGAACTGCTGACTTGTAAAGCTCTGAGGAATATGTTTGCGTATTATAAATAAAAGTTATTATTATTAGTAGATTGAAGATGGTGAAGTTCAAGCTCTTAGCTTTGCCATGTGTAGGAGGAAGCAATCTTTTACGTGAGCACAACTGCACAAACAAGGGCTGGCTGCTGTTCGGACAGAGGGTGGAGTAGGGTGAACACAACAAACTGCTGGACTGTGAGTGAGGTGCAGGCACAGATGTTATGATGGATTAAAAAAGATGTGATGTGCTCTGTGCCTGAGATCGGTCAAAATAGCAGGCATGTCCATGTCTATAAACACTGATGGGCTCTCACTCACCACCACTGTAAACAAGCGGGTAAACAAGTGGAGGTTCTGCGGACGGAGATCTGTGCGAGAACACTTGCCACATTGATGAAGGAGAAAGAAGAGGCAGATGTGGTTAATGGGCCGTCTGGTGGTTGGCGAGGCTCACTTTTCTGCATTTCAAGGTAGTGAGATTCCCAGACTGACGCATGTTGATTGTGCATGTTCCCGTTCAAGCATGTAATAGGCAAATTATTGGATGTTTAGTCTCTACTCAGTAGTGTATCCTACTCGACTTCCTCCTCCTCCACCTCCTCTGATGAACTACTCAGCTGCGTGCCTCTGGGTTCACACCAAGTTAGATCTACAAGCTAATCCTCATCCTGTCTGTTCTCCTATTCCTCGCCCTGAGAATCATCATACTCCTCTTCCTGCCCTGATAGCACAGTACAATCCACATGCGTCTCAGGTATCTGAGTCGTATCAGGAACACCTACAGCTCCTGGCTGGTTAACATTTGGTGACGAGGGTCTGGATTCTGATCGGACCCTACTTTGTCCAGCCCCAGATCCAACTGCAAACAAATTTCCCCATCAGTGCAGATGCTTTCCTCCTCTTGAGCCTGTGAATATTTGGAGCAGAACTGTGATACCCATGTAATAGAGTGTGCAAGCAGCTCTGAAGACTCACCCATCTGTGGTTCCCCACAGTCAGTTGGGTGGTTGGAGAGTTGTGATGTGGGGGGAAACAAGGGTAATTGGGGTGCCACTTATGAGGACTGTACTCTGTGTGATGCTAAGATGGAGGATGAGGAGGAGATGCCACTTGATACAGAGCTTGTCACCCACTGGAGTACATTCTGGTCCTCAGCTACAAGCCATACTCATGTGCGGCTGCCAAAGAAAGGGAGTCGAGTAGCCTTTCCAGTAACAGAAGATATCAAAATGCTGCCCAATGTGTCACTGCAGCAAAGCAAACCTACGAGGGGCATTCATTAAAGAATTTCCCTGACCCATTTCCTGTGGACTGCTCTGTATTCCACTGGCTCCATTATCAAACCTCACACCACTTTAGCACCTGTAAAATCAAGACCGTTACCAGTTTGAGTTGCAAATTGGCCTGTAACTTATAGAGTCTTACAGGCTCGGACTGGCCCACCGGAGAACCGAAGGAATCTCCGGTGGGCCCAGGCACTGATATCTGCTGGCAGACTGGCCAGCAGCTGCCTAGGGTCCCCACTGCTCCAGGGGCCCCCAGCCAGTGGCTATGGGGCCGCTGAGTCAAGGGGCCTGCCCTGTGCCAACCTAGTAGCAGCTGGAGACAGGATCCTGTCACCGCTGCTAAAGCAAAATGAATACTCACACTTCCCCACGCCCCTATGGGCATGAAGAGGCGTGAATACAATTTCTCTTTAATAGCGGGCAGTGTTAGCCGCAGGCTGCAGCTAACACTGCCCACATGTAAACCTCACCACCACACCACACACACACAAAGCACCACATACACACACACGCGGACACACAGACACACAGCGCAGCACATCCCGGAGTCCTGCTTCCTGTCTGAGACAGCCCAGCTGGATGACATCATCCAGTGCTCTGTCTCAGACAGAAAGCTGCCAGCGAGGAAGGGGCTGCCAGGATGTGCGGCTGCGGGGAGTTGAGCTGTGCTGTGTGTTTGTGTGCCTGCGCGTGTGTGTGTCTCTGTGTGCCTGCGTGTGTGTGTGTGTGGTGGTGCTGAAGGACAATGATATTGGTGGGGGAGGCAATGATGGAGGTGATGGGCAATTATGGTGGGGGAGGCAATGATGGAGGTGATGTGCAATGATGGTGGTGGAGGCAATGATGGAGGTGATTAGGCAATGATGGTGAGGGAGGCAATGATGGACGTGATGGGCAATGATGGTGGGGGAGGCAATGATGGAGGTGATGGGCAATTATGGTGGGGGAGGCAATGATGAAGGTGATGGGCAATGATGGTGGGGGAGGCTATGATGGAGGTGATGGGCAATGATGGTGGGGGGAGGCAATGATGGAGGTGATAGGCAGTGATGGTGGTGGAGGCAATGATGGAGGTGATAGGCAATGATGGTGGGGGAGGCAATGACGGAAGTGATGGACAATGATGGCAGAGATGGGGATTGATAGCAGTGGGGGAGGCAATGATGGAGGTGATGAAATGGGCAATGATGGTGGTGGGGGGAGGCAATGATGGAGGTGATGGGCAGTGATGGTGGTGAGGAAGGCAATGATTAAGGTGGTGAAATGGACAATGATGGTGGTGGGGGAGAAGGCAATGATAGAGGTGGTGATGAGGACAATGATGGGGTGAAGAGGGGCTGCATTATACTTTATGAGGGGGCTACATTATATTCTGTGGGGGGATTGCATTATTCTCAGGGGACTACATTATATTCTGGGGGGCTACATCATATTATATGAGGGGGCAGAATTATGCTCTATGAGGGGGCTACAGTATACTCTATGGGGGGTTGCATTATATTCTGTGGAGGGGCTGCATTATACTATATGAGGGGGGCTGCATTATACCCTATGAGGGTGCTATATTATATTCTATGGTGGGGACTGCGTTATACCTGAGGAGGTTGCATTATATTTTGTGGGGTGCTGCATTATATTCTATGAGAGGGGGCTGCATTATATTTTATGAGGGGCTACATTATTTTATGAGGGGGGTTACATTATATTCTATGAGGGAGGCTACATTATTTTCTATGAGGGGACTACTCCTCTATGATTGTACCCCAACCCCTGCAACATAATTAAGATGTGTACTACCTTATATTATACCCTGATATTAGCGCGTTTTACCGCACAATTGGTGGTCTTGTATTTATTTCTATGTAGCTACATGGTGGGCCCCAAGAATGATTTTCTCTGGTGGGCCCAAGGTGCTCCAGTCCGATGCTGGAGTCTTTTATCATTACTATGTAGCTACATGGTGGGCCCCAAGAATGATTTTCTCTGGTGGGCCCAACTCTTTCCCGATCCACTCATCTCAGCTGAAGATTTTGCCTCATTCTTTAAGCAGAAGGTTGACAACATAAGGCAAAGATTTTGCCTAAAGTTCCCACAGCCCCTCCTCAAAACTACTCAACTCTACTCCTCCAAAATCAACTTCACCATCATGGAAGAGCAGCTTTCTTCTTTAATCTCCAAATCACATCTCACCACATGTAAACTTGACCCAATCCCATCCCACCTCATTCCAAACCTTGCAACATTCTTCATCCAAAAACTAAGCCACCACTTAAACCTGTCACTAACAACTGTTGTCTTCCCCTCATGCTTCAGACATACCTTGATCACACCTGTCCTCAAAAGGTCCTCCCTTGAACCATTCTTTATGTATAGCTATCGCCCCATATCACTTCTCCCCTATGCCTCAAAACTGTAGTGGAACAACACATCCACTTTGAACTGTCCTCAAATCTATCCTCCTACTCCCTCACTGACTGCTTTCAGTCTGGCTTCCGATCACACAATTTCACTTAAACTACTCTGACTAAAGTCAACAACGACCTACTTACTGCCAAATCCAGATGACATTACTTTGTCCTCCTACCCCTGGACCTGTCATCTGCCTTCGATACAGTGGACCATTCCCTCTTACTACAGACTCATCTCTTGGCATCACATACTTCCCCACTGCCAATCCCTGCATTGGCTCCCCATTGCCCAGAGACTCCGGCTCTGAATTCTAAGTTTGCCATGCAAAGCGATCCAAAACCTGTTTCCTCCATACATCTGTGACCGAGTCTCCTGGTACTTACCTGCACACAGCCTCCGATAGTCACAAGATCTCCTCCTTTATCTCCTCTTCGCATACTAGATTTCTCCTGTAGATCCCCTCTACTCTGGAACTGTGTCCCTAAACATATCATACTCTTGCCTACCAAGGGAACCTTCAAAAGGAACCTGAAGAAATACCTTTTCTGACAAGCCTACAACCTACATTAATCATCGCTCCACCATACTACTGCGCAAGCAGCTCTACCCTCACCTATCGTATCCTCACTAATCCTTTGTAGACTGTGATCTCTCACGGTCAGGGTCCTCTCTCCTCCTGTAGCAGTAGGGCGGATTATAAGAGGGTCAATATGGGCAGTAGCCCAGGGCCCAGTGGTGTGGGGGGGCACTGGGCTACCGCACAGATTGACCCTCTGATAATCCACCCCTGAGTGTGGTGGTGAATGCCCGCTGGCATTTATGTGTCCCCGGACCCGGTGGGCAGAGAGAGGGGGCCCGCATCGGGCCCCGTCTTGTCTGCTCACCGGGCCCCTTCCGGTGCTGCGGCGGTTTCCTATTGATGTGCGGCCGCGCGCCCGCACGTCAGTAGTTAACAACAACAGCCGCCAGCCAATTGGAGGCTGGTGGCTGATGTCGGCTGCAGCGCACACGTTGCCGGCGTCTGACGTCATTGTCAGTCACCGGCGAGTGTGCGCTGCTGGAGGGAGCTCGCCGCTGGAGCGCCAGGTCAGGTGAGGAAACTCGTTTCTTTTGTTTTTTTTTGGTAAGCTAACAGTGGACACACTGGGGGCAATGCTGGAGGACACACTGGGGGCAATGCTGGAGACACGGGGGCAGATTGCTGGACTCACTGGGGGCAATACTGGAGGACACACTGGGGCAGATTGCTGGATACACTGGGGCAGATGATTGCTGGAGACACTGGGGCAATGCTGAAGACACTGGGGCAATGCTGGAGACACTGGGGCAGATTGCTGGACACACTGACGGCAATGCTAGACATACTGGGGCAGATTGCTGGACACACTGGGGGCAGATGATTGCTCGTGACACTGGGGCAATGCTGAAGACACTGGGGCAGATTGCTGGACACACTGGGGGCAATATTGGAGGACACACTGGGGCAGATTGCTGGACACACTGGGGCAGATGATTGGTGGACACACTGGGGCAATGCTGGAGACACTGGGGCAATGCTGGAGACACTGGGGCAGATTGCTGGACACACTGACGGCAATGCTGGACATACTGGGGCAGATTGCTGGACACACTGGGGGCAGATGATTGCTTGAGACACTGGGGCAATGCTGGAGACACTGGGGCAATGCTGGAGACACTGGGGCAATGCTGGAGACACTGGGGCAATGCTGGAGACACTGGGGCAGATTGCTGGACACACTGATGGCAATGCTGGACATACTGGGGCAGATTGCTGGACACACTGGGGGAAGATGATTGCTTGAGACACTGGGGCAATGCTGGAGACACTGGGGCAATGCTGGAGACACTGGGGCAATGCTGGAGACACTGGGGCAGATTGCTGGACACACTGACGGCAATGCTGGACATACTAGGGCAGATTGCTGGACACACTCATGGCAATGCTGGACATACTAGGGCAGATTGCTGGACACACTGGGGGTAATATGCAGGACACACTGAGGTAGATTGCTTGACACACTGGGGGTAATATGCTGGACACACTGGGGCAGATTGCTGGACACACTGGGGGTAATATGCTGGACACACTGAGGTAGATTGCTGGACACACTGTCTGGGGGCAATGCTGGACACACTGGGGCAATGCTGGAGACACTGCGGCAATGCTAGAGACACTGGGGCAATGCTGGACACACTGAGGCAGATTGCTGGACACACTGTGGGCAATGCTGGACAATTGGACATACTGGGGCAGATTGCTGGTCATACTGGGGCAGATTGCTGGACACACTGTGTGGGGGCAATGCTGGACACACTGGGGCAGATTGCTGGACACACTGTCTGGGGGCAATGCTGGACACACTGGGGCAGATTGCTGGACACACTGGGGGCAGGACTGGAGGCATGGGCAGAATGTAGATGCGGGGCATGATTGGAGACATGGGGCAAAATGAAAGACATGGGGCAGGATTGGATCATGGGGCAGGATGGATACGATGGAGACAGATGGGGCAGGATGGGGAGATCATATGGGGTAGAATGGATACTCATGAGTGCAGGATGCGAGAACATATGGCTGGAGCCAGGAATGAGATAAACGGGGGAATATTATTAACATAGGGGCTAATTAAGGGATATTATTACTGCAGTGATGTATTTATTTTATCTTTTGAGGACACTGTTTTAAATGGGGGGGGGTGGTCCTGTTACTGTGCAGAGTGACACTATTTCGCCTTTTTTTCTTCATGTGGTGTAATGTAGAAGTGTGTGAAAAATTAAGTAATGTGTTCTGCAAGCGGAGCTCGAGATAATTGTGTTATTTCCTGCAGAAACGAGTCCTGGCTGGAAGAAATGATGGCGGTCTGTGCTGGATGAAAGATGAAGGACTTCACCTAGAGACGTCACTGGTGAGTCAGTGTTACCTATACACTGACACTATACACTGTATACTATATACAGTGGTCCTGTGTACAATGTCACCAGTGATCACTGTATTACCTATACATTATATACAGAGCTCCTGTGTATAATACCAACAGTGATCTCTGTATTACCTCTACACAGACACTGCATACTAAGTACAGATCTCCTGTGAATACTGGCACTTATGGTGATAGTATTGTGGTTTTTTTTTTTTATTATTACTGATCGGTATTGTAGTATTCAGTCACTATGTGGTGGTAATATGTGGTCTGGAAATGATGTTGTGGTATTTGTCCCTTGTATGTGCTATTTGGTTACCAAGTTGTGGTAATATGTGATCTTGACATGGTGCGGTGGTATTTGTTCCTTGTATGTGATATTATTCGATCACTGTGGTTGTAATTTGTGGTCTGGTCATGGTGCGGTGGTATTTGTTCCTTGTACGTGATATTATTCGATCACTGTGGTTGTAATTTGTGGTCTGGTCATGGTGCTGTGGTATTTGTTCCTTGTATGTGATATTATTGGTCAAAATATACCTAAATTGTATTGCTGATTTTAACAAATATTTAATAGGTTACAGTAGAGTAGGGCCCGGCCATTTTTCTGGAATAATCTGGTTCGGCTATATCATGACACCCGTCACATGACCCCCGTCACATGACCCCCGTCACATGACCCCCGTCACATGACCGGGGGGGCCCACAGTGTCTGAACAGCCCGGGGCCCTGGCTACCCTTAATCCACCCCTGAGTAGGTGACTTGTATTGTTTAAGATTATTGTACTTGTTTTTATCAGCTATACCCTTTTCCCATAAATGGCACTATAGCAATAAATAATAATACCGCTGTGGGGCTGTCAAAGAAAGGGAGTCGAGTAGACTGTACAGTAACTCAAGTTTTCAAAAAACTGCACAATTATAATATTTCTACTCTGTGAAATTGATGACACTTTAGTGGTGTTTTTCAATAATTTTGGAAAATGTTTGTGCTCCAAGTTGTGTGTTTGCCTGTAGCAGTGGGGTTCCCAGATTGGCAGGCCTACAATTACTTTCAGTCAACTAGCTGTATTATTATCCTTAAATTTTTAGAACATTTGTAATATACCAACCTGACATTTGTGAGTGTAGCTGATCAAAAATCACGTTTCAGATGTTGCTTGAGGTATTAGGGCTCCCAGCGCAGCAGGCTTACAACGATCATTCATCCACCTCGTCTTAATTGAAACTTCAATTCAAAGCTGTAAATGCTGGCCCAGGCCTTGTTACCTAAGGCTGCCGTCACACTAGAAGTATTTGGTCAGTATTTTACATCAGTATTTGTAAGCCAAAACCAGGAGTGGGTGATAAATACAGAAGTGGTGCATATGTTTCTGGTATACTTTTCCTCTATTTGTTCCACTCCTGGTTTTGGCTTACAAATACTGATGTAAAATACTGACCAAATACTGCTAGTGTGACAGCAGCCTAATACATAGCTCATGGCTGACTTCTTCTGTGCCATTATAAAATGTTCTGCTGTGGGTCAATTGAGCAGTCAACAACTTGCGTAACTTTCCTTACATTTTTCTACCAATTGTACTGTAAAAGCTGTAAATGCTGGGCCTCATGCATGGCCCATGGCTGACTGCTGCTGGGCCATTCGTAAATTTCTACTGTGGGTCAATAAATTCCACTTTTCATTGTGTGTGCGCCTAATTTTATCTGTTTGGGAAGTTTTTTGTCACCTCTTAAGGTGTTATCGATGCGTTTGCTTTTTCCTCCCATTGAATCTAATGGGGTTTGGATACGTTTGATGAATTTTTCTAATAACCAAGAAAAATTATCTTTCACAATTGGTGCAGAATCCAACCAGAGGAGCAGCACTTTTAGACCTAATACTATCTAATAGACCTGACAGAATAACAAATCTGCAGGTGGTCGGGCATCTAGGAAATAGCGACCACAATATTGTGCAGTTTCACCTGTCTTTCACTAGGGGGACTTGTCAGGGAGTCACAAAAACACTGAACTTTAGGAAGGCAAAGTTTGACCAGCTTAGAGATGCCCTTAATCTGGTAGACTGGGACAATATCCTCAGAAATAAGAATACAGATAATAAATGGGAAATGTTTAAGAACATCCTAAATAGGCAGTGTAAGCGGTTTATACCTTGTGGGAATAAAAGGACTAGAAATAGGAAAAACCCAATGTGGCTAAACAAAGAAGTAAGACAGGCAATTAACAGTAAAAAGAAATCATTTGCACTACTAAAGCAGGATGGCACCATTGAAGCTCTAAAAAACTATAGGGAGAAAAATACTTTATCTAAAAAACTAATTAAAGCTGCCAAAAAGGAAACAGAGAAGCACATTGCTAAGGAGAGTAAAAATAATCCCAAACTGTTCTTCAACTATATCAATAGTAAAAGAATAAAAACTGAAAATGTAGGCCCCTTAAAAAATAGTGAGGAAAGAATGGTTGTAGATGACGAGGAAAAAGCTAACATATTAAACACCTTTTTCTCCATGGTATTCACGGTGGAAAATGAAATGCTAGGTGAAATCCCAAGAAACAATGAAAACCCTATATTAAGGGTCACCAATCTAACCCAAGAAGAGGTGCGAAACCGGCTAAATAAGATTAAAATAGATAAATCTCCGGGTCCGGATGGCATACACCCACGAGTACTAAGAGAACTAAGTAATGTAATAGATAAACCGTTATTTCTTATTTTTAGGGACTCTATAGCGACAGGGTCTGTTCCGCAGGACTGGCGCATAGCAAATGTGGTGCCAATATTCAAAAAGGGCTCTAAAAGTGAACCTGGAAATTATAGGCCAGTAAGTCTAACCTCTATTGTTGGTAAAATATTTGAAGGGTTTCTGAGGGATGTTATTCTGGATTATCTCAATGAGAATAACTGTTTAACTCCATATCAGCATGGGTTTATGAGAAATCACTCCTGTCAAACCAATCTAATCAGTTTTTATGAAGAGGTAAGCTATAGGCTGGACCACGGTGAGTCATTGGACGTGGTATATCTCGATTTTTCCAAAGCGTTTGATACCGTGCCGCACAAGAGGTTGGTACACAAAATGAGAATGCTTGGTTTGGGGGAAAAGGTGTGTAAATGGGTTAGTAACTGGCTTAGTGATAGAAAGCAGAGGGTGGTTATAAATGGTATAGTCTCTAACTGGGTCGCTGTGACCAGTGGGGTACTGCAGGGGTCAGTATTGGGACCTGTTCTCTTCAACATATTCATTAATGATCTGGTAGAAGGTTTACACAGTAAAATATCGATATTTGCAGATGATACAAAACTATGTAAAGCAGTTAATACAAGAGAAGATAGTATTCTGCTACAGATGGATCTGGATAAGTTGGAAACTTGGCTGAAAGGTGGCAGATGAGGTTTAACAATGATAAATGTAAGGTTATACACATGGGAAGAAGGAATCAATATCACCATTACACACTGAATGGGAAACCACTGGGTAAATCTGACAGGGAGAAGGACTTGGGGATCCTTGTTAATGATAAACTTACCTGGAGCAGCCAGTGCCAGGCAGCAGCTGCCAAGGCAAACAGGATCATGGGGTGCATTAAAAGAGGTCTGGATACACATGATGAGAGCATTATACTGCCTCTGTACAAATCCCTAGTTAGACCGCACATGGAGTACTGTGTCCAGTTTTGGGCACCGGTGCTCAGGAAGGATATAATGGAACTAGAGAGAGTACAAAGGAGGGCATCAAAATTAATAAAGGGGATGGGAGAACCCATGGGAGACCCAGATAGATTAGCGAAATTAGGATTATTTAGTCTAGAAAAAAGACGACTGAGGGGCGATCTAATAACCAGGGCCGCCATCAGGGCATTACAGCCCTTACTGTTGTATGGGGCCCGGAGATCAGGAGGAAAGAGGAGGGCCCGGAAATGCTGGCTGCTCGGGCCCCGCCCCCCTTTGCTTCAGCTGAGCAGCTCACCGAGAACCAGAGGCAAGGGGGCCAGTCACCGTCACCCATCACTTATTAGCAGTAAGGCTTCTTTACTTTTCACAACTGTGTGCACGGTGCAGCATCTCCCATCCGTCTTCTTCCTCCTGCTCCTCCTCCCGGCTCATCCTCTCTGGCACCTGCTAGATGCCTTCTTGTCCCTGCACTGCACACACTTCCAGCCTGTGCAGGACAAACAGGGTCTGCACACTCGTGGCTGGAGGGAAGCTGTGTGCAGGACCTCAATCACCCCCTGAACTGGAGGTAAAGAACGGCCTGAATGTGTCCGATTGTTTAGGAGAGTAAAGAGGGGAGGCCGGGGCTGCAGTCAGAGACTAGAAGCAGTGATTTACTGACTGTGACCCCAGAGCTTTGTGCTTTCTGTTTGGTGTAGGATTCTCATCCACACACAGCACCGACCAGAGAGCTCAGAGCTGGGGAACACTGTCACTAAATCACTAGCTGTTCTCTGACAGGCTGCCTCATATCATTGATACTGAGCCCTGAGCCCATCCCCCAGTGAAGACTTTATTCACATAAACTGTACCTGTTGCATTTAACACACAGGTACAATGCATAGACACATACTACATAAATGTATAGTATATCACCAGGGCATTACTGACATGAGGGAGCATCGCCGCAGGAGCACGACCAGGTAAGAGGAAAGATTTTTTTATTTTTATTGAAAGCGGCAAGCCCGGGGCAGAATGGGAGACACGGGGGGAACAATGGAGACACAGGGGAAAGTATGGAGACACGGGGGAAGTATGGAGACACGGGGGAAGTATGGAGACACAGGGGGAAGTACGGAGACACAGGGGGAAGTACGGAGACACGGGGGAAGTATGGAGACACAGGGGGAAGTACGGAGACACAGGGGGAAGTATGGAAACACGGGGAAATATGGAGACACGGGGGGAACAACGGAGACAGGGGGAAGTATGGCGACACGGGGAAGTATGGAGACACAGGGGGAAGTACGGAGACACAGGGGGAAGTACAGAGACACGGGGGAAGTATGGAGACACAGGGGGAAGTACGGAGACACAGGGGGAAGTATGGAAACACGGGGAAATATGGAGACACGGGGGGGAACAACGGAGACAGGGGGAAGTATGGCGACACGGGGAAGTATGGAGACACAGGGGGAAGTACGGAGACACGGGGAAGTACGGAGACACAGGGGGAAGTACGGAGACACAGGGGGAAGTATGGAGAGACAGGGGGAAGTACGGAGACACAGGGGGAAGTATGGAGAGACAGGGGGAAGTACGGAGACACAGGGGGAAGTACGGAGACACAGGGGGAAGTACGGAGACACGGGGAAGTATGGAGACACGGGGAAAGTATGGAGACACGGGGGAAGTATGGAGACACGGGGAAAGTATGGAGACACGGGGAAGTATGGAGACACGGGGAAGTATGGAGACACGGGGGAAGTACGGAGACACAGGGGGAAGTATGGAAACACGGGGAAATATGGAGACACGGGGGGGAACAACGGAGACAGGGGGAAGTATGGCGACACGGGGAAGTATGGAGACACAGGAGGAAGTACGGAGACACGGGGAAGTACGGAGACACAGGGGGAAGTACGGAGACACGGGGAAGTATGGAGACACGGGGAAATATGGAGACACGGGGGAGGAACAACGGAGACAGGGGGAAGTATGGCGACACGGGGAAATATGGAGACACGGGGGAGGAACAACGGAGACAGGGGGAAGTATGGCGACACGGGGAAGTACGGAGACACGGGGAAGTACGGAGACACAGGGGGAAGTACGGAGACACAGGGGGAAGTACGGAGACAGGGGGAAGTACGGAGACACAGGGGGAAGTACGGAGACACAGGGGGAAGTATGGAGACACGGGGGAAGTACGGAGACACAGGGGGAAGTACGGAGACACAGGGGGAAGTATGGAGAGACAGGGGGAAGTACGGAGACACGGGGAAGTACGGAGACACAGGGGGAAGTATGGAGACACGGGGAAAGTATGGAGACACGGGGGAAGTATGGAGACACGGGGGAAGTATGGAGACACGGGGGAAGTATGGAGACACAGGGGGAAGTATGGAGACACAGGGGGAAGTATGGAGACACAGGGAAGTACGGAGACACAGAGGGAAGTATGGAGACACGGGGAAATATGGAGACACAGGGGGAAGTATGGAGACACGGGGAAATATGGAGGCACGGGGAAATATGGAGACACGGGGGGAACAACGGAGACAGGTGGAAGTATGGCGACACGGGGAAGTATGGAGACACGCGGAAGTATGGAGACACGGGGAAGTACGGAGACACAGGGGGAAGTACGGAGACACGGGGAAATATGGAGACACGGAAGTATGGAAACGCAGGGAAGTATGGAGGCACAGGGGGCAGAATGGAGACACAGAAGTATGGAGACACAGGGAAGTATGGAGACACGGGGAAGAATGGAGACAGGGAAGTATGCAGACACAGGGAAGTATGGAGACACGGGGAAGAATGGAAACACGGGAAGTATGGAGACACAGGAGGAAGTATGGAGACACGGGGCAGGATGGGAGACACGGGGGCAGGATGGGAAACACAGGGGGCAGGATGGGAGACACGGGGGCAGGATGGGAGACATGGGGCAGGTTGGGGGGCAGGATGGGAGACACGGGGCAGGATGGAGACAGATGGGGCAGGATGGAAACATGGGGCAGGTTGGAGACATAGGGCAGGATGGAGACAGATGTGGCAGGATCATGGGGCAGGATGGAGACAGATGTGGCAGGATCATGGGGCATGATCATGAGGCAGGATGGGGCAGGTCCAAGGGGCAGGATGGAGACAGATGGTGCAGGATGGAGACACATGGTGCAGGATCATGGGGCAGGATGGAGACACATGGAGCAGGATCATGGGCAGGATGGATATAATAAAGACAGATGGGGCAGGATCACGGGACAGATAGGGCAGGATCATGAACAAATGGGGCAGGATCATGGGACAGATGGGGCAGGATCACAGGACAGATGGGGCAGGATCACGGGGCAGGATCACGGGACAGATGGGGTAGGATTGGACATCACATGTGGGCAGAATGGATACTCATGAGGGCAGGATTGGAGAACATATGGCTGGAAACAGGAATGAGATACATGGGGGTCACAATGGGGGATATTATTACCATAAGGGCTAATTAAGGGATATTATTATTGCAATGATGTATTTATTTTATTTTTTAAGGATACTGCTTTAAATGCGGGAGGCGGTACTGTTACTGTGCAGAGCGACACTATATCGCCTTTTTTCTTCATCTGGTGTAGTTTAGAAGTTGAGAAAAAATTAAGTAATGTGTTCTACAAGTGGTGCTCTAGCTAACTGTGTTATTTCCTGCAGAGACGAGCCCTGGCTGGAAGTGATGGCGGTCTGTGCTGGATGAAGATGAAAAGAAAAGATGAAGGACTTCACCTAGTGACGTCACTGGTGAGTGAGTGTTTTACCTGTAGACTGGCACTGTACACTGAATACCTGAATACTATATACAGCAGTCCTGAGTACAATTTCACCAGTGATCACTGTATTACCTTTACACTGATACTATATATAGAGCTCCTGTGTATAATGTCATTGATCACAGTATAACCTTTACAATATATACAGTTCTCGTGTGTATAATGTCACTGTTGATCACTGTATTACCTGTACACTAATACTGTATACAGACCTCCTGTGTATAATGTAATCTGGATCACTGTAAAAATATACCTAGATTGTATTGCTTATTTTAACAAATGATTAATAGGTTGCAGTAGAGTAGGGCCCGACCAAAAGAGTCTACCTTGTCGTGGTGGCGGCTTAAAAAATTGTTTGGCAAAACAAAAGCTGCCGGCTATATGTGTGATCTGGTGATGGGAACTGTTGTGTGATTGGTGAGAAGTGGAGTTTTTCCAAAAGAGTGGTGGAGCTGTGGCCAGTTTGAGGGGTGGAGGCGGGGCTGGGGTGGAGCCTGGGCGGAGTCTCGGGGGGGCCCTGAAAATTTTGCCAGTATGGGGCCTCAAAATTCCTAGTGGCAGCCCTGCTAATAACCATGTATAAGTATGTAAGGGGACAATACAAATATCTCACTGAGGATCTGTTTATACCAAGGAAGGTGACGGTCACAAGGGGGCATTCTTTGCGTCTGGAGGAGAGAAGGTTTTTTCACCAACATAGAAGAGGATTCTTTACTGTTAGGGCAGTGAGAATCTGGAATTGCTTGCCTGAGGAGGTGGTGATGGCGAACTCAGTCAAGGGGTTCAAGAGAGGCCTGGATGTCTTCCTGGAGCAGAACAATATTGTATCATACAATTATTAGGTTCTGTAGAAGGACGTAGATCTGGGGATTTATTATGATGGAATATAGGCTGAACTGGATGGACAAATGTCTTTTTTCGGCCTTACTAACTATGTTACTATGTTACTATGTTACTATGTTTGATAAACTGTTCGGCGAACAGCGGTGTGTTCAATGAATCCGAACCGAACCTTGAAAGGTTCGCTCATCGCTAGCTATAAGGGTTAAAAGTTGACCAGCGATTTACAAAACCATTTTTTTATGGACAACATCACATCTGAAGTGACTTTGAGGGGTCTATATGACATAAAATACCAAAAAGCAACACCATTCTAAAAACTGCACCCCTCAAAGTGTTCAAAACCACATTCAAGAAGTTTCTTAACCCTTCAGGTGCTTCACAGGAATTTTTGGAATGTGGAAGGAAAAAATTAACATTCAACTTTTTGTCACAAAAAATTAATTTTAGACACAAAATTTTGTTATTTTCACAAGGGTAACAGAAAAAATGGACCACAAAACTGATACCCCATATGTGAGGGAAAACTTCTGTTTGGGCACACGGCAGGACTCCGAAGGGAAGGAGCGCCATTTGACTTTTTGAATGCAAAATTTGCTGGAATAATTAGCGGACGCCATGTCGCGTTTGGAGAGCCCCTGGTGTGCCTAAACAGTGGAAACTCCCCACAGGTGACACCATTGGGGAAACTAAACCTCTCAGAACTTATCTATATGTGTGGTGAGCACCTTTAACCCCCAGGTGCTTCGAAGAAGTTTATAATATTGAGCCGTGAAAATAAAAAAGATTTTTTACAAGGGTAAGGCATTTGGATTTGGAAGCCCAGAGGGGGGGGGGGGGGGGTGAGGGGCATTTCACTTTTCCAGAGCCTTTGTGCAACCAGCATCATGAAAACCCCTAAATTTCCGTCAACAGATGATGGACCTGAGCAGGGACTTGCTTTTTTGTGGATTGAGTTGAAGCTTTTATTTAGAACATTTTGCATAACTGTTGTGAATTCTGTTATCGAACTCCCTCCTGTGGTCATGAATGGTACTTCAGCGAGTTCTGTCCATGGACTCCCTCTGGTGGCTGTGAGTGGAGCTGCTGGTTCTGAGGTTCCTTCCACAGGTGACCTAGTTTATTCTTTGGCTGGCTGCTCTATTTAACTCCACTCAGATCGTTACTCCATGCCAGCTGTCAATGTTCTAGTACTGGTTCAGTTTGCTCTTGGATCTTTCTAGTGACCTGTCTACTCCAGCAGAAGCTAAGTCCCTGCTAGCTTATTTGTTGTTCTTTGTTTTCTTGTCCAGCTTGCTATCATGATTTTGCCTTGCTAGCTGGAAGCTCTGGGATGCAGAGTGGCACCTCCGCACCGTGAGTCGGTGCGGGGGTCTTTTTGCACACTCTGCGTGGTCTTTTTGTAGTTTTTTGTGCTGACCGCAAAGTTACCTTTTCTATCCTCAGTCTGTTTAGTAAGTCTGGACTCCCTTTGCTGAAACTTGTTTCATTCCTGTGTTTGTGACTTTCATCTTAACTCACAGTCAATATTTGTGGGGGGCTGCCTTTTTCTTTGGGGAATTTCTCTGAGGCAAGGTAGGCTTTATTTCCTATTTCTAGGGGTAGTTAGCTCTTAGGCTGTGAAGAGGCGTCTAGGCAGAGTTAGGTACGCTCCACGGCTATTTCTAGTGTGTGTGATAGGATTAGGGGTTGCGGTCAGCAGAGCTCCCACTTCCTAGAGCTTGTCCTGTGTTAGTTTAACCATCAGGTCATTCCGGGTGCTCCTAACCACCAGGTTCATAACAGTACAGATGGCCCAAAGTGTTAATGCATCTCAATAGAGGGATAAGAGAAGTTCTGAGACCATTTTTTTCTCTGCAGTGTGTTTTGTCTTTCTTTTCCCCTTAACCTCTGGGTGGTTCAGGATACAGGTGTAGATATGGACATTCAAGGTCTGTCCTCTTCTGTGGATCATCTCACTGCAAGGGTACAAAGCATTCAAGATTTTGTAGTTCAGAATCCGATGTTAAATCCTAGAATTCCAATTCCTGATTTGTTTTCTGGGGATAGATCTAAATTCCTGAATTTCAAAAATAATTGTAAACTGTTTCTTGCTTTGAAAGCCTGCTCCTCTGGTAACCCTGTTCGGCAAGTAAAAATCATTATTTCTTTGTTGCGTGGCGACCCTCAAGACTGGGCATTTTCCCTTGCACCAGGAGATCCTGCATTGCGTGATGTAGATGCGTTTTTTCTGGCGCTTGGATTGCTTTATGATGAACCAAATTCAGTGGATCAGGCAGAGAAAATCTTGCTGGCTTTGTGTCAGGGTCAGGATGAAGCGGAGGTATATTGTCAGAAGTTTAGAAAGTGGTCTGTGCTTACTCAGTGGAATGAGTGTGCCCTGGCGGCAATTTTCAGAAAGGGTCTTTCTGAAGCCCTTAAGGATGTTATGGTGGGATTTCTCACGCCTGCTGGTCTGAATTAGTCTATGTCCTTGGCCATTTAGATCGATCGGCGCTTGCGTGAGTGCAAAGCTGTGCACTGTTGTGAATTCTGTGGCTGAGTTCACTTCTGTGGTCACAAGTGGTATTGCAGTCTCTGGGCTTCCTCCCTCAGGTGTTTTGGTGAGCTCGTTGGCTGCCTTGCTATTTAGCTCCACCTGAGTCTGTCTTCCTTGCTCCTTGTCAATGTTCCAGTGTTGGATCTGAGCTACTGCATCTTTCCTTGGGCCTGCTGCTCTGCTAGATAAGTGCTTCTAGTTTGTTTTCTGTTTTTTCTGTCCAGCTTGCTATTGTCTTTTGCTGGAAGCTCTGAGAAGCAGAGGGGTGCACCGCCGTGCTGTTAGTTCGGCACGGTGGGTCTTTTTGCCCCTTTGCGTGGTTTTCGTTTTAGGGTTTTTTGTAGACTGCATAGTTCTCTTTGCTATCCTCGCTCTGTCTAGAATATCGGGCCTCACTTTGCTGAATCTATTTCATTCCTACGTTTGTCTTTTCATCTTGCTAACAGTCATTATATGTGGGGGGCTGCCTATTCCTTTGGGGTATTTCTCTGAGGTAAGTCAGGCTTGTATTTCTATCTTCAGGCTAGTCAGCTCCTCAGGCAGTGCCGAGTTGCATAGGTAGTTGTTAGGCGCAATCCACTGCTGCTTATAGTTGTGTGAGGATAGATCAGGTACTGCAGTCTACAGAGATTCCACGTCTCAGAGCTCGTCCTATTGTTTTTGGTTATTGCCAGATCTCTGTATGTGCGCTGATTACTGCACGCTGTGTTGCCTGATTGCCAGCCATAACAGTACAAGGAGCCTCACCAATGATTCCCAATAGAGGGAAAAAAGAAATCCTGACATCATTTTTTTTTCTTAGCTCTGTCTTCAGTCTTTTTTTTCCCCTAGACATTAGAGTGCTTCAGGACACAGCTGTGGACATGGATATTCAGGCTCTGTGCTCCTCAATGGATAATCTCGTTGTAAATGTACAAAAGATTCAAGAAACTATTGATCAGAAATCGATGCTAGAACCAAGAATTCCGATTCCTGATTTGTTTTTTGGTGACAGAACTAAGTTCCTGAGCTTCAGAAATAATTGTAAGCTATTTTTGGCCTTGAAACCTCATTCTTCTGGTAATCCTATTCAACAGGTTTTGATTATTATTTCTTTTTTGCGCGGCGACCCACAGGACTGGGCGTTTTCTCTTGCACCAGGAGATTCTGCATTGAGTAATGTTGATGCATTTTTCCTGGCGCTCGGATTGCTTTACGATGAGCCTAATTCAGTGGATCAGGCTGAGAAAAATCTGCTGGCTTTATGCCAGGGTCAGGATGATGTAGAAGTATATTGTCAGAAATTTAGGAAATGGTCAGTACTCACTCTGTGGAATGAATCTGCACTAGCAGCTTTGTTCAGAAAGGGTCTCTCTGAAGCTCTTAAGGATGTAATGGTGGGATTTCCTATGCCTGCTGGTTTGAATGAGTCTATGTCCTTGGCCATTCAGATCGGTCGTCGCTTGCGCGAGCGTAAATCTGTGCACCATCTGGCGGTACTGCCTGAGAGTAAACCTGAGCCTATGCAGTGCGACAGGACTATGACTAAAGTAGAACGGCAAGAACACAGACGTCTGAATAGACTGTGTTTCTATTGTGGTGATTCTACTCATGCTATTTCTAATTGTCCTAAACGCACTAGGCGGTTCGATAGCTCTGCCGTTATTGGTACTGTACAGTCCAAATTCCTTTTGTCCATTACCTTAATGTGCTCTTTGTCATCGTATTCTGTCATGGCGTTTGTGGATTCAGGCGCTGCCCTGAATCTGATGGATTTGGATTATGCTAAACGTTGTGGATTTTTCTTGGAGCCTTTGCGGTGTCCTATTCCGTTGAGAGGAATTGATGCTACACCTTTGGCCAAGAATAAGCCTCAGTACTGGGCCCAGCTGACCATGTGCATGGCTCCTGCACATCAGGAAGTTATTCGCTTTCTGGTACTGCATAATTTGCATGATGTGGTCGTGTTGGGGTTGCCATGGCTACAAACCCATAATCCAGTATTGGATTGGAACTCTATGTCGGTAACCAGCTGGGGTTGTCAGGGAGTACATGGTGATGTTCCATTTTTGTCTATTTCGTCATCCATTCCTTCTGACATCCCAGAGTTCTTGTCGGACTTTCAGGATGTATTTGAAGAGTCCAAGTCTGATGCCCTACCTCCGCATAGGAATTGTGATTGTGCTATCGATTTGATTCCTGGTAGTAAATTCCCTAAGGGTCGTTTATTTAATTTGTCCGTACCTGAACACACCGCTATGCGCAGTTATGTGAAGGAGTCCCTGGAGAAGGGACATATTCGCCCATCGTCGTCACCATTGGGAGCAGGGTTCTTTTTTGTAGCCAAGAAGGATGGTTCGCTAAGACCGTGTATTGATTACCGCCTTCTTAATAAGATCACTGTTAAGTTTCAGTATCCCTTGCCATTGATTTCTGACTTGTTTGCTCGGATTAAGGGGGCTAGTTGGTTTACTAAGATTGATCTTTGTGGTGCGTATAATCTGGTGAGAATCAGGCAGGGAGATGAATGGAAAACGGCATTTAATACGCCCGAGGGTCATTTTGAGTATCTGGTGATGCCGTTCGGACTTGCCAATGCTCCATCTGTTTTTCAGTCTTTTATGCATGACATTTTCCGTGAGTATCTGGATAAATTCTTGATTGTTTACTTGGATGACATTTTGATCTTCTCAGATGATTGGGAGTCTCATGTGAAGCAAGTCAGAATGGTTTTCCAGGTACTGCGTGCTAATTCCTTGTTCGTGAAGGGATCAAAGTGTCTCTTCGGTGTGCAGAAAGTTTCATTTTTGGGGTTCATCTTTTCCCCTTCTACTATCGAGATGGATCCGGTTAAGGTTCAGGCCATCCAGGATTGGACTCAGCCGACATCTCTAAAAAGTCTGCAGAAATTCCTGGGCTTTGCTAATTTTTATCGTCGCATCATCTGTAATTTTTCTAGCATTGCCAGACCATTGACCGATTTGACCAAGAAGGGTGCTGATTTGGTTAATTGGTCTTCTGCTGCCGTGGAAGCTTTTCAGGAGTTGAAGCATCGTTTTTGCTGTGCCCCTGTGTTGTGTCAACCTGATGTTTCTCTTCCGTTCCAGGTCGAGGTTGATGCTTCTGAGATTGGTGCAGGGGCGGTTTTGTCACAGAGAGGTTCTGGTTGCTCAGTGTTCAAACCATGTGCTTTCTTTTCCAGGAAATTTTCTGCTGCTGAGCGTAATTATGATGTGGGCAACCGAGAGTTGCTGGCCATGAAGTGGGCATTCGAGGAGTGGCGTCATTGGCTTGAGGGTGCTAAGCATCGCGTGGTGGTATTGACTGATCATAAGAACTTGACTTATCTCGAGTCTGCCAAGCGCTTGAATCCTAGACAGGCCCGTTGGTCGTTATTTTTTGCTCGTTTTGATTTTGTGATTTCATACCTTCCGGGCTCTAAAAATGTGAAGGCGGATGCTCTGTCTAGGAGTTTTGTGCCCGACTCTCCGGGGTTATCTGAGCCGGCGAGTATCCTCAAGGAAGGAGTCATTGTGTCTGCCATCTCCCCTGATTTGCGGAGAGTGTTGCAGAAATTTCAGGCTAATAAACCTGATCGTTGTCCGGCCGAGAAACTGTTCGTCCCTGATAGGTGGACTAGTAAAGTTATCTCTGAACTTCATTGTTCGGTGCTGGCCGGTCATCCAGGAATCTTTGGTACCAGGGAGTTGGTTGCTAGATCCTTCTGGTGGCCATCTCTGTCACGGGATGTGCGTGCTTTTGTGCAGTCCTGTGGAATTTGTGCTAGGGCTAAGCCCTGCTGTTCACGTGCCAGTGGGTTGCTTTTGCCCTTGCCGGTCCCGAAGAGGCCTTGGACACATATTTCGATGGATTTCATTTCTGACCTTCCCGTTTCTCAAAAAATGTCGGTCATTTGGGTGGTCTGTGATCGCTTTTCTAAAATGGTCCATCTGGTGCCCTTGGTTAAATTGCCTTCCTTCTCTGATTTGGTGCCTTTGTTCTTCCAGCATGTGGTTCGTTTACATGGCATTCCTGAGAATATTGTTTCTGACAGAGGTTCCCAGTTTGTCTCGAGGTTCTGGCGAGCCTTTTGTGGTAGGATGGGCATTGACCTATCTTTCTCCTCGGCCTTCCATCCTCAGACTAATGGCCAGACCGAACGAACCAATCAGACCTTGGAAACATATCTGAGATGTTTTGTTTCCGCTGACCAGGATGATTGGGTGTCATTTTTGCCGTTGGCTGAGTTCGCCCTTAATAATCGGGCCAGCTCGGCTACCTTGGTCTCTCCATTTTTCTGCAATTCTGGGTTCCATCCTCGTTTCTCTTCAGGACAGGTTGAGTCTTCGGACTGTCCTGGTGTGGATTCTGTGGTGGACAGGTTGCAGCAGATCTGGACTCAGGTAGTGGACAATTTGACCTTGTCCCAGGAGAAGGCTCAGCTTTTCGCTAATCGCAGACGCCGTGTGGGACCCCGACTTCGTGTTGGGGATTTGGTTTGGTTATCTTCTCGTCATATTCCTATGAAGGTTTCCTCTCCTAAATTTAAACCTCGTTTTATTGGTCCGTATAGGATTTCTGAGATTCTCAATCCGGTGTCTTTTCGTCTGACCCTCCCAGACTCCTTTTCCATACATAATGTATTCCATAGGTCGTTGTTGAGGAGATACGTGGCACCTATGGTTCCATCTGTGGAGCCTCCTGCCCCTGTTTTGGTGGAGGGGGAATTGGAGTATATTGTGGAGAAGATTTTGGATTCTCGTGTCTCTAGACGGAAACTCCAGTATCTGGTCAAATGGAAGGGTTATGCTCAGGAAGATAATTCCTGGGTTTTTGCCTCTGATGTCCATGCCCCAGATCTTGTTCGTGCCTTTCATGTGGCTCATCCTGGTCGGCCTGGGGGTTCTGGTGAGGGTTCGGTGACCCCTCCTCAAGGGGGGGGTACTGTTGTGAATTCTGTGGCTGAGTTCACTTCTGTGGTCACAAGTGGTATTGCAGTCTCTGGGCTTCCTCCCTCAGGTGTTTTGGTGAGCTCGTTGGCTGCCTTGCTATTTAGCTCCACCTGAGTCTGTCTTCCTTGCTCCTTGTCAATGTTCCAGTGTTGGATCTGAGCTACTGCATCTTTCCTTGGGCCTGCTGCTCTGCTAGATAAGTGCTTCTAGTTTGTTTTCTGTTTTTTCTGTCCAGCTTGCTATTGTCTTTTGCTGGAAGCTCTGAGAAGCAGAGGGGTGCACCGCCGTGCTGTTAGTTCGGCACGGTGGGTCTTTTTGCCCCTTTGCGTGGTTTTCGTTTTAGGGTTTTTTGTAGACTGCATAGTTCTCTTTGCTATCCTCGCTCTGTCTAGAATATCGGGCCTCACTTTGCTGAATCTATTTCATTCCTACGTTTGTCTTTTCATCTTGCTAACAGTCATTATATGTGGGGGGCTGCCTATTCCTTTGGGGTATTTCTCTGAGGTAAGTCAGGCTTGTATTTCTATCTTCAGGCTAGTCAGCTCCTCAGGCAGTGCCGAGTTGCATAGGTAGTTGTTAGGCGCAATCCACTGCTGCTTATAGTTGTGTGAGGATAGATCAGGTACTGCAGTCTACAGAGATTCCACGTCTCAGAGCTCGTCCTATTGTTTTTGGTTATTGCCAGATCTCTGTATGTGCGCTGATTACTGCACGCTGTGTTGCCTGATTGCCAGCCATAACAGTGCACCATTTGGCAGTATTCTCTGAGCAGAGGCCTAAGCCTATGCAATGTGATAGGACTTTGACCAGAGCTAAACGGCAAGAACACAGACGTCAGAATGGGCTGTGTTTTTACTGTGGTGACTCCACTCATGCTATCTCCGATTGTCCTAAGCGCACTAAGTGGTTCGTTAGGTCTGCCACCATTGGTATGGTACAGTCTAAATTTCTTTTGTCCGTTACTCTGATTTGCTCTTTGTCGTCCTATTCTGTTATGGCATTTGTGGATTCAGGCGCTGCCCTGAATTTGATGGACTTAGAGTTTGCCAGGCGCTGTGGTTTTTTCTTGGAACCCTTGCAGTATCCTATTCCATTGAGAGGAATTGATGCTACGCCTTTGGCCAAGAATAAGCCTCAATACTGGACTCAATTGACCATGTGCATGGCTCCTGCACATCAGGAGGATATTCGCTTTTTGGTGTTGCATAATCTGCATGATGTGGTCGTTTTGGGGTTGCCTTGGTTACAGGTCCATAATCCAGTGTTGGATTGGAAATCAATGTCTGTGTCCAGCTGGGGTTGTCAAGGGGTACATGGTGATGTTCCATTGCTGTCAATTTCGTCTTCCACTCCTTCTGAAGTCCCTGAGTTTTTGTCGGATTACCGGGATGTATTTGATGAGCCCAAATCCAGTGCCCTACCTCCTCATAGGGATTGCGATTGTGCTATTAATTTGATTCCTGGTAGTAAGTTTCCTAAGGGCCGACTGTTCAATTTATCTGTGCCAGAACACGCCGCTATGCAGAGTTATATAAAGGAGTCCTTGGAGAAAGGGCATATTCGCCCGTCGTCATCACCGTTGGAAGCAGGGTTCTTTTTTGTGGCCCAGAAGGATGGTTCTTTGAGACCTTGTATTGATTACCGCCTTCTTAATAAGATCACGGTCAAATTTCAGTACCCTTTGCCGCTACTGTCTGATTTGTTTGCTCGGATTAAGGGGGCTAGTTGATTCACCAAGATAGATCTTCGAGGGGCGTATAATCTTGTGCGTATTAAACAGGGCGATGAATGGAAAACAGCATTTAATACGCCCGAGGGCCATTTTGAGTACCTGGTGATGCCATTCGGGCTTTCTAAAGCTCCATCTGTGTTTCAGTCCTTTATGCATGACATATTCCGAAAGTACCTGGATAGATTTATGATTGTATATTTGGATGATATTTTGGTCTTTTCAGATGATTGGGAGTCTCATGTGAGGCAGGTCAGAATGGTGTTCCAGGTCCTTCGTGCGAATTCCTGGTTTGTGAAGGGGTCTAAATGTCTCTTTGGAGTTCAGAAGGTTTCATTTTTGGGTTTCATTTTTTCCCCTTCTACTATCGAGATGGAGCCTGTTAAGGTTCAGGCCATTTATGATTGGACTCAGCCTACATCTGTGAAGAGCCTGCAGAAGTTCCTGGGCTTTGCTAATTTTTACCGTCGCTTCATCGCTAATTTTTCTAGTGTTGTTAAACCGTTGACTGATTTGACCAAGAAAGGTGCTGATGTGGTCAATTGGTCCTCTGCGGCCGTTGAGGCTTTTCAGGAGTTGAAGCGTCGTTTTTCTTCTGCCCCTGTGTTGTGCCAGCCAGATGTTTCGCTCCCGTTTCAGGTCGAGGTTGATGCTTCTGAGATTGGAGCAGGGGCTGTTTTGTCTCAAAGAAGTTCTGATTGCTCGATGATGAAACCATGTGCTTTCTTTTCTAGAAAGTTCTCACCTGCTGAGCGCAATTATGATGTTGGCAATCGAGAGTTGTTGGCTATGAAGTGGGCATTCGAGGAGTGGCGACATTGGCTTGAAGGAGCCAAGCATCGCGTGGTGGTCTTGACGGATCACAAGAATTTGACTTATCTCGAGTCTGCCAAACGGTTGAGTCCTAGACAGGCTCGATGGTCGCTGTTTTTTTCCCGTTTCGATTTTGTGGTTTCATACCTTCCAGGCTCTAATGTGAAGACTGATGCCCTTTCAAGGAGTTTTGTGCCTGACTCTCCGGGTGTTCCTGAGCCGGCTGGTATTCTCAAAGAGGGGGTAATTTTAACTGCCACCCCTGATTTGCGGCGGGTGCTGCAGAAATTTCAGGCTGATAGACCTGACCGTTGTCCAGCGGAGAAACTGTTTGTCCCTGATAGATGGACTAGTAGAGTTATCTCTGAGGTTCATTGTTCGGTGTTAGCTGGTCATTCTGGAATCTTTGGTACCAGAGAATTGGTGGCTAGATCCTTTTGGTGGCCTTCCTTGTCACGGGATGTGCGTTCTTTTGTGCAGTCCTGTGGGACTTGTGCTCGGGCTAAGCCCTGCTGTTCTCGTGCCAGTGGGTTGCTTTTGCCCTTGCCGGTCCCGAAGAGGCCCTGGACGCATATTTCCATGGATTTTATTTCAGATCTCCCTGTCTCTCAAAGGATGTCGGTCATCTGGGTGGTTTGTGATCGCTTCTCTAAGATGGTCCATTTGGTACCATTGTCTAAATTGCCTTCCTCCTCTGATTTGGTGCCATTGTTTTTCCAGCATGTGGTTCGTTTGCATGGCATTCCGGAGAACATCGTCTCGGACAAAGGTTCCCAGTTTGTTTTGAGGTTTTGGCGGTCCTTTTGTGCTAAGATGGGCATTGATTTGTCTTTTTCTTTGGCTTTCCATCCTCAGACAAATGGCCAAACCGAACGAACCAATCAGACTTTGGAGACATATCTGAGATGCTTTGTTTCTGCTGATCAGGATGATTGGGTGTCCTTCTTGCCTTTGGCTGAGTTCGCCCTTAATAATCGGGCCAGCTCGGCTACTTTGGTTTCGCCTTTTTTCTGTAATTCTGGTTTCCATCCTCGTTTTTCTTCAGGGCAAGTTGAGCCTTCGGACTGTCCTAGTGTGGATTCTGTGGTGGACAGATTGCAGCAAATTTGGACTCATGTGGTGGACAATTTGACATTGTCCCAGGAGAAGGCTCAACGTTTCGCTAACCGCCGTCGCTGTGTTGGTCCCCGACTTCGTGTTGGGGATTTGGTTTGGTTGTCATCTCGTTATGTTCCTATGAAGGTTTCCTCTCCTAAGTTTAAGCCTCGTTTCATTGGTCCTTATAAGATTTCTGAAGTTCTCAATCCTGTGTCATTTCGTTTGGCCCTTCCAGCTTCTTTTGCCATCCATAATGTGTTCCATAGGTCGTTATTGCGGAGATACGTGGCGCCTATGGTTCCCTCCGTTGACCCTCCTGCCCCGGTGTTGGTCGAGGGTGAGTTGGAGTATGTGGTGGAGAAGATTTTAGATTCTCGTATTTCGAGACGGAAACTCCAGTACCTGGTCAAGTGGAAGGGTTATGGTCAGGAAGATAATTCCTAAGTTGTTGCCTCTGATGTTCATGCTGCCGATCTGGTTCGTGCCTTTCATTTGGCTCGTCCTGATCGGCCTGGGGGCTCTGGTGAGGGTTCGGTGACCCCTCCTCAAGGGGGGGGTACTGTTGTGAATTCTGTTATCGAACTCCCTCCTGTGGTCATGAATGGTACTTTGGCGAGTTCTGTCCATGGACTCCCTCTGGTGGCTGTGAGTGGAGCTGCTGGTTCTGAGATTCCTTCCACAGGTGACCTAGTTTATTCTTTGGCTGGCTGCTCTATTTAACTCCACTCAGATCGTTACTCAATGCCAGCTGTCAATGTTCTAGTACTGGTTCAGTTCGCTCTTAGATCTTTCTGGTGACCTGTCTACTCCAGCAGAAGCTAAGTCCCTGCTAGTTTATTTGTTGTTCTTTGTTTTCTTGTCCAGCTTGCTATCATGATTTTGCCTTGCTAGCTGGAAGCTCTGGGATGCAGAGTGGCACCTCCGCACCGTGAGTCGGTGCGGGGGTCTTTTTGCACACTCTGCGTCGTCTTTTTGTAGTTTTTTGTGCTGACCGCAAAGTTACCTTTTCTATCCTCAGTCTGTTTAGTAAGTCTGGCCTCCCTTTGCTGAAACTTGTTTCATTCCTGTGTTTGTGACTTTCATCTTAACTCACAGTCAATATTTGTGGGGGGCTGCCTTTTTCTTTGGGGAATTTCTCTGAGGCAAGGTAGGCTTTATTTCCTATCTCTAGGGGTAGTTAGCTCTTAGGCTGTGAAGAGGCGTCTAGGCAGAGTTAGGTATGCTCCACGGCTATTTCTAGTGTGTGTGATAGGATTAGGGGTTGCGGTCAGCAGAGCTCCCACTTCCCAGAGCTTGTCCTGTGTTAGTTTAACCATCAGGTCATTCCGGGTGCTCCTAACCACCAGGTCCATAACACATAACATTTTGGATCACATTTATCTGGCGCTCTATGCTGAGCACTTTCATTGGCGTTTCCCTTTAAATTCTAGTCACTACAATGTGGCAGCAGAGTTCCTTTGGGCTTTGTGTGGCATCAGTTCAGTGGTGTTCTTTTTTCAGAGGTGCACAAAACTGTGGCCCACTGCCCTTTTATACATGAGTAAAAAAAAAGAACAGACACTGCCGGATCACATGTCCATACTGTCTCCATTGCCTCAGTATAGGGAATCTTCCACTGGGGGTTCTGTCTGAATCACGTATTTCAGATATTTACGCGAAACCTCCGGTGTATGCGTTCAGCGCAGAGCACAGGATACATGTGAGCCGAACTTTACTGCGATCTTTGGGAGGCAAAATGAAAAAATCAACAGCAGGTGAAGAATTAGTTCTATTTATTTTTTATGCTATTCCTTGTGCGGTATAAGTGATGAGACAACTTTGTTCTTTGGATCGGTGCGATTCCAGAGATGAGAGATTTATAAAGTTTTTTCTTTTTGGCTGCTGTCACACACTAAAAAATGCTTTTGCATCGCCATATTTTAAGAGCTACAATTTTTGTATATTTCTGCTGACAGAGTCATGTGATGACTTGGTTTTTATTGGTACCACTTTCAGGCTCATCACATTTTTTGGTCGCTTTCTATTCTGATTTTTGGGAAGCAAAATAAACAAAAACCAACAATTCAGAAATTTTTACGTCGTTCCATGTATGGTAAAATTGATAATTGCTTTATTGTTCAGGTCAGTATGGTTGCAGCGATGCTTCATTTATATATATTTTTTATGTTTTGGCGCTTTTAACAAAAAAAGAATATTTTGTAGAAAAAAAGAATTATTTTTTGCTTTATTCTGAGAGCTATAACTTTTTTATTTTTCTCCTGATGGAGCTGTATGGCAGCTTGTTTTTTTGTGAGATAGGATGACGTTTTCAGCTATACCATTTTCATTTACATTAGACTTTTTGATCGCATTTTATTCCACTCTTTGTTCGGTGGTGTGATGATAAAGCATCTGTTTTTGATTTTTTTTTTTTTTACAGTGATGATTACTAAGGGGATTAACCAGTGGAACAGTTTTATAGGTTGGGTTGTTCCAGATGCAACAATACCAAATATGTGTACTTTTATTGTTTATTTGTCTTTTTTCCACAATAATATTTATTTATGGATACAGTATATATATATATATATATATATATATATATATATATATATATATATATTTATTTTTTTTTGTTTTGTTTTGTTTTTTTTGTTTTTTGTTATTTATTTATTTATTTTCCAGTACATAATATGTTAAAACCAATGGTGTCGTTCAAAAGTACAACTTGTCTCACAAAAAACAAGCTCTAACATGGCCATATTGACCAAAAAAATATAAAAGTTATGGCTTTAGGAAGAAAAGGAGCAAAAAATCAGAAATTCAAAAAATACCCCTGGTCGTTAAGGGGTTAAAAAAAGAACTTTTACCCTTATCTTTCCGCTTACAGCTCATGGATTGTAAGCCTTCCACCAGGAACTAAAAATCACAATAAGGCCGGTTTCACACGTCAGTGGCTCCGGTACGTGAGGTGACAGTTTCCTCACGTACCAGAGCCACTGACACACGTAGACACATAAAAATCAATGCATCTGTTCAGATGTCATTGATTTCTTGCGGACCGTGTCTCCGTGTGCCAAACACGGAGACATGTCAGTGTTCGTGGGAGCGCACGTATTACACGGACCCATTAAAGTCAATGGGTCCGTGTAAAGCACGTAACGCTGTCCGTGTGCAGTCCGTGTGCCATGCAGGAGACAGCGCTACATTAAGCGCTGTCCCCCCCCACTGGTGCTGAAGCCGTGATTCATATCTTCCCTGCAGCAGCGTTTGCTGCAGAGAAGATATGAATAAGTGTGTTTAAAATAAAGATCTATGTGCCCCCCCGCCCTCACACCCTCTGTGCGCCCCTTCCCCCCCGCTGTTCTGAAAATACTCACCCGGCTCCCTCCCTCGCCGGCGCTGCTTCCTCTCCTGGCCGCATCTTCTCCTGTATGCGGTCACATGGGGCCGCTCATTTACAGTAATGAATATGCGGCTCCACCTCCCATAGGGGTGGAGCCGCATATTCATGACTGTAATAGGCGGCCCCACGTGACTGCATACAGGAGAAGCTGCGGCCAGGCCAGGAAGAAGCGACAGCCAACGAGGGAGCCGGGTGAGTATTTTCAGAACAGCGGGGGGGGGGGGGGGGGCGCGCACAGGGGGTGGAGTGGCGCACAGGGGGTGGGAGGGTGGGGGCAAGATAGATCTTTATTTTAAACACTATTATTCATATCTTCTCTGCAGCAAACGCTGCTGCAGGGAAGATATGAATGGGGCTTCAGCACCAGATGCTGGTACGTGTGGTACCCAGCACGGTGCGTGTGGTACCCAGTGGGCACATGGGCCGCACGTGTGCCACACTGATGTGCCACAAAAACGTAGGGGCACACGGACACGGATAATTCCGGTACCGATTTTTTCCGGTACCGGAATTATCTGGACGTGTGAGACTGCCCTAAGATGTCTGAAAATCTTTTCATTCTGGGTGTTTTCTGGGGGAGGGTCCTCCCATTTCTATCTGCAGTGCTGTCAAGGTAAAAATATTCAAATCACAATGGTTATGGCTGTGACTGCAAGATTCTAGTTTGCTCAAATATATCATTATTTATCCTTATGAATGCTGGAAAAAAATAATTTCAAACTTGCTGTTTTTATTATAACTTCACCTCCCAAAAATGGAGAAAACAGTGATCAAAGTATATCACAATGCTACCAATAAAACATACAGTTCACTCCACAAATAACAAGTACTCACACAGCTCAATTATTATTCAGTACATTATATATATTCAAATAAATGGTGTCATTTAAAACTACAAATTGCCCTACAAAAAACAAGCACTTACACAAAGTAACCAGGGCCGTATTTAGAGTTTCTGCTGCCCTAGGCACTTGTAGTGCTGCCTCCCCATTTGGTAAGTATGACACTATCGGCAGTGACTTTGGCAAAAATCGCTGATGTAAAAGTAGCATTTTGCAGTAGATCGGGCGGTTTTTCCTCATCTGCCGCGTAACGGATCACTTACAGCAACACTGTGTTTGGCCTCATTCAATTCCTATGGGACTTGTGGGCATTTGCGGCACTTGCTGCGATTCGACAAATGCGGTATCATAGCTCCCAACTCTTAAAGAAGGGAAAGAGGGATAAAGTTTGTGCCCCACTGAAAATGTTAGCTACGCCTCTTACCACACCCATTTCACAACTAGTCACACCCATATCCACTCCCAAACCACCCCCATTTAGTACTGCTGATCACACTGTTTCATAAACAATAATTATAAGCAAAAAAAATATGGCCACACAGTGCTCCATACTGTATTAGGACCCCACATGATGCTCAATACTGTACAATGGCCACACAGTGCTCTATACTGTATAATGGCCCCACATTATGCTCAGTACTGTATAATGGTCACACATGATGCTCCATACTGTATAATGACCCCACATGATGCTCAATACTGTATAATGGCCACACATAATGCTTAATACTGCATAATTGCCACACGGCCACACATGATGCTCCATACTGTATAATGGCCACACATGATGCTCCATACTGCATAATGGCCCCCTCCCTCCGATCTTGTATGCATGGCTCATCTCCCCCCTCCCATCTTGTATGCATGGCTCATCTCCCCCTCCCATGCTGTATGCATGGCTCATCTCCCCCTCCCATCCTGTATGCATGGCTCATCTCCCCCTCCTATCCTGTATGCATGGCTCATCTCCCCCTCCCCTTCACATCCTGTATACATGGCTCATCTCCCCCCTCCCATCCTGTATGCATGGCTCATCTCCCACTCCCCCTCCCATCCTGTATGCATGGCTCATCTCCCCCTCCCATCCTGTATGCATGGCTCATCTCCCTCTCCCCGTTACATCCTGTATGCATGGCTCATCTCCCCCTCACATCCTGTATGCATGGCTCATCCCCCCTCCCATCCTGTATGCATGGCTCATCTCCCCCTCCCATCCTGTATGCATGGCTTATCTCCCCCTCCCCCTCACATCCTGTATGCATGGCTCATCTCCCCCCTCCCATCCTGTATGCATGGCTCATCTCCTCCCCTCACATCCTGTATGCATGGCTCATCTCTCCTCTCCCATCCTGTGTGCATAGCTCATCTCCCCCTCCCATCCTGTATGCATGGCTCATCTCCCCCCCTTCCATCTTGTATGCATGGCTCATCTCCCATCCTGTATGCATGGCTCATCTCACCCTCCTCCCATCCTGTATGCATGGCTCATCTCCCCCTCACATCCAGCATGCATGGCTTATCTCCCCCCTCCCATCCTGTATGCATGGCTCATCTCTCCCTCCCATCCTGTATGCATGGCTCATCTCCCACTCTCCCATCCTGTATGCATGGCTCATCTCCCCCTCACCCTCCCATCCTGTATGCATAGCTCATCTCCCCCTCCCATCTTGTATGCATGGCTCATCTCACCCCCCTCCCATCCTGTATGCATGGCTCATCTTCCCTTCGCATCCTGTATGCATGGCTCATCTCCCCCCTCCCATCCTGTATGCATGGCTCATCTCCCCCTCTCGCATCCTGTATGCATGGCTCATCTTCCCCTCCCCCTCCCATCCTGTATGCATGGCTCATCTCACCCCTCCTCCCATCCTGTATGCATGGCTCATCTCCCCCTCCCATCCTGTATGCATGGCTCATCTCCCCCTCCCATCTTGTATGCATGGCTCATCTCACCTCCCTCCCATCCTTTATACATGGCTCATCTCCCCTTCCATCCTGTATGCATGGCTCATCTCCCCCTCCCATCTTGTATGCATGGCTCATCTCACCCCCCTCCCATCCTGTATGCATGGCTCATCTCCCCTTCGCATCCTGTATGCATGGCTCATCTCCCCCTCCCATCCTGTATGCATGGCTCATCTCCCTCTCCCTGTTACATCCTGTATGCATGGCTCATCTCCCCCTCACATCCTGTATGCATGGCTCATCCCCCCTCCCATCCTGTATGCATGGCTCATCTCCCCCTCCCATCCTGTATGCATGGCTTATCTCCCCCTCCCCCTCACATCCTGTATGCATGGCTCATCTCCCCCCTCCCATCCTGTATGCATGGCTCATCTCCTCCCCTCACATCCTGTATGCATGGCTCATCTCTCCTCTCCCATCCTGTGTGCATAGCTCATCTCCCCCTCCCATCCTGTATGCATGGCTCATCCCCCCCCTTCCATCTTGTATGCATGGCTCATCTCCCATCCTGTATGCATGGCTCATCTCACCCTCCTCCCATCCTGTATGCATGGCTCATCTCCCCCTCACATCCAGCATGCATGGCTTATCTCCCCCTCCCATCCTGTATGCATGGCTCATCTCTCCCTCCCATCCTGTATGCATGGCTCATCTCCCACTCTCCCATCCTGTATGCATGGCTCATCTCCCCCTCCCCCTCCCATCCTGTATGCATGGCTCATCTCACCCCCTCCCATCCTGTATGCATAGCTCATCTCCCCCTCCCCTCACATCCTGTATGGATGGCCCATCTCCCCCCTCCCATCCTGTATGCATGGGTCATCTTACCCCCCTTCCATCCTGTATGCATAGCTCATCTCCCCCTCCCATCTTGTATGCATGGCTCATCTCACCCCCCTCCCATCCTGTATGCATGGCTCATCTTCCCTTCGCATCCTGTATGCATGGCTCATCTCCCTGTCCCATCCTGTATGCATGGCTCATCTCCCCCCCTCCCATCCTGTATGCATGGCTCATCTCCCCCTCTCGCATCCTGTATGCATGGCTCATCTTCCCCTCCCCCTCCCATCCTGTATGCATGGCTCATCTCACCCCTCCTCCCATCCTGTATGCATGGCTCATCTCCCCCTCCCATCCTGTATGCATGGCTCATCTCCCCCTCCCATCTTGTATGCATGGCTCATCTCACCTCCCTCCCATCCTTTATACATGGCTCATCTCCCCTTCCATCCTGTATGCATGGCTCATCTCCCCCTCCCATCTTGTATGCATGGCTCATCTCACCCCCCTCCCATCCTGTATGCATGGCTCATCTCCCCTTCGCATCCTGTATGCATGGCTCATCTCCCCCTCCCATCCTGTATGCATGGCTCATCTCCCTCTCCCCGTTACATCCTGTATGCATGGCTCATCTCCCCCTCACATCCTGTATGCATGGCTCATCCCCCCTCCCATCCTGTATGCATGGCTCATCTCCCCCTCCCATCCTGTATGCATGGCTTATCTCCCCCTCCCCCTCACATCCTGTATGCATGGCTCATCTCCCCCCTCCCATCCTGTATGCATGGCTCATCTCCTCCCCTCACATCCTGTATGCATGGCTCATCTCTCCTCTCCCATCCTGTGTGCATAGCTCATCTCCCCCTCCCATCCTGTATGCATGGCTCATCTCCCCCCCCTTCCATCTTGTATGCATGGCTCATCTCCCCCCCCCTTCCATCTTGTATGCATGGCTCATCTCCCATCCTGTATGCATGGCTCATCTCACCCTCCTCCCATCCTGTATGCATGGCTCATCTCCCCCTCACATCCAGCATGCATGGCTTATCTCCCCCTCCCATCCTGTATGCATGGCTCATCTCTCCCTCCCATCCTGTATGCATGGCTCATCTCCCCCTCCCCCTCCCATCCTGTATGCATGGCTCATCTCACCCCCTCCCATCCTGTATGCATAGCTCATCTCCCCCTCCCCTCACATCCTGTATGGATGGCCCATCTCCCCCCTTCCATCCTGTATGCATGGGTCATCTTACCCCCCTTCCATCCTGTATGCATAGCTCATCTCCCCCTCCCATCTTGTATGCATGGCTCATCTCACCCCCCTCCCATCCTGTATGCATGGCTCATCTTCCCTTCGCATCCTGTATGCATGGCTCATCTCCCCGTCCCATCCTGTATGCATGGCTCATCTCCCCCCCTCCCATCCTGTATGCATGGCTCATCTCCCCCTCTCGCATCCTGTATGCATGGCTCATCTTCCCCTCCCCCTCCCATCCTGTATGCATGGCTCATCTCACCCCTCCTCCCATCCTGTATGCATGGCTCATCTCCCCCTCCCATCCTGTATGCATGGCTCATCTCCCCCTCCCATCTTGTATGCATGGCTCATCTCACCTCCCTCCCATCCTTTATACATGGCTCATCTCCCCTTCCATCCTGTATGCATGGCTCATCTCCCCCTCCCATCTTGTATGCATGGCTCATCTCACCCCCCTCCCATCCTGTATGCATGGCTCATCTCCCCTTCGCATCCTGTATGCATGGCTCATCTCCCCCTCCCATCCTGTATGCATGGCTCATCTCCCCCTCCCATCCAGTATACATGGCTCATCGCCCCCCCTCCCATCCTGTATGCATGGCTCATCTCCCCCTCTCGCATCCTGTATGCATGGCTCATCTTCCCCTCCCCCTCCCATCCTGTATGCATGGCTCATCTCACCCCTCCTCCCATCCTGTATGCATGACTCATCTCCCCCTCCCCCTCACATCCTGTATGCATGGCTCATCTCCCCCCTCCCATCCTGTATGCATTGCTCATGTCCCCCTCCCCTCCCATCCTGTTTGCATGGTTCATCTTCCCACCTCTCATCCTGTATGCATGGCTCATCTCCCCCCTCCCATCCTGTATGCATGGCTCATCTCCCCCTCCCATCCTGTATGCATGGCTCATCTCCCCCTCCCATCTTGTATGCATGGCTCATCTCACCCCCCTCCCATCCTGTATGCATGGGTCATCTCCCCTTCCATCCTGTATGCATGGCTCATGTCCCCCTCCCCCTCCCATCTTGTGTGCATGGCTCATCTCACCCCCCCATCCTGTATGCATGGCTCATCTCCCCTTCGCATCCTGTATGCATGGCTCATCTCCCCCTCCCATCCTGTATACATGGCTAATCTCCCCCTCCCATCCTGTATGCATGGCTCATCTCCCCCCTCTCCCATCCTATATGAATGGCTCATCTCCCCCTCCCATCCTGTATGCATGGTTCATCTCCCCCTCTCCCTCACATCCTGTATACATGGCTCATCTCCCCTTCCCCCTCCCATCCTCTATGCATGGCTCATCTCCTCCTCCCCCTCACATCATGTATGCATGGCTCATCTCCCCCTCACATCCAGCATGCATGGCTTATCTCCCCACTCCCATCCTGTATGCATGGCTCATCTCTCCCTCCCATCCTGTATGCATGGCTCATCTCCCCCTCTCGCATTCTGTATGCATGGCTCATCTTCCCCTCCCCCTCCCATCCTGTATGCATGGCTCATCTCACCCCTCCTCCCATCCTGTATGCATGACTCATCTCCCCCTCACATCCTGTATGCATGGCTCATCTCCCCCCTCCCATCCTGTATGCATTGCTCATGTCCCCCTCCCCTCCCATCCTGTTTGCATGGCTCATCTCTCCCCTCCCATCCTGTATGCATGGCTCATCTTCCCCTCCCATCCTGTATGCATGGCTCATCTCCCCCTCCCATCTTGTATGCATGGCTCATCTCACCCCCCTCCCATCCTGTATGCATGGCTCATCTCTCCTTCCATCCTGTATGCATGGCTCATGTCCCCCTCAACCTCCCATCTTGTATGCATGGCTCATCTCCCCCTCCCATCTTGTATGCATGGCTCATCTCACCTCCCTCCCATCCTTTATACATGGCTCATCTCCCCTTCCATCCTGCTGTATGCATGGCTCATCTCCCCCTCCCATCTTGTATGCATGGCTCATCTCACCCCCCTCCCATCCTGTATGCATGGCTCATCTCCCCTTCGCATCCTGTATGCATGGCTCATCTCCCCCTCCCATCCTGTATGCATGGCTCATCTCCCCCTCCCATCCAGTATACATGGCTCATCTCCCCCCTCCCATCCTGTATGCATGGCTCATCTCCCCCTCTCGCATCCTGTATGCATGGCTCATCTTCCCCTCCCCCTCCCATCCTGTATGCATGGCTCATCTCACCCCTCCTCCCATCCTGTATGCATGACTCATCTCCCCCTCCCCTCACATCCTGTATGCATGGCTCATCTCCCCCCTCCCATCCTGTATGCATTGCTCATGTCCCCCTCCCCTCCCATCCTGTTTGCATGGCTCATCTTCCCCCCTCTCATCCTGTATGCATGGCTCATCTCCCCCCTCCCATCCTGTATGCATGGCTCATCTCCCCCTCCCATCCTGTATGCATGGCTCATCTCCCCCTCCCATCTTGTATGCATGGCTCATCTCACCCCCCTCCCATCCTGTATGCATGGGTCATCTCCCCTTCCATCCTATACATGGCTCATGTCCCCCTCCCATCTTGTGTGCATGGCTCATCTCACCCCCCCCCCATCCTGTATGCATGGCTCATCTCCCCCTCCCATCCTGTATACATGGCTAATCTCCCCCTCCCATCCTGTATGCATGGCTCATCTCCCCCCTCTCCCATCCTATATGGATGGCTCATCTCCCCCCTCCCATCCTGTATGCATTGCTCATTTCCCCCTCCCCTCCCATCCTGTTTGCATGGCTCATCTCCCCCCTCCCATCCTGTATGCATGGCTCATCTTCCCCTCCCATCCTGTATGCATGGCTCATCTCCCCCTCCCATCTTGTATGCATGGCTCATCTCACCCCCCTCCCATCCTGTATGCATGGCTCATCTCTCCTTCCATCCTGTATGCATGGCTCATGTCCCCCTCCCCCTCCCATCTTGTATGCATGGCTCATCTCACCCCCCCCCCCCATCCTGTATGCATGGCTCATCTCCCCTTCGCATCCTGTATGCATGGCTCATCTCCCCCTCCCATCCTGTATACATGGCTAATCTCCCCCTCCCACCCTGTATGCATGGCTCATCTCCCCCCTCTCCCATCCTATATGCATGGCTCATCTCCCCCTCTCCCTCACATCCTGTATATATGGCTCATCTCCCCTTCCCCCTCCCATCCTCTATGCATGGCTCATCTCCTCCTCCCCCTCCATCCTGTATGCATGGCTCATCTCACCCCCCATCCTCTATACATGGCTTTGCTCCCAGCTCCCATCTTGCATCTTGCATGGCTCGGCCCTCTGTCCTCCTTCATCCTCCCCCCATCCTCCCTGGCTGTCATACTCACCTTTCCCACACCGCGCCGAACATCCCTCCATCTCTGTCCCGGCGCAGCACCTTCTTCCTGTGTGAGCGGTCATGTGGTACCGCTCATTAAGGTCATGAATATCGTCCATATTCATCACCTTAATGAGCTGTACCACGTGACCGCTCACACAGGACGAGCTGCCGGCGCTGAGACCAGGCATTGCTGGAGTAGGGTGAGTATGACTTCTTCAAGGAGGCAGGCAGGCGGGCGGGCGGTCGGATGGACTTTAATTTAAAAAAAAAAACAGAAAAAAAACTTGCTCAGATGCCGCCCCCCTGCATCGTCCCACCCTAGACACGTGCCCTCAAGTGCCTAGTGGCAAATACGGACCTGCCTGTAACCTAAACTGAGATTACATTTCCACGGCATACAGTAAGGCATTCCAGCCTACATCAAAACATATTTGCAATATCTCCCGTGCCTGACTTACTATGCTTGCTGTCAAATAGGGTTGTTCCGCATTATTCTATTCCTCAAACAGTTAATAACAGCTGGAACAACATAAAAAGGAAAGAACATGACTCTTGTGGGTTAATTACTTCATCGAAATACCTCAACAATACAGATCAACCATATATCTTTTATGTGGGGTTCTTGGCTTAGCTGTTGTGAATTCTGTTATTGAACTCCCTCCTGTGGTCATGAATGGTACTTCGGCGAGTTCTGTCCATGGACTCCCACTGGTGGCTGTGAGTGGAGCTGCTGCTTCTGAGGTTCCTTCCACAGGTGACGTAGTTTATTCTTTGGCTGGCTGTTTTATTTAACTCCACTCAGATCGTTACTCCATGCCAGCTGTCAATGTTCTTGTACTGGTTCAGTTCGCTCTTGGATCTTTCTGGTGACCTCTCTACTCCAGCAGAAGCTAAGTCCCTGCTAGTAATTTATTTGTTCATTGTTTCCTTGTCCAGCTGGCTATCATGATCTTGCCCTGCTAGCTGGAAGCTCTGGGATGCAGAGTGGCACCTCCGCACCGTGAGTCGGTGCGGAGGTCTTTTTGCACACTCTGCGTGGTCTTTTTGTAGGGTTTTGTGCTGACCGCAAAGATATCTTTCCTATCCTCAGTCTGTTTAGTAAGTCTGGCCTCCCTTTGCTAAAACCTGTTTCATTTCTGTGTTTTTGACTTTCATCTTATCTCACAGTCAATATATGTGGGGGGGCTGCCTTTTCCTTTGGGGAATTTCTCTGAGGCAAGGTAGGCTTTATTTTCTATCTTTAGGGCTAGTTAGCTCTTAGGCTGTGAACAGGCGTCTAGGTCGTGTTAGGTACGCTCCACGGCTATTTCTAGTTGTGTGATAGGATTAGGGGTTGCGGTCGGCAGAGCTCCCACTTCCCAGAGCTTGTCCTGTGTGAGTTTAACCATCAGGTCGTTCCGGGTGCTCCTAACCACCAGGTCATAACACTTAGCACCCTTAGTGCCACGATTCCTCCTATCGGTGTGTCTGGATGCAGTGAGTGACAGTTCAATCATCTAATCTAAGACAGGGGTGTGCTGAGCTCTCAGCATGGTGATGGATCCCTCAGCCATCCAATCAGAGGCTAAGTCATGCTGTTTTTTTCCATGTGACTCCTGTCCAGAGTGATTATATGGCTATTTAGCTGTCTCTCTGCCTACAATTACTGCCAGTTCTGTAGCTTATGGTTGGTGATGTCTGGTGTTCCTATGCTCGATATGTGCCTGCCCCTACACACGTTTCAGCGTATCTTTGTCCACCCCCTGACGGAGGTACGCTGAAATGCGTGTAGCAGTGGGCACATATCACTTCAAGCTGCACCATTTATCTACCAAGGTATTCCTGTAATTAATTTGGTAAATGTTCATTAGCTGTGTTTGGACACACCTTCTCATTTAAAGATTTTTCTGTATTTTCATGACTATGAAAATTGTACATTCACACTGAAGGCATCAATTCTATGAATTAATACATGTGGAATTATATACTTAACAAAAAAGTGTGAAACAACTGAAATTATGTCTTATATTCTAGGTTCTTCATAGTAGCCACCTTTTGCTTTGATGACTGATTTGCACACTCTTGGCATTCTCTTGATGAGCTTCAAGAGGTAGTCACCGGGAATGGTTTTCACTTCACAGGTGTGCCCTGTCAGGTTTAATAAGTGGGATTTCTTGCCTTATAAATGGGGTTGGGACCATCAGTTGTGTTGTGCAGAAGTCTGGTGGATACACAGCTGATAGTCCTACTGAATAGACTTAGAATTTGTATTATGGCAAGAAAAAGGCAGATAAGTAAAGAAAAACGAGTGGCCATCATTACGTTAAGAAATGAAGGTCAGTCCGAAAAATTGGGAAAATTTTGAAAGTGTCCCCAAGTGCAGTGGTAAAAACCATCAAGCGCTACAAAGAAACTGGCTCACATGAGGACCACCCCAGGAAAGGAAGACCAACAGTCACCTCTGCTTCTGAGGATAAGTTTATCCAAGTCACCAGCCTCAGAAATTGCAGGTTAACAGCAGCTCAGATTAGAGACCAGGTCAATGCCACACAGAGTTCTCGCAGCAGACACATCTCTACAACAACTGTTAAGAGGAGACTTTGTGCAGCAAGCCTTCATGGTAAAATAGCTGCTAGGAAACCACTGCTAAGGACAGGCAACAAGCAGAAGAGACTTGTTTGGGCTAAAGAACACAAGGAATGGACATTAGACCAGTGGAAATCTGCTTTGGTCTGATGAGTCCAAATTTGAGATCTTTGGTTCCAACCACCATGTCTTTGTGCGATGCAGAAAAGTTGAACGGATGGACTCTACATGCCTGGTTCCCACCGTGAAGCATGGGGGAGGAGGTGTGATGGTGTGGAAGTGCTTTGTTGGTGACACTGATGAGGATTTATTCAAAATTGAAGGCATATTGAAACAGCATGGCTACCACAGCATCTTGCAGCGGCATGCTATTCCATCCGGTTTGCATTTAGTTGGACCATCATTTATTTTTCAACAGGACAATGACCCCAAACACACCTCCAGGCTGAGTAAGGGCTATTTGACTAAGAAGGAGAGTGATGGGGTGCTACGCCAGATGACCTGGTCTTCACAGTCACCAGACCTGAACCCAATCGAGATGTTTTGGGGTGAGCTGGACCGCAGAGTGAAGGCAAAAGGGCCAACAAGTGCTAAGCATCTCTGGGAACTCATTCAAGATTGTTGGAAGACCATTCCCGGTGACTACCTCTTGAAACTTATCAAGGGAATGCCAAGAGTGTGCAAAGCAGTTATCAAAGCAAAAGGTGGCTACTTTGAAGAACCTAGAATATAAGACATAATTTCAGTTGTTTCACACTTTTTTGTTAATTATATAATTCCACATGTGTTAATTCATAATTTTGATGCCTTCAGTGTGAATGTACAATTTTCATAGTCATGAAAATACAGAAAAATCTTTAAATGAGAAGGTGTGTCCAAATTTTTTGTCTGTTCTGTATATATACATGCAGACAAAAAAACGAAGGCAGTTCAGGATGAAAAAACGCAAATATTTAATTGCCCAAAATGGTAATGTTTCAGCTTATTGTGAGCCTTTCTCAAGCCATTTTGGGTAATTGAATAGTCCCATTTTTTCCTCCTGAACAGGTGTGCTGCCTTAATTTTTTGTCTGTATATGAAGGTATGGTCTTTGCCTTGGAGGCTCGGGACCCAGGAACACTATCTGCCTATGTTGCTTTTCGTTTTCTTTTATATATATATATATATATATATATATATATATATATATATATATATATATATATATGTAGTTCTTATTCCTCTGGCATATAGATATATACCATATCATAAACAGCTGTTTTGCAAAAGTTATTTTGCAGTCCGACATTTTTTAGGACTCCTGTGATTTAATAGATTTTTGGCATATCTTCATATATTAGAAATCCTTTATATGGCACACTACCCACTTGTGTTTTGGATTATGTTTGCAGCAGCATCATATACTGTCTTTATTTGCATTTTATACAATATGGATTTTTGATATGCACCTTTTTGTTAGCACTTTGTTGCATAACTACTGTATATTTGTTCAATGACCAGAATCTCGGCTCCCCCCTTTTTTTCTGTTTGTGACAGAATATTCATCGGGGGTTATTTTATACCAGGTCCAGGGCCTATCTGAAATAAAATATTCTTATACTACTAAACTTGGAATATACAGTGCACATAATTTATACCCTATTTTGTCTTTTTTTTGTCTTGCAGATCAATAAATGAAAAATTGTCATTTTCTAGTAGCTTTCAGCCTTACTGTAGTGTAAAGCATTCCTTTCTCATGTGAGCAAATATCCAAAATAAATACCGTAAATAGCAATGCATTAGCAAAACTTAATTCTTTCAAAGTCAATAGTTTAAATTTTAAATTAGAAGCCCCAATCCAATAACAATGCTAATAATAATAAAAAGACAAATAGATATACATGTGGATAGAATGAGAAACCAGAAAAAATGTATTGGGCACTTCATCACGCAGTTTTCGCAAACACTATTCACAAAATAAAGCTTGGTAGATGACATACTTGTTTCATTAACCCCTTCCCGACCCATGACGCCACGTAGGCGTCATGAAAGTCGGTGCCAATCCAACCCATGACGCCTATGTGGCGTCATGGAAAGATCGCGTCCCTGCAGATCCGGTGAAAGGGTTAACTCCAATTTCACCCGATCTGAAGAAACAGGGGGAGTGGTAGCACAGCCCGGGGGGGGTGGCTTCACCCCCCCCCTCCCCGTGGCTACGATCGCCCTGATTGGCTGTTGAAAGTGAAACTGCCAATCAGAGCGATTTGTAATATTTCACCCATGAAAACTGGTGAAATATTACAATCCAGCCATGGCCGATGCACCAATATCATCGGCCATGGCTGGAAACCATGGCTGGAAACACTGGTGTGCCCCCCCAAGCCACTGATCTGTCCTGTACACTGCTCCGCTCCCCTCCATCCTGTGCTCCGCTCCCCCCCCCCGTGCTCTTGTCCGCTCCCCTCGTGCTCCAATCCCACCCCCGTGTTCCGATCCACCCCCATGCTCCGATCCACCCCCGTGCTCGGATCCACCCCCCCCGCATTCCGATCCACCCCCCATGCTCCGATCCACCCCCCCGTGCTACCCCCCACCCCATCATACTTACCGATCCTCCTGGGGTCCGTCCATCTTCTCCATGGGCGCCGCAATCTTCCAACATGGCGGGCGCATGCGCAGTGCGCCCGCCGAATCTGCTGGCCGGCAGATTCGTTCCAATGTGCATTTTGATCACTGTGATAAAACCTATCACAGTGATCAAAATTAAAAAGATATTAAATGGACCCCCCCCCCCCCTTTGTCACCCCCATAGTTAGGGACAATAATAAAATAAAGAATTTTTTTTTCCACTAAGGTTGGGGTTAGAACTAGGGTTAGGGTTTCGGTATGTGCACACGTATTCTGGTCCTCTGCGGATTTTTCCACAGCGGATTTGATAAATCCGCAGTGCTAAACCGCTGCGGATTTTTGGCAGATTTACCGTGGTTTTTCTGCACATTTCACTGCGGTTTTACAACTGCGATTTTCTATTGGAGCAGTTGTAAAACCGCTGCGGAATCTGCAGAAAGAAGTGACATGCTGCGGAATGTAAACCGCTGCGTTTCCTTGCAGTTTTTCTGCAGCATATGTACAGCGATTTTTGCTTCCCATAGGTTTACATTGAACTGCAAACTCATGGGAAACTGCTGCGGATCCGCAGCGTTTTCCGCAGCGTGTGCACATACCTTTAGAATTAGGCTATGTGCACACGGTGCGGATTTGGCTGCGGATCCGCAGCGGATTGGCCACTGCGGATTCGCAGCAGTGTTCCATCAGGTTTACAGTACCATGTAAACCTATGGAAAACCAAATCCGCTGTGCCCATGGTGCGGAAAATACCGCGCGGGAACGCTGCATTGTATTTTCTGCAGCACGTCAATTCTTTGTGCGGATTCCGCAGCGTTTTACACCTGTTCCTCAATAGGAATCCGCAGGCGAAATCCGCACAAAACACACTGGATATCCGCAGTAAATCCGCAGGTAAAACGCAGTGCCTTTTACCTGCAGATTTTTAAAAAATGGTGCTGAAAAATCTCACACGAATCCGCAACGTGGGCACATTGCCTTAGGGTTAGGGTTGGAATTAGGGTTGTGATTAGGGTTATGGCTACAGTTGGGATTAGGGTTAGGGGTGTTTTGGGGTTAGTGTTGGAGGTAGAATTGAGGGGTTTCCACTGTTTAGGCACATCAGGGGTCTCCAAACGCAACATGGCGCCACCATTGATTCCAGCCAATCTTGTATTCAAAAAGGCAAATGGTGCTCCCTCACTTCCGAGCCCCGACGTGTGCCCAAACAGTGGTTTACTCCCACATATGGGGTAGCAGCATACTCAGGACAAACTGCGCAACAATTACTGGGGTCCAATTTCTCCTGTCACCTTTTTGAAAATAAAAAATTGCTTGCTAAAACATCATTTTTGAGGAAAGAAAAATGTTTTTTTATTTTCACGGCTCTGCGTTGTAAACGTCTGTGAAGCACTTGGGGGTTCAAAGTGCTCACCACATATCTAGATAAGTTCCTTGGGGGGTCTAGTTTTCCAAAATGGGGTCACTTGTGGGGGATTTCTACTGTTTAGGCACACAAGGGGCTCTGCAAACGCAACGTGACGACCGCAGACCATTCTATCAAAGTCTGCATTTCAAAAGTCACTACTTCCCTTCTGAGCCCCAATGTGTGCCCAAACAGTGGTTTACCCCTACATATTGGGTGTCAGTGTACTCAGGACAAACTCGGCAACAACTATTGGGTCCAATGTCTCCTGTTACCCTCATGAAAATAAAAAATTTCTTGCTAAAACATCATTTTTGAGGAAAGAAAAATGATTTATTATTTTCACGGCTCTGCGTTGTAAACGTCTGTGAAGCACTTGGGGGTTCAAAGTGCTCACCACATATCTAGATAAGTTCCTTTCGGGGTCTAGTTTCCAAAATAGGGTCACTTGTGGGGGGTTTCTACTGTTTAGCCACATCAGGGGCTCTGCAAACGCAACTTGATGCCCGCAGAGCATTCCATCAAAGTCTGCATTTCAAAACGTCACTACTTCACTTTCGAGCCCCGGCATGTGCCCAAACAGTGGTTTACCCCCACATATGGGGTATCAGCATACTCAGGAGAAACTGGACAACAACTTTAGGGGTCAAATTTCTCCTGTTACCCTTGGGAAAATAAAAATTGCGGGCTAAAAAATAATTTTTGAGAAAAGAATTTTTTTTTTAAATTTTCATGGCTCTGCGTTATAAACTTCTGTGAAGCAGTTGGGGGTTCAAAGTGCTCACCACACATCTAGATTAGTTCCTTTGGGGGTCTAGTTTCCAAAATAGGGTCACTTGTGGGGGAGCTCCAATTTTTAGGCACACGGGGGCTCTCCAAACGTGACATGGTGTCCGCTAAAGAGTGGAGCCAATTTTTCATTCAAAAAGTCAAATGGCGCTCCTTCCCTTCCAAGCCCTGCCGTGCACCCAAACAGTGGTTTACCCCCACATACAGTTAGGGCCAGAAATATTTGGACAGTGACACAATTTTCGCGAGTTGGGCTCTGCATGCCACCACATTGGATTTGAAATGAAACCTCTACAACAGAATTCAAGTGCAGATTGTAACGTTTAATTTGAAGGGTTGAACAAAAATATCTGATAGAAAATGTAGGAATTGTACACATTTCTTTACAAACACTCCACATTTTAGGAGGTCAAAAGTAATTGGACAAATAAACATAACCCAAACAAAATATTTTTATTTTCAATATTTTGTTGCAAATCCTTTGGAGGCAATCACTGCCTTAAGTCTGGAACCCATGGACATCACCAAACGCTGGGTTTCCGCCTTCTTAATGCTTTGCCAGGCCTTTACAGCCGCAGCCTTCAGGTCTTGCTTGTTTGTGGGTCTTTCCATCTTAAGTCTGGATTTGAGCAAGTGAAATGCATGCTCAATTGGGTTTAGATCTGGAGATTGACTTGGCCATTGCAGAATGTTCCACTTTTTGGCACTCATGAACTCCTGGGTAGCTTTGGATGTATGCTTGGGGTCATTGTCCATCTGTACTATGAAGCGCCGTCCAATCAACTTTGCAGCATTTGGCTGAATCTGGGCTGAAAGTATATCCCGGTACACTTCAGAATTCATCCGGCTACTCTTGTCTGCTCTTATGTCATCAATAAACACAAGTGACCCAGTGCCATTGAAAGCCATGCATGCCCATGCCATCACGTTGCCTCCACCATGTTTTACAGAGGATGTGGTGTGCCTTGGATCATGTGCCGTTCCCTTTCTTCTCCAAACTTTTTTCTTCCCATCATTCTGGTACAGGTTGATCTTTGTCTCATCTGTCCATAGAATACTTTTCCAGAACTGAGCTGGCTTCTTGAGGTGTTTTTCTGCAAATTTAACTCTGGCCTGTCTATTTTTGGTATTGATGAATGGTTTGCATCTAGATGTGAACCCTTTGTATTTACGGTCATGGAGTTTTCTCTTTACTGTTGACTTAGAGACAGATACACCTACTTCACTGAGAGTGTTCTGGACTTCAGTTGATGTTGTGAACGGGTTCTTCTTCACCAAATTAAGTATGCGGCGATCATCCACCACTGTTGTCATCCGTGGACGCCCAGGCCTTTTTGAGTTCCCAAGCTCACCAGTCAATTCCTTTTTTCTCAGAATGTACCCAACTGTTGATTTTGCTACTCCAAGCATGTCTGCTATCTCTCTGATGGATTTTTTCTTTTTTTTCAGCTTCAGGATGTTCTGCTTCACCTCAATTGAGAGTTCCTTTGACCGCATGTTGTCTGCTCAGAGCAACAGCTTCTAAATGCAAAACCACACACCTGGAATCCACCCCTGACCTTTTAACTACTTCATTAATTACAGGTTAACGAGGGAGACGCCTTCAGAGTTAATTGCAGCCCTTAGAGTTCATTGTCCAATTACTTTTGGTCCCTTGAAAAAGAGGACGCTATGCATTACAGAGCTATGATTCCTAAACCCTTTCTCCGATTTGGATGTGGAAACTATCATATTGCAGCTGGGAGTGTGCACTTTCAGCCCATATTATATATATAATTGTATTTCTGAACATGTTTTTGTAAACAGCTAAAATAACAAAACTTGTGTCACTGTCCAAATATTTCTGGCCCTAACTGTATGAGGTATCAGCGTACTCAGGACAAATTGGACAACAACTTTCGTGGTTCAGTTTCTTCTTTTCCCATTGGGAAAATAAAAAAATTGTTGCTAAAAAATCATTTTTGTGACTAAAAAGTTAAATGTTCATGTTTCCTTCCATGTTGCTTCTGCTGCTGTGAAGCACCTGAAGGGTTAATAAACCTCTTGAATGTGGTTTTGAGCACCTTGAGGGGTGCAGTTTTTAGAATGGTGTCACTTTTGGGTATTTTCAGCCATATAGACCCCTCAAACTGACTTCAAATGTGAGGTGGTCCCTAAAAAAAATGGTTTTGTAAATTTCGTTGTAAAAATGAGAAATGGCTGGTCAAATTTTAACCCTTATAACTTCCTAGCAAAAAATAATTTTGTTTCCAAAATTGTGCTGATGTAAAGTATACATGTGGGAAATGTTGTTTATTAACTATTTTGTGTCACATAACTCTCTGGTTTAACAGAATAAAAATTCAAAATGTGAAATTTGCGAAATTTTCAAAATTTTTGCCAAATTTCCGTTTTTATCACAAATAAACACAGAATTTATTGACCTAAATTTACCACTGACATGAGGCCCAATATGTCACGAAAAAACAATCTCAGAACCGCTAGGATCTGTTGAAGCGTTCCTGAGTTATTACCTCATAAAGGGACACTGGTCAGAATTGCAAAAAATGGCCAGGTCATTAAGGTCAAAATAGGCTGGGTTATGAAGGGGTTAACAAATAATAAAGTTGTGGACATCTGTCATTTACTCTAAAAGGCATTTTAGAACCTACAAAGAGGCCAACACTGAAATGTACTAAACATCTAAAATATAGGTTAAATGATATTTCTCTTTGTAGCAAGCACTCAGCTCTCAAACATTTTCCATACATTTGGTGATGTATAATACATCCTGCATCAATAAAAAGGCTTCACGTCTAGATTTTCACAGTGTGGAACTTTGGGAACAAAGCATGACAACTAAATCATAGATATACACTTTCAGTTGCTATGCAACACCTTTTTTTAAACCTTTGAGAGGCTGTTCAACCCTTCGTTTTTTCTCACTCAAAAAACAGAGTCAAGGGTGTTTTGATGTAATACATGAAAAGATCTATTTAATCTTTCAAACCCATGTTCCATATCTATCTCCCACGCAAAAGGACCAATATTTTGTTTTCCCATAAGGTAAATGTAAGTAAATCGCAGGTGAACGTGTTAATTATTTTGTCAGCAAAGGTATAATAAAACTATAAGCTCCATGATAATGTAATCCTGCCACCATGACTACAGATGTGTAATAAGACTAAATTGAGTATTCCATTAAAGTCAATTGTTTCACTTCACTAATGTAAAGTCTTATAATTCCTTACATTGCTGAAATACAAGCACAATATTATTTATCAGAACTGCGCATCCGTCCATTAAATTTTATCATTCATTTCTATAAATCACCTTGGAAAAGTTTCCCAGAGGTTCTTCTTAATGATTTTAAATGTATTCATACCCCATGAACTTTTACCACGTTTTTTACCATTATACCCAGAAACGTAAATGTATTTTATTTGGATTTTATGTAATATATCAACGCAAAATAGCAAGTATTTGTGAAGGGTAAAGGAAATGATACATGGTTTTCTAAATATTTTAAAGATATAAATCTGAAAGTTATGACATGCATTTATGTTCAGACGCCCATAGTTAATACCTTGTATTACCAACTTTCACTGCAGTTACTGCGGCAAGTCTTTTGGGGTATGTCTCTACCAGCTTTGCGCATCTAGAGGCTGACATTTTTGCCCATTCTTTTTTGCAAACCGGCTCAGTGAGATTGTATGGAAAGCAACTGTGAACAGAAATATTCGTGTTTCCACATGTTCTCAATGGGATTTGGGTCTGGATTGTGAATGGGCCATTCAACCACATAAATATGCTTTGATCTAAACCATTCCATTCTAGCTCTGGCAGTATGTTTAGGGTCGTTGTCCTGCTGGGCGGTGAACCTACGTCCCAGTGTCAAGTCTTTTTACAGGTTTTCCTCCAGGATTGGCTTGCATATTGAATTTGTGGCAAGACTTGAACATATGCTCTCCATCTAATCTCACTAGTTTTCAAAGAAGAATGGTCAACATTTTCAGCCTCTAGATTCGCAAAGCTGATAGTGACATACCCCAAAAGACTTCCAGCAGTAATTGCAGTGAAAGGTGGTCCTAGAAAGTATTGACTATGGGGGGGCTGAACACAAATGCAGATTACAATTTTCAGATTTATATTTTTAACCCTTTAACGACCATAGATATTTCAGTTTTTGAGTTTTCGTTTTTTTTATTCCCTCTTCCCAGAGCCATAACTTTTTAATTTTAGGTCAAATGGCCATGTGAGGGCTTGTTTTTGCAGGACAAGTTGTACTTTTGAACAACACCATTGAGTTTAACATATCATGTGCTGGAAAATGGGAAACAAATTCCAAGTGCATTAAAATTGCAAAAAAAATTGCAATTCCACGGTTGTTTATTGATTTGTTTTTTTACATGGTCACTAAAATCTAAAACTGACCTGCCATTATGATTCTCCAGGTCATTACGAGCTCATATACACCAAACATGTCTAGGCTCTTTTATATTTAAGTGGTGAAAAAAATCCAAAATTTAGTAAGAAAACACCCAAATGGCGCCACTTTCCGGGTTCTGTAACATCTCCATTTTTTGTGATCTTGGGCTGAGTGAGGGATTACTTTTTGCGCACAGAGCTGATGCTTTTATTTATACCATTTATATATATATATATATATATATATATATATATATATATATTTATAGCGATCGGGTTAATTTTTTTGTATATTTATAGATCGGGTGATTCTGAATGTGACAATACCAAATATGTGTATATTTGATTTTTTTTATGTTTTATCTTGAATGGCGCAAAAGGGGGGTGATTTGAACTTTTATATTTTTTTATTCTTTTTATATTTTTAAAAACTTTTTTTTACTTTTTGCATGCTTCAATAGTCTCCATGGGAGACTAGTAGCTGCAGTACTTTGATCTCCTCTGCTACACACAGGCGAAGATAAGATCGCCTGTGTGCAGCAGAAATGCTCACTTGCTAAGAGCGCCGACCACGGCTGTTGCGATCACGTCAGCTGTATAGATCAGCTGACATGTGCCCGGAAAGGTGCAGGCTCAGTGCCGGGGCCTGCACCAAACGGGAGAGTCCAGTATCGGTGTACTATTACCCCCAATGTCGGACAGGGGATAAAATATTTAGAAAACCATGTATTTCCTTGACACTTCGCAAATTCTTGCTGCTTTGTGTTGATATATCACATACAATCCACATAAAATACACCTCAGTTTGTGGGTGTAACATTGAAAAACACTATGGCCCCAATTTATCAATGAGATTATGCCCGAATTCTTGGGTGAATCACTTTTAAAAGTCACAAAAAAAATTTGCAACTCGTAGTTGCACAAAAAAATGTTGCTGTTTTCACGCCAGTTGCACCCAGCTTAGCAGTATAGAGCGGAGCTAGGGAAAGATGGGGACACAACAAAGGTGTGATGCCACAGCTTGCCTAATTGATAACTAACTATGGCAAACCTTACACAAGAAATCCTACTCCAGTCCTTGACTGCAGTAAGATTTGTGGTGAGGTGCATGTCACTTTTCAGAAGCACCTGACTTATTAAGAGTTGAGAGCTTTTTAATGAATCAGGATCGTCTGACTCCAGCATTGCCTCCCATCAAGAATGGCATGAACAAGGTCTGTTTTGATGAATTGGGGCCTCTTTCTTTTATTGCGATACATTATAAAGTGCACCGCTACGTGTTTCAACCTCGTGCTGAAGTATTTGTCAGGTATAAGTAAAGACTTCAAAAGTATAACAAACTTAACACTTCATTTATTCTATACAGTAAATGATGTAAAAAAAAAAGGTATATAATCTAAAACCGTGCCATAATTGCTATTTGTAGTTTTTTGTTCTCCCAAAGGAGAAAAAGAACAGCAGAATAAAAAGTGATCAAAAAGCCATATGGCCCCAAATGCCATCTTTCTGATTCAGACCTTGTTCACGTTTTATGACATTTGCCCATACAGCATCTTTTTGAAAGTTGGTCTCAGACTTAGTGGGCACCCTAGGAGCTCTGAACGGCCATTGTCTCCTCAAGCGGCCCTCTTTACTACTTGGAAAACGCAGTCACTAGCATTCATAAAGGTCCTACAAACCTTCTCCACACTAAACTATTACTAACCAAAAAACATCCTCTGGCAGCTGCCCACTTATATATAAGTAGCTGTGTTTATTTTTTTCAGCGCTGCCTACTGATTTACCACAATTAATCAAAATTATACTGTACTAGATGGTGGCCCGATTCTAACGCATCGGGCATTCTAGAATATGCATGTCCACGTAGTATATTGCACAGCCCACGTAGTATATTGCCCAGCCACGTAGTATATTTCCCAGCCACGTAGTTTATTGCCCAGCCACGTAGTATATAGCCCAGCCATGTAGTATATTGCCCAGCCACGTAGTATATTGCCCAGCCACGTAGTATATTGCCCAGTGACGTAATATATTGGCCAGCCACGTAGTATATTGCCCAGTGACGTAGTATATTGCCTAGTGACGAAGTATATTGTGCAGCCACGTAGTATATTGCCCAGCCACATAGTATATTGCCCAGTTATGTAGTATATTGGGCAGCCACGTAGTATATTGCCCAGTGACGTAGTATAGAGCACAGAGCCACGTAGTATATTGCCCAGTGATGTAGTATATTGCCCAGCCACGTAGCATATTGCACAGCGAAGTAGTATACAGCACAGACCCACGTAGTATATTGGCCAGTCACTTAGTATATTGCCCAGCTGCGAAGTATATTGCCCAGCCAGGTTTGTCACAGGTGAAAAAATAAAACATAAACATATACTCACCTTTCTGAGAGAGCCCTTGTAGTCCACGGCAGGTTCCGGTCCCTGGGTTGGTAGTAGCACAGGACCTGTGATGACGTCGCGGTCACATAGCAAAGGAGAAGAGAAAGGGTAGACTAAAAATGGTATGCACAACCCCAAATATAGAGACAATTAGTAACTCCATATAGCAAGACACCTTTATTAAACACCTCAAAAGACATGTTAAAAACATTTAAAATCAAATATCAAAATCCCTACACCCACCATATCCCACAACAAATGACAGTCCCATAATACAATCAATTATAGGTAGACATATATACTGCCCTAAATGCACCTAATCAGATGTACTCTCCTGCAAAACATGCCCATACAGGCCGCAAAAAACCCGACCCCAATATGTCGGTATCCACCGCTAATAGCCAAAAAATGAAACATCCATACTATACATGGTCCTAAGATCAAAGTGTGGTGGCATGCTATGAAGAAACCACCAGGAAGGCCGATCGTCTCTAGCATCGGCAGCATCTGCGAGCGGGCAAGTGAGTATTTGGACTTCTTCTTCCAGCCAATAGTCACGGCCTTGCCCTCCTTTATGAGAGATTCTGCCCATTTCATTGAGGGTTGTGGACGGATAGAGCTGCTGGGAGAATTCTACCTGGTAACTTGTGATGTGGAGTCCTTGTACTCCAACATCAAGCATAGTGACGGCCTGAATGCGGTGACTTATTTTCTACACAGACTTTCACACTCGGATCGGGGGCATGATTCTTTTCTGTTGGATCTGCTCAAATTTGTTCTCCATCACAACTTCTTTTTGTTTGACAGAACATTTTATTTACAGACAGCGGGAGTGGCGATGGGGGCGAAATGCGCACCAACCTATGCAAACATCTTCTTAGGTTGGTGGGAGGAAGTGTTTGTGTACCCATCCCTGGCATTTCAACATCAGGTCCGGAATTGGCATCGATATATCGATGACGTATTCTTCATTTGGCTGGGCAGCAGGGAGGGTTGTATTGATTTCATCCACAGCCTCAATTCCAACCCCCATAACATCTTTTTAACCCACTCTATCTCCAACAGTTTGATTAGCTTTCTGGATTTGAGAATCTTCGTACAAGGGAACCGGTTGGTCACGGATCTCTTCCGGAAGCCCACTGCCACCAACGCCCTTTTGGAGTTCAACAGTTTTCACCCCTGGCACACGAAGGTGGGCGTCCCGACGGGACAATTTTTACGCATCAGACGTAATTGTACCCTGGATCAAGACTTTCTGATGCGAGCTTGAGATCTGACGGACCGCTTCAGACAGAGGAGCTATCCCAAACAGGTGGTTGCCACGGCCTTCCAGCGAGCAAGACAACGTGATCAGGCCTCACTCTTGATCCCTGTGGGACGTTCCCAAGAATCACAGACGAGATTCATTACGAACTATAATGACAGCTGGGGGCAGGTAAGACACATCCTCACCAGACATTGGCCGATTTTGCAAACAGATATGCAAACTACGCAAATCATCAGCAATAGGCCGCTTTTAACATCTAGAAGAGCCCCGAACCTGAGGCAGCTTTTGACCAGGAGCCACTTCTCTAGGCCCACGGTTAAACTAAATAGGGGTATTGTCCTTAAGGGATCATTCCCCTGTGGGGAATGTAATATCTGCCCCTTTATGACGCCTACCCAGGACACATTTGTACACCCCACGACCTAAGAAGATGTTTGCATAGGTTGGTGCGCATTTCGCCCCCATCGCCACTCCCGCTGTCTGTAAATAAATTGTTCTGTCAAACAAAAAGAAGTTGTGATGGAGAACAAATTTGATCAGATCCAACAGAAAAGAATCATGCCCCCGATCTGAGTGTGAAAGTCTGTGTAGAAAAAAAGTCACCGCATTCAGGCCGTCACTATGCTTGATGTTGGAGTACAAGGACTCCACATCACAAGTTACCAGGTAGAATTCTCCCGGCAGCTCTATCCGTCCACAAACCTCAATGAAATGGGCAGAATCTCTTATAAAGGAGGGCAAGGCCGTGACTATTGGCTGGAAGAAGAAGTCCAAATACTCACTTGCCCGCTCGCAGATGCTGCCGATGCTAGAGACGATCGACCTTCCTGGTGGTTTCTTCTCGTCCTTATGTATCTTCATAGCATGCCACCACACTTTGATCTTAGGACCATGTATAGTATGGATGTTTCATTTTTTGGCTATTAGCGGTGGATACCGACATATTGGGGTTGGGTTTTTTGCGGCCTGTATGGGCATGTTTTGCAGGAGAGTACATCTGATTAGGTGCATTTAGGGCAGTATATATGTCTACCTATAATTGATTGTATTATGGGACTGTCATTTGTTGTGGGATATGGTGGGTGTAGGGATTTTGATATTTGATTTTAAATGTTTTTAACATGTCTTTTGAGGTGTTTAATAAAGGTGTCTTGCTATATGGAGTTACTAATTGTCTCTATATTTGGGGTTGTGCATACCATTTTTAGTCTACCCTTTCTCTTCTCCTTTGCTATGTTCTCACATGTAGACTAGGTATTGCACCCCTTGATGGTTACTGTGATATAATATATTGGTGCGCCCCTTTCTATCTTTACTCTGTCGCGGTCACATGACCGTGATGTCATGGCAGATCCGTCTACCACCGGAACCTGCAACGGAAGATCGTGGCCTGCGCGAGCTGCAACGGAGGGTGAGTATAGCAGGTTTTTTTTTTTTTTTTAATTATTTTTAACATTACATTTTTTACTATTGATGCCGCATAGGCAGCGTCAATAGTAAAAAGTTGGGGACACACAGGGTTAATAGTGGCGGTAACGGAGTGCGTTACCCGCGGCATAACGCGGTCCGTTACCGCCGGCATTAACCCTGTGTTAACGGTGACCGGATTATGCGAGCGACAGGCACTGACTGCGGGGAGTAAGGAGTGGCCATTTTCTTCCGGACTGTGCCCGTCACTGATTGGTCGCGGCAGCCATGACAGGCAGCTGGCAAGACCAATCAGCAAACGAATAACCATGACAGAAGGACAGACAGATGGAAGTGACCCTTAGACAATTATATAGTAGATTATATAAACAATATTAGCGTCCTAGGGACTAGTAATGTCTTCAGCAGCTAGTTGGTTATTGGGGGGACAATAATGATGTCAGCGGTCAAGGTGTTAAATATTGGTTGAAACCCTCCTGACCCTCTATCTCAGAACTCATAACTCAGCTAAAATACTCTATGGAGATTGAGCACGGAGATAAAATTACAAATAAGGAGTCACAAGCAGGCAAATTTCTCTTGATATGAAAACAGTTTATTATAAAAATATTGCAGTCTGGAGGAAAAAAAGAAAACAGTAGGACTTTTCGTCTCAACCATCTTGTACATCCTAGAAGACCTAAAGGACAACCTAGGACTTCTTCTATTAATAATTGAGAGCTTAGGAAAGCTCACTGGGTTAGTGATAAGTGAATCTTTACCCTTGTATCCGATTTTTACAATGGCTTCTATAATGGTTTATGGTTTATCGTAATGGTAACATGAATTGGTTTTTTTGTTGCCCATCTGGGTTTTCACTTTTTGCAAAACTATACTCAGTGAATGATTAGTATGTTATTTTCAATAACCTTATTTACCCAGTGTGCGTACTGGATGTGATCCATTTTGCTAGTATTGACAATTTTATTGTTTAACAAAATTTTCAATAAAAATTCTATATATTAAAAAAAGGTGTATGAAATCATCCCGTCACACAAAAAAACAAACCTTCATACACATTTACAGAAAAAAAAAGTTCTGGCTCTCAGAATATGTTGACATAAAAATATTTTAATGAAAAAATAGAAGTGATTTTAGTGTGTAAAGAAAACAAACAAAAAACATTTTTTTCTCCTTTTCATATTGTCCTCTAAAATAATATGCCCTTCATTTGCTCAGTATCTGCTGTTTCGAGTATGCGTGAAAAACCTCCAAAATGTATTCAAAAGTCACAGATAGTAATGGACAAATACAGTTGAAACCAGTGTACATACACTATATAAAAAGACACATATGCATGTTTTTCTCAATATCTGATGTCAAATAAGAATAAATCTTTTCTGTTTTAGGTCAGTTAGGATTACCATAATTATTAATATTTGCCAAATGCCAGAATAATGAGAGAGAGAGAGAGAGAGAGAATGTTTTAAGGTATTTTTCCTAGTTACTGCAAAGTCAAAAGTTTACATACATTTCATTAGTATTTGGTACCATTGCCCTTAAGCTGAATGACTTGGGTCAAATGTTTGGGATATCCTTCCACAAGCTTCTTACAATAGTTGGTCGGAATTTGGGCAAATTCCTCCTGACAAACTAGGTCGCCTTATTCGCCCCTGCCTTTTCAGCTTTGCAAATAAATTTTCAATAGGATTGAGATCAGGGCTTTATGATGGCCGCTCCAAAACATTGACTTTTTTATCCATAAGCCACTTTGCTACCATTTTGGCCGTATGTTTCTGGTCATTGTCCATTTGGAAGACCCATTTCTGCCCAAGCTTTAACTTCTTGGCTAATGTCTTGAGATGTTGCTTCAGTATTGTTACATAATCTTCTTTTCTCATGATTCCATCTATTTTGTGAAGTGCATCAGTCCCTCCTGTAGCAAAACAACCCCATAACATGATGCTGACACCGCTGTGTTTCATAGTTGGGATTGTGTTCTTAGGCTTCCAAGCTTCTCCCTTTTTCCTCCAAAAGTAACGATGGTCATTATGTCCAAAAAGTTAAGTTTTAGTTTCATAAAACCACAGGACATGTCTCCAACAATTAAGATCTTTGTTTTTATGTGCATTTGCAAACATCATTCTGGCTTTTTTATGTTTTCTTTTGGAGTAATGGTTTCTTCCAGGCAGAGTGGCCTTTCAGCCCATGTTTTACTTAGGTAAACAGGTGGTATTGCTTGCTTCATGGGTGGGGTACGCTGCTGAGTAGCACGAAATTCTACTAGGCCCAAAAGGATTTCCTGGGCCAGATGCCATTAAAAATAGTACTTAGGTAAACAGGCGGTGGGTGGCTGGGCTACTCTGCAGACTAGCAGACACTGAAGCTTTGGAGCAGACCTCTGAATCCCAGGCCATAGTATGAGTAAACAACTCTGCAGACGACCCCACCCACCTGGAATTGACGATGGCAACATCATGTAAAACTCAGCAAGGGGACTAAATAAAGAGTCTCCATCTTTTCCAAAAAATCGGCCACAGACACCACTTAAGTGGCATCAATTTCGCCAGAGTTTTTTAAAACAGTTGGTGATGTGATTTTCAAAAATCATCAAGCTTTTAGTCTCCCCAAGATGACACAGGGGTAGAAAAGTCCTTGCGGATCCAGCATTTGTTTATCTTGATGAATATTATTCTGTCTACATTGTCACTGGACAGCCGCGTGTGCTTATCTGTCAGCACACCACCAGCAGCGCTGAACACACGTTCAGAGGGAACGCTGGCTGAGGGGTACGACAAGATCTCCAAGGCGTGAGTGGCGAGCTCAGGCCATTTTTCAAGATTGGAAGCCCAAAATGAGCAAGGGTCCAGTTCCACAGTCATGGCATCGATGATAACTTGGAGATACGCTTGCACCATCCTCTCTAGGCGTTGGCTGTGCGTCAGACTTCTTGTCTCCTGTGACCTTGCAAAGGATGGTCTAAAAAAATCTTGAAACGATTGGAAAAAATTGCTGTTACTACCAGACACGATGTTACTGTTATTGTTTGAGTGATGACTCTATAGTCCCACGGTTGGCAAGTTAGAACTCAGAGATTCACTTCGTGCACCACTGGTGTTAGGTGGAAAAGCAGATGTTAGATTCTGTAACAGTCTCTGCTGATACTCCTGCATGCGTGAATCCCTTTCTATGGCAGGAATTATTTCATCAAATTTGCTTTTGTACCAGGGATCTAAGAGTGTGGCAACCCAGTAGTCGGCATTACTTCGGATTCTGACAATCCGAGGGTCATGTTGCAGGTAGTGCAGCAAGAAGGCACTCATGTGTCAAGTCCTTGTTGTCTTGGTCGTGGCGAGGTCAGAATCATGCTTCCTTCGTCTGCCCTCTCCCCCCAACCTCACACAACAGAAATTTGATCAAGGTCTCATCTGATGAGTCTTCCATGCCCAGCGCCAGTTCGTCCTCCGCTTCTTCCTTGCCTCCTGCACCTTCCTCAACAGTTTGGCTGCTACCATGCACCCTTGGTAATCCCTCTCCCCCAGCCTCCAATGCCAGCCGCCTTGGTGCTGCCAACCTTCTTGATCTTAGAGATATGATCCCTTCCGCATATGACTCCTCCTGTTCCTCCTCCTCCTCCTCTTGTTCCACCACCTGACTCCGAACACTGTGTAAGGTGTGCTCCAGCATGTAAATCACCGGAATGGTCATGCTGTAATGGCATCGTCAGCAAAAAACATCTTCGTTGCTATTTCAAAACTGTGCAGAAGGGTGCATAGGTCCCTGATCTGAGACCACTCCTGCAGCGTGATTTGCCCCACCTCTTGATCTTGTTGGCCCGGGCTATACGTCATAACGTATTGCACCAGGGCTCGTCGGTGCTGCCACAGTCGCTGCAACATCTGCAGAGTTGAATTCGGTGAAGGTAACTTTGCGATCAGCACAAAAACCTACAAAAGACCACGCAGAGTGTGCAAAAAAGACCTCCGCACCGACTCACGGTGCGGAGGGGCCACTCTGCATCCTAGAGCTTCCAGCTAGCAAGACAAAATCATGAAAACCAGCTGGACAAGAAAACAGTGAACAAATAATGACTATCAGGAACTTAGCTTCTGCAGGAGAAGGCAGGTCACCAGAGAGATCCAGGAGCGAACTGAACCAATGCAAAAACATTGGTAGCTGGCATGGAGTAACGATCTGAGAGGAGTTAAATAGAGCAGTCAACCAAAGGATAAACCACGTCACCTGTGTAAGGAACCTCAGAAGCAGCAGCTTCACTCACAGCCACCAGAGGGAGCCCATAGACAGAACTCGCCGAAGTACCATTCACGACCACAGGAGGGAGTTCGACATCAGAATTCACAACAGTACCCCCCCCCTTGAGGAGGGGTCACCGAACCCTCACCAGAGCCCCCAGGCCGATCAGGATGAGCCAAATGAAAGGCACGAACAAGATCGGCAGCATGAACATCAGAGGCAAAAACCCAGGAATTATCTTCCTGACCATAACCCTTCCACTTGACCAGGTACTGGAGTTTCCGTCTCGAAACACGAGAATCCAAAATCTTCTCCACTACATACTCCAACTCCCCCTCGACCAACACCGGGGCAGGAGGATCAACGGAGGGAACCATAGGCGCCACGTATCTCCGCAACAACGACCTATGGAACACATTATGGATGGCAAAAGAAGCTGGAAGATCCAAACGAAATGACACAGGATTAAGAACTTCAGAAATCTTATATGGTCCAATGAAACGAGGCTTAAACTTAGGAGAGGAAACCTTCATAGGAACGTGACGAAGATGACAACCAAACCAAATCCCCAACACGAAGTCGGGGACCAACACAACGCCGGCGGTTAGTGAAACGTTGAGCCTTCTCCTGGGACAATGTCAAATTGTCCACCACATGAGTCCAAATCTGCTGCAACCTGTCCACCACCGCATCCACACCAGGACAGTCCGAAGGCTCAACCTGCCCTGAAGAGAAACGAGGATGGAAACCAGAATTACAGAAAAAAGGAGAAACTAAAGTAGCCGAGCTGGCCCGATTATTAAGGGCGAACTCAGCCAAAGGCAAGAAAGACACCCAATCATCCTGATCAGCAGAAACAAAGCATCTCAGATATGTCTCCAAAGTCTGATTAGTTCGTTCGGTTTGGCCATTAGTCTGAGGATGGAAAGCCGAAGAAAAAGACAAATCAATGCCCATCTTAGCGCAAAAGGACCGCCAAAACCTCTAAACAAACTGGAAACCTCTGTTCGAGACGATGTTCTCTGGAATGCCATGCAAACGAACCACATGCTGGAAAAACAATGGCACCAAATCAGAGGAGGAAGGCAGTTTAGATAAGGGTACCAAATGGACCATCTTAGAGAAGCGATCACAAACCACCCAAATGACCGACATCTTTTGAGAAACAGGGAGATCAGAAATAAAATCCATGGAAATATGCGTCCAGAGCCTCTTCGGGATCGGCAAGGGCAAAAGCAACCCACTGGCAAGAGAACAGCTGGGCTTAGCCCGAGCACAAATCCCACAGGACTGCACAAAAGAACGCACATCCCGTGACAAAGAAGGCCACCAAAAGGATCTAGCCACCAAATCTCTGGTACCAAAGATTCCAGGATGACCAGCCAATATTGAACAATGAATCTCCGAGATAACTCTACTAGTCCATCTATCAGGGACAAACAGTTTCTCCGTAGGACAATGGTCAGGTCTATCAGCCTGAAACTTTTGCAGCACACGCCGCAAATCAGGGGAAATGGCAGACAAAATTACCCCTTCTTTAAAAATACCCGCCGGCTCCGGAACACCCGGAGAGTCAGGCACAAAACTCCTTGACAGGGCATCAGCCTTCACTCTTTTAGATCCCGGAAGGTATGAAACCACAAAATCAAAACGGGAGAAAAAGAGCGACCATCGAGCCTGTCTAGGATTCAACCGTTTGGCAGACTCGAGATAAGTCAAATTCTTGTGATCCGTCAAGACCACCACGCGATGTTTAGCTCCTTCAAGCCAATGTCGCCACTCCTCGAATGCCCACTTCATGGCCAACAACTCCCGATTGCCCACATCATAATTGCGCTCAGCAGGCGAGAATTTTCTAGAAAAGAAGGCACAGGGTTTCATCACCGAGCCATCAGAACTTCCTTGCGACAAAACAGCCCCTGCTCCAATTTCAGAAGCATCAACCTCCACCTGAAAAGGGAGCGAAACATCTGGCTGGCACAACACAGGGGCAGAAGCAAAATGACGCTTCAACTCCTGAAAAGCCTCTACAGCCGCAGAGGACCAATTGACCACATCAGCACCTTTCTTGGTCAAATCAGTCAACGGCTTAGCAACACTGGAAAAGTTAGCGATGAAGCGACGATAAAAATTAGCAAAGACCAGGAACTTCTGCAAGCTCTTCACAGATGTCGGCTGAGTCAAATCGTAAATGGCCTGAACTTTAACAGGGTCCATCTCGATAGTAGAAGGGGAAAAAATGAAACCCAAAAATGAAACCTTCTGAACTCCAAAGAGACACTTTGACCCCTTCACAAACAAGGAATTCGCACGAAGGACCTGGAACATCATTCTGACCTGCTTCACATGAGATTCGCAATCATCCGAAAAGACCAAAATGTCATCCAAATATACAATCATGAATCTATCCAGGTACTCAAAATGGCCCTCGGGCATATTAAATGCCGTCTTCCATTCATCACCCTGTTTAATTCGCACAAGATTATACGCACCACGAAGATCTATCTTGGTGAACCAACTAGCCCCCTTAATCCGAGCAAATAAATCAGACAGCAGCAGCAAAGGATACTGAAATTTGAGTGTGATCTTATTAAGAAGGCGGTAATCAATACAAGGTCTCAAAGAACCATCCTTCTTGGCCACAAAAAAGAACCCTGCTCCCAATGATGACGATGACGGACGAATATGACCCTTCTCCAAGGATTCCTTTATATAACTCCGCATAGCGGCGTGCTCTGGCACAGATAAATTAAACAGACGGCCCTTAGGAAACTTACTACCAGGAATCAAATTAATAGCACAGTCGCAATCCCTATGAGGAGGTAGGGCACCAGATTTGGGCTCTTCAAATACATCCCGGTAATCTGATAAAAACTCAGGGACTTCAGAAGGAGTGGAAGGTGAAATTGAGAGCAATGGAACATCACCATGTACCCCCTGACAACCCCAGCTGGACACAGACATAGATTTCCAATCCAACACTGGATTATGGACCTGTAGCCATGGCAACCCCAAAACGACCACATCATGCAGATTATGCAACACCAAAAAGCGAATATCCTCCTGATGTGCAGGAGCCATGCACATGGTCAATTGAGTCCAGTACTGAGGCTTATTCTTGGCCAAAGGCGTAGCCTCAATTCCTCTCAATGGAATAGGATACTGCAAGGGCTCCAAGAAAAAAACCACAGCGCCTGGCAAACTCCAAGTCCATCAAATTCAGGGCAGCGCCTGAATCCACAAATGCCATTACAGAATAGGACGACAGAGAGCAAATCAGAGTAACGGACAAAAGAAATTTAGACTGTACCATACCAATGGTGGCAGACCTAGCGAACCGCTTAGTGCGCTTAGGACAATCGGAGATAGCATCAGTGGATTCACCACAGTAAAAACACAGCCCATTCCGATGTCTGTGTTCTTGCCGTTCAGCTCTGGTCAAAGTCGTATCACACTGCATAGGCTCAGGCCTATGCTCAGAGAATACCGCCAGATGGTGCACAGCTTTGCGCTCACGCATGCGCCGATCCATCTGAATGGCCAAAGACATAGACTCATTCAGACCAGCAGGCGTGGGAAATCCCACCATGGCATCCTTAAGGGCTTCAGAAAGACCCTTTCTGAAAATTGCCGCCAGGGCACATTCATTCCACTGAGTAAGCACAGACCACTTTCTAAACTTCTGACAGTACACCTCCGCTTCATCCTGACCCTGACACAAAGCCAGCAAGATTTTCTCTGCCTCATCCACTGAATTTGGTTCATCATAAAGCAATCCAAGTGCCAGAAAAAACGCATCAACATCACGCAATGCCGGATCTCCTGGGGCAAGGGAAAATGCCCAGTCTTGAGGGTCACCACGCAACAAAGAAATAATGATTTTTACCTGTTGAACGGGGTCACCAGAGGAGCGGGGTTTCAAAGCTAGAAACAGTTTACAATTATTTTTGAAATTCAAGAACCTAGATCTATCCCCAGAAAATAAGTCAGGAATAGGAATTTTAGGCTCTAACATAGGATTCTGAACCACAAAATCTTGAATGTTTTGTACCCTTCCAGAGAGATGATCCATACAAGAGGACAGACCTTGAATGTCCATATCTACACCTGTGTCCTGAACCACCCAAAGGTCTAGGGGAAAAGAAAGACAAAACACAGTGCAAAGAAAAAAAAATGGTCTCAGAAGTTCTCTTATCCCTCTATTGAGATGCATTAATACTTTGGGCCAGCTGTACTGTTATGACCTGGTGGTTAGGAGCACCCGGAATGACCTGATAGTTAAACCTCATACAGGACGAGCTCTGGGATGTGGGAGCTCTGCTGACCGCAAGCCCTAATCCTATCACACACACTAGAAATAGCCGTGGAGCGCTCCTGACCAGACCTAGGCGCCTCGTCACAGCCTAAGAACTATCTAGCCCTAGAGATAGAAAATAAAGCCTACCTTGCCTCAGAGAAATTCCCCAAAGGTAAAGGAAGCCCCCCACATATATTAACTGTGAGTAAAGATGAAAGACACAAACGCAGAAATGAAATAGGTTTCAGTAAAGGGAGGCCAGACTTACTAAATAGACAGAGGATAGGAAAGGTAACTTTGCGATCAGCACAAAAACCTACAAAAGACCACGCAGAGTGTGCAAAAAAGACCTCCGCACCAACTCACGGTGCGGAGGGGCCACTCTACATCCCAGAGCTTCCAGCTAGCAAGACAAAATCATGAAAACCAGCTGGACAAGAAAACAGTGAACAAATAATGACTATCAGGAACTTAGCTTCTGCAGGAGAAGGCAGGTCACCAGAGAGATCCAGGAGCGAACTGAACTAATGCAAAAACATTGGTAGCTGGCATGGAGTAACGATCTGAGAGGAGTTAAATAGAGCAGTCAACCAAAGGATAAACCACGTCACCTGTGTAAGGAACCTCAGAAGCAGCAGCTTCACTCACAGCCACCAGAGGGAGCCCATAGACAGAACTCGCCGAAGTACCATTCACGACCACAGGAGGGAGTTGGACAAAAGAATTCACAACAATGCACTGCGCATGGCCATGAATCCCAGGCCCATAGTGTGACAAAATCAGAAGACACTGCGGACCGTGATCTCTGGCGCGAAGTCAGCTTGACACCAAATGATGTGAGAAGACGGGCAGCCCTAACAGCGCATCGCTTAGGTTTAACATGACAGTGCAGGCTCCGTGACAGATTCAAACAACGCTGATGAGGCTGTGCCTGGCGCCAAGGGGGCCTGAAAGCCGGCTGTGCTGCGTCTCATTAGGAAGGAAAGTCCCACCTCCGGGATGGTTTCTTGGTATCAGGGGACACATTTTATAAGTGTTTAGTTCTGCGTGTGCAAGGAGCATAACTAAAAGAGCCACCTTTTCCATTGCAGTGCATTGTTAGGGCTGTACAAGGAGGCTTTCTAAGTTGCTAATGTTTGGGGGGGTTAAAGGTTCCCTTTCAACTTGCTCCAATTAGGCCTCAGCCTACACTCTGTCATGTAATGCCTGGGCTCCAACACCGCCAGTTGCTGCTCAAAAGTGTCTTTGGCATGGGTACTCCCTCCTGCCCAGCCTCGTTCCAGCACGCCAGCTGTTTCCGGGTAGTGTCAAGGTCACTTAGACTCCAAAACATTGTCCTGTCATGTTGCGGTCGGGTTAGCCGACTCCATGGTGCCTGCAGTTTAGGTGCTTCCTATGTGGGCTGTGGAAAGTGGCAATCAAGGCTGGTTCTGTAGTGCCAATAGGACAAACTCCCCCTGTAGGACTGTTGGTTTTCGGTAACTGCGGCTGGATCACGGCCTACCTATTTTTTCTTTTACTGTGGAATGTTGTGAATTCTGTGGCAGAGCTCCCTCCTGTGGTCACAAGTGGTACTTCGGCTGATTCTCTCTGGGAGCTTCCGTTTGTGGAGGAAACTGGTACTGCTGCTTCTGAGTTTCCTCCCTCAGGTGATCTGGTGAGGTCGTTAGGTGCTTCTCTACTTAACCCCACCTAATGCTTTGATTCATGCTTCCTGTCAATGTTCCAGTGTTGGACTTGTGTTTCTCTGGATCATTCCTGTGGCCTGCTGCTCTGCATAGCTAAGTGCTTCTTTGCTATTTGTTGCTATTTTTTCTGTCCAGCTTGTCTATTTGTTTTGCTGGAAGCTCTGGGACGCAAAGGGTGTACCTCCGTGCCGTTAGTTCGGTACGGAGGGTCTTTTTGCCCCTTTGCGTGGTTTTCTTTAGGGTTTTGTGTAGACCGCAAAGTTATCTTTCCTATCCTCGTTCTGTCTAGACTATCGGGCCTCACTTTGCTGAATCTATTTCATCCCTACGTTTGTCTTTTCATCTTACTCACAGTCATTATATGTGGGGGGCTGCCTTTTCCTTTGGGGTATTTCTCTGAGGCAAGGTAGGCTTATTTTTTCTATCTTCAGGCTAGTTAGTTTCTCAGGCTGTGCCGAGTTGCATAGGGAGCGCTAGGCGCAATCCACGGCTGCCACTAGTTGTGTTTGGAGAGGATCAGGGATTGCGGTCTGCAGAGTTCCCACGTCTCAGAGCTCGTTCTGTTATTTTGGGTTATTGTCAGATCACTGTGTGTGCTCTGACCTCCATGTCCATTGTTATACTGAATTGCCTTTCATAACAGTGGACCTTCTGTCACCTGAGTTCCAGCACCGTTAGCTGGCTCTTGGCAACACAATCTTGAGTAGGTCCCCCTGGTTCCAGCACCGTCAGCTGGTTCCGGGCAGAGTCTTTGGCTTAGGTGCCTCCTTCTGGGTATCTGAGTTCCACCAACGTCAGGCGGTCCTTGGTAGTGCTTTGTGGCACGGGTACCTCCTGCTTAGTAACCGGGTTCCAGCACCGTCAGCTGGTCCTCGGTCGTGCCATTGGCTCTTCTACCTTCGGGTAGCCATCCGGGTTCCAGTACCGTCAGCTGTTTCTCGGCAGTGTCTTTTGCTCTTTTACCTTCTGCTCCCCATCCTGGTTCCAGCACCGTCATCTAGTTCCGGGCAGAGCCTTTGGCTTAGGTGCCTCCTTCTGGGTATCCGAGTTCCACCAACGTCAGGCGGTCCTTGGTAGTGCTTTGTGGCACGGGTACCTCCTGCTTAGTAACCGGGTTCCAGTACCGTCAGCTGGTCCTCGGTCGTGCCATTGGCTCTTGCACCTTGAGCAACGCATCTGGGTTCCACTGCCGTCAGCTGGTTCTCGGGAGTGTCTTTGGCACGGGTACTGTTATGAAAGGCAATTCAGTACTACAATGGACATAGCGGTCAGAGCACATACAGTGATCTGACAATAGCCGAAAATCTTAGAACGAGCTCTGAGACGTGGGAACTCTGCAGACCGCAATCCCTAATCCTCTCCAAACAACACTAGAGGCAGCCGTGGATTGCGCCTAACTCTGCCTATGCAACTCGGCACAGCCTGAGAAACTAACTAGCCTGAAGATAGAAAATAAGCCTACCTTGCCTCAGAGAAATACCCCAAAGGAAAAGGCAGCCCCCCACATATAATGACTGTGAGTTAAGATGAAAAGACAAACGTAGAGATGAAATAGATTCAGCAAAGTGAGGCCCGACTTTCTTAACAGATCGAGGATAGAAAAGGTAACTTTGCGGTCTACACAAAACCCTAAAGAACACCACGCAAAGGGGGCAAAAAGACCCTCCGTACCGAACTAACGGCACGGAGGTACACCCTTTGCGTCCCAGAGCTTCAGCAACAAATTAGACAAGCTGGACAGAAAGAATAGCAAACAAATAGCAAAGAAGAACTTAGCTATGCAGAGCAGCAGGCCACAGGAAAGATTCAGGGAAAAGCAAGTCCAACACTGGAACATTGACAGGAAGCCAGGATCAAAGCATTAGGTGGAGTTAAGTAGAGAAGCACCTAACGACCTCACCAGATCACCTGAGGGAGGAAACTCAGAAGCCGCAGTACCACTTCCCTCCACCAACAGAAGCTCACAGAGAGAATCAGCCGAAGTACCACTTGTGACCACAGGAGGGAGCTCTGCCACAGAACTCACAACAGTACCCCCCCTTGAGGAGGGGTCACCGAACCGTCACCAGAGCCCCCAGGCCGACCAGGATGAGCCACATGAAAGGCACGAACAAGATCGGGAGCATGGACATCAGAGGCAAAAACCCAGGAATTATCTTCCTGAGCATAACCCTTCCATTTAACCAGATACTGGAGTTTCCGTCTAGAAACACGAGAATCCAAAATCTTCTCCACAATATACTCCAATTCCCCCTCCACCAAAACCGGGGCAGGAGGATCAACAGATGGAACCATAGGTGCCACGTATCTCCGCAACAATGACCTATTGAATACGTTATGTATGGAAAAAGAATCTGGAAGGGTCAGACGAAAAGACACAGGATTAAGAACCTCAGAAATCCTATACGGACCAATGAAACGAGGTTTAAACTTAGGAGAGGAAACCTTCATAGGAATATGACGAGAAGATAACCAAACCAGATCCCCAACACGAAGTCGGGGACCCACACGGCGTCTGCGATTAGCGAAACGTTGAGCCTTCTCCTGGGACAAGGTCAAATTGTCCACTACATGAGTCCAAATCTGCTGCAACCTGTCCACCACAGTATCCACACCAGGACAGTCCGAAGACTCAACCTGTCCTGAAGAGAAACGAGGATGGAACCCAGAATTGCAGAAAAATGGCGAAACCAAGGTAGCCGAGCTGGCCCGATTATTAAGGGCAAACTCAGCCAAAGGCAAAAAGGACACCCAGTCATCCTGATCGGCAGAAACAAAGCATCTCAGATATGTTTCCAAGGTCTGATTGGTTCGTTCGGTCTGGCCATTAGTCTGAGGATGGAAAGCCGAGGAAAAAGACAAGTCAATGCCCATCCTACCACAAAAGGCTCGCCAAAACCTTGAAACAAACTGGGAACCTCTGTCAGAAACGATATTCTCTGGAATGCCATGTAAACGAACCACATGCTGGAAGAACAATGGCACCAAATCAGAGGAGGAAGGCAATTTAGACAAGGGTACCAGATGGACCATCTTAGAAAAGCGATCACAGACCACCCAAATGACTGACATCTTTTGAGAAACGGGAAGATCAGAAATAAAATCCATAGAGATATGTGTCCAAGGCCTCTTCGGGACTGGCAAGGGCAAAAGCAACCCACTGGCACGAGAACAGCAGGGCTTAGCCCGAGCACAAATCCCACAGGACTGCACAAAAACACGCACATCCCGCGACAGAGACGGCCACCAAAAGGATCTAGTCACCAACTCTCTGGTACCAAAGATTCCAGGATGACCAGCCAACACCGAACAATGAACCTCAGAGATAACTTTATTGGTCCACCTATCAGGGACAAACAGTCTCTCCGCTGGACAACGATCAGGTTTATTAGCCTGAAATTTTTGCAGCACCCGCCGCAAATCAGGGGAGATGGCAGACACAACTACTCCTTCCTTGAGGATACCCGCCGGCTCAGACAAACCCGGAGAGTCGGGCACAAAACTCCTAGACAGAGCATCCGCCTTCACATTTTTAGAGCCCGGAAGGTACGAAATCACAAAGTCAAAACGGGCAAAAAACAGCGACCAACGAGCCTGTCTAGGATTCAACCGCTTAGCAGACTCAAGATAAGTCAAGTTCTTATGATCAGTCAATACCACCACGCGATGCTTAGCTCCTTCAAGCCAATGACGCCACTCCTCGAATGCCCACTTCATGGCCAGCAACTCTCGGTTGCCCACATCATTATTTCGCTCAGCAGGCGAAAACTTCCTGGAAAAAAAAGCGCATGGTTTCATCACTGAGCAATCAGAACCTCTCTGCGACAAAACAGCCCCTGCTCCAATCTCAGAAGCATCAACCTCGACCTGGAACGGAAGAGAAACATCTGGTTGACACAACACAGGGGCAGAAGAAAAACGACGCTTCAACTCTTGAAAAGCTTCCACAGCAGCAGAAGACCAATTGACCACATCAGCACCCTTCTTGGTCAAATCGGTCAATGGTTTGGCAATACTAGAAAAATTGCAGATGAAGCGACGATAAAAATTAGCAAAGCCCAGGAACTTTTGCAGACTTTTCAGAGATGTCGGCTGAGTCCAATCATGGATGGCTTGGACCTTAACAGGATCCATCTCGATAGTAGAAGGGGAAAAGATGAACCCCAAAAATGAAACCTTCTGCACACCAAAGAGACACTTTGATCCCTTCACAAACAAAGAATTAGCACGCAGGACTTGAAAAACTGTTCTGACCTGCTTCACATGAGACTCCCAATCATCCGAGAAGATCAAAATGTCATCCAAGTACACAATCAGGAATTTATCCAGGTACTCTCGGAAGAGGTCATGCATAAAGGACTGAAACACTGATGGAGCATTGGCAAGTCCGAATGGCATGACTAGATACTCAAAATGACCCTCGGGCGTATTAAATGCAGTTTTCCATTCATCTCCTCGCCTGATTCGCACCAGATTATACGCACCACGAAGATCTATCTTGGTGAACCAACTAGCCCCCTTAATCCAAGCAAACAAATCAGATAACAATGGCAAGGGGTACTGAAATTTAACCGTGATCTTATTTAGAAGGCGGTAATCTATACAAGGTCTCAGCGAACCATCCTTCTTGGCTACAAAAAAGAACCCTGCTCCTAATGGTGACGATGACGGGCGAATATGCCCCTTCTCCAGGGATTCCTTCACATAACTGCGCATAGCGGCGTGCTCAGGCACGGATAAATTAAACAGTCGACCTTTTGGGAATTTACTACCAGGAATCAAATTGATAGCACAATCACAATCCCTATGCGGAGGTAGGGCATCGGACTTGGGCTCATCAAATACATCCCGGTAATCAGACAAGAACTCTGGAACCTCAGAAGGGGTGGATGACGAAATTGACAGAAATGGAACATCACCATGTACCCCCTGACAACCCCAGCTGGACACCGACATGGATTTCCAATCTAATACTGGATTATGGGCTTGTAGCCATGGCAACCCCAACACGACCACATCATGCAGATTATGCAACACCAGAAAGCGAATAACCTCCTGATGTGCAGGAGCCATGCACATGGTCAGCTGGGTCCAGTATTGAGGCTTATTCTTGGCCAAAGCCGTGGCATCAATTCCTATCAATGGAATAGGACACTGCAAGGGCTCTAAGAGAAACTCACAACGCTTAGCATACTCCAAGTCCATCAAATTCAGGGCAGCGCCTGAATCCACAAATGCCATGACAGAATACGATGACAAAGAGCAGATCAAGGTAACCGACAGAAGAAATTTTGACTGTACTGTACCAATGGTGGCAGACCTAGCGAACCGCTTAGTGCGCTTAGGACAATCAGAGATAGCATGAGTGGAATCACCACAGTAGAAACACAGCCCATTCAGACGTCTGTGTTCTTACCGTTTATCTCTGGTCAAAGTCCTATCGCACTGCATAGGCTCAGGTTTAAGCTCAGGTAATACCGCCAAATGGTGCACAGATTTACGCTCACGCAAGCGTCGACCGATCTGAATGGCCAAAGACATAGACTCATTCAAACCAGCAGGCATAGGAAATCCCACCATGACATCCTTAAGGGCTTCAGAGAGACCCTTTCTGAACATAGCTGCCAGCGCAGATTCATTCCATTGAGTGAGCACGGACCACTTTCTAAATTTCTGACAATATACCTCTATCTCATCCTGACCCTGACAAAGAGCCAGCAAATTTTTCTCTGCCTGATCCACTGAATTAGGTTCATCGTACAGCAATCCGAGCGCCAGGAAAAACGCATCGATATTACTCAATGCAGGATCTCCTGGCGCAAGAGAAAATGCCCAGTCCTGAGGGTCGCCGCACAAAAAAGAAATAACAATCAAAACCTGTTGGACTGGATCACCAGAGGAGCGAGGTTTCAAGGCCAGAAATAATTTACAATTATTTTTGAAACTCAGAAACTTAGTTCTCTCTCCAAAAAACAAATCAGGAATAGGAATTCTTGGTTCCAACATAGCTTTCTGATCAATAGTGTCTTGAATCTTTTGTACTCTTGCCGAGAGCTGATCCACAAATGAAGACAGACTTCTAATGTCCATCGCTACACCTGTGTACTGAACCATCCAAATGTCTAGGGGAAAAAAAAGGCAAAACACAGTGCAAAGAAAAAAAAATGGTCTCAGAACTTCTTTTTTCCCTCTATTGAGAATCATTAGTACTTTTGGCTTCCTGTACTGTTATGAAAGGCAATTCAGTACTACAATGGACATAGCGGTCAGAGCACATACAGTGATCTGACAATAACCGAAAATCATAGAACGAGCTCTGAGACGTGGGAACTCTGCAGACCGCAATCCCTAATCCTCTCCAAACAACACTAGAGGCAGCCGTGGATTGCGCCTAACTCTGCCTATGCAACTCGGCACAGCCTGAGAAACTAACTAGCCTGAAGATAGAAAATAAGCCTACCTTGCCTCAGAGAAATACCCCAAAAGAAAAGGCAGCCCCCCACATATAATGACTGTGAGTTAAGATGAAAAGACAAACGTAGAGATGAAATAGATTCAGCAAAGTGAGGCCCGACTTTCTTAACAGATCGAGGATAGAAAAGGTAACTTTGCGGTCTAAACAAAACCCTAAAGAACACCACGCAAAGGGGGCAAAAAGACCCTCCGTACCGAACTAACGGCACGGAGGTACACCCTTTGCGTCCCAGAGCTTCAGCAACAAATTAGACAAGCTGGACAGAAAGAATAGCAAACAAATAGCAAAGAAGAACTTAGCTATGCAGAGCAGCAGGCCACAGGAAAGATCCAGGGAAAAGCAAGTCCATCACTGGAACATTGACAGGAAGCCAGGATCAAAGCATTAGGTGGAGTTAAGTAGAGAAGCACCTAACGACCTCACCAGATCACCTGAGGGAGGAAACTCAGAAGCCGCAGTACCACTTCCCTCCACCAACAGAAGCTCACAGAGAGAATCAGCCGAAGTACCACTTGTGACCACAGGCGGGAGCTCTGCCACAGAACTCACAACAGGGTACTCCCTCCTGCCCAGCCTGGTTCCAGCACCGTCAGCTGTTTCTGGATAGTGTCAAGGTCACTTAGACTCCAAAATGTTGTCCTGTCGTGTTGTGGTCGGGTTAGCTGACTCCATGGTGCCTGCAGTTTAGGTGCTTCCTATGTGGGCTGCAAGAAGTGGCAATCAAGGCTGGTTCTGTAGTGCAAATAGGACAAGCTCCCCCTGTAGGACTGTTGGTTTTCGGTAACTGCGGCCGGCTCGCGACCTACCTATTTTTTCTTTTACTGTGGACCTTCTGCTGCCTGAGTTCCAGCACCGTTAGCTGGTTCTTGGCAACACAATCTTGAGTAGGTCCCCCTGGTTCCAGCACTGTCAGCTGGTTCCGGGCAGAGCCTTTGGCATAGGTGCCTCCTTCTGGGTATCCGAGTTCCACCAACGTCAGGTGGTCCTTGGTAGTGCTTTGTGGCATGGGTACCTCCTGCTTAGTAACCGAGTTCCAGCACCATCAGCTGGTCCTCGGTTGTGCCATTGGCTCTTCTACCTTCGGGTAGCCATCTGGGTTCCAGTACCGTCAGCTGGTTTTCGGCACTGTCTTTTGCTCTTTTACCTTCTGCTCCCCATCCTGGTTCCAGCACTGTCAGCTGGTTCCGGGCAGAGTCTTTGGCTTAGGTACCTCCTTCTGGGTATCTGAGTTCCACCAACATCAGGCGGTCCATGGTAGTGCTTTGTGGCACGGGTACCTCCTGCTTAGTAACCGGGTTCCAGTACCGTCAGCTGGTCCTCGGTTGTGCCATTGGCTCTTGCACCTTGGGCAACGCAACTGGGTTCCAGTACCGTCAGCTGGTTCTCGGCAGTGTCTTTGGCATGGGTACTCCCTCCTGCCCAGCCTCGTTCCAGCACCGTCTGCTGTTTCCGGGTAGTGTCAAGGTCACTTAGACTCCAAAACGTTGTCCTGTCATGTTGCGGTCAGGTTAGCTGACTCAATGGTGCCTGCAGTTTAGGTGCTTCCTATGTGGGCTGCGGGAAGTGGCAATCAAGGCTGGTTCTGTAGTGCAAATAGAACAAGCTCTCCCTGTAGGACTGTTGGTTTTCAGTAACTGCGGCCCGCTCGCAGCCTACCTATTTTTTCTTTTACTGTGGACCTTCTGCTGCCTGAGTTCCAGCACCGTTAGCTGGTTCTTGGCAACACAATCTTGAGTAGGTCCCCCTGGTTCCAGCACCGTCAGCTGGTTCCGGGCAGAGCCTTTGGCTTAGGTGCCTCCTTCTGGGTATCCGAGTTCCACCAACGTCATGTGGTCCTTGGTAGTGCTTTGTGGTACGGGTACCTCCTGCTTAGTAACCGTGTTCCAGCACCGTCAGCTGGTCCTCGGTCGTGCCATTGGCTCTTCTACCTTCGGGTAGCCATCCGCGTTCCAGTACAGTCAGCTGGTTTTCGGCAGTGTCTTTTGCTCTTTTACCTTCTGCTCCGCATCCTGGTTCCAGCACCATCAGCTGGTTCCAGGCAGAGTCTTTGGCTTAGGTGCCTCCTTCTGGGTATCCGAGTTCCACCAACGTCAGGCGGTCCTTGGTAGTGCTTTGTGGCACGGGTACCTCCTGCTTAGTAACCGGGTTCCAGTACCGTCAGCTGGTCCTCGGTCGTGCCATTAGCTCTTGCACCTTCTGGGTTCCAGTACCGTCAGCTGGTTCTCTGCAGTTCCTCGGCCTCGGCCTTCTTGTACTTCCTGCTACAGTTCCAAGTTCAAGACCCTAAGCATGACGACCCTGAAGACCGAGAAGCAAAAGAACATTAAGCATAAGACTAAAAATCAGAGCAAAAGATATTATATAAATTATAAGCAGAAGAAGACTAAGCAGTGTATGGGGGTGAGTCTGTTCCTCCTCGTGGTGCCCCTGGAAAAAACCTGCTGCTGCAGGCCAAACTGAACGCGGACAAATCCTGTTTTAAATCTTTTGTGGCAGGCAGAACGGAAGGTGTAATCTTCAAACTTTGACAGATAACAACTACAGGAATGCCTGTTTGTCACACATAAGATTTTGATGAAGAAGAGGAATATGAAGGAGATGATGAAGTTGAATATGAAGAAGAAGAAGAGTTGAATGAGAAGAATATGAGGAATTAAAAAAAAAAAGAATAATAGGAAGAAGGTGAAGAAGAAGATGAATAAGGTGAAGAAAAAGTTGATGAAAAAGATGCTGCTGCTGAGGATGATGAAGAAGAAAGTGTGGTAGAAGTAAAAAAAAAGGTGCAGAGCATGGACGTAGAGAAACATAAATATCTGACAAAATCTAAAAAATCTAAACATAGTCAAAATCTTTGTAACTCCAAACGTCTTAAAAATTTATAATTCCTCCTATTCTTTTTGAATGGGTTAAACCTCTATGCCTTTAATGTCTCCTCCACCTCCTCCGATACATTCTACGTTATTCTTAGTTGTTTTCCTTCATGTGGAATTACCTACAAGGAAAGAAAGGGTTTATTTTAATTCCGATATTTTGGTCCCATTAACTTGCATTGGTATCGGGTATCGGTATTGGCGAGATCCGATATTTTTCCGATATCGGCCGATCCAATCCGATACCGATACTTTCGAATATCGGAAGGTATCGCTCAACACTACTAATGAGTATCCACTTGTTGCACCAACATTTGGCTACACACTGCACCAACCGATGTTCTTAAAAAGTCTGTCAGCAGAAAATGATCGTTTCGACCAAGTACAGGGGCTTGTTGCACCCTTCGCATAGCCAAACATTAAAGTATACCTTTACACCTACTTGTTTTCCTTCTTCTTTGACTGACAGCTCTGGCCTTATAGAGGCTAAGAAGGGCGGAGATAGATGGTAAACAAGTAGGTGGAATGTTTGGCTATGTGATGGACATATCCTGTACTTGGTTTGTGCAGTCATTCTCTGCTGACATTTTTGTCACGTGGGTACTGGGTAGACTACAGCTGATTACCCGGGCCCCTGCGATATCCCTCAGACTAGGGAAAACCCTGTCTGTCCCTCTCCCAGAATTTACACTGATGGTGTGCTTGTCTGGGCCGCCAGGCCTGACCCTGACTCCTGTTTCAGCCCTATGCTGAAACCTCCACCCGCCACCCAGTGATGAGACCACACACCAACCTCCACAGAAAGAACAGACAGGGAAAACTAAAAAACGCACCACGCCGCAGACACACAGAAAAACACTATAATGTGCACAGGGCAAAACAAACACAAATATAGGAAGGAGAAATATAACAAAGGATCATACACCACCAGATACGATATTTCTTCTCCTAGACCAGCACTCCAGATCGAGATCACCAGGCACAAGACACAAGCTATAATCGGCGACTCCCAAAGTTGAGAATGACTATTTAAAGGCCACGGGTGTGACCCAGCCTCCAACCAGATTACCAGCTAGATTAACCCCGGATAACCTGAATAAAATCTAGCCGGCGCAACTGAGCGTATAGTGGACAAATGTGGAATTACTGCTGTCTGTTGGACGCCCTAGTGTGAATAGCGTCCGACATGACAATTTTCCTTTTAGCAGTCACGTAGCGTGCGTTTCAGTGCCCAGAAATAGGCAAGTATTTTGTGCCCCATTCTTTTGAAATGTTGTCACTCCCCAAGTCCCTTCTACTTGTCCAGTATTGAACCCCTTGTGCCCCTAGCATGCATTTTAATTTGAGAACAATACTGATGTAGTTAGTTTGTTCTGTGACCTCCTATTTTTGCTAATAAAAACCATACATTAATATATTTTTACATTTATTTTTATTACATTTTCTTTTTTTTCTATGTATTGTATTGTGATCATTGGCAAATTTCTAGTTGCTGCCTATGCAGAGACCGAGATGACAAAGCTTACTTTATTACGATGAATTTTGTCATTTAAGTCACTGCAAATGTTGGGTTCTGAATAAACAGCTTTGGGGGGGCATTCACTGTGATTTTGTGCCCCCCTAGACTTTGGTGACTGGGCCAACTTTCCCTCTGACTCTTTTCACCAAACTCGACTACTGTTCTTATGGCAGGGATCTGATTGTTCTAGTTCCCTAGTTCAAGTCATGGCAGCACACTTTACAGCTTGATCCCTTTGCATGGAATTTGTGTAAGCAGGATAGTATAATGGATGTAAAGTTGATAATCAAGGTATCTAGAATTTTTAAAGCAATACAAATAGTTTAGTAAATGGAGAACCAGCTATCTATTATAATAAATAAAATGTGTATCTGTCACAAAAATGCAGTTAAAAAAATAAAACTATAGCAATGATTTTTTTCAGTGAAAATTCCTGTGAAAACTACTTAAGAGCAGCTCTAGAAATAGTCTTACTGTTTATTTCTATCATACGTATTTGGATGAACTGATAAATCTTTTTAGAGATCAGACACATCACAATTCCATATAGACTCACATAACAAAACTGTACAGTAGCAACTTTTATATCTATGTACTTAATGCGCCATCTGGTGTCAGCAAGATGAATAACCATTTTATGTTGGATTTTTTTCTAGTTTAGGCACTATTTTAACACCTTCACTAGTTGTGCTTTAGTTTATTTCATTCACTTCCAAGAGCAATGAATTTTTTTTTCCATTGACCAAGCCATACAAAGGCTTGTTTATTGAGGGATAGATGCAATTCTGCCATTGTTTTTTGGGTTTTATTTTTATGGCACTTATGGTGTGATAAACATTTTCTAGCTATACAAGTCTACAGGTCAGTACAATTACAGCAGTTCCAAAGTTATACAAAGTTGTTTTTTTCCATTTAACCCCTCACCGTAAAAGTCAGTTTTCACCTTCCAGACCAAGACAAATTTTTCAAATCTGACATTTGTCTCATTATGTGGTAATAACTCTGCAATGTTTCCACATATCTTCGTGATACTGAGACTGTTTTTCTGTGACACATTGTACTTTGTGTTAGTGGTAAATTTATGTCAATATGATTTGCATTTATTTATAAAAATATCAAAAACTTGAAAAAAATGTCCATTTTCTTCACGTATACAGCATGTATCCATTAAAATCTATGGTGCTACTTCCATGCCCATGTTTTTTTTCATGGACCGTGTGTCCATGCAGCACTCATGGATACATTTCCATTTTTCTCCGGTGTCATGGATGAAAAGTACTAATATAAGTCTACGGGTACATGACAAACACGTCCAATACACGAATGGCATCTGTGTAGTGATGAGCGAACATGCTCGCCTCTACTCGTTACTCGCCCGAGTATCACTGTGCTCGGTGTACTCGGCGAGCACCGAGCATTTCCGTTATTATTTGGCGGGAGCTTGGGTCTCCGCCCTGCAATTTTGCCACTCTTTAGAGCGCCAATGCAGGGATTGTCTGCCATGCACTGTAATACCGCAGCCATCTTTGTTGTGGCATTAGAGTGATTGGCACAGCGTTATCAGGTCTATAAGAGACTGGGCGCCGCCCTGCTCGGCACATTGAGCTCCAGACTCGGCTAGTATAGGGAGAGCTGCTGCTGAGATAGGGTCACATTTGTTCTTTTATTAGTTAGTGTGAGTCTACCATTGTTCAATCCACAAATCCTGATAAACCAACAGTCCTTTTTAGGGCTAATTATGGGGTATATTGATTGCAGTGATAGGTAGGCAGGGGAGTCTATGTGCGCATATTCACATCAGTGCAAGGCATGCAGCCACTGTATGTGAGTCTATAGATCTCCCTGCGTACATCAATATGGTCCATTACTGTCTGCTGCTGTGTATTTTATATATACATATCTGCAGGTATCTGTGGCTTGGATTAATTTCTTTTGACAACTGAATCCTGCTAATTTTATTACAAAGCAATCCAGAGCGCCCTTTTTTTTCTACATTTATTTGCTTGGTCACACTGCAGACTATAGCTACAGCAGAGTCATTTTAGTACAACAATGTGAAAATCTAGCAATTTAAAATGGCTTTTGTTTGTCCCAGGCATCAGATGTGAGTGCGCAGAAAATGCTGGCCTTTTTTTGGTACTGTGGTTTTTTTTTGTAGTGTCTTACAAAAAATCTTTAGCTGGCCAAAAAATATTCAGCTACAGTTCTTATATTTATCACTGTTTTGTACGCTACACGCATCGCATATCATTGCGCTAAATATTTTACAATTTTAGTACTCCAACATTTATTTTTTTTAGTGTCATAGCCTACTTATTCAAACAATCAACTTATTGACACAATTTTGATGGGCAAAAAAAAAATCCAGGCCACATATTTAACAGTGTTCTATCTCCGTCAGACGCCAGATCTGTGGTCTACAAATTGTGGAATTTCCGGCCTACATTCCACTGGTTTTGCTGTCTGTTACCCTAGGTGTATACAGTATTTTGGGGTAAAAAAAAATAGAAAAAAACTCCAGGCAACATATTGAACAGTCTGTTATCTCCATCAGACGAATGGTGTAACTGTGCTTTACAAACAATTGCTTTCCAGACCTACATTCCACTTTTTTTGCTGTCTGCTACCCTAGGTCTATACACTGTTTTGGGGTAAAAAATGAAAAAATACAGGCTACGTATTGAACAGTCTGGTATTGCTGTCAGACACCTGATCTATTTGTGGCCTACAAATTGTGGCAATTCAGGCCTACATTCCACTGTATTTTCTGTCTGTTACCCTAGTTCTGTACACTATTTTGGGGTATAAAATAAAAAAATACAGGCCACATATTGAAGAGTGCGATATCTCTGTCAGATTCCTGGTCTATCTGTGCTCTACAAATAGTTGCTTTTCAGGCCTACATTCCACTTTTTTGCTGTCTGCTACCCTAGGTCTATACACTATTTTGGGGTAAAAAAAAAAACCTCAAGGCCACATATTAAACAGTCTGTTATCTCCATCAGATGCCTGGTCTATCTGTGCTCCTCAAATTGTTGTTCTCAGGCCTACATTCCACTGTTTTTGCTGTCTGTTACCCTAGCTCAAAACACTATATTGGGGTGAAAAATAAAAAAAATACCAGCCACATATTGAACAGTCTGGTAACTCTGTGACATGCCTCATCTACCTGTGGCCTATAAATTGTGTCATTAGAGTCGAGACTTGCATTCACCTTTTTATTAAAATGGGCAAGGCACATGGCATGGACGGGGAAGTGGACGTGATGGTGATGGTGCATGCAGAGGTCGAGGCCGCGGGCAAGCTGAAAGTGGGCCACAACAAACACCCACATCTTCTTGCAACAGATTACTGTCAGAATTCACAGGGCACGGTAGAACAGCACTCTTGACACCATAGCAGCGTGAAAAAGGAGTTGGTCGGAAGGCAGATAATTCTTCCAGTCACTTTGTCACCACCACCAGCACCCTGTCTTCCACACGGTCAAGTCTGAGTAGCCGTGACTCTGGACCGCATATTCCTCACCCTGATCTACCTTCCTCCCACAATGCTGAGTGCCCTGAGACAACTGATCCAACACTTGGACTCTCCGAAGAGTTGACCACTTTTCCATTTATCGATTCGGGCCTCTCTCCTGGTCCACTTGAAGCGGGGCAAGATGAGATTCCATGTAGCAATGCCCAAATATCTGAGCAGCCACAGTCACACGAAGGCGACGGTGTTAACGTGTCACAAGAGGTGGACAATGATGAGACACAATTGTCAGAAGCTCAGGAGGAGGACCAGGGTGTGGAGGTGGTGGATGATATAGTAACTGACCTAACCTGCCAGGAGTACATGCAGAGCGAGGACAACAGCACACAGGGGGATGAAGGCGCAGCACCCCAACAGGCAGGAAGACGCAGTGTGGTGTCTGCAGACAGAAGGCAGGCAACCGTTCCACGCAACACCAACATGACGGAAGTTGCCAGTCCAACTGTAATGTCTTCCTGAGTTTTTTTTTAAAGACTTTGCCGATAACCCCAAACAGGACATTTGCAACACCTGCCATGCCCACATCAGGAGGAGTAGCAAAACTACCAGCCTCACCACTACCAGCATGATCAGGCACATGGCAGAAAAGCACCCAACTTTGTGGGCCGAACCACAGGCACCAGGAACAGTGCTTGCAGGTAACACCACTCCTTCTTCCACTGTTGTGCATGAAAGCCAATACCCTGTCCATGGTGCATGTGAAGATGCCTCCTGCCCGACACCTGCAGTTACCCAGACTCAACTAGCACCATCATCGAGCACGTCCACGTCCTTGTCCCAGCGCAGCCTTCAGTTGTCCATACCACAGTCATTTAAACGCAAGCGGAAGTACACCTCCAATGCCCCACAGGCCACAGTACAAAATTCACAAATTTCTCATCTGCTTGTGCTGGAAATGTTGCCTTTTAGGCTCGTGGAGACGGAAGCTTTCTGCAACCTGATGGCGGTGGCTGTCCAAAGGTAATTTGGTCCCCAGCCACCACAGTTTCTCCTGGTGTGCAGTCCCGACATTACACAAGCACGTGTCCCACAACATTAGCCGTGCCCTCAACAATGCTGTTACTGGTAAAGTCCACCTAACCACGGACACGTGGACAAGTGCTTGTGGGCAGGGATGGTACATCTCGCTGACGGCACACTAGGTTAACATAGTGGAAGCCGAGACCCAGTCAGACCTTGGGATGGTGTACATCCTCCCAACCCCAAGGTTTGCAGGCCCTATGTCAATCTGGGTTTCTCCCACAGTCTACAGCTCCAGCAGCTCCTCCACTGCCTCCTCTTCAGCCCCATCTCCAAAAGTAGCACATCAGTCACAAGCTGGAAGTAGTGCAGCACTGCCTCAGCCAAGCGCCAACAAGCTGTGCTGAAGCTAATCTGCTTAGGTGACAAACCGCACAATGCTGAAGAGTTGTGGACAGCTCTAAAAGAGCAGTCAGATCTGTGGCTGACACCGCTGAATCTACAACCAGGCATGGTCATATGTGACAATGGCCGGAACCTGGTGGCGGCTCTGACGCGATGCAAGCTCACACAGGTGCCATGCCTGGCCCATGTGCTTAACCTCATGGTTCAGTGTTTTCTCAAAACCTACCCGGAGCCACCAGATCTGCTTATGAAAGTATGCCGACTGTGTGGCATTTTAGAAAGTCAGATACAGCTTCAGCCGCCCTTGCCGTGCTTCAGCAGCGTTTGCAGCTTCCAGCTTACCGACTGGTGTGTGATTTCCCCACGCGTTGGAACTCTACACTGCATATGCTGGAAAGGATTTGTGAGCAGAAGAAAGCAGTTGTTGACTACCAGCATCAACAAAGCCGTTCCGCTGTTCTGCGGTTCCACTGCTGCAGTTCTCGCCACTGATGCTTCTGGGTCAGCATTAGAGTCTCAGCAATTGTGACCTCCTCCACTTTGGCCTCAGGATGGGCTCCAAGGCAAGGAGCTTCCAGCGATTCCCGATCTCGCCATGGTTTGAGTAAGTTTACATGATAAACCTGGTGCGTCTTCCTGCGACCAAGCAAAGTACGGCAGTGCGCAGGTGCCGGAAAAGGTCAGACAGGCCCGGTGCCTGCGCACTGCAGTACTTTGCTCTTCCCTCAACAGGGCAGACAAATTACGCCTGTGACGGATCCGCAGCGTGAATACAAGAAGAGGACGTCATCATAAGAAGATGGGAGGCCCGGACCGGACCACGACGCCCATCGGACCAGAACCGTACCAGGACCGCCCCTGGGTGAGTATAATCTAACCTCTTTTTCTCATCTTTCAGGATACATCGGGGGCTTATCTACAGCATTCCAGAATGCTGTAGATAAGCCCCTGATGCTGGTGGGCTTAGCTCACCTTCAATTTTGGGGGTGACAGGTTCCCTTTAACAGCCTCAACTCAATGTATGTAAATGCAACCAAAGTGTTTGAGTGTGATGACGCAATATGTGAGCATTTAGGACCATACTTTAAACTTTTTCCCAGGGCACCACTTTGTCTAAAACCGGCCCTGGGTCTATGTAGAGCATGGTCTCTCTCTAAACCTCTAAAATGCATAATTCAGATGGAACACGTGACGGATCCATTCACTATGATGAGGCAGGCAGAGTCTCTCTGGACTTTGTCTGACATTTGCTGAGCAGTGTCCATATTTTCTGAGGAGCACAAAACTGTGGTTGACTTACTTCACATTCATGCACGCCTTTAAAGACACCACAAAATTATAGGCCACAGTCCAAAGTGACTCCACCTATCTCATTTTAGGGAATCAGGGGTTTTGTTTGAATTACATTTTTTTGAGATTTAAAAGAAAACACTGATGAAAGTACTCAGTGTAGAGCATATGATAGATGTGAGCTGAGCCTTATTGCGATCTTTTGGAGGCAGAATAAACAAATCAAATTGCCCTATTAAAGTAATTTAAATTAAATTTTGCATTGTCATATCCTGAAAGCTATACATTTTTTAAATCTTTCTGTTGTGACCAGAAGCACGGATGTGTGAAGCAGGCCTAAGGCCGGGGTCAAAAACAACGCATTGCACTTGGTACCGGGTCCTGCGGTTCACGGGAGGATGTCAGGGTGATACCCGGTCTGTGGCCCTGGGACGTCCATATAAAAGGGAAAGGTCTTTAAAGGGATAAAGTTTATGTTCCTGACGCCACCTGTGGTATTCGGTCAGGGTGACCGACGCTGCTTTAAGGGGTCCGCTGGGGTAATGTTGTGGCAGCTAGATGGTATAACTTACCACAGGTGAAGTGTATCCCCAGGGCTTCCCGATATATAGATGGTGAATGGTGAGTAGCGCAGAGAAGAACGAGGACACAGGGTTGCATTCTCTTTACCTTTACTGAAGACTTCAGCACCCACAGTACAGAGCACCAGACCACAGGGCAGGCAGAGTCTGGCCGGTTTGGAGGCAAGTCCAGAGTCCCCTTGTCCAGGTGGAGAATAAAAGCCTTTCCTCTAGCGCCGTGGTGATGTAGTCCCTTACTGCTAAGCTTCTCATAAGATCCTCACAGATGTTATCTCTCTCTGTCCCCCGGATTGGATAGGACATACCCGTATGACTGGTGACTTGAGGCGGTTTATAGGGACTGTAGCACGCCCCAGCCTCTAAGGTTGTCACCGTGCCTCCTGGGTGTTAGGTCGGACAGGTAATGTAGAGTTCAGCTGTCCTGCCGGTCTCTGATGTAAGTCATAGTGGTCCTTACAACCTCAGTGTTCCAGCTACCGGTGTTATGGAAATTTGGTTTGGATAAATCTATCCCTGTGTGTGCTGCAGCCGTTCTCAATAAGACTGAGTATTTTGAGCACTCAAGGAATGAGACTGCACACCATTGTGCCAATAATATTCCATCAATACTGATCATTTATTGTACATACATAGTTTTATAATTGCATATAGAAAGGAGTGGTTAGGGGTGGTTAGTTAATTACCATATTGTCTAGCTCCTCTGTTATTGGTTATCTAAATATATATGGAATATTCTGATTAATGCACATATGAATGCTGATTAAGCAACTACATTTTAGCTGTCTGCATCTTTGTGCATCTAGGACAAAGTTGAGACATCTGATCAGCATTTAATACATCTGGAATTGATCCTTTTTTGCCTGGAAAACCCCCATACAGTCTGTCTGGCTTATATCAGTTTATGTCAGCCATTTTAAGCCATTGATTATAATGTATATAGATATACTAGATTGTGGCCCGATTCTAACGCATCGGGTATTCTAGAATATGCATGTCCCCGTAGTATATGGACAATGATGATTCCAGAATTCGCGGCAGACTGTGCCCGTCGCTGATTGGTCGAGGCAACCTTTATGACATCATCATCGCCATGGCAACCATTATGACATCTACGTCGATACTGTGCCCGTCACTGATTGGTCGAGGCGAATTCGTGGCAGACTGTGCCCGTCGCTGATTGGTCGAGGCAACCTTTATGACATCATCGTCGCCATGCTGTGGCCCCATTCGAACACATCGGGTATTCTAGAATATGCATGTCCCCGTAGTATATGGACAATGATGATTCCAGAATTCGCGGCAGATTGTGCCCGTCGCTGATTGGTCGAGGCAACCTTTATGACATCATCGTCGCCATGGCAACCATTATGACATCTACGTCGATACTGTGCCCGTCGCTGAATCAGAAACGTGGGATTTCTACGTCCTTTATGACATCCTGATTGGCGACCTCGACCAATCAAAGACGCGGGATTTCCAGGACAGACAGACAGAAAGACAGACAGACAGATGGAAAAACCCTTAGGCAATTATATATATAGATTTGCGTTTATATGAGTATATATGATTATAGAGGAGTATACATGCAAGTGAGATCTACATGATATACATATTTCTATCACAAGTCCCCCTTAGATATCACCTGCCCTAATCCTAGCCTCCTGTCCCAAAGCACTGCAACTCTTTTGTGCTGCCGGTGAACTAATGCAAGCCTAGCGCCTACGCCCCACTCCGTACAGACTTTTCGCAAATGGGCGGCCAGGAGATCTGTCCCTAACGGGGGTTCGTTGCAATCAGTCTCTTAGTCAATAGCATGTGTAGTGTATTCTTTATCAGGTAGGTCATCTATTCGGTCAAGTAGGGCATCCACATCATCATTCTGGCTTGGGTGTCATCCTCTGGTAGGGGAGCTTTTTTTGCAATGCGATGAGTGGATCCAAGTGGGTCTTCCCTCCAGCTTCACAGAGGTTGGTGTCATCAGCGGCACATGGACAGGACCATCAAATCTGGGATCGAGTGGTGTTCTCCTTACAATCTTTTTTTCACCAACACCCAGTCTCCTGGCTTCAAGGAGTGCGTACCGGACACTGGATCTGGATCTGGCAATGAAGAAAAAACTCGAGAATGGATGTTAGCAAGTTCTTGGTGAGTTCAATTACATAAACAGACAAAGTATCATATTGCATAGTCAGCTGCTGAGGGAAAGAATACCCCTAACCTGGGACTAGACCCAAACAAAATTTCATATGGTGACAGCTTTCCTGGGCCTCTAGGAGTGTGCCTAACACTAAGTAGTGTGATTGGGAGTGTCTCCTGCCATGGTTTGTGTGTTTCTTGTGCAACTTTCAACATCCTGTTTTTAAGTGTCTCATTCAGTCTTTCCACTTTCTCGCTACTCTGGGGATTGTAAGGAGTGTGTAGGCCTAAGTCTGACCCTACTGCTGACCAGATCTCTCATGTGAGACTTGCTGTGAATGTGGGTCCCTCGTCATTCTTTATCACTTCTGGGACCCCGTATCTTCATATCTCATCTCCAAGACTAGTTTCTTTGCAGTAGTCTTTGCTGACTGGTTCCTCACTGGGAAAAACTTCTGGCCATCCTGAGAACACGTCCACGACCACAGGGGCATATTCGAATCCCCCACTTGGCGGCATTTGGATGTGGTCTATCTGGATCGTTTGGAAGGGGTACAGTGGTCTGGCAAGATGATGTGTGGGAACTTTCTCCATTCTTCCAGGGTTGCATTTGCCGCAGGTCAGACATCTGCTAGTGAATTTGGCTGTTAGGGTGGAGATCCCTGGAGCGAACCAGTAAGCACCAATCAGATCATTCATCTGTGTCTTTGATCTGTGTGTGGGCCCATGTGCCCATTGAACCAACATAGGGTACATGCTTCGGGGTAAACAGGGTTTGTAGTCCATTGCGTATACCCTTCCCTCTTCATGTGTTGCTCCCTTCCGCATCCAGCAGTCCTTCTTGTCCGTTTTTGGGGCTTGCTCTTGCAGCTTTTTGAGCAGATCCCAGGACGTCATCTGGTCAGGTTTCTTGTCTTCAGTCGTCATGTAGTAGCCGTCCGGCTTTATGACCTCTCCCACTTCTCCATATTGTCTTCCTTTGGCTGCTTCTTTGGCTGCCATAGCTGCCATGTTGTTGCCCCATGCCTCTACTGTGTTCAATTTTCCATGTGCTTTGACTTTTAGTACTGCCACCACTTTTGGAAGTTGGAGTGCGTCCAGCAGGTCCTTGATGGCTCCATGATGCTCACGATTGTTCCGCTTGCTGTGATGAAGTCTCTTGCAGCCCAGACGGGTCCAAAGTTGTGTGCTATGCCATGCGTGTACCTTGAATCGGTATACATGTTCGCAGTCTTGCCTTCTGCAATCTGGCAGTGCTATCAGTTCTGCTTCCTGGGCTGACAGACTAGGCGGCAGACTTCTGGACCACAGGATCTCTTGATTGTTGGTCACTGCAAATCCCGTGTGGAATCTTCCTTCATCATCTGCAAATCTGGAGCCATCAAGTATTTTGAGCGCTCAAGGAATGAGACTGCACACCATTATGTCAATAACATTCCATCAATACTGATCATTTATTGTACATACATAGTTTTATAATTGCATATAGAAAGGAGTGGTTAGGGGTGGTTAGTTAATTACCATATTGTCTAGCTCCTCTGTTATTGGTTATCTAAATATATATGGAATATTGTGATTAATGCACATATGAATGCTGATTAAGCAACTACATTTTAGCTGTCTGCATCTTTCTGCATCTAGGACAAAGTTGAGACATCTGATCAGCACTTAATACATCTGGAGTTGTTCCACTTTTTGCCTGGAAAACCCCCATACAGTCTGTCTGGCTTATATCAGTTTATGTCAGCCATTTTAAGCCATTGATTATAATGTATATAGATATATTTGCATTTATATGAGTATGGTCGGGGTCACACTAGCGTATTGCATCCGATGCGAGAGCATTGGATGCAATATGCTAATGACACTCGGCTCCTGCTCGCAGCAGAGCAGGAGCCGAGTGTCATGCGTCTGTGCTCCGATTCTCTCGCACAGGGAGGATCGGAGCACAGCTGCGGAGGAGGCGGAGAAATGAATTTCTCCATCTCCTCCATTGCTGGGGTCCGCTTATAGCGCACATCACTCGGATGATATCCGAGTGGTGTGCGCTGTCTCACTCGCACCCATAGGCTTATATGGGTGCGAGTGACCCGAGAGTTTTCCTCGGTCCGAGACAATCGCAGCATGCTGCGATTGTCTCGGACCGAGGAAAACGGCCGACAAAAAGTCGGCTGGTGGGAGCGGCCCCATATGGTAACATTGGTCCGAGTGCAATGCGATTTTTTTATCGCATTGCACTCGGCCGTAATACGGTCTAGTGTGACCCCGGCCTATATATGATTATAGAGGAGTATACATGCAAGTGAGATCTACATGATATACATATTTCTATCACACCGGTCTCTGTGCCTCAGAAGGAGGCAGCCTGCTCGGGGCTGGTCCCCTTCTGATATCCTCTCCTGTGCTTCCTCTCCTGCATGCTAGCTGCAAACAATTCGGCCTTCAAATGTCTCTTTCTGGGAGCTGCAGCTCTGTGGGCATGCACAGCTCCGTGAACTCTCTCCTCTGACAGGAATTTGCTCCTGCCAGGAACAGCTTCCCTGAAGGACTGACTAACTTTCCCTACAGACTACCAGTTATATATATATGGGGAGTCACCTAATAAATAGGATCAGAAGCTCCCCCTGGTGGCCTGGAGTGTAGTATTGCATGTTTGTGGCACCTGGATGCAGCTATCCTTCCTTGCCTCCAAACGTAGCATCACTCTCCCTGGGAGGAAAGCAATACCACTGTGATGACCAGGACCCTGGGCAGGGCCAGCGTCAGCACCCGGCGTACCCGGGCAAGTGCCGGAGCCCTGGCGAGACAGGAGGGCCCATTCAGGGCCGGCGTTAGGGGCGGGCTGCCTGCATACGGCCCCTGAGGCAGGCATCTGCTGCCCGAGGTGCATGCTAGAAAAAAGGAGGCAGCACGGAGCTCTAGGACTTTCGCAGCTCCTGGAGAGCCGCCCTCAATGCATCGCCATGGATACGCAGAGTGACTTCCGACCGTCCAGTGCCCAGAGAATGAGCCGCGCGTCGCCAAACAGGAAGTGTGCAGCACCTGCCACCTGGAGCAAAGGATTGCGGGGGGATGCAGAGCCTGGCTGGGAGGACAAGGTATGGGCTCTTATATACTGTGTGGGCTGTGTTATATACTGTGTAGGCTGCTATTTACTACGTGGGCTGCTGTTTACTACGTGGGCTGCTATATACTACGTGGGCTGTGCAATATACTACGTGGGCTCAGCTGCTATATACTACGTGTGCTGCTATATACTATGTGGGCTGCTATATACTACGTGGGCTGCTATATTCTATGTGGGCTCAGCTGCTATATAACTCGTACTACGTGGGCTGCTATATCCTACGTGGGCTGCTATATACTACGTGGGCTGCTATATACTACGTGAGCTGCTATATACTACGTGGGCTCAGCTGCTATATACTACGTGGGCTGCTATATACTATTTGGGCTGCTATTTACTAGGTGGGCTGTGTTATATACTATGTGGGCTGTGTTATATACTACGTGGGCTGCTATATACTATGTGGGTTGCTATATAATACGTGGGCTGTGTTATATACTATGTGGGCTGTGTTATATACTACGTGGGCTGCTACATACTACGTGGGCTGCGCTGTATACTACTATGTGAGCAGTGCTGTATACTACTGTGTGGGCTGTGCTATATACTACTGTGTGCGCTGTGCTATATACTACTGTCTGGGCTGTGCTGTATACTACTGTGTGGGCAGTACAGTGCTGTATGCTACTACGTGGAATTTGCTGTATACTACATGGCTGTTCTATATACTATGTGGCTGTGCTATATACTATGTGGGCTGTTATATGCTATGTGGCTGTGCTATATACTATGTGGGCTGTGTTACATACTACATGGCTGTGTTTATATGCGATCATGAATCGTGGTATGTGTTAAAGTGGGGGCCCACTGAGACTCTTTCGCCTGGGGCCCTCAAAAACCTGGAGCCGGCCCAGACCCTGGGGCACCACATTTCTCTATGTGGCAGCTCCCATCAGCCGTATATTTATTGGCTGTATTTTACGGGCTGAGAAAATCGCAGCATGCTGTGCTTGTCAGCGTATTCCTCCAAAGATACGCCAATGCAAGTCTACGGGGGCGAGAAAAATACGGATTACACACGGACCACATGTGTGACTTGCGAGAAATATGCATCGGTGTTCTATAGAATAGCTGACAATTCAGTGCGGTCAGGGGTGGATTAAGGGTAGCCAGGGCCCCGGGCTGTTCAGACACTGTGGGCCCCCCTGGTCATGTGACGGGGGTCATGTGACGGGGGTCATGTGACGGGGGTCATGATATACCCGAACCAGATTATTCCAGAAAAATGGCCGGGCCCTACTCTACTGTAACCTATTAAATATTTGTTAAAATCTGTAATACAATTTAGGTATATTTTGACCAATAATATCACATACAAGGAACAAATACCACCGCACCGTGACCAGACCACAAATTACAACCACAGTGATCGAATAATATCACATACAAGGAACAAATACCACCGCACCATGTCAAGACCACATATTACCACCGCTTGGTGACCAAATAGCACATACAAGGGACAAATACCACAACACCATTTCCAGACCACATATTACCACCACATAGTGACTGAATACTACAATACTGATCAGTAATAAAAAAAAAGCACAATACTATCACCATAAGTGCCAGTATTCACAGGAGATCTGTACTTAGTATGCAGTGTCTGTGTAGAGGTAATACAGAGATCACTGGTGGTATTATACACAGGAGCTCTGTATATAATGTATAGGTAATACAGTGATCACTGGTGACATTATACACAGGACCTCTGTATATAGTATACAGTGTATAGTGTCAGTGTATAGGTAACACTGACTCACCAGTGACGTCTCTAGGTGAAGTCCTTCATCTTTCATCCAGCACAGACCGCCATCATTTCTTCCAGCCAGGACTCGTTTCTGCAGGAAATAACACAGTTATCTTGAGCTCCGCTTGTAGAACACATTACTTAATTTTTCACAACTTCTACATTACAACACGAAGAAAAAAAGGCGATATAGTGTGACTCTGCACAGTAACAGGACCGCCGCCCATTTAAAACAGTATACTCAAAAAATAAAATAAATACATCACTGCAGTAATAATATCCCTTAATTAGCCCCTACGGAAATAATATTCCCCACCCTGGCCCCGTGTATCTCATTCCTGGCTCCTGCAATATGTGCGCGCATCCTGCCCTCTTGAGTATCCATTCTACACCATATGATCTCCACATCCTGCCCCATCTGTCTCCATCCTGTCCCATGACAGTGTGTTCAACAATCTGCCCCAGTGTGGCCAGCATATTACCCCCAGTGTGGCCAGCATATTACCTCCACACAGTGTATCCAGCAATCTGCCCCAGTATGTCCAGCATTGCCCCCAGTGTGTCCTGTCCAGCAATATGCCCCAGTATGTCCAGCAGTCTGCCCCAGTGTGTCCAGCAATCATCTGCCCCAGACTGTGTCCTCCAGCATTGCCCCAGTCAGTGTCTCCAGCAATCATCTGCCCCAGACTGTGTCCTCCAGCATTGCCCCAGTCAGTGTCTCCAGCAATCATCTGCCCCAGACTGTGTCCTCCAGCATTGCCCCAGTCAGTGTCTCCAGCAATTATCTGCCCCAGACTGTGTCCTCCAGCATTGCCCCAGTGTCTCCTGCATTGCAGTGTGTCCAGCAATCATCTGCCCCAGACTGTGTCCTCCAGCATTGCCCCAGTGTCTCCTGCATTGCCCCCCCAGTGTCTCCTGCATTGCCCCAGTGTGTCCAGCAAATGCAAACTGTGTCCTCCAGCATTGCCCCCCCAGTGTCTCCTGCATTGCCCCCCGCATTGCCTCCCCCAGTGTCTCCTGCATTGCCCCCCGCATTGCCCCGCCAGTGTCTCCTGCATTGCCCCGCCAGTGTCTCCTGCATTCCCCCCCAGTGTCTCCTGCATTCCCCCCCAGTGTCTCCTGCATTGCCCCCCCCAGTGTCTCCTGCATTGCCCCCCTAGTGTCTCCTGCATTGCCCCCCCAATGTCTCCTGCATTGCCCCCCCAGTGTCTCCTGCATTGCCCCCCCAGTGTCTCCTGCATTTCCCCCCCAGTGTCTCCTGCATTGTCCCCCCAGTGTCTCCTGCATTCCCCCCAGTGTCTCCTGCATTGCCCCCCCAGTGTCTCCAGCAAATGCAAACTGTCCTCCAGCATTGCCCCCCCCAGTGACTCCTGCATTGCCCCCCCAGTGACTCCTGCATTGCCCCCCCAGTGTCTCCTGCATTGCCCCGCCAGTGTCTCCTGCATTGCCCCGCCAGTGTCTCCTGCATTGCCCCCCCTAGTGTCTCCTGCATTCCCCCCCAGTGTCTCCTGCATTGCCCCAGTGTGTCCAGCAAATGCAAACTGTGTCCTCCAGCATTGCCCCCCCAGTGTCTCCTGCATTGCCCCCCGCATTGCCCCCCCCCAGTGTCTCCTGCATTGCCCCCCGCATTGCCCCACCAGTGTCTCCTGCATTGCCCCGCCAGTGTCTCCTGCATTGCCCCCCCAGTGTCTCCTGCATTCCGCCCCAGTGTCTCCTGCATTCCCCCCCAGTGTCTCCTGCATTCCCCCCAGTGTCTCCTGCATTCCCCCCCAGTGTCTCCTGCATTGCCCCCCCAGTGTTTCCTGCATTGCCCCCCCCAGTGTCTCCTGCATTGCCCCCCCCAGTGTCTCCTGCATTGCCCCCCCCAGTGTCTCCTGCACTGCCCCCCCAGTGTCTCCTGCATTGCCCCCCCAGCGTCTTCTGCATTGCCCCCCCAGCGTCTCCTGCATTGCCCCCCAGTGTCTCCTGCATTGTCCCCCCAGTGTCTCCTGCATTGTCCCCCCAGTGTCTCCTGCATTGCCCCCCCAGTGTCTCCAGCAAATGCAAACTGTCCTCCAGCATTGCCCCCCCAGTGACTCCTGCATTGCCCCCCCAGTGTCTCCTGCATTGCCCCGCCAGTGCCTCCTGCATTGCCCCCCCAGTGTCTCCTGCATTGCCCCCCCAGTGTCTCCTGCATTGCCCCCCCAGTGTCTCCTGCATTGTCCCCCCAGTGTCTCCTGCATTCCCCCCAGTGTCTCCTGCATTGCCCCCCAGTGTCTCCAGCAAATGCAAACTGTCCTCCAGCAATGCCCCCCCCAGTGACTCCTGCATTGCCCCCCCCAGTGTCTCCTGCATTCCCCCCAGTGTCTCCTGCATTGCCCCCCCCAGTGTCTCCTGCATTGCCCCCCCAGTGTCTCCTGCATGCCCCCCCCAGTGTCTCCTGCATTCCCCCCCAGTGTCTCCTGCATTGCCCCCCAGTGTCTCCTGCATGCCCCCCCAGTGTCTCCTGCATTGCCCCCCAGTGTCTCCTGCATGCCCCCCAGTGTCTCCTGCATTGCCCCCCTAGTGTCTCCTGCATTGCCCCCCAGTGTGTCCAGCAATAGCAAATGCAATCATTTGAGGCCCCCAGTCCCGACTGTGTCCTCCTCCAGCATCATTGCCCCAGTGTGTCCAGCAATCATCTGCCCAGCCAGTCCCCAGACTGTGTCCTCGAGCATTTCCCCCCCAGTGTCTCCTGCATTGCCCCCCCCCAGTGTGTCCAGCAATACTAGCAAATGCAATCATTTGAGGCCCCCAGTCCTGACTGTGTCCTCCTCCAGCATCATTGCCCCCGAAGACCCAGTGTGTCCAGAAATCAGACTGCCCCAGTCTGTGTCCTCCTGCTCCCAGCAGTCTGCCCCTGGCCCCCCCATCCCCAGTGTCCGACTCCTCCGCTCCGCCTCCACCGTTATAATTATAGCTCCAGGTTATAAAAAAAAAAAAAAAAATTCTCCAGTCCTCACCTTACCAGCGATCCAGGCGGTGAGCTCCCTCCAGCAGCGCGCACTCGCCAGCGACTGACAATGACGTCAGACGCCGGCGACGTGTGTGCTGCGCCTGCGGCCGACGGCTGTTGTTAACTATTGCCGTGCGGGCGCCCGCACGGCAATAGGAAACCGCCGCAGGCAGCGCCGCTAGGGGCCCGGTGAGCAGATGAGACGGGCCCGGCACATAAATCAGGACTCAGGAGGAGGAGGGAACGCGTCGGCGCGTCGCCACCGCGGCGCCGGCAACACCAATCTGACAGGGGCGGGCGGGCGGCTGGTGGGTCACGGCCGGGGGTGACACTGTGTCACTGACTCACTGTGCTGTCATATGATACGCATAATGCCCTGATGATGGCGGCGGCTGGCGGGCAATCTGTGCGGTAGCCCAGGGCCCCCCCACACCACTGGGCCCTGAGCTACCGCCCAGATTGACCCTCTTATAATCCGCCCCTGAGTGCGGTTTACAGTAAAATCACACTGACAGGTTAAAATAGATCAAATAAATGTCTACACATAGTGTGTATATATATATATATATATATATATATATATATATATATATATGTTATTGACACACACATATATATATATATATTGTGAGGCAGTGACCCCTGTAACAGGTAGGGGGCGCTGCATGGTCTCCCCAGTATGCGCACGGAGGCGTATTGAGGCCGTGAGAGTGCGTGGCAATTATGTGCATGGATGTGATAGTGAGACAGTGTCTGGCATTGTGGTTAATGGGAGGTATGTGTCACAGGGATGGATGCTCCCTGCGATGCAACCCGGAGTATCTTGTCTTTAGAGCGCGTGAGCACTGAAGATGTCATTTAGTGCACCTGGGTCCGGGTTGCGGGTAGCTATGAGAGATGGGAGGGTCTGGCTACCCACATACCTCACTCTGAGTGGGGGTGCTCACTGTATCTTTTTTCCCTGCAGGAGTTTGAGGACCTGCAGTGATGTCATGGTCATGTGACCAGTGCATGTGATGTTACCTCACCTGTGGGTGTGGTTACAGGCTACCTAAAGGAGGTGTGTTAGCACATGGGGAGGGGGTTGGTGAGTCTGTCAGGATGGACAGACTTCCATGTGTCCAGGCAGGACACTACAGAGCATTCCTGTATGCTGTCTGAGTGAGGGGACGTGCATGGTCTATGTGCAAGGTCCTGGCAGATATCTCAGTGTTGGGTGTGCTAAGCCCTGAAGAGCACGTGGTGGGACTTTGCTCTGCAGAGCCAGAAACAGCCCGTGTGGTACTGCCAATGGAAAACCTGCAGCACTGACAAGCAGGTAATACCAGACTGTGTGTTTGGCTCCAGAGCGAGCCTGAACATTGGACTCGACCAAGAGTGTATGGTCACAGTCCTGATGGAACAGAGTCACGCTGTGAACATTGTTACTTTGTTTGCCGTGATATGAAGATTGTTGTTTTGTATTTTCTGCCACTGGGGTTTATGGGGTAATAAACCCAGTTGAACTTTTAGAAGAAAATACGGTCTTGTGTGTTAATCCCGTGCCAAGCGAGTAATCCTCTACCCAGGGACGGACTAAACTGCATATTGGGATGATGGGATGATGGGCTGCAATACTAGACTCCACCACTAGATGGCAGCATATTTTACAAATGCAGCCCAGGAAATGACTTCTTGTAATATAGCAAGAAGGGAATTCAATGGAAATACTTAAATGAACATCCACAGGGCTGGATTAAAGTTTAATAATAGAACCAGGGAAAAAAGATCGTAACTATATGGGATTATGTGTAGAAAATCGGTTTACACACGCCTGGTGATATATCTCATCAACATCTCATAGGAATATGGGTATAACTATTGTTCTGTATGGGGATTATGGGTGAAATATCACAAATACACATGCCCAGGAACATATTTAATCTACTTCTGATAGGAATATGGGTATAATTATTGTTCTGTATGGGGATTATGGGTGAAATATCACAAATACACATGCCCAGGAACATACTTCATCTACTTCTGATAGGAATATGGGTATATCTATTGATCTGTATGGGGATTATGGATGAAATATCACAAATACACATGCCCAGGAACATATTTCATCTACTTCTGATAGGAATATGGGTATAATTATTGATCTGTATGGGGATTATGGGTGAAATATCACAAATACACATGCTCAGGAACATATTTCATCTACTTCTGATAGGAATATGGGTATATCTATTGATCCTGGGCATGTGTATTTGTGATATTTCACCCATAATCCCCATACAGATCAATAATTATACCCATATTCCTATCAGAAGTAGATGAAGTATGTTCCTGGGCATGTGTATTTGTGATATTTCACCCATAATCCCCATACAGATCAATAGATATACCCATATTCCTATGAGATGTTGATGAGATATATCACCAGGCGTGTGTAACCCGATATTCTACACATAATCCCATATAGTTACGATCTTTTTTCCCTGGTTCTATTATTAAACGTTAATCCAGCCCTGTGGATGTTCTGATTCATTTAAGTATTTCCATTGAATTCCCTTCTTGCTATATTACAAGAAGTCATTTCTTGGGCTGCATTTGTAAAATGTGCTGCCATCTAGTGGTGGAGTCTAGTATGCAGCCCATCATCCCATCATCCCAATATGCAGTTTAGTCCGTCCCCTCTACCCATTAGTGAATGCAATCTTACTATATATATATATATATATATATATATATATATATATATATATATATATATATATATATATATATATATATATATATATATATATATAGCGGAAGCCCACGCCAGTTTTTTCCGTGAAATAACCCTTTCATTTAATACCTAGAGCTCCCAAATTTTGCACACACACACTACTAACATTATTAGTGAGGGATATATAAAAATATAATGGATATGCAATGGTTTACTGTATGTAAACCATGTCTCATAACCTGTCGGGTTCGGTAATGATTTAGCAAAAGCCGACAATTGAATTACTAGCTTTTCTGCTATCTAGCTCTGTATGAAATATAAATATATATATTTCACTGATATATAGACTGTATATACAGTATGTTTACATGAATATTTGAGCCCATGGACCCATTATATGGCCATTTTGCAAGCCAGCGAGAAAGTGACGCCGGCCTTAGAGTGGAGTCAGCCATATTACAAATCAGGAGTGGAACCCATAGGTAGAAAATCTATGATGGAAAGTTTACACCTCTTGGTAACACAGGTAAAAAAATAACCAATGCTCATCAAAGAGCTATTGCGTTACTGCAATTTCCAAAATTTTCGCTACACTCATCAGGAGGGCGTTAAACTAGAAGAAGAGGGGACGGGAAGAAAAACATTAGACTTGAACAAAGGAAATCCAGGAAAACATACTCAGAAGGGAGGTAAGAACATTTCTAAAACAATCCACAGCGAGGAGATTGGAACAAAACAAAATCCTCTAAACTGCATGCTCGCAAACGCCAGAAGCCTGACAAACAAGATGGAAGAACTAGAAGCAGAAATATCTACAGGTAACTTTGACATAGTGGGAATAACCGAGACATGGTTAGATGACAGCTATGACTGGGCAGTTAACTTACAGGGTTACAGTCTGTTTAGAAAGGATCGTAAAAATCGGAGAGGAGGAGGGGTTTGTCTCTATGTAAAGTCTTGTCTAAAGTCCACTTTATGGGAGGATATTAGCGAAGGAAATGAGGATGTCGAGTCCATATGGGTCAAAATTCATGGAGGGAAAAATGGTAACAAAATTCTCATTGGGGTCTGTTACAAACCCCCAAATATAACAGAAACCATGGAAAGTCTACTTCTAAAGCAGATAGATGAAGCTGCAACCCATAATGAGGTCCTGGTTATGGGGGACTTTAACTACCCGGATATTAACTGGGAAACAGAAACCTGTGAAACCCATAAAGGCAACAGGTTTCTGCTAATAACCAAGAAAAATTATCTTTCACAATTGGTGCAGAATCCAACCAGAGGAGCAGCACTTTTAGACCTAATACTATCTAATAGACCTGACAGAATAACAAATCTGCAGGTGGTCGGGCATCTGGGAAATAGAGACCACAATATTGTACAGTTTCACCTGTCTTTCACTAGGGGGACTTGTCAGGGAGTCACAAAAACACTGAACTTTAGGAAGGCAAAGTTTGACCAGCTTAGAGATGCCCTTAATCTGGTAGACTGGGACAATATCCTCAGAAATAAGAATACAGATAATAAATGGGAAATGTTTAAGAACATCCTAAATAGGCACTGTAAGCAGTTTATACCTTGTGGGAATAAAAGGACTAGAAATAGGAAAAATCCAATGTGGCTAAACAAAGAAGTAAGACAGGCAATTAACAGTAAAAAGAAAGCATTTGCACTACTAAAGCAGGATGGCACCATTGAAGCTCTAAAAAACTATAGGGAGAAAAATACTTTATCTAAAAAACTAATTAAAGCTGCCAAAAAGGAAACAGATAAGCGCATTGCTAAGGAGAGTAAAACTAATCCCAAACTGTTCTTCAACTATATCAATAGTAAAAGAATAAAAACTGAAAATGTAGGCCCCTTAAAAAATAGTGAGGAAAGAATGGTTGTAGATGACGAGGAAAAAGCTAACATATTAAACACCTTTTTCTCCACGGTATTCACGGTGGAAAATGAAATGCTAGGTGAAATCCCAAGAAACAATGAAAACCCTATATTAAGGGTCACCAATCTAACCCAAGAAGAGGTGCGAAACCGGCTAAATAAGATTAAAATAGATAAATCTCCGGGTCCGGATGGCATACACCCACGAGTACTAAGAGAACTAAGTAATGTAATAGATAAACCATTATTTCTTATTTTTAGGGACTCTATAGCGACAGGGTCTGTTCCGCAGGATTGGCGCATAGCAAATGTGGTGCCAATATTCAAAAAGGGCTCTAAAAGTGAACCTGGAAATTATAGGCCAGTAAGTCTAACCTCTATTGTTGGTAAAATATTTGAAGGGTTTCTGAGGGATGTTATTCTGGATTATCTCAATGAGAATAACTGTTTAACTCCATATCAGCATGGGTTTATGAGAAATCGCTCCTGTCAAACCAATCTAATCAGTTTTTATGAAGAGGTAAGCTATAGGCTGGACCACGGTGAGTCATTGGACGTGGTATATCTCGATTTTTCCAAAGCGTTTGATACCGTGCCGCACAAGAGGTTGGTACACAAAATGAGAATGCTTGGTCTGGGGGAAATTGTGTGTAAATGGGTTAGTAACTGGCTTAGTGATAGAAAGCAGAGGGTGGTTATAAATGGTATAGTCTCTAACTGGGTCGCTGTGACCAGTGGGGTACCGCAGGGGTCGGTATTGGGACCTGTTCTCTTCAACATATTCATTAATGATCTAGTAGAAGGTTTACACAGTAAAATATCAATATTTGCAGATGATACAAAACTATGTAAAGCAGTTAATACAAGAGAAGATAGTATTCTGCTACAGATGGATCTGGATAAGTTGGAAACCTGGGCTGAAAGGTGGCAGATGAGGTTTAACAATGATAAATGTAAGGTTATACACATGGGAAGAAGGAATCAATGTCACCATTACACACTGAATGGGAAACCACTGGGTAAATCTGACAGGGAGAAGGACTTGGGGATCCTAGTTAATGATAAACTTACCTGGAGCAGCCAGTGCCAGGCAGCAGCTGCCAAGGCAAACAGGATCATGGGGTGCATTAAAAGAGGTCTGGATACACATGATGAGAGCATTATACTGCCTCTGTACAAATCCCTAGTTAGACCGCACATGGAGTACTGTGTCCAGTTTTGGGCACCGGTGCTCAGGAAGGATATAATGGAACTAGAGAGAGTACAAAGGAGGGCAACAAAATTAATAAAGGGGATGGGAGAACTACAATACCCAGATAGATTAGCGAAATTAGGATTATTTAGTCTAGAAAAAAGACGACTGAGGGGCGATCTAATAACCATGTATAAGTATATAAGGGGACAATACAAATATCTCGCTGAGGATCTGTTTATACCAAGGAAGGTGACGGGCACAAGGGGGCATTCTTTGCGTCTGGAGGAGAGAAGGTTTTTCCACCAACATAGAAGAGGATTCTTTACTGTTAGGGCAGTGAGAATCTGGAATTGCTTGCCTGAGGAGGTGGTGATGGCGAACTCAGTCGAGGGGTTCAAGAGAGGCCTGGATGTCTTCCTGGAGCAGAACAATATTGTATCATACAATTAGGTTCTGTAGAAGGACGTAGATCTGGGGATTTATTATGATGGAATATAGGCTGAACTGGATGGACAAATGTCTTTTTTCGGCCTTACTAACTATGTTACTATGTAATAAATTCTGCCATCTTTGGTTCAATATTACCAATAGAGCCAAACTTTCCTATTCTTGGTTCAAATATTATATTGTAGGAAGCAGAAAGTAAGACTACCCCCCAGATTTGTAGTGTTAAATGACATACTTGTTTGGTGATTGGCGGTCATTTAATAGCCTATTTAGACAGGCAGACTGATTTTCCTGTATGGGCAGAATGATCAGTTATAGTTTGCTCGGGCTGCATTTTTTTTTTTGCAGCACATGTCCAGTTTACGGATGATGCACTTCCAAGGACAATGTTTTAAGCCAGCATAAAAAAATCACTTCACCTGCCAAACAAGTGTTTTGCTTGTTCTTCAGGTGATTGGCAGCCTGTTTACATTGCACTATTATTGAGAAACTAGGAAAGTTTGTTCATCAAAATCAGCCAGGATACTGTAAGTCCAGCTAATGTGTTCCACTTGCTCAACAACCAGATTATAGCACTAATTTTCTAAGACAGGCTGTAAATTGAACAATGGAACCTGACCTGCTAGCCTGAGCTAATCTATCACTTTTTGTCTTGACTATATTTTATACATTGGTCCTGATGTTTTTTTATGAATAGACTGTGACTGTGCAGACTGTGGCGTATAACAAAGAGTTAAAGTCATTTTACTTTCATTTTCACCTCTGGATGTACGCATGGCATGCCCTAAGTGAGAGTGATGCCTACTACCAGACCATAGTGGACTGCTGGCTACATAAACAAGGTAAAGGGGTCTTATTTTGATTCTTATAAGGGCAGATTCATTGAGATGATTTGCAATTGTAATTCTCTCTATATATAAAAGTGAAGAAGAATCAAACTTGAGAACAGAAGAAGTTTCTTTCCCAGAGTTCTGTTATACATCAAGGCTTGCGTGTAGTTAAAGGGATTGTCCCAGTCTTTCATAGTCATACAGTAGGGAGTAGTGCAGCAGGCTGCCCCACTCCATACAATGGCATTCAGTAAAAATACTGTTTACCGTGCCGTATACGTTTTATTTTTACAAAGTCATTTTCCATGACTACTTGCTTGTTAGAGAACTACAAGTTCCAGTGACTGTAAATGAGGCTGCTGAGAGGAGACTGCATTTTAAGTGTGGGGCTGCAGATACTGTAAGTGTACAGCTTAACACAATATCATAGTTTAACATAAGAGGATAATTTGGTGTTTTCCTTATTTGTTTTCCATTGTTTTTCTGCTTTTACCAGTACTGTCTATTTAATATGTGCTCCATGGAGAATGCTACAAGGTGTGCATCTTGTGAGATGTATGCATGCCTTGAACAACCGTTCGAGGGTGAATGTGACAAATAAGAGACAAGGGGATACAGATATCCCACCGCTGTCACCAGTCTGTGATGGAGCTTACACAGTCGCAGCTCTCTGGTGCCCCCTTATCCTCAGGTCAGTCAGGGACTGCACCCAAAATAAGTAGTCGGCTGACTCACGGACGTGGGAAATCAGTATACGAGGTAAAAGAGCAGCCCAAAATGAATTGATATTTTAATTACTGAAAGGCGCACTAGATAATACAAATATGTACAGAGTAATATAGAGATATCACAGTCAGAAGTACATATAAAGGTAGAGTACAGGTATGGGATTACAGTTAACTGTAGGTGTCAAGTTACCAGTCCTGGTAGTATGTGGATCCAGGGAAGCACTCAAATCCACAGGTACTTTTTTAGTTTCTGGTCCGTCTCCATGCATGATGTAATGAGGCTTCCATAGCAGAACAACACTGGCTAAAGATGTGCAGCTAGTTTTTAACCCTTAGCTCGCCCCCTTCCATATTTGCCACCGCCCCTCTGGGCCTACCTAAAACCTCCTCCCCTGACTTCCTAGCTGAAATAATTCCCAATATCTAGGATAGGTCATAACTCCTTAGTGGGAGGTCCAAACAGTACGACTGACGTCTTAACGGGTTCGTTTGGGCTTGACCGATATGGTGAATCCAAACTTGGGTTGGCTAAGTGGTTCTGGAGAGCCAGTCTCGATAACTCAGTATCTGGGACAGCTAGAGAACGATGAGACACAGATGGGTGCGCGGCGGGCTCCCAGGATTCTGGTGGTATATTATATTGGATTTAACCCTGAGATGCTTGGTACTTTCATAATTCATCTCTATGTGTCGGTGTATCTCTGTCTACGGTTTCCATTGTCAGTGGGCAGCCCTACACAAAATACAGCAGGGGGTCCCAGCTCGTTTCTTCCTTGCATTAATTAACACGTGGCTTCTAATTCTCTTGTCTAATGGCAAGTTGCTGTTCTTTTGAGAATTATTGTGTTTATCTCATGGGTGGGGCCACAGTTCAGGGAACGGAGGAAGAATTATGGATAATATATTGGGTCTGAAATTAATAACTCAATATGGTGTCTCCTTCATCCCTCACAGTGAATATATCTGCCCTCAGTGTCAGCGAGTTACATGGTTGGAAGCCCAGGTAATGGCTCTAAATGTGCAGCTTGCAAAACTCAGGAGCATTGCAAACCTGGAGAGGAGTTTATAGCTCACTGAGCATATGCTGGCTGGGGCCAGTGATATGGAGAAGGATGAGGCAGGGAAGATCAGGACCCAGAAGTAGGTAGCTGGGTAACAGAAGAAGAGGTAGGGGGAAAAGGACCTGATCTGGCAAATATGCTTGTCTGGCTGATATTAGGAATGCATACCCAGGACTAGTATCACTACAGCAGGACGGTGCTGCTGTTAGAACGAGGGAGATAGGAGTGCAGCAAAGGCCAGACATGTTGGTGGTAGGGGACTCTATAAATAGGCAGATTGACAAGGTCATCTGCAGCTGAGACCGTGAATGCAGAACAGTATGTTGTCTGCCAGGTGCTTGGGTTCAGCATATAGCGGATCGGAAAGAAATATTGCTGTGTGGGGCTCGCAAAATTCCAGTGTCATGGTACACATTGGTAACAATAACAAAGTTATAGGGAGTTGGAAGGTCCTTCAAAATGATTACAGGGAACTAGGAGAGAAGTTGAAGGCCAGGACCTCCAAGGTGTTGTCAGAAATACTGCCGGTGCCACGAGCGTCATTAGACAGACAGCAGGAGCTTAGGGAGATAAATAAGTGGCTTAGAAATTAGTGCAGGAAGGAAGGATTTGGGTTCATGGTGAACTTGTCCAACTTCTATGTCAGCTATAGGCTTTATGGTAGGGTCGGGCTGAACCCTGAGGTGAGGGTGCTGGGGGAAAAAATTGTCAGGCAGTTGGAGGAGCTTTTAAACTAGGATCTTGTGGGAGGGTAGTTGTGCAAATAAGGGGATAGAGTAGACAGAGAGAGTGAGACAGTAGTGGTTAATGAGGATTCAGGGTGGGGGGCTGGGACATGCCAGGAACATAGGAAGGTGAGTAGAAGTAATAAATATGCTAATAGAAGTAAATGTCTGCATGCAAGTGCAAGAAGTCTTGCAAATAAAATGAATGAATTGGAGACTCTTATGTTGGGAACATAAGATGTGGTGGGCAATACAGAAATCTGGCTTGATAAAAGCCATGACTGGGTGACAAACATAGAGGGTACCACTACATTCAGAAAAGACAGGAAAGACAAACAAGTGGAGGGGTTTCATTAAATCCAACTTAAGACCTGTGTTAAATGAAATTATGACATTGGGGGGGGGGGGGAACTGTGACAATATTGAGTCAGAATAAATAAATGAACATGCAGATGGCAATAATGAAAAGCTGCTAATTGGAATTTGCTACAAGCCTCCTAATATAGCTGAACAGGTAGAGAATGTAATGCTGCAACAAATTAAAAAGGCAGCAAATAATAATAGGGTCCTTATTATGGGGTATATTAATTATCCAGACATTCAATGGGACATAAAATCTTCTAGTTGTGCTAAAAGCTGCAAGTTCTTACTCACATATCAAAACAATTGCCTCCCCCAGCTGGTAGATGAACCAACCAGGAGAGGTAATCTGCTGGATCTGGTTCTGTCAAATAGACCAGATACAATTTCAGATCTACATGTCAGTGAGCATCTGGGATGCAGTGACCAGAATATAAGTTTCAATGCAATATTCAATAAAACATTTCAAAGGGGAAAAGCAAAAACCTGGAACTTTAGGAATGCAGATTTCAACAAATTAAGGGAAGTGCTTAATTGTGTAGACTGGGACCATGTCATGGCAACTGGGGATGCTGAACATAAATGGAGCATGTTGGCAGACGGGAATCCACAGAGAAGAGGTAGCGGCAAGCTTAAGAAGCTGAGAGAGCACATTGAGGTATGTGGCCAGATGACCTTATTGTCCCAACCAGGATTCTCCAAACGTCTTTGAGGGTTCAGTGATGCTTAATGGAGCAGATCTGTATTCCTCCAGCTGGAGCCGTGGTCCCTTAAACTGATGTCCTTCAGAGTGTCAAATTAGTACTGCTGTCAAGTACAGTCTGGAAACCAGAGACAGATCCTCCTTAAGGCTATGTGCACACGTTGCGGATTAGGCCGGGTTCACACTGCGTTAGCAGCAGCCTGTTCAGCACATACGCTAACGGGACGCTGTAACGCTAGAGCCGACGTTTACATCGTGCTAGCGCAGATAGAGCTAGCAGATGCTCTATCTGCGCTAACCGTGACGCACCCGGAAATGCTGCAGCCCGCGTCTCAGGGTCCGTCACTCAATGACGGCACATCCCTAGCACACGCCCATTGTGGGCGTGCGCTAGCGATGCGTCCGACATTGCTTTCAATGGCGGCGTTAACAGACTACGTTACACCGCGTTATGCCGCGGTGTAACGTAATCTGTTTAACGTACCACCATAACGCAATGTGAAGCCAGCCTTAGGCTTAGGAATTTCTGGTGCGGATTCTGACTCTCCTGGCAGAAAATGCACCTGCGGATTTGTCGCTTTTTTGTGCGTTTCTGCAGCTTTTTTGGGCGTTTTTACTGCGGTTTTCTTGCGGATTTGCTGCGTTTTTTACCCCTGCAGTTTTCTATAATGGAATGGGTACAAAAACGCTGCAGATTCACAAAAAAGAGGTGACATGCTACTTCTTTTAAACTGCAGCGTTTCCGCAGCGGATTTTCTGCAAAGTGTGCACAGCATTTTTTTCTCATTGATTTACATTGTACTGTAAATCAATTGCGGATCTGCAGCGTTTCTGCACTGCAAAAAACGCTGCGGATCTGCAGAGAATCAGCAACGTGTGCACATAGCCTAATAGTTCACAGCTCTTAGGCCGGCGTCACACTAGTGAGTTTTACGGATGTATGAGAGGTGCAATGATTCTCTATGGCCCAGCTCCTATCTGCCGTATTTTACTGATCCATATTATACGGTCTTCTACGGCCGTAGAAAATCGCATCATGCTGCGTTTGTCACCGTATTGCGCCAAAAAATTGCCAATGAATGTCTATGGGGCGATAAAATTACGGATTACACATGGACCAGCAGTGTGACTTGCGAGAAATACGCAGCGGCGTTCTATAGAAAAGCCGGTAATTCAATTGCCGGCTTTTCCTATCTCCTTCACAAACCCGACATGATATGAGACATGGTTTACATACAGTAAACCATCTCATATCCCTTTTTTTTTTTTTTTTTTGCATATTCCACACTACTAATGTTAGTAGTGTGTATGTGCAAAATTTGGGTGTTCTAGCTATTAAATTAAAGGGTTAAATCGCAGAAAAAATGGCATGGGCTCCCGCGCAATTTTCTCCACCAGAATGGTAAAGCCAGTGACTGAGGGCAGATATTAATAGCCTGGAGAGAGTCCATGGTTATTGGCCCCTCCTGGCTAAAAACATCTGCCCCCAGCCACCCTAGAAAAGGCACATCTGGAAGATGCTCCTATTCTGGCACTTGGCCACTCTCTTCCCATTCCCGTGTAGCTGTGGGATATGGGGTAATGAAGGGTTAATGTCACCTTGCTATTGTAAGGTGACATTAAGCCAGATTAATAATGGAGAGGCATCAATTATGACACCTATCCATTATTAATCCAATAGTATGAAATGGTTAATAAAACACACACATTATTACAAAGTATTTTAATGAAATAAAGACACAGGGTGTTTTAATATTTTACTATACTCTTAATCCACCTGAAGACCCTCGTTCTTTAAAAAAGGAAAAATAAAAAATCAACAATATCCCATACCTTCCGTCGTTCAGTCACGTCCCACGATGTAAATCCATCTGAAGGGGTTAAATCATTTTACACCCAGGAGCTCTGCTAATGCAGCTGTGCTCCTCTCTGTAAAAATGTGTGAATGAATGGAATGCAGGGGAATGTCCTGTAGTTACCTTGAGTCGCGGTGATGCGCCCTTTGCTGGATGTCCTCATATGAACTCGAGCGTGGGAAAATATTCTGAAAAGTTCCCAGGCAATGGGTCTTTACTTAAGGTGAGAGGGATTGACCATGTAGTACTCAGTGTCAGAGGGGGGGATATCAAGAAACGCCTGGCTCAGGTTGAGGCAAAATGGATTTTTAGTTTAAATACGTTAGCTCCCAATGGCCTAAATGAACAAATGTCATTCATTGCTTTTTTATGATGTAGTATTTTGACTCTCCTTTGTGATTTTAATTTATTCTTTCTTTTTCTTCTTTTTCTTTTTAGCTATACCCCTTCGGTTGATTCTTGTTTATGGGAATCTACACTGTGACCAGCATTAAATATATTTTTTATATTGTCTCATATTTGTATTTTTGGTGTCACTTATTTCACTCGTTCGCACGTGTGTTTCACTAGCACTTTGCACGTTTATTTTTTATATTATGTATTTTAAGGGCATCTATATACTTATATGTTGTTATTTCACTATTAGTAAGGGTGTATATTCCCTTTTATGATTTATTTATATGATAATTCTACTTTATTATACTGTATGTTCTCTCCGTGTTTGCGTGGGTTTCCTCCGGGTACTCCGGTTTCCTCCCACATTCCAAAGACATACTGATAGGGAATTTAGATTGTGAGCCCATCGGGGACAGCGATGATAATGTGTGCAAACTGTAAAGCGCTGCGGAATATGTTAGCGCTATATAAAAATAAAGATTATTTATTATTTGTTGATAGGCATCACTTTTTTCACTATATTGGTATACATACTATAGAGTTTTTGATGTCTCCTCCGTTATATGTCCCAGCGGTGATCTTTCCGCTTGTACACATTTCTGTGATGCGTCATCTTTATTTTTAGATATGCTGAGTCTTGGTATTATATATCTTATTGGTTTTACAATGTTATATATTGTTGGGAAAACAAACTTCTTTTAGTCCACATTCCCCCTTTTTTGGTATGTGATCCGTTATGTCATTTCCGTTCTGATCATGACAGCCTGCGGTGTGCGCTCCGCTTTGTGGCGCAGTCATACCTCTCACTGCGTCTCGCATTATTATGTGATTCGCGGTGGGGGGTTTTGGCTTGCACTCCAGGGTGGAGCGCACTCTCATCTCGTGCTATCCTGAAGTCACATGATGTGATTTTAGTTGCGATACGTCACTTCCGGTTAGGGCTCCGGTTATTATTATTTTTTATTGTGTATTAATTTGGGGAATATAATTTTGTTATGTTATTTTTATATGTTACCTGTTATTTTTGGACTTATGTAATTGGTGTTATATGGTATTATATTTAGTCCGCAGTCCCCGTTTGGTATATGATCTGTGATGTCGTTTCTGCTTGGTCATGGCATCTTGTGGTGTGCGCCTCACCTTCCGGTGCGGACATACCTGTCTCACATTATGATGCGATTTGCATTGGGAGTCTGTGGCTTGCGCTCCAGGGTGGAACACACTCTCATCTCGAGCTACTCTTTGGTCACATGGTGTGATCTGAGTTGCGATACGTCATTTCCGGCCATGGCTCCTGTTATTTTTTGCTGTGCATCAATTTGGGGAATACATTTCTGTAATTCATATGTCACTTGTTCATTTCGGACTTATGTAATTGATTCTATATGGTATTATATTTGTTTTGGTTTGTTATTGCTTTGTTATTTCATTGTATTTATCACATGATATACTATGTATCTTCTGATTGGTTGGGGTCACGTATATTAGATCCTTACTTTCACCTTCTCCTCACTCCTTGAAAAAGCCATGGTGGCGAAACGTACGTTGGAGCTGGAGTCCAGGGGAACGACGGATCATCTCTACACTGGTACTGATATTAACTTAGAGACTTTTTCTGCACTTTATTTGGTCTTGTGTTAGACCACTTATGACATATGCATCTGACCAATAGGTCTGTCTCTTTGGGGATTATTGTCTAGTATGTTTATTTGATTTGCACCTTATATGATGTTTATGTACTGTGATATTTATTGTGGACTATTTTGTCAGTTTCTCCATTTTTTTTTTAATCTTCAAAAATATTTAATAAACTATTTAATACAGTGGTTTTTTGATACTTTGGTACTGTGTCCATTATTGGGAGGTTTTTGATATAGTTGTAGGACATTTTGCAATAGTGTGAGCTTCTCTCACCGGGTTGTGTATTGAATTTGATACTCTTTTTTGAGTAATATTTATGCTAATTGCTTTTTCTCTTTTTTCAAGATGGATTTTCGAACTCTTGAAGCCAATTGGTTGATACAAGCAGAAAATATGCTTAAAGGGGAACCTGCTCAAGATAACACTAATCATAGTAATATACGTGCGCTTAAAAGTAAAATAAAAAATGCTTTATACCGCAGGATTAAAATCTGGTGGAATAAGATTTTTTTTAGAGAACTATCTGAAGTAAACATTTGATCCCGAGATGTTTACGGGTACAATTCTTTCCACCTTATGGGAGGGGTGATGTTTGGTTCTCATCAGCATGGGAGAATATATGTGATACCTGTTCTAACTCCTTCCTGACTTTGATAGTGGAGTTTAATTCACAATCTTTACCTATACTAGATAAAGAGATCGAGGATCTTCAGAAAGACCTCAATAAATTGATAACACTATTAGAAATTGAGATATTTAAGAAGGAGTTGGAGGATTTACATGGTACTTGGGAGAAACAAATCAAGGACATTAAAACTAAGAAATATGCAAGAGATCTATCTGATAAAGAGAACAATAAGGTATATAAATGGAAGCTTCCTCCGAGACAAGCCAGAACTAGGAGTGTATATATGACTTCTTCAACATCGTATGAATCAACAAGTTCGGGGACAAGAAGGGATTACAATGTCAGGACCCAGAAACGCAAAAACCATGGACATCTCTCTCCTAGGAAAAAGATGACTCCTTCAGTATATGGCACCAGCACATTGGCCACCAATAAGGTACGGTAATAAACTTATCTAATATTGACCTTACGGTTTCTCAAATGGAAGTCCTTGATCTTGGATTAAATTTTTCACCTACTGCTAAATTTGATCCATTTGTAGCAATAAAGGATCTGCATCTTTTTGCACGTAAATTACTGTTGAAAAAACTCCATCACAAACCTACTATAAATGCCACTGACTTGACTTTGCAAATAGATACAGAAAGGACAGGCTAACGGAGCGCCAGGCTGGCAACTTACTGACTTGACTTTGGACATGGAGGAAGAAAGGGAAGCCTTGGATGCCTTGAATGAACTTTTGATGGAACAAAAGCCTATATCTTCAAGTAAGTTTCCAAGAACTTTGATTCCCAAGTCTAAAAAATTTCCACCCCTCACTTTAAATGCGAATATTGATCTTTTCGTCAAATTGGTTAGCGATGATCTAAAAAATATCCACTAAGATACTAAGCCATAACTGTACAATGGAGCATAAGAAAGCTATACTGGAAAGTCTTGCAATTGGATCCAATCTTAACACAATACTTACCTCCTAAACCATCTATCACATACAGAAGATCATCAAATTTTTGTGATGTTTTGGTACATAGCCATTACATTAAAAAGAGGTCTGACAACCCATTTGGATCACAGGGTCCTAAATGGGGTTGTCGTCCGTGTGGGACTTGTGTGGCGTGTCCCAACATTGAAAACTGTATCACTTTCTCAGGTGCTGATGAGGATAAAACATATAGGATTCTCTACCCGATTACATGTACCACTATGGCAGTTATATACTGTGCGACCTGCCCGTGTAAACTTAAGTACATTGGTTTAACTTCAAGGGAGTTTAGACGGAGAGTTAGGGAGCATGTTCTTGATATTCAGCCAGCATAAACAATTACTGACATTGAGTCCCTTAAAACATTGCCAAAACATTTTAAACAATTCCATCAATGCAATGGGTCCTTACTTAAAGGGACTCTGTCACCTGAATTTGGAGGGAACAATCTTCAGCCATAGGGGCGGGGTTTTCGGGTGTTTGATTCACCCTTTCCTTACCCGCTGGCTGCATGCTGGCTGCAATATTGGATTGAAGTTCATTCTCTGTCCTCCGTAGTACATGCCTGCACAAGGCAATCTTGCCTTGCGCAGGTGTGTACTACTGAGGACAGAGAATGAACTATCTTTTTAGATATGCTGAGTCTTGGTATTATACAGTGGGGCAAAAAAGTATTTAGTCAGTCAGCAATAGTGCAAGTTCCACCACTTAAAAAGATGAGAGGCGTCTGTAATTTACATCATAGGTAGACCTCAACTATGGGAGACAAACTGAGAAAAAAAATATCCAGAAAATCACATTGTCTGTTTTTTTAACAATTTATTTGCATATTATGGTGGAAAATAAGAATTTGGTCAGAAACCAACAATCAAGATTTCTGGCTCTCACAGACCTGTAACTTCTTCTTTAAGAGTCTCCTCTTTCCTCCACTCATTACCTGTAGTAATGGCACCTGTTTAAACTTGTTATCAGTATAAAAAGACACCTGTGCACACCCTCAAACAGTCTGACTCCAAACTCCACTATGGTGAAGACCAAAGAGCTGTCAAAGGACACCAGAAACAAAATTGTAGCCCTGCACCAGGCTGGGAAGACTGAATCTGCAATAGCCAACCAGCTTGGAGTGAAGAAATCAACAGTGGGAGCAATAATTAGAAAATGGAAGACATACAAGACCACTTATAATCTCCCTCGATCTGGGGCTCCACACAAAATCCCACCCCGTGGGGTCAGAATGATCACAAGAACGGTGAGCAAAAATCCCAGAACCACGCGGGGGGACCTAGTGAATGAACTGCAGAGAGCTGGGACCAATGTAACAAGGCCTACCATAAGTAACACACTACGCCACCATGGACTCAGATCCTGCAGTGCCAGACGTGTCCCACTGCTTAAGCCAGTACATGTCCGGGCCCGTCTGAAGTTTGCTAGAGAGCATTTGGATGATCCAGAGAAGTTTTGGGAGAATGTCCTATGGTCTGATGAAACCAAACTGGAACTGTTTGGTAGAAACACAACTTGTCGTGTTTGGAGGAAAAAGAATACTGAGTTGCATCCATTAAACACCATACCTACTGTAAAGCATGGTGGTGGAAACATCATGCTTTGGGGCTGTTTCTCTGCAAAGGGGCCAGGACGACTGATCCGGGTACATGAAAGAATGAATGGGGCCATGTATCGTGAGATTTTGAGTGCAAACCTCCTTCCATCAGCAAGGGCATTGAAGATGAAACGTGGTTGGGTCTTTCAACATGACAATGATCCAAAGCACACCGCCAGGGCAACGAAGGAGTGGCTTCGTAAGAAGCATTTCAAGGTCCTGGAGTGGCCTAGCCAGTCTCCAGATCTCAACCCTATAGAAAACCTTTGGAGGGAGTTCAAAGTCCGTGTTGCCAAGCGAAAAGCCAAAAACATCACTGCTCTAGAGGAGATCTGCATGGAGGAATGGGCCAACATACCAACAACAGTGTGTGGCAACCTTGTGAAGACTTACAGGAAACGTTTGACCTCTGTCATTGTAATATATCCTTTGTTGGCAAAGTATTGAGATGAAATTTTGTTTCTGACCAAATACTTATTTTCCACCATAATATGCAAATAAATTGTTAAAAAAACAGACAATGTGATTTTCTGGATTTTTTTTTTCTCAGTTTGTCTCCCATAGTTGAGGTCTACCTATGATGTAACATAGTAACATAGTTAGTAAGGCCGAAAAAAGACATTTGTCCATCCAGTTCAGCCTATATTCCATCATAATAAATACCCAGATCTACGTCCTTCTACAGAACCTAATAATTGTATGATACAATATTGTTCTGCTCCAGGAAGACATCCAGGCCTCTCTTGAACCCCTCGACTGAGTTCGCCATCACCACCTCCTCAGGCAAGCAATTCCAGATTCTCACTGCCCTAACAGTAAAGAATCCTCTTCTATGTTGGTGGAAAAACCTTCTCTCCTCCAGACGCAAAGAATGCCCCCTGGTGCCCGTCACCTTCCTTGGTATAAACAGATCCTCAGCGAGATATTTGTATTGTCCCCTTATATACTTATACATGGTTATTAGATCGCCCCTCAGTCGTCTTTTTTCTAGACTAAATAATCCTAATTTCGCTAATCTATCTGGGTATTGTAGTTCTCCCATCCCCTTTATTAATTTTGTTGCCCTCCTTTGTACTCTCTCTAGTTCCATTATATCCTTCCTGAGCACCGGTGCCCAAAACTGGACACAGTACTCCATGTGCGGTCTAACTAGGGATTTGTACAGAGGCAGTATAATGCTCTCATCATGTGTATCCAGACCTCTTTTAATGCACCCCATGATCCTGTTTGCCTTGGCAGCTGCTGCCTGGCACTGGCTGCTCCAGGTAAGTTTATCATTAACTAGGATCCCCAAGTCCTTCTCCCTGTCAGATTTACCCAGTGGTTTCCCGTTCAGTGTGTAATGGTGATATTGATTCCCTCTTCCCATGTGTATAACCTTACATTTATCATTGTTAAACCTCATCTGCCACCTTTCAGCCCAAGTTTCCAACTTATCCAGATCCATCTGTAGCAGAATACTATCTTCTCTTGTATTAACTGCTCTACATAGTTTTGTATCATCTGCAAATATCGATATTTTACTGTGTAAACCTTCTACCAGATCATTAATGAATATGTTGAAGAGAACAGGTCCCAATACTGACCCCTGCGGTACCCCACTGGTCACAGCGACCCAGTTAGAGACTATACCATTTATAACCACCCTCTGCTTTCTATCACTAAGCCAGTTACTAACCCATTTACACACATTTTCCCCCAGACCAAGCATTCTCATTTTGTGTACCAACCTCTTGTGCGGCACGGTATCAAACGCTTTGGAAAAATCGAGATATACCACGTCCAATGACTCACCGTGGTCCAGTCTATAGCTTACCTCTTCATAAAAACTGATTAGATTGGTTTGACAGGAGCGATTTCTCATAAACCCATGCTGATATGGAGTTAAACAGTTATTCTCATTGAGATAATCCAGAATAACATCCCTCAGAAACCCTTCAAATATTTTACCAACAATAGAGGTTAGACTTACTGGCCTATAATTTCCAGGTTCACTTTTAGAGCCCTTTTTGAATATTGGCACCACATTTGCTATGCGCCAGTCCTGCGGAACAGACCCTGTCGCTATAGAGTCACTAAAAATAAGAAATAATGGTTTATCTATTACATTACTTAGTTCTCTTAGTACTCGTGGGTGTATGCCATCCGGACCCGGAGATTTATCTATTTTAATCTTATTTAGCCGGTTAATTACAGACGCCTCTCATCTTTTTAAGTGGTGGAACTTGCACTATTGCTGACTGACTAAATACTTTTTTGCCCCACTGTATCTCCTGATTGGTTGGGGTCACATATAATAGATCCTTACTTTCACCTTCTCCTCACTCCTTGAAAAAGCCATGGTGGCGAAACGTACGTTGGAGCTGGAGTCCAGGGGAACGACGGATCATCTCTACACTGGTACTGATATTAACTTAGAGATTTTTTTCTGCACTTTATTTGGTCTTGTGTTAGACCACTTATGACATATGCATCTGACCAATAGGTCTGTCTCTTTGGGGATTATTGTCTAGTATGTTTATTTGATCTGCACCCTATATGATGTTTTTTATGTACTGTGATATTTATTGTGGACTATTTTGTCAGTTTCTCCATTTTTTAATCTTCAAAAATATTTAATAAACTATTTAATACAGTAGTTTTTTGATACTTTGGTACTGTGTCCATTTTTGGGAGGTTTTTGATATAGTTGTAGGACATTTTGCAATAGTGTGAGCATCTCTCACCGGGTTGTGTATTGCTCTTAATTTAATAGCTAGAGCGCCCAAATTTTGTATCCTTTGTATGTCGGTTTTGCAAGACTGCATGAAAATCTCGCAGCACGGATGGCATACGGATTACATATGGAGGATGACATGTGTAAAATATGCTGCCACACCCTGCCTACGGATGAGATACGGATCACTATTTTAGTAACATTTCTGCATATTACGGCCGTAAAAAAACGGACCGTATTTTCATACGCTGAGTGTGACGCCGGCCTTAATGAGAAATTTTTCTACAGGATTGGGTGAAGGTGGTGAGAGATCATCTCTCATTGTTCCAGAGTAAAGGTACCTTCACACTGAACGATATCGCTAGCGATCCGTGACGTTGCAGCATCCTGGATAGCGATATCGTTGAGTTTGACAAGCAGCAGCGATCAGGATCCTGCTGTGCCATCGTTGGTCGGAGCAGAAAGTCCAGAACTTTATTTTGTCACTGGACTCCCGCAGACATCGCTGAATCGGCGTGTGTGACGCCGATTCAGCGATGTCTTCACTGGTAACTAGGGTAAACATCGGGTTACTAAGCGCAGGGCCGCGCTTAGTAACCCGATGTTTACCCTGGTTACCAAAGAAAACGTAAAAAAAAAAAACAAACACTACATACTTACATTCCGGTGTCTGTCCTCCGGCGCTGTGCTTCTCTGCACTGTGTAAGCGCCGGCCGGAAAGCAGAGCACAGCGGTGACATCACCGCTGTGCTTTCCGGCTGGCGCTCAGTCAGTGCAGAGAAGCACAGCGCCGGGGGACAGACACCGGAATGTAAGTATGTAGTGTTTGTTTTTTTTTTTTACGTTTACGCTGGAAACCAGGGTAAACATCGGGTTACTAAGCGCGGCCCTGCGCTTAGTAACCCGATGTTTACCCTGGTTACCAGGGGACTTCGGCTCGTTGGTCGCTGGAGAGCTGTCTGTGTGACAGCTCTCCAGCGGCCACACAGCGACGCTGCAGCGATCGGGATCGTTATCTAGATCGCTGCAGCGTCGCTAAATGTGACGGTACCTTAACCTGCATAGTTCATCCTTCAATATTTGCAAAACAACAATCTACATGGATTGATACAATGGGTAATCTGCATATTATCAATCATCTATTGTTCATTGATCCTGTCTGTCCCTTTGTTTCCCAAAAAACAGTCAATTATCCTGTTATTATTGTCTTTTAAGGGGCCGATACGATTTTTTTTTTCTTTTTGGCATTGAAGTATTTCTAAAAAATTTTGCCATACACTTTAATAAATCGCTGACTATTTATTTCTCTGTGTTTAACTTTGCTAGCTAGATTTCATTTTTACATTTCTTATTTAAATCTTTATACTCTTAAAATGCTATTTCTGTTTTCTCACCCTTCAGTATTTTGAATTCCCTTTGTTTTTGTCTTACTAAAAGTACTGCCTTATTCATCCCTCATGGTTTCTTTTTATTCCTTTATGTTTTATTACCAGAGGGTATAAGTTTTTTACAGGATTCTAGTAGTATTTGCTTAATCCCTTCACGCCGCAGCCCTTTTTCGTTTTTGCGTTTTCCGCTTCCCTCGTTCCCAGAGCCATAACTTTTTTTTTATTTTTCTGTCAATATGGCCATGTGAGGGCTCATTTTTTGCAGGACGAGTTGTACTTTTGAACGACACCATTGGTTTTACCACGTCTTGTACTAGAAAACAGGAAAAAAATTCCAACTTGTTTTTGTTTGGCTTTTTTGCTAGGTTCACTAAATGCTAAAACTGACCTGCCATTATGATTCTCCAGGTCATTACGAGTTCATAGACACCTAACATGTCTAGGTTATTTTTTATCCAAGTGGTAAAAAAAAATTCAAAACTTTGCTAAAAAAAAAATTGCGCCATACCCGTAGCGTCTCCATTTTTCATGATCTGGGGTCGGGTGAGGGCATATTTTTTGTGTGCCGAGCTGACGTTTTTACTGATGCCACTTTTCTGCAGATACGTTCTTTTGATCGCCCGTTATTGCATTTTAATGTAATGTCGCGGCGACCAAAAAAATGTAATTCTGGCATTTCGAATTTTTTATCACTACGCTGTTTAATGATCAGGTTAATGCTTTTTTTATTGATAGATCGGGCGATTCTGAGCGCGGCGATACCAAATATGTGTATGTTTGATTTTTTTAAAATTTTATTTTGGATGGGGCGAAAGTGGAGTGATTTAAACTTTTATATTTTTTTATTTTTTTCATATTTTTTAAAGCATTTATTTAAATTTTGCCATGCTTCAATAGCCTCCATGGGAGGCTAGAAGCTAGCACAACTGGATTGGCTCTGCTACATAGCAGCGATCATCAGATCGCTGCTTTGTAGCTGAATTGCAGGCTTGCTATGAGCGCCGACCACAGGGTGGCGCTCACAGCTAGCCGGCATCAGTAACCATAGAGGTCTCAAGGACCTCTATGGTTACTATCCTGACGCATCGCTGACTCCCGATCATGTGACGGGGTCAGCGATACGCTCATTTCCGGCTGCACGGCCAGAAGCGGTATTTAAATGCCACTGTCAGCGTTTGACAGCGGCATTTAACTGGTTAATAGCGGCAGGTGGATCGCGATTCCACCTGCCGCTATTGCGCGCACATGTCTGCAGTACATAACAGCTGACATGTCGCGACTTTGATGTGGTCTCAGCGCCAGAGTCCACATCAAAGGGGAGACATGATATGCGCCGTACTAGTACAGGGCATGTCGTGAAGGGGTTAAACATGATCCATTTATGTTCAGTATTCCCAGTTGCCATGACATGTTCCCAGTCTGCTCGATTAAGCTCTTCCCTTAAAGGGACACTGTCACCTGAATTTGGAGGGAACAATCTTCAGCCATGGAGGCGGGGTTTTGGGGTTTTTGATTCACCCTTTCCTTACCTGCTGGCTGCAATATTGGATTGAAGTTCATTCTCTGTCCTCCGTAGTACATGCCTGCACAAGGCAATCTTGCCTTGCGCAGGCGTGTACTATGGAGGACAGAGAATGAACTTCAATCCAATATTGCAGCCAGCGGGTAAGGAAAGGGTGAATCAAAAACCCCGCCTCCATGGCTGAAGATTGTTCCTTCCAAATTCAGGTGACAGTGTCCCTTTAATTTGTTGAAATTGGCTTTCTTGAAGTTCCAGGTTTTTGCAAGAAGGAGCTGGTACATGTGAACACATGACCTATTAACAATCATCGTCTGATTTTGGGCTCCTTTCCACTTGCGAGATAAATGTCCGTGTCAGAGCGGAGAGTGCGGCTGCATAGCAACACTTGGAGCTGCACGATCCGCTCCCAAGTGTCGGCGCCAGAGCTTGGTTTTCACATACGAGACACGGACGTTTATCTCGCAAGTGGAAAGGAGCCCTTAACAACAGTTCTGTATAGCACAATAAAATGGGTACAGAGATTGCTCCCTTACCAGATTTACTTTGTCTAGGATAATGGAGTTCACCCCGAAGCCTGTTTTCAACTTCCTGACCACGCTATTTTTTTCAATTCTGACCACTGTCTCGTTAAAATATTGTACTTTATGATAGTGGTAAAACTTCTTCAATATGACTTGCGTTTATTTGTGAAAAATAGAGAGAGTCATATCATACATTAGCACAATACTGGAAACATAATTTTTTTTTTGTTGGGAAGTTATAAGGGTTAAAAGTTGACCAGCGATTTCTCATTTTTACAACAAAATTTGCAAAAACCATTTTTTTTTTTTAGGGACCACCTCACACTTGAAGTGACTTTGAGGGGCCTATATGACAGAAAATGCCCAAAAGTGACACCATTCTAAAAACTGCACCCCTCAAGGTACTCAAAACCATATTCAAGAAGTTTATTAACCCTTCAGGTGCTTCACAGGAATTTTTGGAATGTTTAAAAAAAAAATTGAAGAAAAAAACAAGGCGCCCCCAATGTGTCTCACTATACATGAAAGAATAAAATTCTTTTGCAGGAAATGTGCTCACCTATTGCAGTTGTGAACCAAGGTCACAACTCCCATAAAAGCAAAACCGTAGCAGCAGGTCTCCAAAAAAATCCGAAAGGATATTGAAGGTAGTAGTCATAGGCAAACTGAAGACCGCACTCACGAGGTAGATTTAAGGTTTTTTATTGAAGCCTACGCGTTTCAAGAGCTTTCTTACTCTCTTCTTCAGGGCATATAATACATAGCACGGTACAGGGTGTATTTATACAAACAAAAGGAAGGGGAGGGGCGCCGAGGCGCATTATACTATAATACAAAAAGCAAGATATAAATCGTAACATATAATTATTTTGCACATTACTTTTTATAAACTCGTAACATAAAATTATTATTATTATATATATATACGTTGTTTTTTTATTTTTTCAATATTAATTAATGTTTTTGAAATATAATGTCAGATATATATATATACGTTGTTTTTTATTTTTTCAATATTAATTAATGTTTATAAAAAGTAATGTGCAAAATAATTTTATGTTACGATTTATATCTTGCTTTTTGTGTTATAGTATAATGCGCCTCGGCGCCCCTCCCCTTCCTTTTGTTTGTATAAATACACCCTGTACCGTGCTATGTATTATATGCCCTGAAGAAGAGAGTAAGAAAGCTCTTGAAACGCGTAGGCTTCAATAAAAAACCTTAAATCTACCTCGTGAGCGCGGTCTTCAGTTTGCCTATGACTACTAAAAAAAAATTGAACATTTAACTTTTTTTCGCAAAACTTTTACTTCAGATCCAATTTGTTTTATTTTACCAAGTGTAACAGGAGAAATTGGACCCCAAAAGTTGTCCAATTTGTCCTGAGTATGCTGATACCCCATATATGGGGGTAAACCTCTGTTTGGGCGCATGGCAGAGCTCAGAAGGGAAGGAGTGCCGTTTGACTTTTCAATGCAAAATGGGCTGGAATTGAGTTCGGACACCATGTCGCGTTTAGAGAGCCCCTGATGTGCCTACACAGTGGAAACCTCCCACAAGTGACACCATTTTGGAAAGTAGACCCCCTATGGAACTTATTTAGATGTGTGTTGAGCACTTTGAACCCCAAATTACTTCACTAAAGTTTATAATGTAGAGCCGTGAAAACTAAAAAATCATTTTTTTTCCACAAAATGATCTTTTAGCCCGCTATTTTTTATTTTCCCAAGGGTAACAGGAGAACTTGGACCCCAAAAGTTGTCCAATTTGTCCTGAGTACGCTGATACCCCATATGTTGGGGGAGACCACCGTTTGGGCGCATGGCAGAGTTCGTAACGGAAGGAGCGCCGTTTTGGAATGCAGACTTTGATCGAATGGTGTGCAGTCATCATGTTGCGTTTGCAGAGCCCCTGATGTACCTAAACAGTAGAAACCCCCCACAAATGACCATATATTGTCCAATTAGTCCTGAGTACGCTGGTAATATGTGGGGGTAAACCACTATTTGGGCGCACGACAGATCTCTGAAGGGAAGGAGCACCGTTTTACTTTTTCAATACAGAATTGCCTGGAATTGAGATTGGACGCCATGTCGCGTTTGGAGAGCCCCTGATGTGCCTAAACAGTGGCTCCAACCCTAACCCCAACACACCCCTAAAACTAATACCAACCATAACCCTAACCACACCCCTATCCCAAACACACCACTAACCCTAATCCCAACCCTAACCATAACCCTGACACACCCCTAACCCCAACACACCCCTAACCTTAATCCAACCCTAATCATAACACTAACCACACCCCTAACCCTGACACACCCCTAAGCCTAATCCCAACCCTAACCCCAACCGTAAACATAATCCAAACCCTAACTCCAGTTTTAGCCCCAACTCTAACCCTAACTTTAGCCCCAACCCTAACCTTAACTTTAGCCCCGACACGAACCCTAACCCTAATGGGGAAAATGGAAATAAATACATTTTTTTTTAATTTTATTATTTTTCCCTAACTAAGGGGGTGATAAAGGGGGGTTTGATTTACTATTTATAGCGGGTTTTTATAGCGGGTTTTTGTTTGGCAGCTGTCACACACTAAAAGATGCTTTTTATTGCAAAAAATAGTTTTTGCATCACCACATTTTGAGAGCTATAATTTATCCATATTTTGGCCCACAGAGTCATGTGAAGTCTTGTTTTTTGCTTGACGAGTTGACGTTTTTATTGGTACCATTTTCGGGCACATGACATTTTTTGATCGCTTTTTATTCTGATTTTTGGGAGGCAGAATGAACAAAAACCAGCAATTCCTGAATTTCTTTTAGGGGGGGCGTTTATACCGTTCCGCGTGTGGTAAATTTGATAACGCAGTTTTATTCTTCGGGTCAGTACGATTACAGCGATACCTCATTTATATCATTTTTTTTATGTTTTGGCGCTTTTACACAATAAAAACTATTTTATAGAAAAAATTATTGCTTTTGCATTGCTTTATTCTGAGAGCTATAACTTTTTTATTTTTCTGCTGATTACGCTGTATGGTGGCAAGATGATGTTTTCAGCGGTGCCATGTTTTATTGCACTTTTTGTTCGGCAGTATGATGATAAAGCATTGTTTTTTGCCTTGTTTTTTTTTACGGTGTTCACCGAAGGGGTTAACTAGTGGGATAGTTTTATAGAGCGGGTCGTTACGGACGTGGCGATACCAAATATGTGTACTTTTATTGTTTTTTTTTATTTACATAAATAAATGGATTTATTGGAAAATATTTATTTACAGTGCCTTGCGACAGTATTCGTCCCCCTTGAACTTTTCAACCTTTTCCCACATATTATGCTTCAAACATAAAGATACCAAATGTAAATTTTTGGTGAAGAATCAACAACAAGTGGAACACAATTGTGAAGTTGAACGAAATTTATTGGTTATTTTAAATTTTTGTGGAAATTCAAAAACTGAAAAGTGGGGCGTGCAATATTATTCGGCCCCTTTACTTTCAGTGCAGCAAACTCACTCCAGAAGTTCATTGTGGATCTCTGAATGATCCAATGTTGTCCTAAATGCTTAATGATGATAAATATAATCCACCTGTGTGTATTCAAGTTTACGTATAAATGCACGTGCTCTGTGATTGTCTCAGGGTTCTTTTTGAAGCACAGAGAGCATCATGAAGGCTAAGGAACACAACAGGTAGGTCCGTAATACTTTTGTGGAGAAGTTTAAAGCCGGATTTGGACACAAAATGATTTACAAAACTTTAAACATCCCAAGGAGCACTGTGCAAGCGATCATATTGAAATGGAAGGAGTATCATACCACTGCAAATCTACCAAGACCTGGCCGTCCCTCTAAACTTTCATCTCAAACAAGGAGAAGACTGATCAGAGATGCAGCCAAGAGGCACATGATCACTCTGGCTGAACTGCAGAGATCTACAGCTGAGGTGGGACAGTCTGTCTATAGGACAACGATCAGTCATACAGTCATACACTGCACAAATCTGGCCTTTATGGAAGAGTGGCAAGAAGAAAGCCATTTCTCAAAGATAGCCATAAAAAGTGTTGTTTAAAGTTTGTAACAAGCCACCTGGGAGACACACCAAACGTGGAAGAAGGTGCTCTGGTCAAATGAAACTAGAATTGAACTTTTTGGCAACAATGCCAAACAATATGTTTGGTGTAAACGCAACAGAGCTCATCACCCTGAACACACCATCCCCACTGTCAAACATGGTGGTGGCAGCATCATGGTTTGGGCCTGCTTTTCTTCAGCAGGGGCAGGGAAAATGGTTAAAATTGATGGAAAGATGGATGGAGCCAGATACAGGACGATTCTGAAGAAAACCTGTTGGAGTCTGCAAAAAACCTGAGACTGGTACGGAGATTTGTCTTCCAACAAGACAATGATCCCAAACATGAAGCAAAATCTACAATGGAATGGTTCACAAATAAACGTATCCAGATGTTAGAATGGCCAAGTCAAAGTCCAGACCTCAATCCAATTGAGAATCTGTGGAAAAAGCTGAAAACTGCTGTTCACAAACGATCTCTGTCAAACCTCACTGAGCTCGAGCTGTTTGTCAAGGAACAATGGGCAAGAATTTCAGTCTCTCAATCTACAAAACTGATAGAGAGATACTCCAAGCGACTTGCAGCTGTAATCGCTGCAAAAGGTGGAGCAACAGAGTATTAAGTTAAAGGGGCGGAATAATATTGCACGCCCCACTTTTCAGTTTTGAATTTCCACATAAATTTAAAATAACCAATAAATTTCATTCAACTTCACAATTGTGTTCCACATGTTATTGATTCTTTACCAAAAATTTACATTTGGTATCTTTATGTTTGAAGCATGATATGTGGGAAAAGGTTGAAAAGTTTAAGGGGGCCGAATACTTTCGCCAGGCACTGTATTATTTTTCTTTATTTAGAGATTTTTATTTTTTTTAACTTTATAACATTGTCCCAGGTTGGGACATTACTATATAAATTCAGATCGCTGATCTGACACTTTGCATAGCACTGTGTCAGATCAGCGATCTGAGAGGCAGTGCAGGAGGCTTGCCGGCGCCTGCTCTCAGCAGGCGCCAGCAAGCCACCTCAGTGGAGGACACGGAAGGAGCCCTGCAGCCAATTTGGATCTGGGGTCTCCATGGAGACCATTGGAACGCGATCGCATCTCGTTGTTCGGGTTGGGGAGCGCGATTGTTCTGTGTTCTACTGACAGCAGCATCAGAGGGGTTAAATGCCCACGATCAGCGCTAGCGCCGATCGTGGGCATTGCTGTGGGATGTCAGCTGTCACATACAGCTAACACCCACACGCGATCGTCGCTGTGCTCATCGTGAGACCGCGCGATTGTAACGCTGTACTAGTACTGTGGTTTGCGGGAACGCGGTTCCCGCAGAGCAGTACTAGTACGGTGCATGTCAGGAAGTGGATCGCCCCCATGGGGCCATGGGGTACTCAGTACCGGGTCCTTCGGCTCACAGGGGGATGTCACAGTGGCTGACCCGGTCCATGGCCCTGGGACGTCCATGTAAAAGGGAAAGGTCTTTAAAAGGGATAAAGTTTGTGTTCGTGATGCCACCTGTGGTATTCGGTCAGGGTGACCGACGCTGCTTTAAGGGGTCCTCTGGGGTGATGTTATGGCAGCTAGATGGTATACCTTCCTACAGGTGAAGTATGTCCCCAGGGCTTCCCGGTGTGTAGATGGTGGTATGGTGAGAGGCGCATTGAAGAACGAGGGCACAAGCTTGCAGACTCTTTACCTTTACTGAAGACTTCAGCATCCACAGTCCAGATCACCAGACCACAGGCCAGGCAGAATCCAGCCGGTTTGGAGGCAAGTCCAGAGTCCCCTTGTCCAGGTGGAAATCAGTATTCATCCTTTGCGCTGCAGTGTTGTAGTCCCTTACTGCTAAGCTTCTCATAAGGTCCTCACAACTGTTGTAGATGTTATTTAAACAACAAATCATGAAGCACAATCTTAGTATGTGGCCGAGAACAGAAAAATCGAGCTCTCCCAAGATTAGTACCCAGACTCACTGGGTTACCAGGACAACTCCAACCAACACGTTATGGGTAAGCATGCATAAATAGCTAATTGACTAAGGAGTGTTTTTGTGGGGTACTGCCTTTGGCACCCCATACTATATTGAAACTGTCCTTGCCACGTGGGTAATACTTGGAATAGTATAATTGTTGTTAGTGTGCTTGCCCTGGATGTATTTTGCTCTTCTCATCTGAACCAGCTTACCTTCAGGTTCCTTCCGTATTTCCTTCCTGTATGGGTGATAATATTTACTGTTTACTGTTTTTTCTGATGACTACTATGATCTTTGGGATTTGTATACTCCGTTTTTTCCCTGTATTTCATGTTGTAGATGTTATGTCTCTCTCTCTGTCCCCCGGATAGGATAGGACAATCCCGTATGACTGGTGGCTTGAGGTGGTTTATAGGGACTCTATCATGCCCCAGCCTCTAAGGGGTGCCACCATGCCTCCTGGGTGTAGGGCGGACAGGTAACGTGAAATTAGCTGTCCTGCCGGTCTCTGGAGTAAGGCATAAAGGTCGTTACTCCCTCGGTGTTTCGGCTACCGGGATTCTGCGCCTCAGAATGAGGCAGCCTGTGTAGGGCTGGTCCCCTTCTAATATCCACTCCTTTGCTTCCGTGTCCTTCTCCTTTGCTCTCTGACAGGATCCCACCCCTGCCAGGGACCAACTAACTGAGCAGAGCTCAGCCAGCAACTGACTCACTTTCCCTACAGGCGACCAGTTTTACCAATGTGGGGAGGGACCTAATAAATAGGAGCAAGAGCTCCCCCTGGTGGCCTGGAGTGTGAAATGTGTTGCATGTTTGTGGTACCTGGATGCAGTTATCCTTCTTTGTCTCCAAACATAGCATCACTCTCCCCAAGAGGAACGCAATACCACTGCGATGACCAGGACCCTGGGGCGCCGTGCCCTTCCCCCTTCCCGTTAAATCCAGTACTCCCAGACTGGGAAAAGAAAACAACAGTTACAGGTTAGCAAAAAGACATACAAATTTTTTAAATGATATAAAACAAATTAATATAACTAATGGGAGGTGAGGACTCTTGAACGTTGCATAACAAAAACATATTTACATTGCGGATCCGCTTCTATGAACAATCTAACAGACGGAACAGTGCAACAGTTAACTATCTATGAAATACAATGACCCTCACGGGTATACTATCTTAGAACTTCAAGTGCAAATCAAGCATTTTTCTTTATTCAGGTGCAGAACAGTCTATCAACCCCCACGGGCTCACTGCATTTTCCTTCGATTTATTCCAAAGTGCTCTATAATATCGGCTACATACTATCGGCTATGTAAAACACAATTCTATCTATATTTAAGTCTAATCTGGTAAAGTGCCATAATTCAACATTCCCCTTAAGGATTCAAACAATTCAATGAGGTAGTGCAAAGTATTAATACTCAAGTCAATAATATTGTAACAAGATGAACGATGCGAGGGACCCATTATTAACCCCCAACGTTGGACTTGAACGGGCTACAAGGCATGTATCCCGACCCGGAATTCTGCCACACCAACGGGTTTTTCTTCAGGTCTCTGAAAAACAAAGCAGTTCTCACAACAGTATTAGCAGCAGTCTCTTTTGGAAGCAGTCTCTGTAAAAGCTTCCTTTGTAAAACCAGTAGGAAGCACCCTTAAGAAGATGCAAACTATATACAAGCAAATCCAGCCCTACCCACGCCAGCAAGTGGGCAGAACCAGAGTGCACCTTGGAGGTGCCAACTATGTGCAACGGAGAGTTTGTGGACCATTCACTGTCCATAATCCAAATGTCCTTTAAATAGAAGATAGCTGTGCAAAACACAGGATCCCTTTAACGTGGGACCCCTGTAACGAATTACCCAGGTTGGGTTTAAGTAGCAAAAAGAGTTGAATAACTATGTACAGTCATGTTCAGATTTGTTTTGGTTCTTTTATAGTAGGTTGCAAGGCATCAGCCCGTAACAAACACTTCCTGGCCTGGGAAGGTTTGTATCCGAGTCCTCATCTGATGCTATGTTAACGTCATTGGTTCGCCTCTCATGTGTGGTCAAGTCATTAGCCGCCTGAGTACGGGTGTCAGCTATAGCATTTGCCACAGCGGCAGTTTGTGGTGGTGATTATGCACACGTTTATAGTACTGTTGGTTTGAGGAGTTGCTGTTTCAGAGACTGGAAGGCTAGTGCTGGTGGTCTTAGTTTTGGCACCAGGTGGCGCTACTGCAGGTGCACATCGCTTAACGTTCCTGGCGTACCAGCCTTTCTCGCTCCAGTGGCGGGTGTAGGTCACATGATCCCCTCGGCACAAATCTCGGTCAGGATGTCCTTCCCGGAGATTGGCTTCCACGTCACGGCCGGTTGACTTAGACTTCTGTCTGCAGTCCCGGTTCCTGAATGAAGCCCTAACCCCTTTTCGGGTGAAAGGCTACTACTATCCCTCGCTTCGCTGAACTATTACAGCGTTTGGTTTTATGGTTCTGCATTTTACGTTGGGCCTCCTGTTCCTTTCTGTCTTACCACCGTAAGAGCAGGCATTGTCTATACTCCTCCCAGGTGAGGGCTCCGATATAGGATTCTCCCTTTTAGGCCACTCCCAGGGACCCGTTCAACCTGACTCCCAGAGCATCTCATTGGAAGATCACCCCAGGGCCGCCATCAGAGCATTACTGCCATTACTGCTGTATGGGGCCCGGTCAGCAGCAGTACACAGAGGGGCCTGCAGATCCAGGGCCCCACTGTTGTGCTTCTACTGATTGGGCCCCACCGTGCACTAAAATACTGTGCACTGCGGCGCACACGTCGGTGCTGGGGCCTTCTTGGAGCTGTGCACGGCCGTCTCACCTAGTCGGCTGCTCAGCTCCTGCTCGGCTGTAGCTAGAATGTATGGGCTCCCTGCAGGTCCTGACTACAGCCCATACATTCTAGCAGTCTCAGCAGTGAATGTGCTAGAATGTAGGGGCTCTTTTCAGGTCCTCTCAGCAGCCCATACATTCTAGCTGCTGCTTCACTGCTGACAACACTAGACGCCCCGGGAATGACTGAGGTAAGTATAAAAAACATTTTTGTTTTTTTTTAAATGGGTGAGATGGGGGGGGGAGTGAGACTGCGGATGATGGAGTGTGTTTGAGGGGGTACTGCACATGGTGAAATGATAGGGGGCTGCAGATGATGAAATGATAGGGGGCTGCAGATGATGAAGTGTGTTTGAGGGTGTACTGTTATGATTAGGTGGCCTTGGAGAAGCATGAAAACCTTCACTGGAGTAGCTGGTAACTATACTGACCGCAAACCCTGATCTTATCACCGCAACTAGAAGTAGCCGTGGGGTGTGCCTAACAAAACCTAGACCACACCTCGACACAGCCGGAGGACTAAATTCCCCTAAAGATGGAAATAGGAAAACTATCTTGCCTCAGAGTAGACCCCCAAAGGATAGGCAGCCCCCCACAAATAATGACTGTGAGTTGGAGAGGAAAAGACACACGCAGGCAGAAAACAGGCTTAGCAAAGGAGGCCACTTCTAGCTAAATAGAAAAGGACAGGACAGGATACTAAGCGGTCAGCATAAAAATACTACAAAAATATCCACAGCAGAAAATACAAAACTCCACCACCAAACTAAAGATGTGGAGAGTATATCTGCAACTCCAGAGAATCCAACCAGACTGAGAAAAAACAACTGACACAGTCAAGCTGGACAAATAGAAACAAAAGATCAGCACTGAAAATAAGTACACTGCATGTGTACTTCAGAAAAAGAAACAAACACTTATCTTTGCTGAACTGGCAGATAAGCAGGAGAGGCCAGGCAGAGATCCAACACTTCCAAAGAAACATTGACAACTGGCCAGGACTAAAGAGTCCTGCAAAGCTAAATAGCCCAGTCAGAATTGCAATTAGCGGATACACCTGTCCAAGATTGCAGCCCCGAGACAACTGCATTACCATCTACAACCACCGGAGGGAGCCCAACAGGGTACTGCACATGATGAAATGATAGGGGGCTGCAGATGATGAAATAATAGGGGGCTGCAGATGATGAAATGATAGGGGGCTGCAGATGATGAAATGATAGGGGGCTGCAGATGATGAAATGTGTTTGAGGGGGTACTGCACATGATGAAATGATAGGGGGCTGCAGATAATGAAGTGTGTTTGAGGGGGTACTGCACATGATGAAATTATAGGGGGCTGCAAATGATGAAGTGTGTTTGAGGGGGTACTGCACATGATGAAATGATAGGGGGCTGCAGATGATGAAATGATAGGGGGCTGCAGATGATGAAATGATAGGGGGCTGCAGATGATGAAATGTGTTTGAGGGGGTACTGCACATGATGAAATGATAGGAGGCTGCAAATGATGAAGTGTGTTTGAGGGGGTGCTGCACATGATGAAATGATAGGGGGCTGCAGATGATGAAATGATAGGGGGCTGCAGATGATGAAATGATAGGGGGCTGCAGATGATGAAATGTGTTTGAGGGGGTACTGCACATGATGAAATGATAGGAGGCTGCAAATGATGAAGTGTGTTTGAGGGGGTGCTGCACATGATGAAATGATAGGGGGCTGCAGATGATGAAATAATAGGGGGCTGCAGATGATGTGTGTTTGAGGGGGCACTGCACATGATGAAATAATAGGGGGCTGCAGATGATGTGTGTTTGAGGGGGCACTGCACATGATGAAATTATAGGGGGCTGCAGATGATGAAGTGTGTTTGAGGGGGTACTGCGCATGATGAAATGATAGGGGGCTGCACATGATGAAGTGTGTTTGAGGGGGTACTGCACATGATGAAATGATTGGGAGGTGAAAAAAATTAAGTAAGGGGGACTGCAGATGAAGTGAAGGGGGATAGGGGACTGCAAATGATGAAGTGGGGGTGATGGGGACTGCAAATGATGATGTGGGGTGATGGGGACTGCAAATGATGATGTGGGGGTGATGGGGACTGCAAAAGATAATGTGGGGATGATGGGGACTGCAAAAGATAATGTGGGGATGATGGGGACTGCAAATGATGAAGTGGGGGTGATGGGGACTGCAAATGATGATGTGGGGGTGATGGGGATTGCAAATGATGATGGGGACTGCAAATGATGAAGTGGGGGTGATGGGGACTGCAAATGATTATGTGGGGGTGATGGGGACTGCAAATGATTATGTGGGGGTGATGGGGACTGCAAATGATGATGTGGGGGTGATGGGGACTGCAAATGATCATGTGGGGGTGATGGGGACTGCAAATGATCATGTGGGGGTGATGGGGACTGCAAATGATCATGTGGAGGGATGGGGACTGCAAATGATGAAGTGGGGATGATGTCAACTGCAAATGATGATGTGGGGGTGATGGGGACTGCAAATGATGATGGGTACTGCAAATGATGAAGTGGGGGTGATGGGGACTGCAAATGATGATGTGGGGGTGATGGGGACTGCAAATGGTGCAGGGGTGATGAGGACTGCAAATGAGGTGGGGGTGATGGGGATTGCAAATGATGGGGACTCCAAATGATGATGTGGGAGTGATGGAGACTGAGGATGAATTGTGTTTGAGGGGGTACTGCACATGACGAAATGATAGGGGGCTGCAAATGATGAAGTAAGGGGGACTGCAGATGAAGTGAAGGGGGATAGGGGACTAAATGATGAAGGTGGACTGCAAATGATGAAGTGGGGGTGATGAAGTCATCAAGTGACTGAGGGACGGGGACGGCAATTGAATTGAAAGTGGGGGTGGGGAGAGCAAATGGTGTATTGAAGGTGGGGAGAGCAAATAATTAATTTTGAAGGTGGGGAACAGCAGTTGATAATGAATAGAGAGTGGGAGAGAGAGAAGACATGACAATGAATTGAGGCAGAAGGGGCATGTAACTATAATGAATCGGGGTAAGGGTTAGAGCGAGAGGTACATGGTGGGGTCGTTGAGGATAAAGTGACTGGTAATAAATTGGGGGGAAAGAGTACAGGTGCTAATTAATTTATATATTAAATAGGGAAAGTGGTTATGTACAGATAGTTGGGGCACAGTGGCGGAAAAAGGAAAAAGTGGGGAATGTGCTCTGGAAGCGGTGCTCTAGATAACTGTGTTATTTTATGCAGAGACGAGTCCTGGCTGAAAGAAGTGATGGCGGTCTGCGCTGGATTAAAAGAAAGGCAAAGATGAAGGATTTCAGCTAGAGACATAACTGGTGAGTCAGTGTGATACCTGTACACTCACACCATGCACTGTATACTGCATACAGAGCTCCTGTGTATAATGTCACTAGTGATCACAGTATTACATGTACACTGTACCCTATATACAGAGCTCCTGTGTATAATGTCACTGGTGATTCCTGTATTACCTGTACACCGACACTATATATAGAGCTCCTGTGTATAATGGCACCTGTGACCACTGTATTATCTGTACACAGACACTGCATACTAAGTACAGATATCCTGTGTATAATGGCACTTATGGTGATAGTATTTTTTTTTTATTAATGATCAGTATTGTACTATTCACTTACAATGTGGTGGTAATATGTTGTCTGGTCATGGTGTGGCGGTATTTGTTCCTTGTATGTGCTATTATTTGGTCACTATGTGGTGGTAATATGTGGTCTGGTCACAGTGTGGTGTTATTTGGTCCTTGTATATGCTATTATTCGATCACTGTGTGGTGGTAATATGTGGTCTGTACATGCTGCGGTGGTATTTGTCCCTTGTATGTGACATTCTTCGGTCACTGTAGTGGTAATATGTGGTCTGTACATGGTGTGGCTGTATTTGTTCCTTGTAGATAGTATTATAGGTCACTATGTGGTGATAATATGGTGTCTGGTCATGGTGTTGTGGTATTTGTCCCTTGTATGTGGTATTATTGTTCATTTGAAAAATTGAAATAAATAAAAATATACCTAAATTGTATTGCATATTTTAACAAATGTTTAATAAGTTTAGAGTAGAGTAGAGCCCAGCCAAAAGAGTCTACCTTGTCGTCGTGGCAGATAAAAAAAAAACCTTTTGGCCAAAACAAAATCTGCTGTCCATGTGTGTGATCTGGTGATGAGAACTGTTAATGTGTGATTGGTGAGAAGTGGAGTTTTTCCAAGAGACAGCGGTGGGGCTGTGGACAGTTCAAGGGGTGGAGGCAGGGCTGGGGTGGAGCCTGGGCGGAGTCTTAAGGGGGCCCCGAAAATTTCACCAGTATGGGGCCCCGAAATTCCTAGTGGCAGCCCTGGATCACCCCCTCAGGGCTCACATCCAGCGGTATGCCCACGGACGCTAGGAGCGGGAGTAGTGTCTCGTCAGTGGTGTGGGGAGTCACTGGAGCGGAGGCTGGGATCCGGTCGTAGTCTGGAAGAGGGACGGTCACTGAAGCGGGATCAGTGGCTGAAGGGAAAGCGGTCGCTAGAGCAGGATCGGTCACCTGGGCAGGGGCGTTTTTTGTACCTGCATCTGATGTGGTTCCACCGATGCTGGTCCGCTCCGCTGATGAGGACGCTGGAGTATGCTGCTGCCCGGACCGCAATTCTTCCAGCGCAATCTTCCTGCACAGGGCCAACTTCCATTTTTTCACTGCGGTCAGTTCTGCGTCCAGGAGTTGGTGGCACAGCTCCTCCACCTGCGGTTCCAAGAAGTCCGGATCCTCCTGTAGCGACAAGTCTGGGTTCGCCTCCAGTCATCTGAGATGGTCCTGGGTCACTTCGTCGTCATTCAGATACCCGCTGGTCACCATCCCTGCTCCTGGATCTGCGGCTGCACATGCACGTTGCTCCTCCATATTCAGGGGGCAAGGCTCCTTCCCCTTCTGGTTCCCGCCATTGCAAATCAGGCTGATGGGCACATCCCCCTCATGTAGCAGCAGTCGGAGGCGGCGTTCATCGCTTTTGGCGCCGCTTTGGTAGTCTCCTCCCATGATGGCATGCCCTTCTTCTCCGGCGCTCCTCGTGGCGCTGTAATGGCGGCGGTTTTGGAAGGAATTTTTGGCGGCAAATCACAGTTCATTAGTCTCAGTCTTTTAGCAGAAATCATGGTTAGGCACAGTTCTGGCACACTCTAGGCGCACATGACCCGATTTTTCAGGCTTTAGTAGATCCTGTTCGTGACGGGGTGTGTAGGGCTGTTCCCTTTCTGATATCCACTCCTTTGCTACGACTTCCTTGCACGCTCGCTGCAATATAGTTCTGCCTTCAATGTCTCTCTCTAGGAGCTGCAGCTCTGAGGGCATGCACAGCTCCGTGTCCTTCTCCTTTGCTCTCTGACAGGATCCCACCCCTGCCAGGGACCAACTAACTGAGCGGAGCTCAGCCAGCAACTGACTCACTTTCCCTACAGGCGACCAGTTTTACCAATGTGGGGAGTGACCTAATAAATATGAGCAAGAGCTCCCCCTGGTGGCCTGGAGTGTGAAATGTGTTGCATGTTTGTGGTATCTGGATGCAGTTATCCTTCTTTGCCTCCAAACGTAGCATCACTCTCCCCGAGAGCATCAATCTCATCTTTTAGGATACATCAGGGGCTTATCTACAGCATTACAGAATGCTGTAGATAAGCCCCTGATGCCGGTGGGCTTAGCTGCCCTTCCATTTTGGGGGTGACAGGTTCCCTTTAATGAGATGATGCACACAGAGAGGTATTTATATCTGTAGATTGGTAAGGCAATAAATTGGTTTGATAAGTAGAGGCTAAAAAATGTCTTGAGGTTGTGGTGCCACCTGCAGGTTATTGTTTTTTTTCTGCAGGTTTCTGAAAATGATCATAATTATTAATATTTATTAAATGACAGAATAGTGAGAGAGAGAATGTTTAAGGCATTTGTATTACTTACAGCAAAGCTAAACGTTTACATTCATTTCATTAGCATTTGGTACCATTGCCCTTAAACTGAATGACTTGGGTCAAACGTTTGGGATATCCTTCCACAAGCATCTCACAATAGTTGGCCAAAATTTGAGCCCATTCCTCCTGACAAAACTAGTGTAACTGATTCAGGTTTGTAGGACATTTTGCTCAATGACACCTGCATATCTGTCTTTTCATATAGTGTATGTAAACTTCTGGTTTCAACAGTATATATAAAAATGTATTGAACATTCATTCTGCAACTTTATTGGAAATACATTTTTGGGCCTTTTCCTTTTCTCTTCAAAGCTTCTCTTGATACATTTTGTCTTATAGAAGGTGTAAGGGATCTCACAAGGGAAGGGGGTGTCGACTTCGCTCACCTTGGGGGAGGGGAGGGCCCAGCAGGCGTCGACTCTCTGGTGCCACCACTTGCCTCAGGTCAGTCAGGGAATGGCAACGAGGGCAAATAGTCGCAAAAAAGGCTTCCCTTATAGGTACGAGTTAGTGAGGCGCTCCCAATGAGGGGGAATATATATCACCAGTTGAGGCTGGGGATATATATCTAAACCTCCCGGCCGTCACTGCCAGAGTTCCTCACTAAAACAATACGGTACTCTGCCACCAGTTCCTCATTTAAAATAAGCCCCATCTGACAGCAGGCTTAGATCAGGTCAGGAACCAACCCTGGGGTAGCGTATAATATAGCCAACGAAGTGTGCGGACATGGGAATTCGTGGATCGAGATAAAAGAGCAGCCCAAGATTAATTTTATATTTAATCACCGCAGAGGCGCACTATTAAATACAGCTATACATACAAGAGCAAATATTTACAGTCAGGAGTGTAGTGCAAGATAGGTTGCAATTACCATGTTGTGTAGCATGTGACCACAGGGAGGCGCTGATGGATCACAAATCCAAATCTTAGTTACAGGCTTTCCTGGCTGTGTCAGCAAACTTACCCTCCGGCCATCAGAAAAACACTGACCAAAATGAGGGGCTGCCTTATATCTCCTAGGCTGCTACCTCACACATCTGCTCCCACCCCCTGGCTAGTGCAGCCTCTCTCCACCCATGTCTGAGAATATTGTTTTCTGCCTAGAACTGTGTCTGCCCATATCTTGGCGCCCGAAGCTCTGAATGGGGTGGTTGTACCTCACTGAATTCTGCTGGATTTTATCTGTGCATAGAGACTAAATATGACTACCGTATATAATTATTGCTAGCTATGCGTTATAACTCCATGATCCAGAGTGCTACAGGTGGCTAACTAATATGTGCACGTGGGGAAAGGGAAGCCGATTCAGAATGTATGCTTGGTTCATCTTAGACATATTGCATTATGTTATTATAAGTCATTTCCCATATTCAATACCTCCTAGCCTTTCTTTTCCATGTGCTTGGTCACACAAAGAGGTTCAGATTTCCACAGCTGCCCAACAGTTCGCACCCTTGTGTTAACAACTTCAAAAGAACTTGTCCTAGCTCGTTTAATTAAAAGAAAACAAAGAGCCTGGGGAATCTCAAGGGTGGGGGCACATTTAGGAGTGGAGGGGGACTTAAAATCCAAAATGGATTCTCACTTGTCCCTCACAGAAGGCCTGCGGATCTTCTCTGTAAAGCATCCAGCATTTCATTGTACCCAGATTCCCTGTTATGGCTACATTTTATTGCTTACCCAAAGTTCACAAAGGCCTGTCCCCTTTAAAGGGTAGACCTATTGTGTCAGGTGTGGGTAGCCTAACAAAGAAGTTGGGGATTTATTTGGACAAAATACTTAATCCCTTTATCCTGGCATTAAGTTTCTACATCCGGGACACAACCGACCTTCTGAAAAAAATTGAGCATCTATCTTTAGACCCAGAAACGATTCTTGGGAGTATTGACGTAGAAGCTCTCTATTCGTCAATCCCCCACCAAAAAGGGTTGGAGGCCGTTGATTACTATCTGAAGAGTAGAGGAAATCATTTGAAGGATCATAATAATTTTGTGTTGGAGTGCCTTGAATTCTTATTGACACATAATTGTTTCACCTTTGACGGGAAGTACTTCCACCAGCTCAGGGGCACCGAGATGGGGAGTCCTTGTGCCCTGTCGTATGCAAATTTGCTCCTGGGCTGGTGGGAGGAAACTGTAGTCTTTGGTGAACAAGGGACAATGAACAATGACAGAGCCCTGTTGTGGCTCAGATTTATTGATGATGTGTTTGTGGTATGGAAAGGGACTGGTGAATCTTTCTCTAATTTTGTCAATAGTCTGAACTCCAATGATCTTGGTCTTTCCGTCACATTTGAATGGGACCCTTTGAAACTCTCTTTTTTGGATGTAATGATTGAGAGGTTGCCTGATGGCTCCCTTGGCACCAGTGTCCACAGGAAGGCTACTGCCATGAACTCCCTCCTCAGGTGGGAAAGTGGACACCCTCTGGCCCTAAAAAAAGGAATACCGAAAGGGCAGTACATGAGGATGCGCAGAAACTGCTCAGATGACATCAATTTCTTGAGACAGTCACATGATCTACGAAATAGATTTCATGAAAGGGGTTATCCGAATCGCGTCCTAAAAGAGGCCTTTAATGAAGTAAAAAGGAAAGAGAGAACTGAACTCCTGACACCGGTTCCTACTAGGAACGATACCTTCTCTGGTATGCGCTTCATAACTACCTTTAATAATGGCGCGAAGGAATTAAGGCAAACCTTGAACAAACACTGGCCAATATTAAGAATGGATAAGGATATTGGCGATTCCCTACCTCCATTCCCCCAAATTACATTTCAGAGGGGACGATCGATTAAAGATCGGCTAGTACATAGCCATTTTTCTGAACCACAACAAAATACATGGCTAACATCGAATGTGACTGGTTGTCATAGGTGCAGTGGCTGTGTAGCCTGTAAAAATATTGAAGTAGGAAAATCTTTTCATTCAACTGATAAAACTGAAAAATTTGAGATCAGGTCTTTTATTAATTGTAAGAGTGAGGGTGTCATCTACAGAGCTATTTGTGACTGTGACCTCATATATGTTGGCAAAACGATCAGAGTTAAGGAGGAGAGTTGGGGAACACCTCAGGGACATCGTGAATAAGAGGGATACCCCGTTGGCGAGACATATTAATTCTGCACATGGAGGCGATTGTTATGAAAGGCAATTCAGTAGCACAATGGACATAGCGGTCAGAGCACATACAGCGATCTGACAATAACCCAAAATCATAGAACGAGCTCTGAGACGTGGGAACTCTGCAGACCGCAATCCTTAATCCTCTCCAAACACTAGAGGCAGCCGTGGATTGCGCCTAACTCTGCCTATGCAACTCGGCACAGCCTGAGAAACTAACTAGCCTGAAGATAGAAAATAAGCCTACCTTGCCTCAGAGAAATACCCCAAAGGAAAAGGCAGCCCCCCACATATAATGACTGTGAGTTAAGATGAAAAGACAAACGTAGAGATGAAATAGATTCAGCAAAGTGAGGCCCGACTTACTTAACAGAGCGAGGATAGAAAAGGTAACTTTGCGGTCTACACAAAACCCTAAAGAAAACCACGCAAAGGGGGCAAAAAGACCCTCCGTACCGAACTAACGGCACGGAGGTACACCCTTTGCGTCCCAGAGCTTCCAGCAACAAATTAGACAAGCTGGACAGAAAAAATAGCAAACAAATAGCAAAGAAGAACTTAGCTATGCAGAGCAGCAGGCCACAGGAATGATCCAGGGAAAAGCAAGTCCAACACTGGAACATTGAGAGGAAGCCAGGATCAAAGCATCAGGTGGAGTTAAGTAAAGAAGCACCTAACGACCTCACCAGATCACCTGAGGGAGGAAACTCAGAAGCCGCAGTACCACTTCCCTCCACCAACAGAAGCTCACAGAGAGAATCAGCCGAAGTACCACTTGTGACCACAGGAGGGAGCTCTGCCACAGAATTCACAACAGTACCCCCCCCTTGAGGAGGGGTCACCGAACCCTCACCAGAGCCCCCAGGCCGACCAGGATGAGCCACATGAAAGGCACGAACAAGATCGGGAGCATGGACATCAGAGGCAAAAACCCAGGAATTATCTTCCTGAGCATAACCCTTCCATTTAACCAGATACTGGAGTTTCCTTCTAGAAACACGAGAATCCAAAATCTTCTCCACAATCTTCTCCACAATATACTCCAATTCCCCCTCCACCAAAACCGGGGCAGGAGGATCAACAGATGGAAACATAGGTGCCACGTATCTCCGCAACAATGACCTATGGAATACGTTATGTATGGAAAAAGAATCTGGAAGGGTCAGACGAAAAGACACAGGATTAAGAACCTCAGAAATCCTATACGGACCAATGAAACGAGGTTTAAACTTAGGAGAGGAAACCTTCATAGGAATATGACGAGAAGATAACCAAACCAGATCCCCAACACGAAGTCGGGGACCCACACGGCATCTGCGATTAGCGAAACGTTGAGCCTTCTCCTGGGACAAGGTCAAATTGTCCACTACATGAGTCCAAATCTGCTGCAACCTGTCCACCACAGTATCCACACCAGGACAGTCCGAAGACTCAACCTGTCCTGAAGAGAAACGAGGATGGAACCCAGAATTGCAGAAAAATGGCGAAACCAAGGTAGCCGAGCTGGCCCGATTATTAAGGGCAAACTCAGCCAAAGGCAAAAAGGACACCCAGTCATCCTGATCGGCAGAAACAAAGCATCTCAGATATGTTTCCAAGGTCTGATTGGTTCGTTCGGTCTGGCCATTAGTCTGAGGATGGAAAGCCGAGGAAAAAGACAAGTCAATGCCCATCCTACCACAAAAGGCTCGCCAAAACCTTGAAACAAACTGGGAACCTCTGTCAGAAACGATATTCTCTGGAATGCCATGTAAACGAACCACATGCTGGAAGAACAATGGCACCAAATCAGAGGAGGAAGGCAATTTAGACAAGGGTACCAGATGGACCATCTTAGAAAAGCGATCACAGACCACCCAAATGACTGACATCTTTTGAGAAACGGGAAGATCAGAAATAAAATCCATAGAGATATGTGTTCAAGGCCTCTTCGGGACCGGCAAGGGCAAAAGCAACCCACTGGCACGAGAACAGCAGGGCTTAGCCCGAGCACAAATCCCACAGGACTGCACAAAAGCACGCACATCCCGCGACAGAGACGGCCACCAAAAGGATCTAGCCACTAACTCTCTGGTACCAAAGATTCCAGGATGACCAGCCAACACCGAACAATGAACCTCAGAGATAACTTTATTGGTCCACCTATCAGGGACAAACAGTCTCTCCGCTGGACAACGATCAGGTTTATTAGCCTGAAATTTTTGCAGCACCCGCCGCAAATCAGGGGAGATGGCAGACATAATTACTCCTTCCTTGAGGATACCCGCCGGCTCAGACAAACCCGGAGAGTCGGGCACAAAACTCCTAGACAGAGCATCCGCCTTCACATTTTTAGAGCCCGTAAGGTACGAAATCACAAAGTCAAAACGGGCAAAACACAGCGACCAACGAGCCTGTCTAGGATTCAACCGCTTAGCAGACTCAAGATAAGTCAAGTTCTTATGATCAGTCAATACCACCACGCGATGCTTAGCTCCTTCAAGCCAATGACGCCACTCCTCGAATGCCCACTTCATGGCCAGCAACTCTCTGTTGCCCACATCATAATTTCGCTCAGCAGGCGAAAACTTCCTGGAAAAAAAAGCGCATGGTTTCATCACTGAGCAATCAGAACCTCTCTGCGACAAAACAGCCCCTGCTCCAATCTCAGAAGCATCAACCTTGACCTGGAACGGAAGAGAAACATCTGGTTGACAACACAGGGGCAGAAGAAAAACGACGCTTCAACTCTTGAAAAGCTTCCACAGCAGCAGAAGACCAATTGACCAAATCAGCACCCTTCTTGGTCAAATCGGTCAATGGTTTGGCAATAATAGAAAAATTGCAGATGAAGCGACGATAAAAATTAGCAAAGCCCAGGAACTTTTGCAGACTTTTCAGAGATGTCGGCTGAGTCCAATCATGGATGGCTTGGACCTTAACAGGATCCATCTCGATAGTAGAAGGGGAAAAGATGAACCCCAAAAATGAAACCTTCTGCACACCAAAGAGACACTTTGATCCCTTCACAAACAAAGAATTAGCACGCAGGACCTGAAAAACCGTTCTGACCTGCTTCACATGAGACTCCCAATCATCCGAGAAGATCAAAATGTCATCCAAGTACACAATCAGGAATTTATCCAGGTACTCTCGGAAGATGTCATGCATAAAGGACTGAAACACTGATGGAGCATTGGCAAGTCCGAATGGCATGACTAGATACTCAAAATGACCCTCGGGCGTATTAAATGCAGTTTTCCATTCATCTCCTCGCCTGATTCGCACCAGATTATACGCACCACGAAGATCTATCTTGGTGAACCAACTAGCCCCCTTAATCCGAGCAAACAAATCAGATAACAATGGCAAGGGGTACTGAAATTTAACCGTGATCTTATTTAGAAGGCGGTAATCTATACAAGGTCTCAGCGAACCATCCTTCTTGGCTACAAAAAAGAACCCTGCTCCTAATGGTGACGATGACGGGCGAATATGCCCCTTCTCCAGGGATTCCTTCACATAACTGCGCATAGCGGCGTGCTCAGGCACGGATAAATTAAACAGTCGACCTTTTGGGAATTTACTACCAGGAATCAAATTGATAGCACAATCACAATCCCTATGCGGAGGTAGGGCATCGGACTTGGGCTCATCAAATACATCCCGGTAATCAGACAAGAACTCTGGAACCTCAGAAGGGGTGGATGACGAAATTGACAGAAATGGAACATCACCATGTACCCCCTGACAACCCCAGCTGGACACCGACATGGATTTCCAATCTAATACTGGATTATGGGCTTGTAGCCATGGCAACCGCAACACGACCACATCATGCAGATTATGCAACACCAGAAAGCGAATAACCTCCTGATGTGCAGGAGCCATGCACATGGTCAGCTGGGTCCAGTATTGAGGCTTATTCTTGGCCAAAGGCGTGGCATCAATTCCTCTCAATGGAATAGGACACTGCAAAGGCTCTAAGAGAAACCCACAACGCTTAGCATACTCCAAGTCCATCAAATTCAGGGCAGCGCCTGAATCCACAAATGCCATGACAGAATACGATGACAAAGAACAGATCAAAGTAACGGACAGAAGAAATTTTGACTGTACTGTACCAATGGTGGCAGACCTAGCGAACCGCTTAGTGCGCTTAGGACAATCAGAGATAGCATGAGTGGAATCACCACAGTAGAAACACAGCCCATTCAGACGTCTGTGTTCTTGCCGTTCAACTCTGGTCAAAGTCCTATTGCACTGCATAGGCTCAGGTTTAAGCTCAGGTAATACCGCCAAATGGTGCACAGATTTACGCTCACGCAAGCGTCGACCGATCTGAATGGCCAAAGACATAGACTCATTCAAACCAGCAGGCATAGGAAATCCCACCATGACATCCTTAAGGGCTTCAGAGAGACCCTTTCTGAACATAGCTGCCAGCGCAGATTCATTCCATTGAGTGAGCACGGACCACTTTCTAAATTTCTGACAATATACCTCTATCTCATCCTGACCCTGACAAAGAGCCAGCAAATTTTTCTCTGCCTGATCCACTGAATTAGGTTCATCGTACAGCAATCCGAGCGCCAGGAAAAACGCATCGATATTACTCAATGCAGGATCTCCTGGCGCAAGAGAAAATGCCCAGTCCTGAGGGTCGCCGCGCAAAAAAGAAATAACAATCAAAACCTGTTGGACTGGATCACCAGAGGAGCGAGGTTTCAAGGCCAGAAATAATTTACAATTATTTTTGAAACTCAGAAACTTAGTTCTATCTCCAAAAAACAAATCAGGAATATGAATTCTTGGTTCTAACATAGATTTCTGATCAATAGTGTCTTGAATCTTTTGTACACTTGCCGAGAGCTGATCCACAAATGAAGACAGACTTCTAATGTCCATCACCACACCTGTGTACTGAACCACCCAAATGTCTAGGGGAAAAAAAAAGGCAAAACACAGTGCAAAGAAAAAAAAATGGTCTCAGAACTTCTTTTTTCCCTCTATTGAGAATCATTAGTACTTTGGGCTTCCTGTACTGTTATGAAAGGCAATTCAGTACCACAATGGACATAGCGGTCAGAGCACATACAGTGATCTGACAATAACCCAAAATCATAGAACGAGCTCTGAGACGTGGGAACTCTGCAGACCGCAATCCCTAATCCTCTCCAAACAACACTAGAGGCAGCCGTGGATTGCGCCTAACTCTGCCTATGCAACTCGGCACAGCCTGAGAAACTAACTAGCCTGAAGATAGAAAATAAGCCTACCTTGCCTCAGAGAAATACCCCAAAGGAAAAGGCAGCCCCCCACATATAATGACTGTGAGTTAAGATGAAAAGACAAACGTAGAGATGAAATAGATTCAGCAAAGTGAGGCCCGACTTTCTTAACAGAGCGAGGATAGGAAAGATAACTTTGCGGTCTACACAAAACCCTAAAGAAAACCACGCAAAGGGGGCAAAAAGACCCTCCGTACCGAACTAACGGCACGGAGGTACACCCTTTGCGTCCCAGAGCTTCCAGCAACAAATTAGACAAGCTGGACAGAAAAAATAGCAAACAAATAGCAAAGAAGAACTTAGCTATGCAGAGCAGCAGGCCACAGGAATGATCCAGGGAAAAGCAAGACCAACACTGGAACATTGACAGGAAGCCAGGATCAAAGCATCAGGTGGAGTTAAGTAAAGAAGCACCTAACGACCTCACCAGATCACCTGAGGGAGGAAACTCAGAAGCCGCAGTACCACTTCCCTCCACCAACAGAGGCTCACAGAGAGAATCAGCCGAAGTACCACTTGTGACCACAGGAGGGAGCTCTGCCACAGAATTCACAACAGGCGATACAACAACAGTGAAATTCATGGGCATTGAAAAGGTCACCAAACCATCACGGGGGGGGGGCGGAGGGAGATTGGGATAAAATATTCCTTCAGCATGAGACAAGATGGATATATAAGCTGGGCTCTTTGTACCCGATGGGACTAAATGAACAGCTCTCTTTTGTTTCTTTTCTTTGAAGCTCTAAGGGATGTAACAGGTGATTCCAGTCAGGGACAGCCGCTGCCGAGCGGGGGCGCCACTGCGCAGGTCTAGGTTGCCAACCTCCGCTGTTAGGTAGGACGGAGGTAATATAGTGTATTATCAGGGCTATATTTAGGCTTTTATTGGTATCCTAGACCTCCCTATTTTCCGTTTTCTTTTTCTTGTTTGTGGTGGTTTCTAATTCCTGTGGACCTGGTGCCTGGTTTGCCTTATCTCTCGTCCCTCATCATCCCCCCTCTACTTCTTTGGATGTCCTTGTTCCTCTCTAGGATCAAATCTGTCTGTTGTCGTAATTTTGAAGCCAAGTATAGGAAAAATCAGCCGCACTCAAATGGTTGAAAGTTCAGCAAACTGTGTAGTTTCTTTATTAACATATACAATAAACATCCGGAGCTGGTAATTATTAAGTCTCTCTCCTCTTGCTTACAGTGGCTTACTTGTTTTACTGGGTATTTGCTTATCCCTTGTTGTTCTCTCTCCCTTCTCTCTACTTCCCCTTAGCCCTATGGGAACTCGGCTCTTTCTCTTCTCCTCTACCTCTTTGGCATAAGGTCAGTGCATTTCATCAGCGACCGGATCACTGCACCTGGTTTTCCTGTTTTAGATTTGTATATGTGCTCTATGTAACTGTTTCTCCAGAATAGCCTTGCTCCTACCTGCAAATATTGGGGACTCCCCACCCCTATGATAGGGTCTCCACAGCATGTGCTTTTAATTGTATGGGACAGAGCACTGCTGTTACAGCTGTCAATTAGTACCATTATGAATTTTGGACCTGATGTTATTGTTGTTTTTGTCATTGTTTTTCTTGTTTCCCCTTTTTTTTCGGTTCTTTTTAATATATTACATGTATATATTGTAAGGCAGTGACCGGTGTCATATGCGAGGGTCGCTATGTATCCCCCAGGATATGCTTAGAAGCATATTAGATCCGCTGGAGTGCCCTGTGCTCACAGCAGGTTGTCTGTGAGACACAGGGAAGAATAAAAGTGAGTGTGAACTGGGTCAAGTTATTTGACCCAGAAATTATTCAGGAAAACCCGGTATGGGCTTTTATTTTTGAAACGGACTGCAGGAAGGTAGTGGGGCCGGTCCGTTTCCTCCAGCCAAGATCTTATAGTGGCCCATGGCCATAGAATCTGGAGGAAAGAAAAAAAAAAAAACCCTGCAAGAGAGTTTGGGTGTGTCAGTGTTGGTCTGGGAGTCAAACCTAGCAGGAGGCTTATGAGGAGCTCTTTCCGTGTGGAGCAACACAGGCCTGGCAGAGCCTGAAAAGCCTGACACCCCAGCGTACACAGTGGTGTGATACGTTCACGGCAATGGATTGTGGACGGTCTTTGTTTTTCCCGGCTGCATACCAAAGGACTTGTTTGCTTATGTTTCGGTTTGTGAGTATGCTATGAAATAAACAAGACTTATTTTGAACTTTATATGGGTCACTGCCTTCTCACTGCACAGCAAGGACATCGCTGCATCACATTTGGTTGGAGAATGCGGAGCAGTGTGAATTAAGGCATACCCAAACACCATTTGCATGTCTGTTATTAAGCCTGCTACATTACAATTCAGGCCTACAGACAAAATGGAGGAGAGCCTAAGGCAGCTGGTCCTCACACAGCAACAACAGCAACAAACTAATAACCTGTTGCTGCAGCAAATTACAGCCCTGCGTGAGGCACCTCCAGCACCGACCCCGGAACGTCGCGATGCCCGAGACAAGGTCCGCTCCGCTTTGAGGAAATTGAGTCCGGAAGATGACGTGGAAGCTTTCCTCACCGTCTACGAGCGTACGGCAGAGCGGGAGAATCTGCCAGCAGCACAGTGGGCCGAAGTTGTGGCTCCGTTCTTGAGGGGTGATGCGCTAAAGGCCTACTTTGACCTCAGTCGGGAGGATGCCCAGGACTATTCCAAGCTAAAAGGTGAGATCCTTGCCCGACTGGGGGTTAATACTTATGTGAGAGCTCAATGGGTGTTTTCTTGGACTTTTTTGGAAGCCCAGCCTGCCCGGTCTCAGATTTTTGACTTACTGCAGCTTGTGAAACGGTGGCTCCAACCTGAGACTTTATCCACAAGTCAGATAGTGGAGAGGGTGGTGGTCGACCGACTGGTGAGGGCTCTGCCAGCAGCCATACAGCGTTGGGTCGGGTCAAGGGGACCCGGGTACCCTAGACCAGGTTGTAGGTCTGATAGAGCGATATAAGGCCACCCAGGACTTTATAAGGGACACTGCTCCGCTTCGGCTATCACGTAAGGCTCCGCCAGCTCAGGAGTCAGGGAAAAGTCCACGACCCTCCACTGGGACAAAACCGGACCGAGTCCGTGCTGAGGGGTTGTCTCGGAAAGAGAGTGACCACAGACCGGGGTCCCCTAAACTGGCCCCAAGGTTACCTCGTGCCACAGTCATTACGTGTTGGCGGTGCCAAGAACCTGGACATGTGGTTGCTAATTGCCCCCTAACAGAACCCATGGACTGCGGGTATACCCGCCGGGTGTCTATGTATGCCCAGCCAGTCTGCATTGCCACTACAGACCCTGCTGGTACCGAACCTCAGCTGTGCAGAGTACTCGTTAACGGGTACCAGACGGATGCTCTCTTGGACTCGGGGAGCTTGGTGACCCTGGTACACGGGTCCCTGGTTGCTGGGGACAGTCCTAATGGATGAAAGGTGGGGGAAGTGTGCATACATGGGGACCTCCAAGAGTACCCGACTGCGGAGGTCACGTTCTCCACTCCATGTGAAGAGATAAAACATGTGGTGGGAGTGGTAAAGACTCTTCCATATGGAACCGTGATGGGTAGAGACTTGCCCTTGTTCTGATCCCTCTGGGAGACCAGAGTTAACCCTCTCAGGGTAAAAAGCATTCCGGGTGCAGAACCCAAAGATCCCGAGTCAGGGACACCTGCCGTAGGGGTCGCCACGATAGGGACAGTGTGTAATCCCGATAGGTCTCCCCTAGAGGTGTTGGCAGGAGAAGTGGAAGAGAATCCACCAATTCCTGAGCTGGAGGTGTCACCTGGTAAGTTTGGGACTGCCCAGCTCCAGGATCCCACTCTGACCCGGGCAAGGGAAAGAGTAATTGAGGTGAATGGTGTGGCACAACAACCTGGTGCAGAAAAGGAGTTACCCCGGATGATGATCAACCAGGAGTTACTGTACAGGGTTGATAAAATCCGGGATGAGGTGGTGGAACAACTGGTAGTGCCCCAACCCTATCGTCGGGCAGTGCTCGACGTGGCTCACACTCACATGTTGGGGGGGCACTTGGGGGCCAAAAAAGACGTTAGAGCGCATATTACAGAGGTTTTTTTGGCCTGGTGTCTACGCTGAGGTTACAAAGTACTGTGACACATGTCCTGAGTGTCAACTAACCTCACCCACCACGAACTACCGGAGTCCATTAGTGCCTCTGCCTATCATAGAAGTACCCTTTGAGCGGATAGCGATGGATCTGGTAGGACCAATAGTAAAATCCGCCCGGGGCCACCAGCACATATTAGTAGTCGTAGACTACGCCACCCGATACCCAGAGGCGATACCGCTCCGGCAATGTTTGGCTAAATTAATAGCCCGTGAACTGTTTGCCATGTTTTGTCGCCTTGGGATACCCAAGGAGATTCTTACGGATCAGGGAACTCCTTTTATGTCTAAAGTGACTAAAGAGCTATGTAAATTGCTCCAAATTAAACAATTACGTACGTCAGTGTACCATCCACAAACCGACGGGTTGGTTGAGAGGTTTAATAAAATCCTCAAGGCCATGCTCAAAAAGGTGGTCGCCAAGGATGGGAGGGATTGGGATATGTTATTGCCATATTTAATGTTCGCCATACGCGAGGTACCGCAGGCGTCCACTCGATTCTCCCCATTTGAATTATTGTATGGCAGGCACCCGAGGGGACTTCTGGATGTAGCCAAAGAGACGTGGGAACAGGAGCCCACTCCACATAAGAGTGTCATCGAGTATGTGGCAAGTATGCAGGATCGGATTGCGGTGGTGCGACCCATAGTAAAGGAGCATCTGTTGGATGCCCAGGCCGCTCAGAGCCGTACATATAATAAAAGGGCCACAGTCAGGACCTTTAAAGAAGGAGACCGGGTGTTGGTACTAGTACCCACCCCAGAGAGTAAACTCATGGCCAAGTGGCAAGGGCCTTATGAGATACGGGGGAAGGTGGGGTAAGTGAATTACAAAGTGTACCAACCCGGGAAAAGAAAACCTGAGCAGCTGTACCATGTAAACCTGCTAAAGGCCTGGAAGGACCGAGAATGTTTGGTCACAGAGGCAACAACGGTCATACCATCGGAGGTCCCTCTGGCACTGGCCAAGGACATAGCCAGGTGTGAGGTAAAAGTCAATGATGCCCTCACAAAACCGCAGCGGCGGGAGGCTCGAGCTTTGGTACAGCAGAATATGCATGTATTCTCAGAGCTGCCGGGGTGAACCTCGGTGATTCAGCATGACATTGTCACTGAGCCCCAGGTAAAGGTGTGGATGAAACCGTACCGAGTGCCAGAAGCCCGAAGGCAAGCCATCGCGGCAGAGGTAAAGCAAATGCTTCAGTTGGGAGTCATTGAGGAGTCCCGAAGTGAGTGGGCTAGCCCCATTGTTCTAATACCAAAACCAGATGGGTCATTACGCTTCTGTAATGACCTTAGGAAGTTAAATGAAGTGTCAAAATTTGACCTCTATCCCATGCCATGGGTGGACGAGCTAATTGAGAGACTGGGGAAGGCCCAGTACTTCACCACGCTGGATCTCACAAAAGGTTACTGGCAGGTTCCTGTTATGGACCTGGTGGTTAGGAGCACCCGGCACGACCTGATAGTTAAACTGATACAGGACAAGCTCTGGGATGTGGGAGCTCTGCTAACCGCAATCCCTAATCCTATCACAACAACTAGAAATAGCCGTGGAACGTTCCTGACACTCCGTAGACGTCTCTTCACAGCCTAAGAGCTAGCTAGCCCTAGAGAAAGAAAATAAAGCCTACCTTGCCTCAGAGAAATTCCCCAAAGGTAAAGGAAGCCCCCCACATATATTGACTGTGAGTTAAGATGAAGTCACAAACACAGAAATGAAACAGATTTCAGCAAAGGGAGGCCAGACTTACTAAACAGACAGAGGATAGGAAAGGTAACTTTGCGGTCAGCACAAAAAACTACAAAAGACCACGCAGAGTGTGCAAAAAGACCTCCGCACCGACTAACGGTGCGGAGATGCCACTCTGCATCCCAGAGCTTCCAGCTAGCAAGGCAAAATCATGATATCCAGCTGGACAAGGAAACAATGAACAAATAATAACTAGCAGGAACTTGGCTTCTGTTGGAGTAGACAGGTAACCAGAAAGATCCTAGAGCGAACTGAACCAATGCAGGAACATTGACAGCTGGCATGGAGTAACGATCTGAGTGGAGTTAAATAGAACAGCCAGCCAAAGAATAAACTACGTCACCTGTGGAAGGAACCACAGAAGCAGCAGCTCCACTCACAGCCACCAGAGGGAGTCCATGGACCGAACTCGCCGAAGTACCATTCATGACCACAGGAGGGAGTTCGAAAACAGAATTCACAACAGGTTCCCTTAACAGAGTCAGCGAAGGAAAAGACTGCTTTTATAACCCCAGAGGGTCTCTATCAATACGTTGTCTTACCTTTCGGCTTACATGGGGCTCCGGCCACATTCCAGAGGCTGATGGACATTGTGTTAGCACCACATAGAGATTACGCGTCGGCCTATTTGGATGACATAGTCATCTTTAGTACCGACTGGGATACACATCTGTCCCAGGTACAAGCAGTGCTGGAGTCTCTTAGAGCTGCAGGGTTAACAGCAAACCCAAAGAAATGCGCGATAGGTCTCACGGAAGCCCTGTACTTAGGATACGTGATCGGCCGGGGGGTTATCAAACCTCAAGTGAACAAAATTGAGGCCATTCAAAACTGGCCTAAACCCTTAAGTACCAAACAAGTGAGGGCATTCCTAGGCATCATTGGGTATTACCGTCGATTTATACCCAATTTTGCAGGTAAATCGGCTTCCCTAACGGACCTGTTAAAAGGGAAGAAAACGGTGATGGTCAAGTGGAATCTTCAAGCAGAGGAAGCATTCCAGTGTCTGAAGTCGGCATTGTGTGGACAGCCGGTCCTCATCAGCCCCGACTTCAAGAAAACCTTTATTGTGCAAACTGATGCCTCAGAGGTAGGCTTAGGAGCGGTGCTGTCACATGAGCTGAACGGGGATGAGCATCCAGTCACCTATTTAAGCAGGAAACTGACCCCGGCAGAGAAAAATTATAGCGTAGTGGAGAAGGAGTGCTTGGCGATTAAATGGGCCTTGGAGTCCCTACGCTACTATTTGCTCGGGCGTCAGTTTCGGTTGGTAACGGACCATTCACCCCTCGTCTGGATGAGAAATGCAAAAGAGAGGAATGCCCGTGTCACCAGATGGTTCTTGTCCCTACAAAACTTCAGCTTCTCTGTGGAACATCGGGCTGGGAAATCACAGGGAAATGCCGATGCCCTGTCACGGGCACCATGTATGCTGACAAATGTTCAACCCCACAAGTCTGAACAGAGGGGGGGGGAATATGTAAGGCAGTGACCGGTGTCATATGCGAGGGTCGCTATGTATCCCCCAGGATGTGCTTAGAAGCATATTAGATCCGCTGGATTGTCCTGTGCTCACAGCAGGTTGTGAGACACAGTGAAGAATAAAAGTGAGTGTGAACTGGGTCAAGTTATTTGACCCAGAAATTATTCAGGAAAACCCGGTATGGGCTTTTATTTTTGAAACGGACTGCAGGAAGGTAGTGGGGCCGGTCCTTTTCCTCCAGCCCAGATCTTATAGTGGCCCATGGCCATAGAATCTGGAGGAAAGAAAAAAAAAAACCCTGCAAGAGAGTTTGGGTGTGTCGGTGTTGGTCTGGGAGTCAAACCTAGCAGGAGGCTTATGAGGAGCTCTTTCCGTGTGGAGCAACACGGGCCTGGCAGAGCCTGAAAAGCCTGACACCCCAGCGTACACAGTGGTGTAATACGTTCACGGCAATGGATTGTGGACGGTCTTTGTTTTTCCCGGCTGCATACCAAAGGACTTGTTTGCTTATGTTTCGGTTTGTGAGTATGCTATGAAATAAACAAGACTTATTTTGAACTTTTAGATGGGTCACTGCCTTCTCACTGCACAGCAAGGACATCGCTGCATCACAATATGTACAGTTCACTTATATGTTTGTATCTGTTTTACAGTGAGGTTTTGATAAAGACCCGCTGGGGTCGAAACGTTACCCGAATTGAATAGTCCGCCACCCATTTACCTCCTAAAAAAGCACCTGGTGATGTTTATTGTATATGTTAATAAAGAAACTACACAGTTTGCTGAACTTTCAACCATTTGAGTGCGGCTGATTTTTCCTATACTTGGACTATTTTGTTCATGCCTGCACCAACCCAGTGACAGTGTGCACATCTTTTTTCTGGGTTTGCATGCTCTTGTTGATGATTGCACCTGTCTTCCAATGTCTTCTCAAACATTCGCATTTGACGATGTAACAGCTTCAACTATTCTCTCCAAAATCACTAAGTCTGGTGATTTCTTATGGACACCAACGCAGGATATTAGAAGCAAGGACTATGAAAGAGAACGTAGAAGATTGATGTCTTACGATCTTTATTCTATCACCTTGGCAGAATACTACAAACTGGGCCATATTCCGAGGGGTTTGCGATGTAATCTGCGTCCAACACTTTTTTCGGACAGACCTGCTTATTGTGAGAAGTACAAGCAGATCTTAAATAAGTGTTCCTTGGACATAATTCTCCTGACTATAGAAACCCTCCATACGGCCATAGAAGAAACAGAAGCCAAAGTTAACCCCTTAGCGACCGCCGATACGCCTTTTAACGGCGGCCGCTAAGGGTACTTAAACCACAGCGCCGTTAATTAACGGCGCTGTGGAAAAAGTAAATAGCGCCCCCCAGAGGCCGATTTTCTCCGGGGTCTTGGCTGCCGGGGGTAGCCGAGACCCCAGGGAACATGATTCGGGGGGTTTTTAACCCACCCCGCATTTGCGATCGCCGGTAATTAACCGTTAACCGGGGGTAGCCGAGACCCCAAAGAGCATGATCGGGGTCGGTTTTACCGACCCCTGTTTTGCGATCGCCGGTAATTAACTGTTTACCGGCGACCGCAAAAAAAAAAAAAGTAAAGTGTAATTCTCTGTCCTCTGATGTGATCGCACATCAGAGAACAGAGAAATAGGGGGATTCGGGGACCCTACAATACTCACCTGTGTCCCTGGATCCTCCTGGCCGCCGGCAGAAGAAAATGGCGGGCGCATGCCCAGTGCGCCCGCCATCTGTCTCCATCTGCCGGCCGGCAGGAGAACAGCAGTTGGGGCTAAAATTAGGGTTAGGGGTAGGGTTAGGGTTAGGGGTAGGGTTAGGGCTAGGGTTGGGGCTAAATTTAGGGTTGGGGCTAAATTTAGGGTTAGGGTTGGGGCTAAATTTAGGGTTAGGCTTCTTTCACACTTACGTCAGTACGGGGCCGTCGCAATGCGTCGGCCCGACATACCGACGCACGTTGTGAAAATTGTGCACAACGTGGGCAGCAGCTGTAGTTTTTCAACGCATCCGCTGCCCAATCTATGTCCTGGGGAGGAGGGGGCGGAGTTACAGCCACGCATGTGCGGTCAGAAATGGCGGATGCGACGTACAAAAAAAGTTTCATTGAACGTTTTTTTGTGCCGACGCTCCGCCAAAACACAACTGATCCAGTGCACGACGGACGCGACGTGTGGCCATCCGTCACGATCCGTCGGCAATACAAGTCTATGGGCAAAAAACGCATCCTGCGGGCACATTTGCAGGATCCGTTTCTTGTCCAAAACGACGGATTGCGACGGAATGCCAAACGACGCAAGTGAAAGTAGCCTTAGGGCTAGGGTTAGGGTTGGGGCTAAAGTTAGGGCTAGGGTTGGGGCTAAAGTTAGGGTTAGAGCTGGGATTAGGGTTAGGGTTTGGATTAGGGTTGGTATTAGGGTTAGGTTTGGCATTAGGGTTGCGCTTGGGATTAGGGTTAGGTTTGGGATTAGGGTTAAGGTTGGGGTTGTGATTAGGGGTGTATTGGGATTAGGGTTAGGTTTGAGGTTAGGGTTGAGATTAGGATTAGGGGTGTGTTGGATTTAGGGTTTTGATTAGGGTTAGGGTTGACATTAGGGTTGTTTTGGGGTAAGGGTTGTGATTATGGTTAGGGTTAGTGATTAGGATTATGGATCAGGTTGGGATTAGGGTTAGGGGTGTGTTGGGGTTAGGGTTGGAGCTAGAATTAGGGTACATCAGGGGGTCTCCAAACACGACAGCCAATTTTGCGCTCCAAAAGTCAAATGGTGCTCCCTCCTTTCTGGGCTCTGCCGTGCGCCCAAACAGTGGTTTACCCCCACATATGGCGCATCAGCGTACTCGGGATAAATTGGACAACAACTATTGCAGTCCAATTTCTCCTGTTACCCTTGTGAAAATAAAAACTTGGGGGCTACAATATCTTTTTTGTGGAAAAAAAAAATATTTTTTATTTTCACGGCTCTGCATTATAAACTTCTGTGAAGCACTTGGGCATTCAAGGTTCTCACCACACATCTAGATAAGTTCCATGGGGGGTCTAGTTTCCAAAATGGGGTCACTTGTGGGGGATTTCTACTGTTTAGGCACATCAGGGGCTCTCCAAACGCGACATGGCGTCCGATCTCAATTCCAGCCAATTCTACATTGAAAAAGTAAAACGGCACTCTTTCTCTTCCAAGCTCTGCGGTGCGCCCAAACAGTGGTTTACCCCCACATATCAGGTATCGACGTACTCAGGAGAAATTGCACAACAACTTTAGTGGTCTAATTTCTCCTGTTACCCTTGTGAAAATAAAAATTTGTGGGCAAAAAGATCATTTTTGTAGAAAAAATGCAATTTTTTTTTTTCACGGCTCTACGTTATAAATTTCTGTGAAGCACATGGGGGTTCAAAGTGCTCGCCACACATCTAGATAAGTTCCTTAAGGGGTCTAGTTTCCAAAATGGTGTCACTTGTGGGGAGTTTCCACTGTTTAGGCACATCAGGGGCTCTCTAAACGTGACATGGCGTCTGATCTCAATTCCAGCCAATTCTGCATTGAAAAAGTCAAACGGCGCTCCTTCACTTCTAAGTTCTGCGGTGCGCCCAAAAAGTGGTTTACCCCAACATATGGGGTATTGGCATATTCAGGAGAAATTGCATAACAAAATTTATGGTTACATTTCTGTTTTTACACTTGTGAAAATAAAAAAAAATGGTTCTGAATTAAGATGTTTGCAAAAAAAAGTTAAATGTTCATTTTTTCCTTCCACATTGTTTCAGTTTCTGTGAAGCACGTAAAGGGTTAATAAACTTCTTGAATGTGGTTTTGAGAACCTTGAGGGGTGTAGTTTTTAGAATGGTGTCACACTTCATTATTTTCTATCATATAGACCCCTCAAAATGACTTCAAATGTGATGTGGTCCCTAAAAAAAAAATGGTGTTGTAAAAATGAGAAATTGCTGGTCAACTTTTAACCCTTATAACTCCCTAACAAAAAAAAATTTTGTTTCCAAAATTGTGCTGATGTAAAGTAGACATGTGGGAAATGTTATTTATTAACTATTTTTCGTGACATATCTCTCTGATTTAAGGGCATACAAATACAAAGTTTGAAAATTGCAAAATTTTAAAAATTTTCGCCATATTTCCGTTTTTTTCATAAATAATCGCAAGTAATATTGAAGAAATGTTACCACTAACATGAAGTACAATATGTCATGAAAAAACAATCTCAGAATCAGCGGGATCCGTTGAAGCGTTCCAGAGTTATAACCTCATAAAGTGACAGTGGTCAGAATTGCAAAAATTGGCCTGGTCATTAAGTACCAAATTGGCTCTGTCACTAAGGGGTTAAATCCATTGAAGAACAACTTTGCTCAACTACCTCTTCCTCGGATTGGCAGAACTTAAGACTAAAATTGACAAAATTATTGAAGACAACCGCAGATCATTACAAGAAAAGAAAAGGAGTAAATTCTATAGGGACTCAGAAGACCACAGACTGGAACATGTCTACAGATGGAACGAATCAACAAATTATGGACGAGGACAATTCTCTACAAGGCGCCCTGGCTCATTCAGTTCAGACAGCAGTGGTTCTTCCCACAAACAATCAGAGACATTTTTTAAGCAAGGGACCTCCTCCGAGGGGCAACTCACGACAACGAGGAGATCGACCAGGAGATCGTACCGTAAATCCAACAGATCGCATGGTGACGAGGTCGCAGGTAGGGAAACCAAATCCATCATAAACATCTCCTCTTATACTCTGAGCCTCTCTGAGCTTTCTGTTTTACAATGTGGCCTTTTGTTTTGCCCAACCCCCCCCCATGGGATAGCTTTAAACTTGAGCAGGACCTCCAACATTTTTTTCGCAATATTAGATTAAAAACACACTTTGGCCTACAGAATGATCGTGTCCGGGATAGACCTCCCTTTAACTCAGGGAGCCCCATCCCCGAATTATCCATCTCATCCTTAGGTTTATTTAATAAAAGCTCGTTCCATCCGCCACGTACGTACCATGCAGCAGAAACCTGTATTGATCTAATACATAGAGATGTACAAAATATTCTCGTTAAACAACAAAAGGGATTGTTCCCAACTAAAAATAACATTACACCCCTAGAAAGACAAGCCTTAGAATCTCTATGCCATAACAAAAATATAGTAATCAAGCCGGCAGACAAGGGTGGGGCCATAGTCATCATGAATAAAAATGATTACCTGAGAGAAATCAATAATCAATTACCAGACACATCTACTTATCTAAAAATCTCCCATGATCCCACCCCCGTGATTAGGTCCAAGATCAACACTATTCTCAGTAAGTACCTCGCCCTTGAATGCATTGACCAAAAAACAGCTACCTTTCTATATAACCCACACCCCACAATACCCGTCTTTTATGTTCTCCCCAAAATTCATAAATCTCTCACGAATCCCCCGGGCCGCCCCATAATCACATCAACAGACTCCATCCTAGCTCCTCTGTCCATTTTTTTTAGAAAAGTATCTGACCCCATTGGCTAAAAATACGAAATCTTTTATCCTGGATACAGGCCATTTATCAGGACAATCTAGCAGTTTTCCACGGTCACATCACATTGCCTTTTGACTACTTTTGATGTCAAGAGTTTATACACATCCATCAAGCACGAACTAGGCTTGGAGGCGGTTGATAACCTACTACAAACCCTAGACCTTAGCCCACAATCCCAGCAGTTTATTTTAGACCTTCTCTCTGTAGTCCTCAAGGACAATTTTTTTATGTTTGGGGATCAGTTCTACCTTCAAACCTGCGGAACTGCCATGGGCTCTAATGTGGCGCCAGCATACGTGAACATCTATATGGACACATTTGAGAACAAACACATTTACAACAACACACTGTTCCGGCAACACTCTAAATGCTGGCTCCGATACATCGATGATGTGTTCTGCCTATGGGATGGAACACCAGATACTTTATCTTCTTTTGTCTCACAGATCAACAGCATCAGACCAGAGCTGCAGTTCACCCCTAGCTGTGACACCCAGAAAATCCCAATTTTGGACACCTTGGTGACCAAAAATGACAAAGGGGGTTTAGACACGGATATTTTGTAAAACCCACTGACTCTAATAATTTACTTCTTTTCACAAGCTGTCATCCTAGATCTACCCGTGAGAGTCTCCCACGTTCCCAATTCCTGAGGGTCACCAACATTGTCTCTGATACAAACTTGGTTGGTTCACGGTTGGACGACATGGCCCAAAAATTCAGGAGCAGGAAATACCCAGAAAAAATTCTTACAATGGAAAAACAGAGGGCACTTGAACGCCCTCCTTGCATATCCTGCGTCTCTAAACCCGAACGGGTTCCTTTCGTACATACACATCACCCCATCATGCCACTGATCTATAAAACCATCAACAAGCACTGTCCTCTCTTTTCAGAAGCCTACCCACAAATAGCATCCTTCCAAACACCTGCACTGATGTGCAAACGCAGACCTAGGAACTACAAAGACTCCTTGGTCAGGGCCGACATTGGCAGTCTCACTAAACAACCTAAACAACAATTCCTGAACTCGCAGCGAATGGGTACATTCCCATGCTTGAATTGCGCATGTTGTGCCAATGTAATTAGATCCAGTGAATTCCTACATCCGCACACAGGCAAGAGATTTAAGATTAATGGCTTTTATACTTGTGAAACCAACTTTGTGGTGTACCTTATTAAATGCCCGTGTGGCCTCCTGTATATAGGGGAGACCACGCAGCATGTGCGGGACAGAATTTCGAGCCACAAATCTACAATTAGACTGAAAAAAACCTGGCTCCCACTCCCACACCACTTTGCTCTGGCCAACCACTCTGTTTCCCAACTCCGCTACCAGGTGATAGAAAGGGTAGAAAAACCCAGACGTGGGAGTGATCACGTTAAACTTCTGAAGGAAAGAGAATCCTTTTGGATTTATACGCTACAGACTATGGCCCCCAAAGGCCTCAACAGGGAATTTAGATTTGATCTTTTAGTTGAGTAGATTGTTCTATATGTAACTTTGATATGTTGTAACTATATCTGCCGCAGGTTCTCCAGGTTCTCCGGTCAAGGTCGCCCCCGTTTCTAACCTATGTTATTCTTTTTGTCTCCACCCTTCCTTCCCACATCAGACCTCTTGAGCAAGCATTATAAGAAAAATATGTATTTGGTTTTCTTTTCCTCTATTCGGCTGATCTGGGTAAGTCCCCTTGATTTTATTTTCTCTTTCTTTTTTTTTTAAATTTTTTTTTTCATTTTTCCTTTTTTTTTTATTTTTTATTTCTTAGTTTTTACTTTTCATTTGCTTTTTTGCCATCCCCTTTTTTCATTATTTGTGTACTTGTTTTTTTCTTTTATTTATTTTTTCCTTTTTGTTTTTTTCTTGTAGCTCTCTTGTTTTTCCTCGTTTGTTTTTTTTTCCTCTTTTTCCTTTTTTTCTTAGTACATTCTTTCCAGTTATGGTTTAGTCGTTTTTTATTCCTTTATTCTTAGTTTAATATTTTTTTATGTTTCCATTTTTTTGATCTTTTCTTCTTGATTTCTTCTTCTTATTTTATTTTATTTTACTTTGTTTTATTCTATTTTATTAGTTTTTTTATTTTAATATTTTTTTAAAAAATGTTTTTTATTTCTTTCATTTATGCACAACTCTTTATTCTTTCCTCCCAACTAGAGGGAGTATATACCCCCATTTTAGCTTGCTTACCGAGATTGGGTATAACTCTGCTTACTTAAAGCATACACAACTTCCTCTCTTCTCTTCTCCTTCATTACTATTTTTATTTTTTATTCATATCTTTTTATTTTTTCCTTTTTTTCCTTTTTCATCTTCTTTTTCTTTCGCTGACTCTGTGACACTTCCATCTATACCTCCAATACACATACACCCGGTTCCCAGCCTCTGGCTCTCATGTTCTCTCTGTTTTCTCTTTATACACGCTCCCTAACTTTTCCCTTTACATACACGCTCCCTTAGCCATAGTACTCTGCATATCTCCCTGAGCACGCAGGCGCTGGACTATCACGCTGTTGGTGTCTACTCTGCGGCCACAGCGCAGACTCAGTCTGAACATACAGCGTTCCTAGCCTCTTTCCCAGCCTGAGCCACTGCGCAGACCCGGATATGACCATATGGGTCTTGTGCATAAATACCCGTGGCCTTACACATTGGCCCCCACATCACCCACTAGGCGGATGCGCTTTCGCACAACTCCACCGGAGCTGGTAATTATTAAGTCTCTCTCCTCTTGCTTACAGTGGCTTACTTGTTTTACTGGGCATTTGCTTATCCCCTGTTGTTCTCTCTCCCTTCTCTCTACTTCCCCTTAGCCCTATGGGAACTCGGCTCTTTCTCTTCTCCTCTACCTCTTTGGCATAAGGTCAGTGCATTTCATCAGCGACATGATCGCTGCACCTGGTTTTCCTGTTTTAGATTTGTATATGTGCTCTATGTAACTGTTTCTCCAGAATAGCCTTGCTCCTACCTGCAAATATTGGGGACTCCCCACCCCTATGATAGGGTCTCGACAGCATGTGCTTGTAATTGTATGGGACAGAGCACTGCTGTTACAGCTGTCAATTAGTACCATTATGAATTTTGGACCTGATGTTATTGTTGTTTTTGTCATTGTTTTTCTTGTTTTCCCTTTTTTTCGGTTCTTTTTAATATATTACATGTATATATGTACAGTTCACTTATATGTTTGTATCTGTTTTACAGTGAGGTTTTGATAAAGACCCGCTGGGGTCGAAACGTTACCCGAATTGAATAGTCCGCCACCCATTTACCTCCTAAAAAAGCACCTGGTGATGTTTATTGTATATGTTAATAAAGAAACTACACAGTTTGCTGAACTTTCAACCATTTGAGTGTGGCTGATTTTTCCTATACTTGGACTATTTTGTTCATGGCTGCACCAACCCAGTGACAGTGTGCACATCTTTTTTTCTGGATTTGTAATTTTGAAGCCAGCCAAAAATACTCGTTATTCTGTACTGATATCTATATCAGTTTCCTTTGTGTCTTCTGGTCGTATTTTAATTCTAGACCAAAGGGTCGAAGGGGAGAGAGAGAGAGATTTTTTTTCTCCATGACACAACTATTTAATGCTCATTATCCAAGCCCAGTGGTTTGCCCCCCTCATAAAAGGGCTGGTTACACTCAGCCCCCCTCTTTTTTCTCCTCCACTCCATTGATAATACATAATAAAAGTATACAGGCTATAATAATCTCTCATGTTTGAACGCCATAAAGTATATGGTCCTCCCTCCCTTTTTTGTGCGGTGCACTGAATGGAGTGATATGTCGGATAAAAATGGCAGTTCTGTGAGTATTGGCCTCAATAAAATGCCGGATTTTGATTTTTATTAAGGGGCATTTTTATGATGTAAATGGGGTATATTATTTATGGAGTGTAAGTACATTGCCGAGGACTGGGTGTTTGTGTGAAGAGATCGTCGCAGGGATCGAACCCCTGGGGTCCTGGGTTGGTGTGCGCTGACTGTGTGATCCTCTGCTGACGATTGCCGGGGAATGCCGTGCGGTGAATGTGACCATTAGGTCTGGCACTGGGGATCCGGAGCGTCAGACCGGAAGTGGTCATGAAGGAGGTACCCGCCCCTCCATCACTTGCGTTCCAGGGCTTCGGCGCACGGCAGTGACTCACTGGTCTGAGTGCAGGGCGGAAGTGTAATCGGTGCACGCGGTTTTCGGCGTGCACCCCACGTGGGTCACATATCGCCGTCTTGGAGGCTGTAACCCTGAATCACCAATGAGGTTAGTCAGACCACTGAATATTGGCTGTAACCCATTATCTGATAGGCTATATCTCAGCTGTCTTTGATTAATGAGCATTACCCCTGATAGGAGTACCTTATAAAAGAGATGCCATTTTGGATATAAGTTATGAGAGGCTCCCTGGAGATCTTTTATCTCGGTTGAGCACTCCATCTTTATAATGACCACGTACTGACTACCCTGTCCCCTGATGATTCCTCTCTGGGATGAAACGCGTAGGGAGGTGGTCCAGAACGCAGGAGGTGGTCTTTGAGTCCAACTAAATCCAAGAAGTAGAAATTGAGCTACTGGACAGGACTGGACTCTCACTCAGATATGGGGGACATGTTTCAGCATGCGGCATCATCATGATTGGGTGAGATCTGTTATGATCTGGTGGTTTAGGAGCAACATGGAACGAGCTCTAAAGGAAGTGGTATCTGTACTGACCGCAGTCCCAAAGCTCAACACAACACTAGGAGTAGCCGTGGGATGCTCCTAACTCTCCCTAGGCACCTCGTCACAGCCTAAGAGCTAACTACCCCTAAAGATAGAAACAGGAAAGCTATAATGCCTCAGAGAAAATCCCCAAAGGATAGATTAGCCCCCACAAATAATGACTGTGAGAGGAGAGGGAAAAAGACATACACAGAATGAAACCAGGATGTAGCACAGGAGGCCAGTCTAGCTAGATAGAGAGGACAGGATGGAATACTGTGCGGTCAGTATAAAACACTACAAAAATCCACACAGAGATTACAAAAATCTCCACACCTGACTAAAGGTGTGGAGGGTAAATCTGCTTCCCAGAGCTTCCAGCAACAGAATTAAATCATACTGACAAGCTGGACAAACATAGCAAGCACAGAACGGATAAGTCCACAACCTGTGGACAGAAAAGAGCAAGCAAGGACTTAGCTTTGCTGAACTGGTCAGGATAACAGGGAAATCCAAAGAGATGTGAATCCAACCAGGAACCATTTACAAGTGGCACTGGCTGAAGAAAGAGCCAGGCATAAATAGCCGAGCAGAAAAGACAATCAGTGGAAGCAGCTGAAGACAGCTAAATCCAAGGAGCAGCCATACCACTTGAAACCACAAGAGGGAGCCCAAGAACGGAATTCACAACAGTACCCCCCCCTTGAGGAGGGGTCACCGAACCCTCACCAGAGCCCCCAGGCCGATCAGGACGAGCCAAGTGAAAAGCACGAACCAAATCGGTGGCATGGACATCGGAGGCAACAACCCAAGAATTATCCTCCTGGCCATAACCCTTCCACTTGACAAGATACTGAAGCCTCCGCCTCGAAAAACGAGAATCCAAAATCTTCTCAACCTCATATTCCAACTCTCCCTCAACCAACATCGGGGCAGGAGGGTCAACCGAGGGAACAACGAGCACCACATATCTCCGCAACAAAGATTTATGAAAAACATTATGAATGGCAAAAGAGGCTGGAAGAGCCAAACGAAAAGACACCGGATTAATAATTTCAGAAATTTTATTAGGACCAATAAACCGAGGCTTAAACTTAGGGGAAGAAACCTTCATAGGAACATGACGAGAAGACAACCAAACCAAATCCCCCACACGAAGCCGGGGACCAACACACCGACGGCGGTTAGCAAAACGTTGAGCCCTTTCCTGAGACAACGTCAAATTGTCCACCACATGAGTCCAAATCTGCTGCAGCCTGTCCACCACAGAATCAACACCAGGACAATCAGAAGGCTCAACCTGCCCCGAAGAAAAACGAGGATGAAAACCAAAATTACAAAAGAAAGGTGAAACCAAAGTAGCCGAACTAGCCCTATTATTAAGGGCAAACTCGGCCAACGGCAAGAAAGACACCCAATCATCCTGATCAGCAGACACAAAGCATCTCAAATAGGTCTCCAAGGTCTGATTAGTACGCTCAGTTTGGCCATTAGTCTGAGGATGAAACGCCGAAGAAAAAGACAAATCAATGCCCATCCTAGCACAAAAGGCCCGCCAAAACCTAGAGACAAACTGAGAACCTCTGTCAGACACAATATTCTCCGAAATGCCATGCAAACGAACCACATGCTGAAAAAACAACGGAACCAGATCTGAGGAGGAAGGCAACTTAGGCAAAGGTACCAGATGGACCATTTTAGAGAACCGGTCACAAACAACCCAGATAACAGACATCTTCTGGGAAACAGGAAGATCCGAAATAAAATCCATGGAAATATGCGTCCAGGGCCTCTCAGGGACCTGCAAAGGCAAAAGCAACCCACTGGCGCGGGAACAGCAAGGCTTGGCTCGGGCGCAAGTCCCACAGGACTGCACAAAAGCACGGACATTGCGCGACAAGGAAGGCCACCAAAAGGACCTAGCAACCAAATCTCTGGTACCAAAAATCCCAGGATGACCAGCCAACACTGAACAATGAACCTCAGAAATAACCTTACTTGTCCATCCATCAGGAACAAACAGCTTCCCCACAGGACAGCGGTCAGGCCTATCAGCCTGAAATTCCTGAAGCACCCGTCGCAAATCAGGGGAGATGGCAGAAAGAATCACCCCTTCCTTAAGAATGCCAGCTGGCTCAAGGACTCCAGGAGAATCAGGCGAAAAACTCCTAGAGAGGGCATCAGCCTTAACATTCTTAGATCCCGGAAGATATGAGACCACAAAATCAAAACGGGAGAAAAACAGGGACCATCGAGCCTGTCTAGGATTCAGCCGCTTGGCCGACTCGAGGTAAATCAGATTCTTATGATCAGTCAGGACCACAACGCGGTGCTTAGCTCCCTCAAGCCAATGTCGCCACTCCTCAAACGCCCACTTCATAGCCAACAACTCCCGATTGCCGACATCATAATTGCGTTCCGCAGGCGAAAACTTTCTGGAAAAAAAAGCACACGGTTTCATCAAAGAACCATCAGACTCCCTCTGAGACAAAACGGCCCCTGCCCCAATCTCAGAAGCGTCGACCTCAACCTGAAAAGGAAGAGAAACATCCGGCTGACGCAACACAGGGGCAGAAGTAAATCGGCGTTTAAGCTCCTGAAAGGCCTCAACAGCCGCAGAGGACCAATTCGCTACATCAGCACCTTTCTTCGTCAAATCAATAAGGGGCTTAACCACACTGGAAAAGTTGGCAATGAAACAGCGATAGAAATTAGCAAAGCCCCAAAATTTTTGAAGGCCCTTCACAGATGTGAGTTGAATCCAATCATGAATAGCTTACATCTTAACAGGATCCATTTCCATAGACGAGGGAGAAAAAATAAAACCCAAAAAAGAGACCTTCTGAACTCCGAATAGGCACTTAGACCCTTTCATAGTAACATAGTAAGGCCGAAAAAAGACATTTGTCCATCCAGTTCAGCCTATATTCCATCATAATAAATAAATACCCAGATCCACGTCCTTCTACAGAACCTAATAATTGTATGATACAATATTGTTCTGCTCCAGGAAGACATCCAGGCCTCTCTTGAACCCCTCGACTGAGTTCGCCATCACCACCTCCTCAGGCAAGCAATTCCAGATTCTCACTGCCCTAACAGTAAAGAATCCTCTTCTATGTTGGTGGAAAAACCTTCTCTCCTCCAGACGCAAAGAATGCCCCCTTGTGCCCGTCACCTTCCTTGGTATAAACAGATCCTCAGCGAGATATTTGTATTGTCCCCTTATATACTTATACATGGTTATTAGATCGCCCCTCAGTCGTCTTTTTTCTAGACTAAATAATCCTAATTTCGCTAATCTATCTGGGTATTGTAGTTCTCCCATCCCCTTTATTAATTTTGTTGCCCTCCTTTGTACTCTCTCTAGTTCCATTATATCCTTCCTGAGCACCGGTGCCCAAAACTGGACACAGTACTCCATGTGCGGTCTAACTAGGGATTTGTACAGAGGCAGTATAATGCTCTCATCATGTGTATCCAGACCTCTTTTAATGCACCCCATGATCCTGTTTGCCTTGGCAGCTGCTGCCTGGCACTGGCTGCTCCAGGTAAGTTTATCATTAACTAGGATCCCCAAGTCCTTCTCCCTGTCAGATTTACCCAGTGGTTTCCCGTTCAGTGTGTAATGGTGATATTGATTCCCTCTTCCCATGTGTATAACCTTACATTTATCATTGTTAAACCTCATCTGCCACCTTTCAGCCCAAGTTTCCAACTTATCCAGATCCATCTGTAGCAGAATACTATCTTCTCTTGTATTAACTGCTTTACATAGTTTTGTATCATCTGCAAATATCGATATTTTACTGTGTAAACCCTCTACCAGATCATTAATGAATATGTTGAAGAGAACAGGTCCCAATACTGACCCCTGCGGTACCCCACTGGTCACAGCGACCCAGTTAGAGACTATACCATTTATAACCACCCTCTGCTTTCTATCACTAAGCCAGTTACTAACCCATTTACACACATTTTCCCCCAGACCAAGCATTCTCATTTTGTGTACCAACCTCTTGTGCGGCACGGTATCAAACGCTTTGGAAAAATCGAGATATACCACGTCCAATGACTCACCGTGGTCCAGCCTATAGCTTACCTCTTCATAAAAACTGATTAGATTGGTTTGACAGGAGCGATTTCTCATAAACCCATGCTGATATGGAGTTAAACAGTTATTCTCATTGAGATAATCCAGAATAACATCCCTCAGAAACCCTTCAAATATTTTACCAACAATAGAGGTTAGACTTACTGGCCTATAATTTCCAGGTTCACTTTTAGAGCCCTTTTTGAATATTGGCACCACATTTGCTATGCGCCAGTCCTGCGGAACAGACCCTGTCGCTATAGAGTCACTAAAAATAAGAAATAATGGTTTATCTATTACATTACTTAGTTCTCTTAGTACTCGTGGGTGTATGCCATCCGGACCCGGAGATTTATCTATTTTAATCTTATTTAGCCGGTTTTGCACCTCTTCTTGGGTTAGATTGGTGACCCTTAATATAGGGTTTTCATTGTTTCTTGGGATTTCACCTAGCATTTCATTTTCCACCGTGAATACCGTGGAGAAGAAGGTGTTTAATATGTTAGCTTTTTCCTCGTCATCTACAACCATTCTTTCCTCACTATTTTTTAAGGGGCCTACATTTTCAGTTTTTATTCTTTTACTATCTTTTATATCTTTTACTATCACTAACAAAGCATTATCACGAAGGATCTGGAACACCATCCTGACCTGCCTCACATGAGACTCCCAATCATCGGAAAAAATCAAAATATCATCCAAATATACAACCATGAATTTATCAAGATAATTGCGGAAAATATCATGCATGAAGGATTGGAACACAGATGGAGCATTAGAGAGCCCGAATGGCATCACAAGGTATTCAAAATGGCCTTCGGGCGTATTAAATGCAGTTGTCCATTCGTCACCCTGCTTAATACGAATAAGATTATATGCCCCTCGGAGGTCAACCTTAGTAAACCAACTAGCCCCCTTAATCTGAGCAAACAAATCAGAAAGCAAAGGCAAGGGGTATTGGAATTTGACCGTGATCTTATTAAGAAGACGATAATCTATACAGGGTCTCAAGGAGCCATCCTTCTTAGCAACAAAAAAGAAACCCGCCCCCAATGGTGACGAAGACGGCCGAATATGCCCCTTCTCCAAAGATTCCTTAACATAGCTCCGCATGGCGGCATGCTCTGGCACAGACACATTGAAAAGTCGGCAATTAGAGAACTTACAACCAGGAATCAAGTTAATAGCACAATCACAGTCCCTATGTGGAGGAAGGGAACTGGACTTGGGCTCATCAAATACATCCTGGAAATCCGACAAAAACTCAGGGACCTCAGAAGAGGGGGAAGAGGAAATTGACATCAAAGGAACGTCACTATGTACCCCTTGACAACCCCAACTAGTCACAGCCATAGTTTTCCAATCCAGCACCGGATTATGTTCCTGTAACCATGGAAAACCCAGTACAACAACATCATGAAGGTTATGCAACACCAGAAAACGGCAATTTTCCTGATGTGCAGGAGCCATGTACATGGTCATCTGCGTCCAGTACTGAGGTTTATCCTTGGCCAATGGTGTAGCATCAATGCCCCTCAAAGGAATAGGGCTCTGCAAAGGCTGCAAGGAAAAACCACAGCGCCTGGCGAGTTCTAAGTCCATTAGGTTCAGGGCAGCGCCTGAATCCACAAATGCCATGACAGAAAAGGACGACAATGAGCAAATCAGGGTCACAGATAAGAGAAATTTAGGCTGTACAGTACTAATGGTAACAGATCTAGCAACCCTCCTAGTACATTTAGGGCAATTTCAGAAATAACATGAGCAGAATCACCACAGTAAAAACACAGCCCATTCTGACGTCTGAATTCCTGCCATCCTGTTTTAGTCAAAATCCTATCACATTGCATAGGTTCAGGACTCTGCTCAGAGGACACTGCCATATGGTGCACAGCTTTGCGCTCGCGCAAACGCCGATCAATCTGAATGGCTAGAGACATAGATTCGCTCAAACCAGTAGGCGTAGGGAAGCCCACTATAACATCTTTAAGGGCTTCAGAAAGACCCTTTCTGAAAATAGCAGCCAGAGCATCCTCATTCCATTTAGTGAGCACAGACCATTTCCTAAATTTCTGGCAGTATAATTCTGCCGCTTCCTGACCCTGACACAAGGCCAACAGGGTTTTTTCTGCATGATCCACAGAGTTAGGTTCATCATACAATAATCCGAGCGCTTGAAAAAATGCGTCTACATTCAGCAATGCCGGATCTCCTGATTCAAGGGAGAATGCCCAGTCCTGAGGGTCACCACGCAGCAAGGATATGATGATTTTAACTTGCTGAATGGGATCACCAGAAGAACGGGGTTTCAAAGCAAAAAACAATTTGCAGTTATTTTTAAAGTTCAAAAACTTGGATCTGTCTCCAAAAAACAAATCAGGAGTAGGAATTTTAGGCTCCAAAGCCGGAGTCTGGACAACATAATCTTGGATACTCTGTACTCTTGCAGCAAGTTGATCCACACGAGAAAACAAACCCTGAACATCCATGCCAGAGCACAAATCCTGCACCACCCAAATGTCAAGAGGAAAAAAAAGACAAAAGAGTGCACAGAAAAAAAAATGGCTCAGAATTTTTTCCTTCTTTTGAGATGCATTTAATTCACTTTTGGCCACTTGTACTGTTATGATCTGGTGGTTTAGGAGCAACATGGAACGAGCTCTAAAGGAAGTGGTATCTGTACTGACCGCAGTCCCAAAGCTCAACACAACACTAGAAGTAGCCGTGGGATGCTCCTAACTCTCCCTAGGCATCTCGTCACAGCCTAAGAGCTAACTACCCCTAAAGAAAGAAACAGGAAAGCTATCTTGCCTCAGAGAAAATCCCCAAAGGATAGATTAGCCCCCCACAAATAATGACTGTGAGAGGAGAGGGAAAAAGACATACACAGAATGAAACCAGGATGTAGCACAGGAGGCCAGTCTAGCTAGATAGAGAGGACAGGATGGAATACTGTGCGGTCAGTATAAAACACTACAAAAATCCACACAGAGATTACAAAAATCTCCACACCTGACTAAAGGTGTGGAGGGTAAATCTGCTTCCCAGAGCTTCCAGCAACAGAATTAAATCATACTGACAAGCTGGACAAACATAGCAAGCACAGAACGGATAAGTCCACAACCTGTGGACAGAAAAGAGCAAGCAAGGACTTAGCTTTGCTGAACTGGTCAGGATAACAGGGAAATCCAAAGAGATGTGAATCCAACCAGGAACCATTTACAAGTGGCACTGGCTGAAGAAAGAGCCAGGCATAAATAGCCGAGCAGAAAAGACAATCAGTGGAAGCAGCTGAAGACAGCTAAATCCAAGGAGCAGCCATACCACTTGAAACCACAAGAGGGAGCCCAAGAACGGAATTCACAACAGAGATCGTTCTGATAATTTTATATGTACCCCCATACGTTTAAAGCATCTTGGTGACGATCAGCGGTGTTGATTTATCACCTTATAGTTAGCTTGTTTGTCTTTAGCAACAGTAGCACTTTTTCGTCATACATTTGGTCTCTCTGCTTTACCAGAAAAGGAGTGTTTGATTGACAACCTTAAGGGCGGTGCAGTGAACAAATTTGTCTACCGAGTTTTTGTTTTTTTTCCCTCTGGACTGTTTATCAGTACCTTGTCCGATTGACTTTGGTTAATGCACAGGTTCGTTTTTTTTGTGTGTTGTGTCGTTTTGTTTTTATAAATGTCAATTAAACGTTATGTTTTAGGTTTCCCTTAGCTATTTTGAACAATTTTTTGGGTACCCAAATTCTGTCTTTGAGTGGTTAATAGCCCCTCTTTTTGCTATATATTATCCAGCAGTAGTCCCCCATCATGATCACGTTCCATCTACCATGGTATTGTTGTTCCATCTCCTTGATATCCTGATTAAATATTTAAATAATAAATAAATAAATGCAAAGATAAATATTTATCTTTGATCTTTAACCCCTTAACCCCCTGAGCCTTTTTTGGTTTTGTGTTTGTTTTTCTCTCCCCTCCTTCCCAGAGCCATAACTTTTTAATTTGTCTGTCAATATGGCCATGGGAGGGCTTATTTTTTGTGGGATGAGTTGTACTTTTGAACGACATCATTGGTTTTTGCATGTCATGTACTAGAAAACGGGAAAAAAATTCCAAGTTCGGTGAAATTGCAAAAAAAAGTGCAATCCCACATTTGTTTTTTGTTTGGCTTTTTTGTTAGGTTCACTAAGTGCTAAAACTGACCTGCCATTATGATTCTGCAGGTCTTTACGAGTTCATAGACCTCAAACATGTCTAGGTTCTTGTTTATCTAAGTGATGAAAAAAAATTCCAAACTTTGCTAAAAAACAATTGCGCAATTTTCCGATACCTGTAGCGTCTCCATTTTTTGTGATCTTGGGTTGGGTGAGGGCTTATTTTTTGCATGCCGAGCTGACGTTTGTAATGATACCATTCTGGTGCAGATATGTTCTTTTTGATTGCCCGTTATTGCATTTTAATGCAATGTCATGGCGCCAAAAAACCTAATTCTAGCGTTTTTACATTTTTTCTCGCTACGCCATTTAGCGATCAGGTTCATTTTTTTGATTGATAGGTCGGGCGATTCTGAACGTGGCAATACCATATGTGTGTAGGTTTGAATTTTTTTATTGTTTTATTTTGAATGGGGCTAAAGGGTGTGATTTAAACTTGCATATTTTTTGTATTTTTTTCAGATTTTTAAAAATATTTTTTTTAAATTTTGGCATGCTTCAATAGCCTCTATGGGAGACTAGAAGCTGCCATAACTCGATCGCCTCGGCTACATAGAGGCGCTGCTCAGATCACCTCTATGTAGAAGAATTACAGCATTGCTATGAGCGCTGACCACAGGGTGCCGCTTATAGCAATCTGGCATCAACAACCATAGAGTCTGCTGGAGACCTCTGGTTGTCATGCTGACACACCGATGACCCCCGATCACGAGACAGGGGTCACCGATGCGCGCATTTCCTGCCGGATGGCCAGAAGCGCTTGTTAAATGCTGCTGCTGTCAGTTTGACAGTGGCATTTAACTAGTTAACCCTGCTGTTGTCTTCGGTCAAACGATTTTGAACTTTAATATTTTTTAAAATATTCAAGATGCGGTTCTGAAACTTGTGGTTGATTGACTTTTCCTCATTTGAGGGGTTCTTACTATGCGTATTGTTATATATTTTTTTTATGTTTACTTTTTGCTCCACAATTTTTTATACACTTGTACTCTTCGGTCAAAAATGACCAATAGCCTTTTATAGTGATCTCCAGCCATTTTATGAGTAAAATAAAGGAGCTATAATCTCATTTTGGACTATATATTACATCAACTACTATTTATCAATTTATTTAGGTCCTTTTGGTCCATGCAGATTTACACATACATACATTTTCTCATTACAATACTGCTGATGGATTACCTTCCAGTATAGTTATGTGCCAAATATTTTTACCCTGCTGTTCCTGTAAAATAGTTCAATTCAGTTTGACCCAGGGACTCAAAGGACAAAATGTCACATGCGACAATTTTTTTACATCATATCAATTAGGGCAGATGTTGATGAAAAGAAAAATGACGATGTTGGGTACTATTAGAAAAAATAAGCCAGATCTGCCGCAAGGTATTCTCGGTAAGAGAGACATTTATAGTTCTATGTTTTATTTTACTAAGGATTCCACAGTAGTTTCTTACATCCCAAAGAAACACAAGCAGGCAATTCTGCTGAGCACAATGCATCACAATAGTGAAATCAGTAATAGAGATGACAGAAAACCGGACATCATTTTAGAATATAATGCTACAAAAGGGGCTGTTGATACTCTAGATCAGGGGTCCCCAACTCCAGTCCTCAAGGCCCACCAACAGGTCATGTTTTCAGGATTTCCTTTGCATTGCACAGGTGATGCAATTATTACCTGGGCAAGACTAAGGAAATCCTGAAAACATGACATGTTGGTGGGCCTTGAGGACTGGAGTTGGGGACCCCTGCTCTAGATTAACTGATAGGCACTTACAACTATAAGCGCAAAACAAATCGGTGGCCAATGGTGATTTTTTACAATATGCTTGATGTGTCAGCATACAATGCATTCGTGCTATGGAAGGAAATAGACCCAAATTGGAACAAAAATAAACTATATAAGAGAAGACTTTTTATAGAGGAGTTGGGAAAATCACTGGTTAGCCCATATATTGAAGAACGAAAGGTAACACCCAGAGCTGATGGAGCGGCAGCCATTGTCCACAGGATCCAACAGCAAGTAAAGAAAGTGAACCAACAGCTTACACCAGCACTGCTACAATATCCACGGACGCCACCAGCAACGCAACCAGCCTAAAACGGAAACGATGCGACTTCTGTCCAACATCAAGCAATCACAAATCAAATGTGATATGTTACAGATGTGAAAAATGTTTATGCAAAAGACATGTCAATTATACCTGTGACAATTGCAAGCAGTAAATTTTGCACCGTGTGACTTATTTATCATTTTACATAAAAAAAACTGAACTGTTAATTTTTTGGGGGGGGGTTTTGTTGGAAAATAATATAATTAAATTTATTTTATTGTTATTAGTTATAGTTTACAGTTGGATGAATAATTATTTTTGTATGTGCAAATATGCAATATGCATAAATATTCCAATAAAGCCATGTTAAATGTTTTGACACACAAAAAAATAAAAAGTAAGTTTTTCTTTCCATTTTTCATTTGTTTATAAACAACCAGGTTCACATACAATATAATACTGCAAAAATTATTCAATTAAAACACTTAAATTAGCTAAAAATCAAGACTTTATTAGGTCCGGTCAAAAATGACTGGAAGATAACAAGTGTATAGTGGTAACCAGGAGAATAGCAGGGTTAATAGGAGCGGGCAGATCACGATTCCGCCCGCGCCTTTTGCGAGTACATGTCAGCTATTCAAAACAGCTGACATGTCCCAGCTTTGATTCGGGCTCACCGCCAGAGCCCACATCAAAGCAGGGGTTCTGCTATCGGATGTACTATTCCATTCGATGGCAGAAAGGGGTTAACAACAGCAGCAAGCCTGTCCGGAAAGTAGTCCTAGAGGGAATATAAAAAATGTAACTTCAGTTTCATCATACAACCGAAGGCTTTGAAATGTTTCAGTATGTTTTCCACAATGGACTTAAATTTTGGATCTTTTCTGTTACCTAGAAATTTCTTCTAGACTTCTTTAACCCCTTTACCCCCAAGGGTGGTTTGCACGTTATGGACCAGGCCAATTTTTACAATTCTGACCACTGTCCCTTTATGAGGTTATAACTCTGGAACGCTTCAACGGATCCCGGTGATTCTGACAATGTTTTCTCGTGACATATTGTACTTCATGATAGTGGTAAAATTTATTTGATATTACCTGCGTTTATTTGTGAAAAACGGAAATATGGCGAAAATTTTGAAAATTTTGCAATTTTCCAACTTTGAATTTTTATGCAATTAAATCACAGAGATATGTCACACAAAATACTTAATAAGTAACATTTCCCATATGTTTACTTTACATCAGCACAATTTTGGAACCAACATTTTTTTTGGTAGGGAGTTATAAGGGTTAAAAGTTGACCAGCAATTTCTCATTTTTACAACACCATTTTATTTTAGGGACCACATCTCATTTGAAGTCATTTTGAGGGGTCTATATGATAGAAAATACCCAAGTGTGACACCATTCTAAAAACTGCACCCCTCAAAACCACATTCAAGAAGTTTATTAACCCTTCAGGTGTTTCACAGGAATTTTTGGAATGTTTAAATAAAAATGAACATTTAACTTTTTTTCACAAAAAATTTACTTCAGCTCCAATTTGTTTTATTTTACCAAGGGTTAGAGGAGAAAATGGACCCCAAACCTTGTTGTACAATTTGTCCTGAGTACGCCGATACCCCATATGTGGGGGTAAACCACTGTTTGGGCTCATGACAGAGCTTGGAAGCGAAGGAGTTTTCAATGCAAAATTGACTGGAATTGAGATGGGACGCCATGTTGCGTTTGGAGAGCCACTGATGTGCCTAAACATTGAAACCCCTCACAAGTGACACCATTTTGGAAAGTAGACCCCCTAAGTAACTTATCTAGATGTGTGGTGAGCACTTTGACCCACCAAGAGCTTCACAGAAGTTTATAACGCAGAGCCGTAAAAATAAAACAAAAATTTTTTCCCACAAAAATTATTTTTTAGCCCCCAGTTTTATATTTTCCCGAGGGTAACAGGAGAAATTGGACCCCAAAAGTTGTTGTGCAATTTGTCCTGAGTGCGCTGATACCTCATATGTGGGGGGGAACCACCGTTTGGGCGCATGGGAGGGCTCGGAAGGGAAGGAGCGCCATTTGGAATACAGACTTAGATTGAATGGTCTGCAGGCGTCACATTGCGTTTGCAGAGCCCCTAATGTACCTAAACAGTAGAAACCCCCCACAAGTGACCCCATATTGGAAACTAGACCCCCCAAGGAACTTATCTAGATGTGTTGTGAGAACTTTGAGCCCCCAAGTGTTTCACTACAGTTTCTAACGCAGAGCCGTGAAAAAAAAAAAAAAATTCCCCCCAAAATTATTTTGTAGCCCCCAGTTTTGTATTTTCTCAAGGGTAACAGGAGAAATTGGACCCCAAAAGTTGTTGTCCAATTTGTCCTGAGTACGCTGATACCCCATATGTTGGGGTAAACTCCTGTTTGGGCACACGGGAGAGCTCGGAAGGGAAGGAGCACTGTTTTACTTTTTCAACGCAGAATTGGCTGGAATTGAGATCGGACGCCATGTCGCGTTTGGAGAGCCCCTGATATGCCTAAACAGTAAAAACCCCCAATTCTAACTCAAACCCTAATCCAAACACACCCCTAACCCCAATTCCAACGGTAACCCTAACCACACCTCTAACCCAGACACACCCCTAACCCTAATCCCAACCCTATTCCCAACCGCAAATGTAATCCAAACCCTAACGCTAACTTTAGCCCCAACCCTAACTGTAGCCTTAACCCTAACTGTAGCCTTAACCCTAACTGTAGCCTTAACCCTAGCCCCAACCCTAGCCCTAACCCTAACCCTAGCCCTAACCCTAATGGGAAAATGGAAATAAATACATTTTTTTAATTTTTTTATTTTTCCCTAACTAAGGGGGTGATGAAGGGGGGGTTTGATTTACTTTTATAGCGGGTTTTTTAGCGGATTTTTATGATTGGCAGCCGTCACACACTGAAAGACGCTTTTTATTGCAAAAAATATTTTTTGCGTTACCACATTGTGAGAGCTATAATTTTTCCATATTTGAGTCCACAGAGTCATGTGAGGTCTTGTTTTTTGCGGAACGAGTTGACGTTTTTATTGGTATCATTTTCGGGCACGTGACATTTTTTGATCGCTTTTTATTCTGATTTTTGTGAGGCAGAATGACCAAAAACCAGCTATTCATGAATTTCTTTTGGGGGAGGCGTTTATACCGTTCCGCGTTTGGTAAAATTGATAAAGCAGTTTTATTCTTCGGGTCAGTACAATTACAGCGATACCTCATTTATATCATTTTTTTAATATTTTGGCGCTTTTATACGATAAAAACTATTTTATAGAAAAAATAATTATTTTTGCATCGCTTTATTCTGAGGACTATAACTTTTTTATTTTTTTGCCGATGTTGCTGTATGGAGGCTCGTTTTTTGCAGGACAAGATGACGCTTTCAGTCGTACCATGGTTATTTATATCCGTCTTTTTGATCGCGTGTTATTCCACTTTTTGTTCGGCGGTATGATAATAAAGCGTTGTTTTGTGCCTCGGTTTTTTTTTTCTTACGGTGTTTACTGAAGGGGTTAACTAGTGGGACAGTTTTATAGGTCGGGTCGTTACGGACGCGGCGATACTAAATGTGTACTTTTATTGTTTTGTTTTTTTTTTATTTAGATAAAGAAATGTATTTATGGGAATAATAATTTTATTTTTTTTTCATTATTTAGGATTTTTTTTTTTACACACTTGTAAAAATTTTTTTTTACTTTGTCCCAGGGGGGGACAATACAGATCGGTGATCTGACAGTTTGCACAGCACTGTCAGATCACCGATCTGTCAAACAGCGCTGCAGCGTTACCAAGTGCCTGCTCTGAGCAGGCACTTGGTAAGCCACCTCCCTCCCTGCAGGACCCGGATCCGCGGCCACCTTGGATCCGGGATTTGCTGCAGGGAGGAAGGTAGGAGACCCCCGGAGCAACGCGATCACATCGCGTTGCTGCGGGGGTCTCAGGGAAGCCCGCAGGAAGCCCCCTTCCCTGCGCGATGCTTCCCTGCACCGCCGGCACATCGCGATCATGTTTGATCGCGGTGTGCCGGGGGTTAATGTGTCGGGGGCGGTCCGTGACCGCTCCTGGCACATAGTGCCGGATGTCAGCTGCGATAAGCTCACGGGGGGAGCGCGGCCGATCGCCTATGATGTACTATTCCGTCCTTGGGAAGTAGGGCCCACCCCACATGGACGGAATAGTACGTCTAATGGCAGAAAGGCGTTAAAATAATCCCAAGCCCAGTTCTCAACAGCTTTCGTTTTTGTTTTGAACATGTTGTCCTTCATGAATTTCCAAATATGCAGACCTACAAAAATGCCTTAATTCAGTTTTGCATTGAACAGTCCCTGAAACTTGGTACACAAGTACGGTACTTAAATGTCTCTCTTTCTTTCGGTAGAGCTTTCACAAGCTTCTTCATCAGTTCAATCGTAATGTGCAGTGGTGACAGGAGAACTTTAGTGGAATCAACTAGACCTTCCACAACTATGCTCTTGAGTCCAGTTGTGACGCTGAGTCTCTTCTAACAGACAATCCGAGGGTCAGGGTAGTCAGGGTAGCTAAGGAGTCCGAGGTCAAAAGCCAGGAGGGTACATCATAAACAAAGGAAGAGACAAAGGCGTAGTCAAATAACTGTCCAAGGACATAATACCTTGAGGAATGCAGATCAGAACAAAGGGAGCAGGCAATATGGTTGGTCATAACGAGGTTAATCAGCACAAAGATCCGCAAGCAGAACACAAGGCACAGAGAGATAAACCATACAGAGCTGAATGTATGTCTCTCAGAGATCTGGAACTAACAGTCCAGCTAAGTAGATGGGCAATCACTTGGAACGGGGTACACTTGAAGGCGGCTCAGAACCTCCCAGTCTCAGATTAGCCGGCTAAGCCATCAACCAGGCACCACATTGGTTGACTGAGCTGTCAATCAAAGTACTGACACCTTCAGCACACCCCTGCACAAGATTGATCTGTCAGTAATTGCATTCCATGATGCCAAAAAGAAGAAAAGCACTACTGTAAGGCATGCACACTACACCAAAATAATAAACTGTAGTAACTACATTACAGACACATTTATTGCCACCACTTGGACATAAGAGGAGAGGTGTCCTATTACAGACACACCGGGTGAATTATTGTGTAGTTTTTTGTCTTTTTAAACATTTTTCATTGTGTGCCAGTAATTGTTCTTGTATCAAGTGTTTGTTTTTCTCATTTGGTGATCCTAACTTTCATGCATACTTATTTTCTTCTTAATTACATAATAGGAAATGCACGAAAAAATGCAGATTGCAAATCAAAAAGTTAATTGCGAATTTACAATATAATTTCATTAACATATATTGAATTTTATTATCTTGCAGTTAGACATGACACTATTCATCAGAAAATTTTTATCAGAAGAAGAATTTCATGATAACTTTAATACTAATGATTTGGTGAATAAAGCATTAGTGTGCTTTAGCCTGGAGGACAAGAAACCACCATGGAAACTGTGGGGCTTTGCATACAACAACCCAGGAGTTGAACATGCCGAGATAACTGTTTTGCAAGAACTCTCCAAATTTTGGAGATCAAATTGTATGAAAAAAGATTCTCAATATAAAATCACTTTATACGCAACTTACAGTCCCTGCCTCAACTGTTGTGAAGAAATATGCAGATTTCTCAACAACAAGAAAGAAAAAGTAATCTTGAATTTGAATATTTCAAGGTTTTATAATTTTCATGATATTGACAATAAAATCAGCTTAAAAATTCTGAGAAAATATGGAGTGCAAATTAAAATGATGGATCTAGAAGATTTTAAGGCATGCTTTTACCTTTTTGTGGATCCAAAAGAGCAATTTGAACCCTGTGAAGAGTTAAACGTTCATTGTGAAAGAAATGCGATTGAACTGGATCATCTCTGGCATGAGGTAAAGTTTTTGCATGTGTGTTATTGCAGAATGGTAGCACTATACAAGCCGATTAAATAGCCTGCACACAATGGGAAGATTATTTACTGTTTGCAAAGTTTCAGTTTAGGTTCCTTTATCAGGTATACACAGTGGCATACCAGATTGTCTAATGACCATATACCCTTTTTAAATGGAAGCCAGCTTTGGTGATAAAGTCTTCTTGTCATTGTTTGCCAGTTAACAGTTGATTTGCAGCTGTTAGGGCACCGTCACACTATACGATTTACCTACGATCACGACCAGCGATACGACCTGGCCGTGATCGTTGGTAAGTCGTAGTGTGGTCGCTGGAGAGCTGTCACACAGACAGCTCTCCAGCGACCAACGATGCCGAGGTCCCCGGGTAACCAGGGTAAACATCGGGTTACTAAGCGCAGGACCGCGCTTAGTAACCCGATGTTTACCCTGGTTACCAGCGTAAAAAAAACCAAACAGTACATGCTTACATTCCGGTGTCTGTCCCTTGCCGTCTGCTTCCCGCACTCACTGACTGCCGGCCGTAAAGTGAAAGCACAGCACAGCGGTGACATCACCACTGTGCTCTGCTTTCACTTTACGGCCGTCAGTCAGTGAGTGCGGGAAGCAGACGGCAAGGGACCTGACGGACACCGGAATGTAAGTATGTACTGTTTGGTTTTTTTTACATTTACGCTGGTAACCAGGGTAAACATCGGGTTACTAAGCGCGGTCCTGCGCTTAGTAACCCGATGTTTACCCTGGTTACCCGGGGACCTCGGCATCGTTGGATGTTTACCCTGGTTACAAACGAACGCATCGCTAGATCGGTGTCACACACACCGATCTAGCGATGACAGCGGGAGATCCAGCAACGAAAGAAAGTTCCAAACGATCTGCTACGACGTACGATTCTCAGCAGGATCCCTGATCGCTGCTGCGTGTCAGACACAGCGATATCGCTGGAACGTCACGAATCGTACCGTCGTAGCGATCAAAATGGCACTGTGTGACGCTACCCTTAGACAACCTGAACACATACAGGGATTGCCTGTTTGTTAGGGAATCCCCACATGTATTCAGGCTGTCTAGCAGCTGCAAATCATGCAGCTGTGGTGACACAAACAATCTAAGGGCATGCCCAAGATACTCAGAGAACACCAGAGCATGCTCGGAAATCTCGAGTAACGAGCACACTCGCTCATCACTAATAGTGATCTATTTCAAGTGTTTATTTCTATTAATGTTGATGATTATGGTTTACAGCTAATGAAAACCCAAAAGTCATTATCTCAGTAAATTAGAATAATTAACAAAAATACCTTCAAAGGCTTCCTTAGTGTTCCTTAGTGTTTAAAAAGGTCCCTTAGTGTTAGGACTGGCGGAACGCACCAAGAGAGATGTAATGGATGCGTTCGCAGTCCGGGGTCCACCGTGCAGGTGAAACCTGCTGCTAGGACATGACAGACGATATGGCGGTACTCATAAGTATACACGCGTGGGTTAAACCTCACCCAGCGTGAAGAAAGCGATCCTGTTGCGTCACAGGATCGCGGTACCGCACATAGAGCGCGAGCAAGTGGTCAGCGAACTAGACCCCAACAGGGATAGTAGTCCGATTAGACCCTTGCTGGCACTACACCACAACTGGGTGTGAAAAGTATATACAATAGAGGCACCAAAGTGCAAACTGTGCCGTGCTGGCAGGCACCACTAAGTACCCAGACATGGGTCAGGAAGCGCACACAGGCGCGTGGCGCCGCACTGGCGGTCACAGCAGAGGACGCTGACACGTGTGTGACACGTTGAGTGTTAAGTCGGGCGCTAGATAGCAGCCATACACCATACAGTAGGGTAGGGGTATTTAAAGGACGACTTGCACTCACAACAAACACACGTATAAAGTTGTACACTAGCGCATGGCCGTGCGGTCATGCGCAGTTTATATAGCTGCAGGACAGGAAGCGGCCACAGAAACTTTGCCCTTCCAAGACCTGCCAAGAGGACCAATAGAATGCGCTGCAGAGTCTGAGCACATGACCCTCGATCTCCAACGGGAGATCTTGCCCTGGGCATGCTCAGTGTGCGCAGACAAGGACTTAGTCCCAGAGAAGTCCACTCGCTGCTGACCAGTATTGGCTTTAAAGGCAGAAGCTGGAGAAGCAGCAGTAACTCTTCTCACAGAGTCAGACTGAGCGAGACGCTGGGATCGACGTCCCTGCTGAGCAGGCTCCACTGCGGCTGGAGGAGAATGGGAGACCGCAGCGGAGACGGATCGAGATTCCCCCTGTGCAGCAGAGGAAACTCGACTCCTAACACTTAGTCTGTTTCATTTGGCTCGACTATCATGGAGAAGACTGCTAACTTGACAGATGTACAGAATGCAGTCACACTCCACAGGTAGGGTAAGCCCCAAAAGGTCATTGCTAATGAAGCTGGCTGTTCACAGAGCTAAGCATATGAATGGAAAGTTGAGAGGAAGGAAAAAGTGTGGTAGAAAAAGGTGCACAAGCAAATGGGATTGTTAAGAAAAGGCCATTCAGAAATTTAGGGGAGATTCACAAGGAGTGGACTGTTGCTGGAGTCATTGTTTCAAGAGCCACCACACACAGACATATCTAGGACATTGGCTACAAGTGTCCCATTCCTTGTTTCAATCCACTCATGATCTATAAGCAACGCCAGAAGCGTCTTACCTGGGTCAAGAAGAAAAAGTACTGGACTGTTGCTCAGCGGTCCAAAGTGTTGTTTTCAGATTAAAGTAAATTTTGCATTTCATTTGGAAATCAAGGTCCCAGAGTCTGGAGGAATAGTAGGGATGCACACAATCCAAGCTTGAGGTCTAGTGTGAAGTTTCCACAATCACTGATGATTTGGGGAGCCATGTCATCTGCTGGTGTAGGTCCATTGTGTTTTATCAAGACCAAAGTCAGCACAGCCTTCTGCCAGGAAATTTTAGAGCACTTCGTGCTTCCCTCTGCCAACAAGCTTTTTGTAGATGGAAATTTAATTCTCCAGAAGAACTTGGAACCAGTCCACACTGCTAAAAGTACCAATACTTGGTTTAAAAACAACAGTATTACTGTGCTTGATTGGCCTGCAAATTTGCCTGACCTTAACTCCATAGAATCTCTATGGGGTATTGTCAAGAGGAAGATGAGAAATATCAGACCCAACAATGCAGACGAGCTGAAGGCTGCTATCAAAGCAACCTGGGCTTCCATAACACCTGAGCAGTGCCACAGACTGATCACCTCCATGCCACGGTGCATTGATGCAGTAATTGATGCAAAATGAGCCCTGACCAAGTATTGAGTGCATTTACTGAACATACATTTCAGTAGGCCAACTTTTGGGATTTTAACCCCTTCCCGACCTGTGACACAGCGTATGCGTCATGAAAGTCTGTGCCAATCCGACCTGTGACGCATATGCTGTGTCACAGAAAGATCGCGTCCCTGCAGATCGGGTGAAAGGGTTAACTCCCATTTCACCCGATCTGCAGGGACAGGGGGAGTGGTAGTTTAGCCCAGCGGGGGTGGCTTCACCCCGCCCCCCCCCGTGGCTACGATCGCTCTGATTGGCAGTTTCACTTTCAACAGCCAATCAGAGCGATTTGCAATATTTCACCTAAAAAACTGGTGAAATATTACAATCCAGTCATGGCCGATGCTGCAATATCAGCCATGGCTGGAAACACTTATGTGCCCCCACCCCACCCCACTGATCTCCCCCCCCCCCCAGCCCTCCGATCGGTGGTCCGCTCCCTTCCGTCCTGTGCTCCGCTCCCCCGTCCTCCTGTCCGCTCCCCCCGTGCTCCAATCCCACCCCTGTGCTCCAATCCCACCCCCCCGCACTCCGATCCCCCCCGCACAGCGATTTCCCCCCCCGTGCTCCGATCCACCCCCCCCGCACAGCGATCCCCCACCCCGTGTTCCGATCCACCCCCTGTGCTCCGACGCCCCCCGTGCCCTGATCTCCCTCCCCTTATACTTACCTAGCCTCCCGGGGTCCGTCCGTCTTCTTTCCTGGGCGCCGCCATCTTCCAAAATGGCGGGCGCATACGCAGTGCGCCCGCCGAATCTGCCAGCCGGCAGATTCGTTCCAAAGTGAACTTTGATCACTGTGATAAAACATATCACAGTGATCAAAATAAGAAAAACAGTAAATACCCCCCCCCCCTTGTCACCCCCATAGGTATGGACAATAATAAAATAAAATTGTTTTTTTTTTCCACTAAGGTTGGGGTAAGAACTAGGGTTAGGGTTACGGTTAGGGGTAGGGTTAGGGGTAGGGTTAGGGTTTCGGTATGTGCACACGTATTCTGGTCCTCTGCGGATTTTTCCGCAGCGGATTTGATAAATCTGCAGTGCTAAACCGCTGTGGATTTAGCGTGGATTTACCGCGGTTTTTCTGCGCATTTCACTGCGCTTTTACAACTGCGATTTTCTATTGGAGCAGTTGTAAAACCGCTGCGGAATCCGCAGAAAGTAGTGACATGCTGCGGAATGTAAACCGCTGCGTTTCCGTGCAGTTTTTCTGCAGCATGTGTACAGCGATTTTTGTTTCCCATAGGTTTACATTGAACTGTAAACTCATGGGAAACTGCTGCGGATCCGCAGCGTTTTCCGCAGCGTGTGCACATACCTTTAGAATTAGGCTATGTGCACACGGTGCGGATTTGGCTGCAGATCCGCAGCAGTGTTCCATCAGGTTTACAGTACCATGTAAACATATGGAAAACCAAATCCGCTGTGCCCATGGTGCGGAAAATACCACGCGGAAACGCAGCGTTGTATTTTCCGCAGCATGTCAATTCTTTGTGCGGATTCCGCAGCGTTTTACACCTGTTCCTCAATAGGAATCCGCAGGTGAAATCCGCACAAAAAACACTGGAAATCCGTGGTAAATCCGCAGGTAAAACGCAGTGCCTTTTACCCGCGGATTTTTCAAAAATGGTGCTGAAAAATCTCATACGAATCCGCAACGTTGGCACATAGCCTTAGGGTTAGGGTTCGGTTGGAATTGGGGTTGTGGTTAGGGTTAGGGGTGTGTTGGGGTTAGGGTTGTGGTTAGAGGTGTGTTGGGGTTAGGGTTGTAATTAGGGTTACGGCTACAGTTGGGATAAGGGTTAGGGGTGTGTTGGAGTTAGAATTGAGGGGTTTCCACTGTTTAGGCACATCAGGGGTCTCCAAACGCAACATGGCGCCACCATTGATTCCAGCCAATCTTGTATTCAAAAAGTCAAATGGTGCTCCCTCACTTCCGAGCCCTGACGTGTGCCCAAACAGTGGTTTACCCCCACATATGGGGTACCAGCATACTCAGCACAAACTGCGCAACAATTACTGGGGTCCAATTTCTCCTGTTACCCTTGAGAAAATAAAAAATTGCTTGCTAAAACATCATTTTTGAGGAAAGAAAAATTATTTTTTATTTTCACGGCTCTACGTTGTAAACGTCTGTGAAGCACTTGGGGGTTCAAAGTGCTCACCACATATCTAGATAAGTTCCCTGGGGGGTCTAGTTTACAAAATGGGGTCACTTGTGGGGGGTTTCTACTGTTTAGGCACACCAGGGGCTCTGCAAACGCAACGTGATGCCCGTAGAGCATTCCATCAAAGTCTGCATTTCAAAACGTCACTACTTCACTTCCGAGCCCCGGCATGTGCCCAAACAGTAGTTTACCCCCACATATGGGGTATCACCGTATTTAGGAGAAACTGGACAACAAATATTGGGGTCAAATTTCTCCTGTTACCCTTGGAAAAATAAAAAATTGCGACTAAAAAATCATTTTTGAGAGAAGAAATTTTTTTTTTTTTTTTTTTTCATGGCTCTGCATTATAAACTTCTGTAAAGCACTTGAGGGTTCAAAGTGCTCACCACACATCTAGATTAGTTCCTTTGGGGGTCTAGTTTCCAAAATGGGGTCATTTGTGGGGGATCTCCAATGTTTAGGCACACAGGGGCTCCCCAAACGCGACATGGTGTCCGCTAATGATTGGAGCTAATTTTCAATTTATAAAAACCAAATGGCGTGCCTTCCCTTCTGAGCCCTGCCGTGCGCCCAAACAGTGGTTTACCCCCACATATGGGGTATCTGCGTACTCAGAACAAACTGGACAACAACATTTGTGGTCCAATTTCTCCTATTACCATTGGCAAAATAGGAAATTCCAGGCTAAAAAATCATTTTTGAGGAAAGAAAAATTATTTTTTATTTTCATGGCTCTGCGTTATAAACTTCTGTGAAGCACCTGGGGGTTTAAAGTGCTCAGTATGCATCTAGATAAGTTCCTTGGGGGGTCTAGTTTCCAAAATGGGGTCACTTGTGGGGGAGCTCCAATGCATAGGCACACAGTGGCTCTCCAAACGCGACATGGTGTCCGCTAACAATTGGAGTTAATTTTCCATTCAAAAAGTCAAAAGGCGCGCCTTCCCTTCCGAGCCCTGCCGTGTGCCCAAACAGTGGTTTACCCCCACATATGAGGTATCGGCGTACTCGGGAGAAATTGCTCAACAAATTTTAGGATCCATTTTATCCTATTGCCCATGTGAAAATGAAAAAATTGAGGCAAAAAGAATTTTTTTGTGAAAAAAAAGTACTTTTTCATTTTTACGGATCAATTTGTGAAGCACCTGAGAGTTTAAAGTGCTCACTAGGCATCTAGATAAGTTCCTTGGGGGGTCTAGTTTCCAAAATGGGGTCACTTGTGGGGGAGCTCCAATGTTTAGGCACACAGGGTCTCTCCAAACGCGATATGGTGTCCGCTAAAGAGTGCAGCCAATTTTTCATTCAAAAAGTCAAATGACGCTCATTCCCTTCCAAGCCCTGCCGTGCGCCCAAACAGTGGTTTACCCCCACATATGAGGTATCAGCGTACTCAGGACAAATTGGACAACAACTTTCGTGGTTCAGTTTCTCCTTTTACCATTGGGAAAATAAAAAAATTGTTGCTAAAAGATCATTTTTGTGACTAAAAAGTTAAATGTTCATTTTTTCCTTCCATGTTGCTTCTGCTGCTGTGAAGCACCTGAAGGGTTAATAAACTTCTGGAATGTGGTTTTGTGCACCTTGAGGGGTGCAGTTTTTAGAATGGTGTCACTTTGGGGTATTTTCAGCCATATAGACCCCTCAAATTGACTTCAAATGTGAGGTGGTCCCTAAAAAAATGGTTTTGTAAATTTCGTTGTAAAAATGAGAAATCGCTGGTCAAATTTTAACCCTTATAACTTCCTAGCAAAAAAAAATTTTGTTTCCAAAATTGTGCTGATGTAAAGTAGATGTGTGGGAAATGTTATTTATTAACTATTTTGTGTCACATAACTCTCTGGTTTAACAGAATAAAAATTCAAAATGTGAAAATTGCGAAATTTTCAAAATTTTCGCCAAATTTCCGTTTTTATCACAAATAAACACAGAATTTATTGACCTAAATTTACCACTAACATGAAGCCCAATATGTCACGAAAAAACAATCTCAGAACCGCTAGGATCCATTGAAGCGTTCCTGAGTTATTACCTCATAAAGGGACACTGGTCAGAATTGCAAAAAACGGCAAGGTCTTTAAGGTCAAAATAGGCTGGGTCATGAAGGGGTTAAAATCATTTTATAAGCTGGTGGTTTAAAGTATTCTAAATTACTGAGATAATTTCTTTTGAATTTTCATTGGCTGTAAGCCATAATCATCAACATTAACAGAAAGAAAACACTTGAAATAGATCACTCTGTAATGACTCTATATAATATATAACATTCACTTTTTGTATTGAAGAACTGAAATAAATTAACTTTTTGATGATATTCTAATTTAGTGAGAAGCACTTGTATGTAGTAACAAGATTCAGACTAGCCCTTCATAAGCAGGTATGTCTTTCAGCTAGCAGATACAATCTTTATCAACAGCTATGTGCAATTTCTTTATCTAGTATGCAGAATACATAGGAGATCTTATGACATGTATGATAAATAGCAATAGTCAATATGAAGTAAAGTTCATACTCCTGGGGTAAGTAAAAACATTTTTTACTTGATTTGCATTTCATTTTGATGCATTCGTTAAACAATAATATATTAGTACATGAATAAATACAGTGATGAATTTCATAGAGAAAAGTAGAACGGCACTAGGTTACAGCTGCAGTTTTTGTGGCTGCAGCAGCAAAAGTTCCCTGTACACTATCAGGTGGTATCTTGCACTGGCTTTGTGGTGCTCAACATTGATTAGCAGTCCAAGAGCAACATATACAAAGGAAGAAGAAAATGTTTCACTCACCAGCTTGTGCTGCGATAAAAAAGTCCTTTATTGCACCAGAGCGTGGACTGAGGACATCATAATAACAGCTGCAGGTATATGCGAGGGTGCAAGGTGACCGAGGACGACGGCCGTTTCGCGCGGACTGCGCTTCAACGGGTCCAAGTGCATTGAAGCGCAGTCCGCTCGAAACGTCCGTCATTCTCGGTCACCTTGCACCCTCGCATATACCTGCAGCTGTTATTATGATGTCCTCAGTACACGCTATGGCGCAATAAAGGACTTTTTTATCGCAGCACAAGCTGGTGAGTGCCACATGTTCTTCTTTCTTTGTATATGAATAAATACAGTCCTGCTCATTGTTATTGGCACCCATGAAGTTTAACCCCTTCCCGACCCATGACGCCACGTAGGCGTCATGAAAGTCGGTGCCAATCCGACCCATGACGCCTATGTGGCGTCATGGAAAGATCGCGTCCCTGCAGATCGGGTGAAAGGGTTAACTTCCATTTCACCCGATCTGCAGGGACAGGGGGAGTGGTAGTTTAGCCCAGGGGGGGTGGCTTCACCCTTCCCGTGGCTACGATCGCTCTGATTGGCAGTTTCACTTTCAACAGCCAATCAGAGCGATTTGTAATATTTCACCTATTATAACGGGTGAAATATTACAATCCAGCCATGGCCGATGCTGCAATATCATCGGCCATGGCTGGAAATACCAATGTGCCCCCACCCCACCGATCGCCCCCCAGCCCTCCGATCTGTCTGGTACACTGCCCCGCTCCCCTCCGTCCTGTGCTCCGCTCCCCCCCGTGCTCTTGTCCGCTCACCCCCGTGCTCCAATCACCCCCCCTGCACTCCGATCCACCCCCCGTGTTCGGTTCCACCCCCCCCCCGTGTTCCGTTCCACCACCCCCCGTGCTCCGTTCCACCCCCCGTGCTCCGTTCCACCCCCCGTGCTCCGTTCCACCCCTCCCGCGTTCCGATCCACCCCCCCATGCTCCGATTCCCCCCCCCCGTGCTCCCCACCCACCCCATCATACTTACCGATCCTGCCGGGGTCCGTCCGTCTTCTCCCTGGGCGCCGCCATCTTCCAAAATGGCGGGCGCATACGCAGTGCGCCCGCCGAATCTGCCGACCGGCAGATTCGTTCAAAGTGCATTTTGATCACTGAGATATAATCTATCCCAGTGATCAAAATAAAAAAAAATGATAAATGACCCCCCCCTTTGTCACCCCCATAGGTAGGGACAATAAAAAAATAAAGAATTTTTTTTTTTTCCACTAATGTTAGAATAGGGTTAGGGCTAGGGTTAGGGCTAGGGTTAGGGTTAGAGCTAGGGTTAGGGTACGGTATGTGCACACGTATTCTGGTCCTCTGCGGATTTTTCCGCTGCGGATTTGATAAATCCGCAGTGCTAAACTGCTGCGGATTTATGGCGGATTTACCATGTTTTTTCTGCGCATTTCACTGCGGTTTTACAACTGCGGTTTTCTATTGGAGCAGTTGTAAAACCGCTGCGGAATCCGCAGAAAGAAGAGACATGCTGCGTAATGTAAACCGCTGCGTTTCCGTGCAGTTTTTCTGCAGCATGTGTACAGCGATTTTTGTTTCCCATAGGTTTACATTGAACTGTAAACTCATGGGAAACTGCTGCGGATCCGCAGCGTTTTCCACAGCATGTGCACATACCTTTAGAATTAGGCTATGTGCACACGGTGCGGATTTGGCTGCGGATCCGCAGCGGATTGGCACCGCGGCGGATTCGCAGCAGTGTTCCATCAGGTTTACAGTACTAAGTAAACCTATGGAAAACCAAATCCACTGTGCCCATGGTGCGGAAAATACCGTGCGGAATCCGCAGATGAAATCCGCACAAAAAACACTGGAAATCCGTTGTAAATCCGCAGGTAAAACGCAGTGCCTTTTACCCGCGGATTTTTCAAAAATGATGCTGAAAAATCTCACACGAATCCGCAACGTGGGCACATAGCCTTAGGGTTAGGGTTGGAATTAGGGTTGTGGTTAGGGGTGTGATTAGGGTTATGGCTACAGTTGGGATTAGGGTTAGGGGTGTGGGGGGGGTTAGTGTTGGAGGTAGAATTGAGGGGTTTCCACTGTTTAGGCACATCAGGGGTCTCCAAACGCAACATGGCGCCACCATTGATTCCAGCCAATCTCGTATTCAAAAAGTCAAATGGTGCTCCCTCCCTTCCGAGCCCCGACGTGCACCCAAACAGTGGTTTACCCCCACATATGGGGTACCAGCATACTCAGCACAAACTGCGCAACAATTACTGGGGTCCAATTTCTCCTGTTACCCTTGTGAAAATAAAAAAAATGCTTGCTAAAACATCATTTTTGAGGAAAGAAAAATTATTTTTTTATTTTCACGGCTCTGCGTTGTAAACGTCTGTGAAGCACTTGGGGGTTCAAAGTGTTCACCACATATCTAGATAAGTTCCTTGGGGGGTCTAGTTTCTAAAATGGGGTCATTTGTGGGGGGTTTCTACCCCCCACATATTGGGTATCAGCGTACTCAGGAGAAACTGGACAACAACTTTTGGGGTGAAATTTCTCCTGTTACCCTTGGGAAAATAAAAAATTGCAGGCTAAAGAAAATAATTTTTTTTTTTTTTCATGGCTCTGCGTTATAAACTTCTGTGAAGCATTTGGGGGTTCAAAGTCCTCACCACACATCTAGATTAGTTCCTTTGGGGGTCTAGTTTCCAAAATGGGCTCATTTGTGGGGGATCTCCAATGTTTAGGCATACAGGGGCTCTCCAAACGTGACATGGTGTCCGCTAATGATTGGAGCTAATTTTCCATTTAAAAAGCCAAATGGCATGCCTTCCCTTCCGAGCCCTGCCGTGCGCCCAAACAGTGGTTTACCCCCACATATGGGGTATCAGCATACTCAGGACAAACTGGACAAGAACATTTGGGGTCCAATTTCTCCTATTACCCTATATTTAACATATATCACCCTGGACGAAGCTTTCCATAGCGAAACGCGTCGGGTGTGGTGGGTCCCTGGCTCTTGGCGCTTACTAGGTAAGCATATGCTATATATTTCACATATGGGTTCTACTGGTGATATATGTTAAATACGGTGGGCAGCTGCGTTCTGGCATATTTTACTTATGCTCTTATACTACTGGTTGTACTTTTACTACATATACTATGATAATGCACTTTATATTTATTACTTGCTTGATGGCCGCTGCCCGCAGTTTGAATTGATACAATTCTGTTATGAATAGGTAATTCAGAACCACAATGGACCTTGAAGTTCAGAGCACACAAGTGACCTGACAAAAACCACAAAACATAGGACGAGCTCTGAGACGTGGAAACTCTGCTGACCGCAATCCCTAAACCTATCAAACCACACTAGAGGTAGCCGTGGATTGCGCCTAACGCTCCCTATGCAACTCGGCACAGCCTGAGAAACTAGCTAGTCCTGAAGATAGAAAAATAAGCCTACCTTGCCTCAGAGAAATTCCCCAAAGGAAAAGGCAGCCCCCCACATATAATGACTGTGAGTTAAGATGAAAATACAAACACAGAGATGAAATAGATTAAGCAAAGTGAGGCCCGACTTGCTGAATAGACCGAGGATAGGAAAGATAGCTTTGCGGTCAACACAAAAACCTACAAACAACCACGCAGAGGGGCAAAAAGACCCTCCGCACAGACTAACGGTACGGAGGTGCTCCCTCTGCGTCTCAGAGCTTCCAGCAAGCAAGCAAAACCAAAAAAGCAAGCTGGACAGAAAATATAGCAACAAAAGTAACACAAGCAGAACTTGGCTTATGCTGAGCAGACAGGCCACAGGAACGATCCAGGAGGAAGCAAGACCAATACTAGAACATTGACTGGAGGCCAGGATCAAAGCACTAGGTGGAGTTAAATAGAGCAGCACCTAACGACTTAACCTCATCACCTGAGGAAGGAAACTCAGAAGCCGCAGTACCACTCGTGACCACAGGAGGGAGCTTGATCACAGAATTCACAACAGTACCCCCCCCTTGAGGAGGGGTCACCGAACCCTCACCAGAGCCCCCAGGCCGACCAGGATGAGCCATATGAACGGCACGAACAAGATCGGCAGCATGGACATCAGAGGCAAAGACCCAGGAATTATCTTCCTGACCATAACCCTTCCACTTAACCAGATACTGGAGTTTCCGTCTCGAAACACGAGAATCCAAAATCTTCTCCACTATATACTCCAACTCCCCCTCCACCAAAACCGGGGCAGGAGGATCAACAGATGGAACCACAGGCGCCACATATCTCCGCAACAATGACCTATGGAATACGTTATGGATGGAAAAAGAATCTGGAAGGGTCAAACGAAAAGACACAGGATTAAGAACCTCAGAAATCCTATACGGACCAATGAAACGAGGCTTAAACTTAGGAGAGGAAACCTTCATAGGAATATAACGAGATGACAACCAAACCAAATCCCCAACACGAAGTCGGGGACCCACACAGCGTCTGCGGTTAGCGAAATGTTGAGCCTTCTCCTGGGACAAGGTCAAATTGTCCACTACATGAGTCCAAATCTGCTGCAACCTGTCCACCACAGTATCCACACCAGAACAGTCCGAAGACTCAACCTGCCCTGAAGAGAAACGAGAATGGAACCCAGAATTGCAGAAAAACAGTGAAACCAAGGTAGCCGAGCTGGCCCGATTATTAAGAGCGAACTCAGCCAACGGCAAAAAGGACACCCAATCATCCTGATCAGCAGAAACAAAACATCTCAGATGTGTTTCCAAGGTCTGATTGGTTCGTTCAGTCTGGCCATTTGTCTGAGGATGGAAAACCGAGGAAAAAGACAAATCAATGCCCATCCTAGCACAAAAGGCTCGCCAAAACCTCGAAACAAACTGGGAACCTCTGTCAGAAACGATGTTCTCTGGAATGCCATGTAAACGAACCACATGCTGGAAGAACAATCGCACCAAATCAGAGGAGGAAGGTAATTTAGACAAGGGTACCAAATGGATCATCTTAGAGAAGCGATCACAAACTACCCAAATGACCGACATTTGTTGAGAGACGGGGAGATCCGAAATAAAATCCATAGAGATATGTGTCCAAGGCCTCTTCGGGATCGGCAAGGGCAAAAGCAACCCACTGGCACGAGAACAGCAGGGCTTAGCCCGAGCACAAATCCCACAGGACTGCACAAAAGAACGCACATCCCGCGACAGAGACGGCCACCAAAAGGATCTAGCCACCAAATCTCTGGTACCAAAGATTCCAGGATGACCAGCCAACACCGAACAATGAACCTCAGAGATAACTTTATTCGTCCACCTATCAGGGACAAACAGTTTCTCTGCTGGGCAACGATCAGGTTTATTAGCCTGAAATTTTTGCAGCACCCGCCGCAAATCAGGGGAGATGGCAGACACAATTACTCCCTCTTTGAGAATACCCGCCGGCTCAGGCAAACCCGGAGAGTCGGGCACAAAACTCCTAGACAGGGCATCCGCCTTCACATTTTTAGAGCCCGGAAGGTACGAAACCACAAAGTCAAAACGGGAGAAAAACAGCGACCAACGAGCTTATCTAGGATTCAACCGTTTGGCAGACTCGAGATAAGTCAAGTTCTTGTGATCAGTCAAGACCACCACGCGATGCTTAGCTCCTTCAAGCCAATGACGCCACTCCTCGAATACCCACTTCATGGCCAGCAACTCTCGATTGCCAACATCATAATTTCGCTCAGCAGGCGAAAACTTCCTGGAAAAGAAGGCGCATGGCTTCATCACCGAGCAATCAGCACCTCTTTGCGACAAAACAGCCCCCGCTCCAATTTCAGAAGCATCAACCTCAACCTGGAACGGAAGCGAAACATCTGGTTGACACAACACAGGGGCAGAAGAAAAACGACGCTTTAACTCTTGAAAAGCTTCCACAGCAGCAGAAGACCAATTGACCACATCAGAACCCTTCTTGGTCAATTCGGTCAATGGTTTAGCAATACTAGAAAAATTACAGATGAAGCGACGATAAAAATTAGCAAAGCCAAGGAACTTTTGCAGACTCTTCAGAGATGTCGGCTGAGTCCAATCATAAATGGCCTGGACCTTAACAGGGTCCATCTCGATGGTAGAAGGGGAAAAAATGAACCCCAAAAATGAAACCTTCTGAACACCAAAGAGACACTTTGATCCCTTCACAAACAAAGAATTAGCACGCAGGACCTGGAACACCATTCTGACCTGCTTCACATGAGACTCCCAATCATCCGAGAAGACCAAAATATCATCCAAGTACACAATCAGGAATTTATCCAGGTACTCTCAGAAGATGTCATGCATAAAGGACTGAAATACTGATGGAGCATTGGCAAGTCCGAATGGCATAACTAGGTACTCAAAATGGCCCTCGGGCGTATTAAATGCAGTTTTCCATTCATCGCCCCGTTTAATACGCACAAGATTATATGCACCACGAAGATCTATCTTGGTGAACCAACTAGCCCCCTTAATCCGAGCAAACAAATCAGATAGCAGCGGCAAGGGGTACTGAAATTTGACCGTGATTTTATTTAGAAGGCGGTAATCAATACAAGGTCTCAGCGAACCATCCTTCTTGGCCACAAAAAAGAACCCTGCTCCCAATGGCGATGACGACGGCCGAATATGACCCTTCTCCAAGGATTCTTTTACGTAACTCCGCATAGCGGCGTGCTCAGGTACAGATAAATTAAACAGTCGACCCTTAGGAAACTTACTACCAGGAATCAACTCGATAGCACAATCACAATCCCTATGCGGAGGTAGGGCATTGGATTTGGGCTCATCGAATACATCCCGGTAATCAGACAAGAACTCTGGGACCTCAGAAGGGGTGGGTGATGAGATAGACAAAAATGGAACATCACCATGTACCCCCTGACAACCCCAGCTGGACACAGACATAGATTTCCAATCTAATACTGGGTTATGGACTTGTAGCCATGGCAACCCCAACACGACCACATCATGCAGATTTTGCAACACCAGAAAGCGAATATCCTCCTGGTGCGCAGGAGCCATGCACATGGTCAGCTGGGTCCAATACTGAGGCTTATTCTTGGCCAAAGGCGTAGCATCAATTCCTCTCAATGGAATAAGACACTGCAAGGGCTCCAAGACAAACCCACAGCGCCTAGCAAACTCCAAGTCCATCAAATTCAGGGCAGCGCCTGAATCCGCAAATGCCATGACAGAATAGGAAGACAAAGAGCAGATCAAAGTAACGGACAAAAGAAATTTCGACTGTACCGTACCAATGGTGGCAGACTTAGCGAACCGCTTAGTGCGCTTAGGACAATCGGAGATAGCATGAGTGGAATCACCACAGTAGAAACACAGCCCATTCTGGCGTCTGTGTTCTTGCCTTTCAGCTCTGGTCAAAGTCCTATCGCACTGCATAGGCTCAGGTTTATGCTCAGATAATACCGCCAAATGGTGCACAGATTTACGCTCACGCAAGCGTCGACAGATCTGAATGGCCAAAGACATAGACTCATTCAGACCAGCAGGCATAGGAAATCCCACCATGACATCCTTAAGGGCTTCAGAGAGACCCTTTCTGAAGATTGCTGCCAAAGCACATTCATTCCATTGAGTGAGCACAGACCACTTTCTAAACTTCTGACAATAAATCTCTATCTCATCCTGACCCTGACACAGAGCCAGCAAATTTTTCTCTGCCTGATCCACTGAATTAGGTTCATCGTACAGTAATCCGAGCGCCAGAAAAAACGCATCAATATTACTGTCACGGCCGCTACCGCTACTCACCGCTCCATGTCTGGGTCCCGCCGCACTGTCCCCGCTTCTTCTTCTGCTGTCGCCGCTGCTCCCCTCGGCCGCTCGTCCTCCAGGTCACGGCGCGCTGGTCCATCTTCCTCCATCGCTGCTCGTCTCTGCAGCCCGGCTTCCGGTGGGCGGTACGCTCGTCCTCGGCGGGCTCCTCCTCCACGTCTTAGACGTGCTTCTCCTGCGCAGGCGCGCAGGATCCTGCGTTAGGCATTCCTATCCTTCCTGGTTTCCTGATACCGGATGTGACTCTCCGGTGTGCTGCAGCCAATCCAGGTAGAGTGCCTACTATTTCAGGCCGCCTCCTTTGCTAGGAGGTGCCTGAGTGTCTTTAGCTTTTGCTTTTGCCTCCGGTCACCTTGCTTCTGTGTCTCAGTGTTTCGTGCTGGTTTCCCTCCTTTCCCTTCAGCTCCGTCTTTGCTCTCCTCCTGTTCCAGTTCGTCGTTCCCTTCTTCGCTCATCATCTCTCCTCTCTCCCTACAGCTCCGTCTCTGGTATTCCACTGTTCCAGCCTGTCATTTCATCCCCGTGTCCTCAGCTTCTGGTCCCGTAGTCCTCGTTTCTGGTTTTCTGTTTTGCCCTCATCCTCTGTTTTCTCCCTTTCCTCAGCCATTCCTCTTGGTATCTGCTACCGTGGATAGGAGACCTCTGGGCCTGCTCCTGACAGCCCCTGTATAGGGGTTGGTTAACATCTGGTCTACTCGCCCAGGGGTAGGTCTACCACGGTCCAGAGGGTCCACTCTCGTTTTTGCCTCTGAAACGTTATAGTACACTCAGGCCATGGACCCCGCAGGTGCCGCGTTCTCTGCTCAGAAGGAGCTAGCACATTTGCGCGAAAATCAACAGCGCATTATGTCCTTCTTAAAAAACATGGAGTCCCGCCTGACTTCTTTGCAAACTTCCGACCCAGTTATCGCTACTCAGATTGCAGGCCTGCAGCAAGAGCTTTCTCAGCAGAGAGATACGCAGGCACGTATGCTGTCTTATATGGCTTCCATAGACGACCGCTTATTTAATTTGCAGTCTGTTTCCGCGGCTTCTGCTCAAGGTACGCAAGACTCTAATCTTGCTCCTTCATCCCATCCGTCACCTCGTCTTGGCAAACCTCCTAGGTTTGGCGGTGACCCCAAGCTTTGTAGGGGATTTCTTAACCAATGCCGCCTCCACTTTGAACTCCTCCCTCAACAATACTCTACCGATCGGGCCAAGGTGGCCTTCATGGTTTCGCATTTAGAGGGTGAGGCTTTGGCTTGGGTCAATCCCCTGTGGGAGCGGGATGATCCCGAAGTCTCCCAATTAGCCTTTTTCCTTGAGACCTTCCGCCGGGTTTTTGATGAGCCCGGGCGCCTAGCCTCCACGACCGAGTCGCTTTTCAACCTGCAACAGGGCTCTCTTACTGTCGCTCAGTACGCCATCCGCTTTCGCACCCTAGCCTCTGAGTTAGGGTGGAACAATGAGGCCCTGGTTGGCGCTTTCTGGCGAGGTCTGTCTAGTCGGATAAAGGATGAGTTGGCAGGACGGGATACTCCAACCTCGTTAGAGGATCTCATATATCCCTGTCGACACGCATTGACCTGCGCTTCCAGGAGCGAACTCGTGAGTCCACTAGAGAGAGGAGGTCCGTTCGTTCTTCACCATCTGTCCGTAGGTTGGGGAGTCCGCGGCCTTTGTTGTCCTCTTTGGCATCTGTACCAGAACCTATGCAGGTAGATCGGGTCAAGCTGGCTGAGCAGCGTCGTCAGGAGAGACGTTCCCAAGGACTCTGCTTTTATTGTGGTAGGGCTTCCCATCTACTGCGAGCATGCCCCGAGAGACCGGAAAACTCCTCCGCCTAGGACAGGTAAGAGAGGCCTCCCTAGGTGTTTCTGATTCCTCTCAACCCTTGTGTCTGTCTGTCCTGTTTGTTCTTAATCAGAGACGATTTTCTGAAGTAGCGTATGTGGATTCGGGCGCAGCAGGCAATTTTATCAGTCTTGAGGCAGTTCGGAGGCTTCGCGTTCCAGTTCTCTCATTGGACTCTCCTCGTCTGATCACTTCTGTCGATGGAATACCCTTGCAGGATGCCATTACCTTGGTTACGGAAGAGATTGAATTATGGATCGGGGCCCTATATCGTGAGAAGATCACTTTCTATGTTCTCCCTAACCTCGCTCATGCTTTGCTTTTAGGATTGCCTTGGCTCCGAATGCATGAACCTACTCTTGACTGGCGGTCTGGTGACGTACTCCGTTGGGGATCTACGTGTCAAAAACAGTGTCTATTGTCTGTTAGTCCTGTGGCTCCGCCCTCTGCAGTCTCCGTTCCCTCTGGTTTACCCTCTCCATACTGGTCCTTCATAGACGTTTTTGATAAAGAGGCTGAGACTCTTCTTCCGCATCGTGCCTATGACTATCCGATCGAACTCCTTCCCAGTTCCACTCCGCCTAGAGGAAGAATTTACCCACTCTCTCCGGCTGAGACTAAAGCCATGTCCGAGTATATCCAAGAAAATTTGTCCAGAGGATTTATCCGAAAGTCTTCTTCTCCCGCAGGTGCGGGATTCTTCTTCGTCAAGAAGAAAGACGGGTCACTTCGTCCTTGTATCGACTACAGAGGTCTGAACAACATTACGATCAAGAACAAGTATCCTTTGCCGCTCATTCCGGAACTCTTTGATCGACTTAGAGGAGCGCGAATTTTCACTAAATTAGATCTTCGGGGTGCTTACAACCTTGTCCGAATTCGAGCCGGTGATGAATGGAAGACCGCATTTAACACTCGAGATGGTCATTATGAATACCTAGTCATGCCGTTCGGTCTCTGCAACGCTCGTGCGGGTTTCCAAGAATTCGTTAATGACATCTTCCGTGACCTTCTCTACTCCTGTGTTGTGGTGTATCTAGATGACATCCTGGTCTTTTCTGTAGACTTACCGTCCCACAGAAGAAGTGTCCGTTTGGTTTTGCAACGTTTAAGAGAGAATCGCCTTTATGCCAAGTATGAGAAGTGTCTCTTCGAACAAACATCTTTGCCTTTTCTCGGATACATCATTTCGGATGCCGGTCTCAAGATGGATCCTGAAAAGGTGAATACCATTCTCCATTGGCCACGTCCCTATGGAATAAAAGCCGTTCAACGGTTTCTTGGATTCGCTAACTACTACAGGTAATTCATATCCCATTTCTCCTCCATAATTCGGCCTCTCTCTGCTCTCACCCGCAAAGGTTCTAACCCGAAGACTTGGACCACGGAGGTCGAGAATGCCTTTGTACTCCTGAAGAAATCCTTTTCTTCCGCTCCAGTACTTCACCACCCAGAGGTTAATAAACCATTCGTTCTCGAGGTGGATGCCTCTTCCACGGGTGCCGGAGCAGTACTCTCCCAAAGGTCTCAAATGGGTCGATTAGTTCCGTGCGGTTTCTTTTCTAAAACGTTCTCTGCTTCTGAACGTAATTATACCATTGGGGACCGTGAACTTTTGGCCATAAAACTTGCTTTGGAGGAATGGAGGCATCTTCTTGAAGGAGCTGTTCATCCTTTTGTGATTTTCTCTGACCATAAGAATTTGGCTTACCTTCAAACTGCGCACAGACTTAATCCACGGCAAGCTCGATGGTCCCTGTTCTTTGCTCGCTTCGATTTCGAGCTCTGTTTTCGGCCTGCTGACAAGAATGTCAAGGCAGATGCCCTGTCCAGACTTTCTCAGCCAGAGGACATTGACGAAGAACCTGCGCATATCCTGGATCCCTGCAAAGTCGTCACGGTGGCTCCTCTTAAAATGATCCGCCCTCCTCCGGGTAAGACACTAGTGACGGAGGATGACAAAATGAGAGTGCTTCGTTGGGGTCATTCTTCTAAATTGGCAGGTCATGCCGGAATAAAGAAGACCTTCCTTCTCATCTCTCGCCACTACTGGTGGCCTTCGCTACGTCAGGATATCAAAGACTTTGTCGCCTCTTGTCCCTCCTGTGCTAAGTACAAGGTGCCAAGACAGTTACCTCGTGGGAGTCTGCTTCCCCTTCCCGTACCTTCCTGTCCGTGGCAACATATCGCCATGGACTTCATTACCGATTTACCAAAATCCTCTGGTTGTACTGTCATCCTTACGGTCGTAGATCGGTTTTCTAAAATGGCTCATTTTGTTCCTCTGCCTGGACTACCCTCGGCTCCAGAGTTGGCGAAAATTTTTATTTCCAATATTTTCAAACTCCATGGTTTTCCTCAAAACATCGTGTCTGACCGAGGAGTTCAATTTACGTCACATTTTTGGAGGGCGTTATGCAAACTCTTGAAGGTGTCGCTGGATTTTTCGTCTGCTTATCACCCACAGACTAACGGTCAAGCGGAACATACGAATCAGATTGTGGCTTCCTATCTTCGTCATTTCGTCAACGTCCACCAAGATGACTGGGTCAGCCTTTTGCCTTGGGCCGAGTTTGCCTATAATAATCACTCTAACGAGTCCTCTGCTAAATCTCCTTTTTTCATTGTCTTCGGTCAGCATCCGGATATGCCTCTCCCAATTTCTTCCGTGTCTGGAGTTCCGGCAGCAGATTCTTTATCTTCTAAGTTCTCTGCAATCTGGGGTGAAGTTGAAGAGGCTCTCAATTTGGCCTCTGCTAAGATGAAGAGACATGCCGACAAGAGGCATTTAGATTCTTCTCCATTTTCTCCTGGCGATAAGGTCTGGCTTTCCTCACGTTATATTAGGCTCAAGATTCCATCCTATAAACTTGGTCCCCTCTACATCGGTCCTTTTGAGGTTCTGAGTCAAGTCAACGATGTCGCCTACAAACTGAAGTTGCCTGCCTCGCTCCGTATTCCCAATACTTTCCATGTGTCCCTGCTCAAACCTGTTACTCTTAATCGCTTTCATCCTTCTTCCTGTACCTCTCCTCAGTCTGTCTGCGCCGATAACATTTTTGAGGTGAGGGATATTTTAGCCATGAAGAAGGTTCGTGGGAGAGATTTTTTCTTGGTAGATTGGAGGGGTTTTGGTCCTGAGGAGAGATCGTGGGAGCCTCGGGAGAATATCAATGCTCCTCGTCTTCTTAACAAATTCCTCTCCGGGATTGGGAGAGGGGATTTTAAGGAGGGGGGTACTGTCACGGCCCCTACCGCTACTCACCGCTCCATGTCTGGGTCCCGCCGCACTGTCCCCGCTTCTTCTACTGTTGCCGCTGCTCCCATCGGCCGCTCGTCCTCCAGGTCACGGCGCGCTGGTCCGTCTTCCTCCATCGCTGCGCGTCTCTGCAGCCCGGCTTCCGGTGGGCGGTACGCTCGTCCTCGGCGGGCTCCTCCTCCACGTCTTAGACGTGCTGCTCCTGCGCAGGTGCGCAGGATCCTGCGTTAGGCATTCCTATCCTTCCTGGTTTCCTGATACCGGATGTGACTCTCCGGTGTGCTGCAGCCAATCCAGGTAGAGTGCCTACTATTTCAGGCCGCCTCCTTTGCTAGGAGGTGCCTGAGTGTCTTTAGCTTTTGCTTTTGCCTCCGGTCACCTTGCTTCTGTGTCTCAGTGTTTCGTGCTGGTTTCCCTCCTTTCCCTTCAGTTCCGTCTTTGCTCTCCTCCTGTTCCAGTTCGTCGTTCCCTTCTTCGCTCATCATCTCTCCTCTCTCCCTACAGCTCCGTCTCTGGTATTCCACTGTTCCAGCCTGTCATTTCATCCCCGTGTCCTCAGCTTCTGGTCCCGTAGTCCTCGTTTCTGGTTTTCTGATTTGCCCTCATCCTCTGTTTTCTCCCTTTCCTGAGCCGTCCCTCTTGGTATCTGCTACCGTGGATAGGAGACCTCTGGGCCTGCTCCTGACAGCCCCTGTATAGGGGTTGGTTAACATCTGGTCTACTCGCCCAGGGGTAGGTCTACCACGGTCCAGAGGGTCAACTCTCGTTTTTGCCTCTGAAACGTTATAATTACATAATGCAGGATCTCCTGGCGCAAGGGAAAATGCCCAGTCTTGAGGGTCGCCACGTAATAAAGAAATAATGATCTTAACTTGTTGAACTGGGTCACCAGAGGAGCGAGGTTTCAACGCCAGAAACAGTTTGCAATTATTTTTGAAACTCAGAAATTTAGCTCTATCTCCAGAAAACAAATCAGGAATAGGAATTCTTGGTTCTAACATAGAATTCTGAGCCACAAAGTCTTGAATATTTTGTACTCTTGCAGTGAGAAGATCCACACATGAAGACAGACCTTTAATGTCCATCACCACACCTGTGTCCTGAACCACCCAAATGTCTAGGGGAAAAAAAAGGCAAAACACAGTGCAAAGAAAAAAAAAATGGTCTCAGAACTTCTTTTTTCCCTCTATTGAGAAGCATAGTACTTTGTGCCTCCAGTACTGTTGTGAATAGGTAATTCAGAACCACAATGGACCTTGAAGTTCAGAGCACACAAGTGACCTGACAAAAACCACAAAACATAGGACGAGCTCTGAGACGTGGAAACTCTGCTGACCGCAATCCCTAAACCTATCAAACCACACTAGAGGTAGCCGTGGATTGCGCCTAACGCTCCCTATGCAACTCGGCACAGCCTGAGAAACTAGCTAGTCCTGAAGATAGAAAAATAAGCCTACCTTGCCTCAGAGAAATTCCCCAAAGGAAAAGGCAGCCCCCCACATATAATGACTGTGAGTTAAGATGAAAATACAAACACAGAGATGAAATAGATTAAGCAAAGTGAGGCCCGACTTACTGAATAGACCGAGGATAGGAAAGATAGCTTTGCGGTCAACACAAAAACCTACAAACAACCACGCAGAGGGGCAAAAAGACCCTCCGCACCGACTAACGGTACGGAGGTGCTCCCTCTGCGTCTCAGAGCTTCCAGCAAGCAAGCAAAACCAAAAAAGCAAGCTGGACAGAAAATATAGCAACAAAAGTAACACAAGCAGGACTTCGCTTATGCTGAGCAGACAGGCCACAGGAACGATCCAGGAGGAAGCAAGACCAATACTAGAACATTGACTGGAGGCCAGGATCAAAGCACTAGGTGGAGTTAAATAGAGCAGCACCTAACGACTTAACCTCATCACCTGAGGAAGGAAACTCAGAAGCCGCAGTACCACTCGTGACCACAGGAGGGAGCTTGATCACAGAATTCACAACACAATTCATATATATTTGTGTGAATAATGTATAGTTCTGTTATTAATTAAGCCATTTTTTGTAGCCGTACCCACCGGTCTTGTTCCTGTACTTGTTTTTTGTTTTTATTTTCTGTGCTTTTATTGTTGTATATTTTGATAATAATAAGGTTTATATTATTCAAACCAACATTGTGGGCAATAGTTTTGGTGGATATTTGTAGGTTTTGCCTTACGTTGGTATATATCGTTAGGTTCACTTATTGGTGTTGAGGCTGTCATTAATGCCAAAGAGTGTGTAACCAAGTATTAATTAGGGGTGCCTTTATTCCTGAACATGCTGTTTATTCAGCTTTTTCTTTGAAATTGAAACATGTAAGTTGAAAGACAATGTTTTATTGTTATATTACTTTGGACCACTAATTATAAAATCCTGAAGATATACATTTGGTACATTTCCATTTATTTCTGAATATATTGTACAATGTATGAAAAAATGAAGGATTGCCAATAATGGTGAGCAGCACTATAATGCTGAATAAGTTGTACTAACACATTTGACTAATAAAAATTATTAGTTTGTATTGAAACTAATTGCTATGGTTTTCTAACTTTATCTGTTATAGCACCAAGGCCTTGATTCATGAAGACTGCAGTTTGGTAAACCAGTCTTGAGAAAGTCTGTGCTGGAGCAAAATGACTTGTTGCAAGAAATGTTGGCATCTGTGCATATACATATTCTAAGATGTGTGTGCGTGTGTGTGTGTGCGTGCGTGCGTGCGTGCGTGCATGCATGCCTAAACGTAAAATGGACAGTGATAGATTTATAAAGTATATAGAAAATGAATGTGACCATATTAATGTATGCACAATAATATACATTTTTAAGCTATAAAAAGGGACCATCATAGCCAATAGTACAGTTAAGAGTAGATAACTCACCAAAACAATCCTTATATGTAACCAGTAACAAAACTAGCTGGCCAGGTTATACATTTAGTTATTTTGAGAATTGTCCCTAAAGTTTAAGCACAGTCAAATGATAATAATACTCAAACCTTAATTTGTTTTTAGGAATTTGAAGAATATATACTCAGAAGAAAAGGATATAGCTCAGGTGAGTTCAACACATATCAGCTAGGCTGTACTGATGTCTTAAGTCATTTAAAATACAACATCTGCTTATCTATTGCTATATCTATGCCATGTACAAGCCTTTTGGTCTGTGATCCACATACTCAGACAGACATACTACTCTCATAAGTGTGAACATAGGGCAAGCAGGCTCGAATTCATGCTGGCTGTAGTTACAGGTGCCCTTTAAAAGCGTCTCACAGTGTATTACCATAATGTATGCAAATCGACACCTAATACAGAATATCCCATGTGCTTAGTTTCAAATGCCGGCCGTGGGCTACAGGAAGAGACCTGACTTTGATATGTTCCGCAGCTGGCTTTTCCCAACACTTCTCCAATTGAGTAACAGATCACTCCCTATGTATACGCACAAAAGAAAGCTATCAATCAACTGGAGCGGGGTGGGGAGAAGCCAGCTTGGGGCCACACCGGACTAGTCAAGTCTTTCTCTTCCTATAGTCTCCAGCTAGCTTTTCAAACTACAGTATGAGAGCACAAAAAATAAAATAAGTGAGTTTACCATGTCCGCCAATCTCATATAACACCAAAATTGACCTACAGCAAATTTCCACGAACTCCAATGATGCTCATCACTTACAGAATGTTTTATCAAAACCATATTAAATTAATACTTCATACAGGTTGATCACTAAGCAAACTGATGCGTTTGTCATGCACACATCATCCTTATTCGTCGTTTTACCCCTTAGAGACTGCTCATACGCCTTTTAACAGTGGTCATTAAGGGGCCTCAAACCCTTAGTGACCAAGCTAGTTTTGACCTTAACCCCTTTCTGGCATTGGATGTACTATTCCGTCCATGTGACATGGGACTTAATTCCCATGGGCGGAATAATACGTCCAATACAATCAGCCGCGCTCCAGGGGGAGCACGGCTGATCGCGGCCGGGTGTCAGCTGAGTCTCACAGCTGACACCCGGCACTAAGTGTCAGGAGCACTTTAATCCCCGGAGCACTTCGATCAAATATGATCGCTACATTTCAGAGCCGGCAGAGAAGCTATCAACCCCTCTGCCTTTGGATCGAAGAACCAACGGCATGATGAGGGGTCCCGATCCCTCCCATGGTAACCAGATGTCATCATGACAACATCCGGGTTACCAGAGCTGAGAGACTTCCTGTCATGTGCAGTGCATGTCAGGAAGTCTCTAAGGTCAGTGTACAAAAGCTGTAGCGCTGACTGCTTCTATAGCATGCAGATCTGCATGATATAGAAGCGATCAGCCTGCACAAAATGAGTGTCCCATAGTGGGACACAGTGTAAAAGTTAAAATGAATTAAAAAAAAAAATTTAATAATTGTAAATATTTTTAAAAATATTTAAAAAATAATAATAAAAAAAATCAATATTTATTCCATCAATAAATAGATATTTGAATTAAAAAAAATCTAAACAATAAAAGTACGTATGTTACTATGGTATAGCGTCCAAAACAGGTGACAGGTTCCCTTTAACTGCTCCAGGTTTCTAAAAACATCAAGCAGTTAAAAGAAGCGACATATCCATTCTTCTGCTTGGAATTTCTGCCTCTTTTTACTCTGTACTTTATAATTCAAATCAAACAGAAAACTGAAAAGATGCACACCCGGACATCTTATGGTGTGTTTTGACATTGTTTTTTCTTTAAAAAAAAACACTAGCACTTTTTTGTATTACTCAATAAAGGGAATACAACGTAAAAAAGACTATATGAAAAAAATGGGAAAACCCTGAAAAAACACTCAAGCAACGATCAAAAAAACGACCCAAAAGATGCTTCAGGATAAAAAATGTCATAGTTTCCTTAAAGGGAAGGTGCTGCGTTTTAATATTGTAAAAAAAAAAAAAAACCTCTTTAATTCCTTATTTTTATAAGTTATTTTCAAGTGCACAGTATTTATTGTTTTTTTTTTTATTCATTTTTTTTTTCTGCCACTGGGCGCCGCCATTTTGATTTGCAGGACTGTAAGTGTAGCTGCACGACACTTAGGCTATATTCACACTTTGCGGATTTCACTGCGGATCCGCCGCGGATTTGACCGCTGCGGATCCGCAGCAGTTTCCCATGAGTTTACAGTCCAATGTAAACCTATGGAAAACTAAAAACGCAGTGCACATGCTGCGGAAAAAAACGCGCGGAAACGCTGCGGATTACATTCCGCAGCATGTCACTTCTTTTCTGCGGATTTTCACCTGCTCCAATAGAAAACTGCAGATGAAAATCCGCAGAAGAAAACGCAGTAAAAACCGCGATAAATCCGCAGTGAAAACGCGTTGCGGTTTTCACTGCGGATTTTGGAATTCTGCTGCGGAAAAATCCGCAGTGGAATCTGCAAAGTGTGAACATAGCCTTACAGTCTTCACATACGGCAGCCCTGGACATAGACATCTGTAGTCGGAAGGCGACCCCCATAGCTAGCATTGTCTGCTCTCTGCTCTGATGTGGCCACGCCCCCTGGGCTGTCTCCACATCACAGCAGAGGCAGGAGATCGGCGCCATCTTGCTTCAGCCTACAGTGGAGTGTATCTGTGAGCTCCACTGTGACTGAGAGCCATGCTGTTGGAGGGGCAGCTCCATCTGTCTCCCCTCACACTCAGCGGCCGTTCCCTGTCCTCTGCTGCCTGTAATCTCTAGAATCGCTAGAGAGGGTGAAGTGCTGTGGTCTGATGTTCTCTTATCAGGAGCTGCAGAGAGGTAACAGAGGGGGATGGGGGAGAATCTCTGTCCTGCTCCGACCTCACTGCAGCTCCTCACAGGACATCAGACCCTGCATCTATCACTATACTGTGCTGAGCCGTGTATCTAATCCTCTCCTGTGCTGACCTGTGTATCTAATCCTGTGGAATACTGACTGCTGAGCCGTGTATCTAATCCTCTCCTGTGCTGACCTGTGTATCTAATCCTGTGGAATACTGACTGCTGAGCCGTGTATCTAATCCTATCCTGTGCTGACCTGTGTATCTAATCCTGTGTGATACTGTCTGCTGAGCCGTGTATCTAATCCTATCCTGTGCTGACCTGTGTATCTAATCCTGTGGAATACTGACTGCTGAGCCGTGTATCTAATCCTCTCCTGTGTGATACTGTCTGGTGAGCCGTGTATCTAATCCTATCCTGTGTGATACTGTCTGCTGAGCCGTGCATCTAATCCTATCCTGTGCTGACCCGTGTATCTAATCCTGTGGAATACTGACTGCTGAGCCGTGTATCTAATCCTCTCCTGTGTGATACTGTCTGGTGAGCCGTGTATCTAATCCTATCCTGTGTGATACTGTCTGCTGAGCCGTGTATCTAATCCTCTCCTGTGTAATACTGTCTGCTGAGCCATGTATCTAATCCTCTCCTGTGTAATACTGTCTGCTGAGCCATGTATCTAATCCTATCCTGTGCTGACCTGTGTATCTAATCCTGTGGAATACTGACTGCTGAGCCGTGTATCTAATCCTCTCCTGTGTGATACCGTCTGGTGAGCCGTGTATCTAATCCTATCCTGTGTGATACTGTCTGCTGAGCCGTGCATCTAATCCTATCCTGTGCTGACCTGTGTATCTAATCCTGTGGAATACTGACTGCTGAGCCGTGTATCTAATCCTATCCTGTGTGATACCGTCTGGTGAGCCGTGTATCTAATCCTATCCTGTGCTGACCTATGTATCTAATCCTGTGGAATACTGACTGCTGAGCCGTGTATCTAATCCTCTCCTGTGTGATACTGTCTAGTGAGCCGTGTATCTAATCCTCTCCTGTGTGATAGTGTCTGCTGAGCAGTGTATCTAATCCTATCCTGTGCTGACCTGTGTATCTAATCCTGTGGAATACTGACTGCTGAGCCGTGTATCTAATCCTATCCTGTGTGATACCGTCTGGTGAGCCGTGTATCTAATCCTATCCTGTGCTGACCTATGTATCTAATCCTGTGTGATACTGACTGCTGGGCCGTGTATCTAATCCTATCCTGTGTGATAGTCTGCTGAGCCGTGTATCTAATCCTCTCCTGTGTGATACCGTCTGGTGAGCCGTGTATCTAATCCTATCCTGTGTGATAGTGTCTGCTGAGCAGTGTATCTAAGGTTATGTGCACACGTCCGGATTTTTAGCGTTTTTTTTTTTTGGCGGAATTTCGCCATAAAAACGCTATAAATCCGCTAAAAAAACGCTAACATTATGCATCCTATCATTTAGAATGCATTCCGCATTTTTTGTGCAGATGTTAGCATTTTTTTCCGCAAAAAAAAACGCATACCGCAAAAAATCCGGACATGCTCTATCTTTTTGCGGATTTTTTGCGGATTTCCTATCAAAAAGGACATTCTGGAAAATTAAAAAACGCAAAAAATCCACGCAAAAACGCGCAAATTCCGCGAGAAATCCGCGCGAAAAAAGCACGCGGATTTCTGGCAGAATTCTCAGGATTATGTCAGGAAAAAATCCTGACGTGTGCACATAGCCTAATCCTGTGAAATACTGACTGCTGAGCCGTGTATCTAATCCTCTCCTGTGTGATACCGTCTGCTGAGCCATGCATCTAATTCTATACTGTGTGATACTGTCTGCTGAGCCATGCATCTAATCCTATACTGTGTGATATTATGCTGAGCCGTGTATCTAATCCTCTCCTGTGTGATACTGTCTGGTGAACCGTGTATCTAATCCTCTCCTATGCACTCCTCTCCCCCCTGCATATCTTTGCCCATTGCACACACAACTCAATGCGTGCGATAACAGGAGCTGCGGGCGTCATGCTGTATTATGGCATTATGTGAGATCTATATGACGGTATTATGTGATCTGTATGGTGGTATTATGGTTGATCAGTATTGTGAGAATTATATGGTGGTATTGTGTGTGATCTATATGGCGGTATTATGTGAGAACACTGGCAGCATTATGTGTGATCTATATGGCGGTATTATGTGAGAACACTATGGCAGTATTATGTGTGATCTATATGGCGGTATTATGTGAACACTATGGCAGTATTATGTGTGATCTATATGGCGGTATTATGTGAGAACACTATGGCAGTATTATGGGTGATCTATATGGCGGTATGTGAGAACACTGGTGGTATTATGTGTGATCTATATGGCGGTATGTGAGAACACTGGCGGTATTATGTGTGATCTATATGGTGGTATTATGTGAGAACTGTATGACAGTATTGTGTGATCTATTTGATAGTATTGTGTGTGATCTATATGGCGGTATTATGTGAGAACACTATGGCAGTATTATCTTCAGAAAGCGGACCCATTCTATGGTGGTTCTGGCTGAGCACCTGCACGCGGGTCTGGGGTAATAGAGGGGGCAGCATGACCTCCAGTTAGGTGCAGTCAGGGGAAAGCTGGTGAGGCAGCTGAAGAGAGGGGTCTCATTTTTATTGTTACTATATGGCTACATTTCCTTCCCAGCGTCATCCCAGACTGCGCCTGTCACCTCGCTTTCACATATTGCCAGGACAGGATGGGGAAGACAGGATCTGAGGAGGGGAATGGGGTCTGCATGCAAAGTCTGGATCAGAACAGGCCATCAATCCGCAGAAATGTTTCCTGGATTTCTGTGGAGCAAACAAGCAGATGGTCCATCCATGTGTATAAAAGACAGCGCTCTATGTACAATCCCTGGCTGCTCCGCACACCGAACAGGGGGCCCCTATAGACCAGCACACTGCTCTCCTGAAATACTCTGTGCTGCTGTCACCCTGCTCCCTCCACCACATATCTCCCAGAATCCTTGCTGCCTGCCATCCTCGGTGACCGTAGACTTGTCAGTATAAGGCTGCTTTCACACTAGCATCGGTACGGGCCCGTCGCAGTCTTACGACGCTTCCGCTGCCCCATTGTAAGGTCTGGGGAGGAGGGGGCGGTGTTTCTGCCGTGCATGTGCGGTTGAAAATGGTGGACTCGACGCACAAACGTTACATGTAACTTTTTTTGTGGCGACGGTCCACCAAAACATGACGCAACCGTCGCACGACAGTTACGACGTGTGGCAATGCGTCGGTAATGTTAGTCTATGGGGAAAAAACGCATCCTGCAGACAACTTTGCAGGATGCGTTTTTTCTCCTGAATGACTCATTGCAACGTTCAGCCAACAACGCTAGTGTGAAAGTAGCCTAAGGCTGCCGTCCACTATCAGTATTTGGTCAGTATTTTACCTCAGTATTTGTAAGCCAAAACCAGGAGTGGGTGATAAATACAGAAGTGGTGCATATGTTTGTTATACTTTTCTTCTAATTGTTCCACTCCTGGTTTTGGCTTACAAATACTGAGGTAAAATACTGACCAAATACTGATAGTGTGACGGCAGCCATACTCTGCAGTCACCAACAAAATGGCTGCTCACTGGGTTCCTGAATATCATCCTCTCTAATCCCTTAGCAAACACCCAGAAGGAGAGGAGAGGAGACATCACACACTTCAGCAGACTCCGCCCATAATTACTGCAGTGCTGTAATGTGAGCTAGTTGTACACTAGGTTTTTCTGAAATTTCAGCAGCTGCTCCCCCTAGTGTTGAAAAGTGGAAATTCCAAAACTTTTCAAATTATTTTTCATATTTTACTAAATTATAAACAAATGATAATATTTTTTAAGAAAATGTAATCATTAATTCTTTACATTTTTACAATTTCTGAAAAAAATTTTTTTTTGATGGCACCTTCCCTTTAAGGTTCTTCTGCTTGAAAAACTTGTTGGAATCACCTGAGTTTAAAAGATGTGTGCACATACCCAAGTGGTTTTACATACAAATTCTGTTTGCTTTTATTTATGCGAGTACATAGGCATGACAATAATGAGAGCAAAGCTACTTTGAATTTAATTTATTTATTTCTTTTTGAGCAGTATTGTTTGCGTCTGAGGATACGTCTCCTGATTATGACAATGACGCTTACATGAGACTGCAAAAAGACAATACAACGCCAAAGAAGGTTGAACAAGAGAAAGAATCACAAGCAAAGACTCCGGTGAAGCTACGTCCTCCGATGAAAGCTATGGAACCCAATAGATTTAAGAGAAAGCTCTCGTTTGACTATCCAGAGTAATTTTCAATATATTTGTTGCACAACTTATAAAATACATTGCATAATTTTTTTAATGAATTTGAATAATATTAAGTACCGTATATACTGGAGTATAAGCCAACCTGAGTATAAGCCGAGACCCCTAATTTTGCCACAAAAAACTGGGAACTCGAGTATAACTGGGGACTCAAGTATAAGCCTAGAGTAGGAAATGCAGCAACTACTGGTAAATTTCAAAAATAAAAATAGATACCAATAAAAGTAAAATTGATTGAGACATCAGTAGGTTAAGTGTTTTTGAATATCCATATTTAATCAGGAGCACCATATAATGCTCCATACAATTCATGATGGGCCCCATAAGATGCTCCATATTAAAATACGCCCCATATAATGGTGCATAAAAGGTTAATGATGGCCCCATAAGATGCTCCATGGAATATTATGCCCCATATAATGCTGCACAAAGGTTGATGGCCTCATCATGAGATGCTCCATAGAATACTATGCCCCATAAAATGCTGCACAAAGGTTGATGGCCCCATAAGATGTTCCATAGAATATTATGCCCCATATAAGCAGGGCTGCCACTAGAAATTTCAGGGCCCCATACTGTCAAACTTTTGGGCCCCCCTTGAAACTCTGCCCAGGCTCCACCCCCAGTTCCACCTCCTCCCTAGCGCTGCCTCCACCCCACAAACCTTCCACAGTTCCTCCACCCTCTCTTGGAAAAGCTCCACTTCTGGCAAGTATTGGTCTGCACTTGGACCGCAGTGCATGGACCGGCCGCGGGTCTCCTGACCTGAACTCAGCAGCCTCACAGCATGTATGAATGAGGATGTTGGTCAGGAGATCGGCGTCCAGTCCATGTACTGCTGTGGGAGCGCAGACCGATAGCCCCATTTCAAAAATTACACTGCCATAATAATAAAGTTGTTTCCCGATCATATATACCAACTTGCTTCAATAATTTCCCACCGCCCTTCCAAACCCCAACCAAAATTTATAAGCTACTGGATTATCCTGGGCTGCTGCCTGTTATAATTGGGTATTTGGTTTTGCAGCAGGTCAGGATCATCCAGTAGCTTATACATTCCACTCGCCTCCCCCTGGGCCCTGTTGGATGCGGCCCCCAGTCACCACTCGCCTTCCCTCATCAGCCACACGATACCAGTACAGACACAGCCACAGTGAGCCACCTGAAGCCTCTTCTCACCATAGACACTCACCCTGCTCGCCCGCCCTCCGCCTGATCTGCCTTCCGCCTCCACCTGCTCATCCGTCGCCCCCAGTCAGAAGAACAGAACAGCAAAAGCGATGACCTCTAAGACCACCCAACCTGAAACAGCGAGAAGGGGTTATACCACAGTGCCCACCGGATGGGGTCACACAGGGGAGAATGATCTACAGCTAATCACATGGGAGAGGATTAGATACACAGCTCAGCAGACAGTATCACACGGGAGAGGATGAGATACAGCTCAGCAGACAGTATCACATAATATAGGATTAGATGCATCTCGGCAGACGAGATCACACAGGATAGGATTACATACATGGCTCAATAGTCAGTATCACACAGTATAAGATTAGATACATGGCTCAGAAGTCAGTATCACACAGGATAAGATTAGATACACAGCTCAGCAGACTATCACACAGGAGAGTATTAGATACACAGCTCAGCAGACAGTATCACATAGGATAGGATTAGATCCACGGCTCAGCAGACAGTATCACACAGGAGAGGATTAGATACACAGCTCAGCAGACAGTATCACATGATAAGATTAGATACACAGCTCAGCAGACTATCACACAGGATAGGATTAGATACACGGCTCAGCAGACAGTATCACACAGGATAGGATTAAATACACGGCTCAGCAGACTATCACACAGGATAGGATTAGATACACGGCCCAGCAGTCAGTATCACACAGGATAGGATTAGATACACGGCTCAGCAGACTATCACACAGGATAGGATTAGATACACGGCTCAGCAGACAGTATCACACAGGATAGGATTAGATACATGGCTCAAAAGTCAGTATCACACAGGATAAGATTAGATACATGGCTCAGCAGTCAGTATCACACAGGATAAGATTAGATACAGCTCAGCAGGCAGTATCACACAGGATAAGATTAGATACAGCTCAGCAGGCAGTATCACACAGGATAAGATTAGATACAGCTCAGCAGACAGTATCACACAGGATAAGATTAGATACAGCTCAGCAGGCAGTATCACACAGATTAGGATTAGAAACAGCTCAACAGACAGTATCACACAGGATAGGATTAGATGCAGCTCAGCAGTGAGTATCACACAGGATGAAATTAGATACAGCTCAGCAGTCAGTATCACACAGGATAAGATTAGATACAGCTCAGCAGGCAGTATCACACAGGATAAGATTAGATACAGCTCAGCAGGCAGTATAACACAGGATAGGATTAGATACAGCTCAGCAGACAGTAATACACAGGATAGGATTAGATACATGGCTCAGCACACAGTATCACATAGGAGAGGATTAGATACACGGCTCAGCACACAGTATCACACAGGAGAGGATTACAAACAACTCAGCATATGGGATCACCGGAGAGGGGAGAGACTCACCCTGCTCATCCGTCATCTGCAGTCCGCCCCCGCGTTACACACCGCACGCTGCTCTCTCTGCTCCGGAATGAGGAAGTGGAGCAGCGTGTGACGTCAGGCAGGACCATGATGCACCTGGGCCGGCTGCAGCTTTTAAAGGTACAGTGCCATTTTCCGTTCTCCGAATGCATTAACAATACTGTAGGTGTATCTTTAAAATACCACAGTGCTGTTATGCATAGGGGGTTCGGAAGCCTTGAACAAAATGTCCAGGGGCTCGATGAGGAGAAGCAAAGAGAGGGGGGCCCGAGATCCCAGCGTGTTCGGGCCCCCCTTTTTGCTCCTCATCACCGGGCCCCATACAGTAGTAAGGGCTGTAATGCCCTGATGGCGGCCCTGCATATAAGGCTGCACAAAGGTTGATGGTCCCATAAGATGCTCCATAGAATATTATGCCCCATATAATGCTGCACAAAGTTTGATGGCCCATAAGATACTCCATAGAATAATTTGCCCCATATGCTGCTGCTGCGATTAAAAATCTCGTCGCTGGGGGTCTGGTGCCAGTGTCCTGAGCAGGCGGGGACGTTAGCGTGCTATGGGGGCCAGGTGCGGGAGTCGCCACTGGCTCAGGACACCGGCACTTGCGATATTCACATGTCCCCGTTCCACCGCCACGTGCTACTGTGTCTTCCGAGTATCTGCAGTGACTGTTCAGGCAGAAGGCGTGCAGTAACCACGTCATCTCGCCCTCTGATCTGAACATCACAGCCAGAGGACACGGAAGACAGAGCCTGGCGGTGGAACGGGGACAGGTGAATATCGCATGGCTCACCTTCCCCCGTCATACTCACCCCCTCCTGATGCGGTCAATGCTTCTCCGATGGTATCTGGCACCGGCAGCTTGTTCCTGTGTTCAGTAGTCACATGGTACCGCTCATTAAAGTAATGCATATGCGCTCCATGCCTATGGGAGTGGAGTCGCGTCCATATTCATTACTTTAATGAGCGGTACCACATGACCGCTGAACACAGGAAGAGTTGTGGGAGCCGGAGACCATCGGAGAAACAGGGACGTGTAGAGACCGCATCAGGAGGGGGATAGTCTGATGTGACAGCCACCGGCTCCTGCTGCTCCCCCTCCCCCGCCGACCCCCTGGGACAATGACTCGAGTATTAGCCGAGAGGGGCACTTTTAGCCAAAAAAAATTGGGCTGACAATCTTGGCTTATACTCGAGTATATATGGTATTTTAGGTTTGAAAAATATAACTGAGTAAAACAGAAATTCATGCATTATGATAGTAGGCTAGCTTTTTAAAGTCATGGAAGTCTACATCAATGAAAAAACACATTTTACTTACTTACCGTATATACTCGAGTATAAGCCGACCCGAGTATAAGCCGACCCCCCTAATTTTGCAACAAAAAACTGGGAAAACTAATTGAATGGGAATGCTCCATGCAGTTATGGCCCCATATAATGCTCCATGCAGTTATGGCCCCATAGATGCCCCATATAATGCTCCATGCAGTTATGGCCCCATATAATGCTCCATGCAGTTATAGCCCCATAGATGCCCCATATAATGCTTCATGCAGTTATGGCCCCATATAATGCTCCTTGCAGTTATGGCCCCATAGATGCCCCATATAATGCTCCATGCAGTTATGGCCCCATATAATGCTCCATGCAGTTATGGCCTTATAGATGCCCCATATAATGCTCCATGCAGTTATGGCCCCATATAATGCTCCATGCAGTTATGGCCCCATAGACGCTCCATGCAGTTCTTGCCATGCATTGTGCCACATGTAATGCTGCTGCTGCACTAAAAAAAAAAATGACATACTCACCTCTCGTCGCTGCTCCTCAGCGTCCCGTCTCTCCGCACTGACTGTTCAGGCAGAGGGCAGCGTGCACACTAATACGTCATCACGCCCTCTGACCTGAACAAACAGAGCAAGGGGACGGGAAGACGAGGCGGCGGTGGAACGCGGAAAGGTGAATATGACATACTTACCTGCTCCCGGCGCTCCTGACGCGGTCCCTGCATGTCCCACGGTCTTCGGGAGCGGCAGCTTCTTCCTGTAGTGAGCGGTCACATGGTACTGCTCATTACAGTAATGAATATGCGGCTCCACCCCTATGGGAGTGGAGTCCATATTCATAACTTTAATGAGCGGTACCAGTGACCGCTGAACAGGGGAAGAAGCTGCAGGCGCCCAAAGACCGTGGGACATGCAGGGACCGCGTCAGGAGCGCTGGGAACAGGTGAGTATTTGACAGGCGTCGCTCCCCCTCACCCGCCGAACCCTCCCCCCCCGCCTTCCATGACTCGAGTATAAGCCGAGAGGGGCTCTTTCAGCCCATTCTTTTGGGCTGAAAATCTCGGCTTATACTCGAGTATATACGGTATTTCCTGTTGCATGTATATTGCTTACATATTCTGGAGTGCTTTACAGATATTGTAACAATTCACCTTACTTTCAACACAAAGAAGGGAACAGAGTATATAGATCACCAACACATCAATTCAATAAAAATGGTTTTATTAACCCCTTCAAGACCCAGCCTATTTTGACCTTAAAGACCTTGCCGTTTTTTGCAATTCTGACCAGTGTCCCTTTATGAGGTAATAACTCAGGAACGCTTCAACGGATCCTAGCGGTTCTGAGATTGTTTTTTCGTGACATATTGGGCTTCATGTTAGTGGTAAATTTAGGTCAATAAATTCTGCATTTATTTGTGATAAACACGGAAATTTGGCGAAAATTTTGAAAATTTCGCAATTTTCACATTTTGAATTTTTATTCTGTTAAACCAGAGAGATATGTGACACAAAATAGTTAATAAATAACATTTCCCACATGTTTACTTTACATCAGCACAATTTTGGAAACAAAATTTTTTTTTGTTAGGAAGTTATATGGGTTAAAATTCGACCAGCGATTTGTCATTTTTACAACGAAATTTACAAAACCATTTTTTTTAGGGACCACCTCACATTTGAAGTCAGTTTGAGGGGTCTATATGGCTGAAAATACCCAAAAGTGACACCATTCTAAAAACTGCACCCCTCAAGGTACTCAAAACCACATTCCAGAAGTTTATTAACCCTTCAGGTGCTTCACAGCAGCAGAAGCAACATGGAAGGAAAAAATGAACATTTAACTTTTTAGTCACAAAAATTATCTTTTAGCAACAATTTTTTTATTTTCCCAATGGTAAAAGGAGAAACTGAACCACGAACGTTGTTGTCCAATTTGTCCTGAGTACGCTGATACCTCATATGTGGGGGTAAACCACTGTTTTGGCGCACGGCAGGGCTTGGAAGGGAAGGAGCGCCATTTGACTTTTTGAATCAAAAATTGGCTCCACTCTTTAGCGGACACCATGTCACGTTTGGAGAGCCCCCGTGTGCCTAAAAATTGGAGCTCCCCCACAAGTGACCCCATTTTGGAAACTAGACGCCCCAAGGAACTTATCTAGATGCATAGTGAGCACTTTGAACCCCCAGGTGCTTCACAAATTGATCCGTAAAAATGAAAAAGTACTTTTTTTTCACAAAAAAATTCTTTTAGCCTCAATTTTTTCATTTTCACATGGGCAACAGGATAAAATGGATCCTAAAATGTGTTGGGCAATTTCTCCTGAGTACACCAATACCTCACATGTGGAGGTAAACCACTGTTTGGGCACATGGTAAGGCTCGGAAGGGAAGGAGCGCCATTTGACTTTTTGAATGAAAAATTATTTCCATCGTTAGCGGACACCATGTCGCGTTTGGATAGCTCCTGTGTGCCTAAACATTGGCGCTCCCCCACAAGTGACCCCATTTTGGAAACTAGACCCCCCAAGGAACTAATTTAGATGCCTAGTGAGCACTTTAAATCCTCAGGTGCTTCACAAATTGATCTGTAAAAATGAAAAAGTAATTTTTTTTCACAAAAAAATTCTTTTCGCCTCAATTTTTTCATTTTCACATGGGCAGTAGGATAAAATGGATCATAAAATTTGTTGGGCAATTTCTCCCGAGTACGCCGATACCTCATATGTGGGGGTAAACCACTGTTTGGGCACTCGGCAGGGCTCGGAAGAGAAGGCGCGCCATTTGACTTTTTGAATGGAAAATTAGCTCCAATTGTTAGCGGACACCATGTCGCGTTTGGAGAGCCCCTGTGTGCCTAAACATTGGAGCTCCCCCACAAGTGACCCCATTTTGGAAACTAGACCCCCCAAGGAACTTATCTAGATGCATATTGAGCACTTTAAACCCCCAGGTGCTTCACAGAAGTTTATAACGCAGAGCCATGAAAATAAAAAATAATTTTTCTTTCCTCAAAAATGATTTTTTAGCAAGCATTTTTTTAGATTCACAAGGGTAACAGGAGAAATTGGACCCCAGTAATTGTTGCGCAGTTTGTCCTGAGTATGCTGGTACCCCATATGTGGGGGTAAACCACTGTTTGGGCACACGTCAGGGCTCGGAAGTGAGGGAGCACCATTTGACTTTTTGAATACGAGATTGGCTGGAATCAATGGTGGCGCCATGTTGCGTTTGGAGACCCCTGATGTGCCTAAACAGTGGTAACCCCTCAATTCTAACTCCAACACTAACCCCAACACACCCCTAACCCTAATCCCAACTGTAGCCATAACCCTAATCACAACCCTAACCCCAACACACCCCTAACCACAACACTAACCCCAACACACCCCTAACCCTAACCACAACCCTAATTCCAACCCTAACCCTAAGGCTATGTGCCCACGTTGCGGATTCGTGTGAGATATTTCCGCACCATTTTTGAAAAATCTGCGGGTAAAAGGCACTGTGTTTTACCTGCGGATTTTCCGCGGATTTCCAGTGTTTTTTGTGCGGATTTCACCTGCGGATTCCTATTGAGGAACAGGTGTAAAACGCTGCGGAATCCGCACAAAGAATTGACATGCTGCGGAAAATACAATGCAGCGTTCCCGCGCGGTATTTTCCGCACCATGGGCACAGCGGATTTGGTTTTTCATATGTTTACATGGTACTGTAAACCTGATGGAACACTGCTGCGAATCCGCAGCCAAATCCGCACCGTGTGCACATAGCCTAATTCTAAAGGTATGTGCACACGCTGCGGAAAACGCTGCGGATCCGCAGCAGTTTCCCATGAGTGTACAGTTTAATGTAAACCTATGGGAAACAAAAATCGCTGTACACATGCTGCGGAAAAACTGCACGGAAACGCAGCGGTTTACATTCCGCAGCATGTCACTTCTTTGTGCGGATTCCGCAGCGGTTTTACAACTGCTCCAATAGAAAATCGCAATTGTAAAACCGCAGTGAAATGCGCAGAAAAAAACGCGGTAAATCCGCCATAAATCCGCAGCGGTTTAGCACTGCGGATTTATCAAATCCGCAGCGGAAAAATCCGCAGAGGACCAGAATACGTGTGCACATTCCTAACCCTAACCCTAGCCCTAACCCTAACCCTAACCCTACCCCTAACCCTACCCCTAGCCCTAACCCTACCCCTAACCCTAACCCTAACCCTACCCCTAACCCTAACCCTATTCTAACATTAGTGGAAAAAAAAAATTTCTTTATTTTTTTATTGTCCCTACCTATGGGGGTGACAAAGGGGGGGGGGGGTCATTTATTATTTTTTTTATTTTGATCACTGAGATAGATTATATCTCAGTGATCAAAATGCACTTTGGAACGAATCTGCCGGCTGGCAGATTCGGCGGGCGCACTGCGCATGCGCCCGCCATTTTGGAAGATGGCGGCGCCCGGGAGAAGACGGACGGGACCACGGCTGGATCGGTAAGTATGATAGGGTGGGGGGGGACTATGGGGGGGGGATCGGAGCACGGGGGGGGTAATCGGAGCGCGGGAGGGGTGGAACGGAGCGCGGGGGGCGTGGAACGGAGCACGGGGGGGGTGGAACGGAGCACGGGGGGGGGTGGATCGGAGTGCAGGGGGGGTGATTGGAGCACGGGGGGGTGATTGGAGCACGGGGGGAGCGGACACGAGCACGGGGGGGAGCGGAGCACTGGACGGAGGGGAGCCGGAGCAGTGTACCGGCCAGATCGGGGGCGTGGGGGGGCGATCGGAGGGGTGGGGTGGGGGCACACTAGTATTTCCAGCCATGGCCGATGATATTTCAGCATCGGCCATGGCTGGATTGTAATATTTCACCCGTTATAATGGGTGAAATATTACAAATCGCTCTGATTGGCAGTTTCACTTTCAACAGCCAATCAGAGCGATCGTAGCCACGAGGGGGTGAAGCCACCCCCCCTGGGCTAAACTACCACTCCCCCTGTCCCTGCAGATCGGGTGAAATGGGAGTTAACCCTTTCACCCGATCTGCAGGGACGCGATCTTTCCATGACGCCGCATAGGCGTCATGGGTCGGAATGGCACCGACTTTCATGACGCCTACGTGGCGTCATGGGTCGGGAAGGGGTTAAACATATATTGTAATGACATATAACATTAAGGTGTAAAATACACAAAGAAAAAACAACAGCTGAACAGTCAAAGGGAGGATCACCACTCCATTAGTAGGACTTGGCAGAGCACATACCCATATATAAACAGAAACTCCATTACTACCGATGCCTTTAGATTCATATAGGAAACAATCAGGTTTTCATCAGAAAATGCACATATATCCAAAAGCACCACCCAATTTCAAGAGGCATGTATATCATTGGTGTTGTGGCTCACCCATTGTCAGTCCAGAATGTGCAGCGGTCCGCCCTATGACCCCGACGCGCGTTTCGCGTTAGATGGCTTTCTTAGATGGCTTTCGCGTTAGATGGCTTGAGAAAGCCATCTAACGCGAAACGCGCGTAGGGGTCATAGGGCGGACCGCTGCACATTCCGGACTGACAATGGGTGAGCAACAACACCAATGATATACATGCCTCTTGAAATTGGGTGGTGCTTTTGGATATATGTGCATTTTCTGATGAAAACCTGATTGTTTCCTATATGAATCTAAAGGCATTAAAATAGAATAGACAAAATAAATGTCTACACATAGTATAGGTGTGTATATGTATATATATATATATATATTTGTCAGTGACACACATATACAGTATATATATTATAGAATAAATATATATATATATGTATATATGTATATATGTATGTATGTATGTATATATATATATATATATATATATATATGTATATGTATATATATATGTGTATATATATGTATATGTATATATATATGTATGTATATATATATATATATATATATATATATATATATATATATATATATATATATATATATATATATTACACTGCTCAAAAAAATAAAGGGAACTCTTAAGCAACAGAATTTAACTCCAAGTAAATAAAACTTCTGTGGAATCAAACTGTCCACTTAGGAAGCAACACTGTTTGACAATTAACTTCACATGCTGTTGTGCAAATAGAATAGCCAACAGATGGAAATTATTGGCAATTATCAAGACACCCTCAATAAAGGAGTAGTACTCCAGGTGGGGACCACAGACCACATCTCAGTACCAATGCTTTCTGGCTGATGTTTTGGTCACTTTTGAATGTTGGTTGTGCTTTCACACTCGTGGTAGCATGAGACGGACTCTACAACCCACACAAGTGTCTCAGGTAGTGCAGCTCATCCAGGATGACACATCAATGTGATCTGTGGCAAGAAGGTTTGCTGTGTCTGTCAGCGTAGTGTCCAGCGCCTGGAGGCGTTATCAGTAGGGTTGAGCGAAACGGATCGGACAAATTCAAAAATTGCCGACTTTCGGCAAAGTCGGGTTTCATGAAACCCGACCCGATCCTAGTGTGGGATCGGCCAAGAGGTCGGCGATCTGCGCGCCAAAGTCGCATTTCGTATGACGCTTTCAGCGCCATTTCTCAGTCAATGAAGGAGGACGCAGAGTGTGGGCAGCGTGATGACATAGGTCTCGGTCCCCACCATCTTAGAGAAGAACATGACAGTGATTGGCTTGCTTTCTGCGGCGTCACAGGGGCTATAAAGGGGCGTGCACGCCGGTCGCCATCTTACTTCTGCGGATCTTAGCATAGAGAGAGTTTGCTGCAGCTTCATCAGAAGAAGGGATATAGTTAGGGAGGGAAGATTAACCCACAAACCGCTTGTGCTGTAGCGATTTCCACTGTCCAACACCACCATTTTTTGCAGGGACAGTGGAGGCTATATTTTTGTGCATCAGCTCTGTAGCTTATTAGGCTGCCTTATAAGGCTCCCTGATAGCTGCATTGCTGTTTGCACGCTGCTGTGCAAACCAACTGCTTTTTTAAAAGCAAAAATCCTGTTGCTCCTTTCTGCACAGTTATCTTGTTTATTTGTCCACACTTTTATGTGCAGCAGTCCTTTTTATTGCTGCTATACTTTTCCTGAGATCATTGGAGATTGAAATTGTACTACAGTCCTTGTATTTTTTTACATATCTTCCAGCCATTTATTGCCACTTACATTGTGTTGTTTTATGCACTGGGCCTGAATTTTGGTTCAGTCTCCCCCCAAAAAAGTGAGATTCAAATTCTCACAAAGTGGATATGCTGCAGTCCTGTTAGTTTGTCATATGTCAGCCAGCCACTTTCTGCCACTTAGATTGCGTTGTTATATACACTGGGCCTGAGTTTTGGTTCAGTCTCCCCCCCCCAAAAAAAAAAAGTGAGATTCAAATTCTCACAAAGTGGATATACTGCAGTCCTGTTAGTTTGTCGTATGCCAGCCAGCCACTTTCTGCCACTTAGATTGCGCTGTTATATACACTGGGCCTGTGTTTTGGTTCAGTCTCCCCAAAAAAAGTGAGATTCAAATTCTCACAAAGTGGATATACTGCAGTCCTGTTAGTTTGTCGTATGTCAGCCAGCCACTTTCTGCCACTTACATTGCATTGTTTTATGCAGAGGGCCTCAGTTTTGGTTCAGTCTCGCTCCAAAAAAAGTGAGATTTAAATTATCACAAAATGGATATACTTCAGTCCTGTTAGTTTGTCGTATATCAGCCAGCCATGATATTCGACAAACTAACAGGACTGAAGTATATCCACTTTGTGATAATTTGAATCTCACTTTTTTTGGGGGGGAGACTGAACCAAAACTCAGGCCCTGTGCATAAAACAACAATATGTAAGTGGCAGAAAGTGTCTGACTGACATACGACAAACTAACAGGACTTTCTGCCACTTACATTGTGTTGTTTTATACACTGGGCCTGAGTTTTAGTTCAGTCTCCCCCCCAAAAAAAACGGAGATTTAAATTCTCAACAAGTTTATATACACCTTCTACCTTGTTTTACAGTACCATATAACGTTTGTTATTTTGGTTAGACTTTCCAAAAAATGAGGAAGTCTGGTGGAAGAGCCCGTGGGCGGTGGTTGTCAGCTGTTACTGATGGTGGTGGTGGTGGTGCATCTGGTGGTAGTGGCAAAAGCACAATAGCACCTAAGGCTGGAGGTGTTGAGCCAGCGTCATCGTCTGGCTACACAAGGCCTCGAAGGCTCCCTTATCTAGGAGTAGAAAACAGCTTTAAAAGCCGGAGCAGCAGGAAAAAGTTTAGGCTTTACTTGCTGACTCAGCCTCTACCTCTTTCGCCTCCTCTTCAGAAAGTTCCAAATATAAAAGCAGCGAGTCGTCAGTGGATGCTCCCGGTCAGGAACAAGACGTTTCCTTGTGTCCTTCACCCAAACCAAAAGTGAAGGATGCATCAGGCGACACTACAGGTTACTCCATGAAGCTCTTTACACATACCGTGCCTGGGTTAGAAAGGGAAATTGTTAACTGCCCATTACAAGATGAATCGGACATGGAGTGCACTGATGCACAGCCACAGCTAGATTATTATGCTGTTCCATTGACTCAGATCACTGCATTGCCCTCGCAGTGTACTGAGCCAGAATCTGACCCTGCTGAGACTATGGTGCCCCGTTCCAAACGCTATAGCACCTTACACGGTGACACAGAGGAAGGTGCACATGACATTGAAGAAGAGGTGATAGATGACCCAGTTGTTGACCCAGATTGGCAGCCACTGGGGGAAGAGGGTGCCGCTGCCAGTAGCTCAGAAGCGGAGGAGGATGATCCGCAGCAGCCATCTACATAGAAACAGCTGTCATCTGGCAGGCCAGTATCAGGCCAAAAACGTGTGTCAAAAAGAAAAACAGTTTTAGAACAGCGTGGCCATCTGGTGAAAAAAGCACAGTGTGCAATGCCTGAAAAGGTATTCCATAGTAGGAAGAGTGTAGTGTGGCAATTTTTTAACCAAGATCCGAATGATTAGTCAAAAGTTATCTGTAAGAAATGCTCAAAGACCTTTAGCAGAGAGAAGAATCTTCAAAATTTAAATACAACGTGCATGCTTAGACATTTAACCAGCATGCACTTGCAAGCCTGGACTAACTACCAAACGTCCCGTACCGTTGGTGCACCTGCTCAGAATGAAAGTAGTCAGCAACGCTACATTGCTTCCCTCACTGTAAGGCCACCAGTTAGGACACCACCAGCAGCAAATGTGGAGGTATCGTCGCAAGGCCAAAGCAGTCAGGGAATCACAAGGTTATTGGTAGGAAACACTGTATGTAGGCCAACATCAAGAATACCATCACCAACCCTCTCAATCCGTCATGTCCACCACCACCACCGCTAGTTCCACCATATGCAGCTCTCCAAGTCCAGCTCACCCTACAAGAGATTCTCGTTAGGAAAAGAAAGTACTCATCCTCTCATCCGCGTACACAAGGTTTGAACGCCCACATTGCTATACTAATCTCGTTAGAGATGATGCCCTACCGGTTGGTTGAAAACTAAGCTTTCAAAGACCTGATGGCCTACGCAGTACCATGCTATGACCTACCCAGTCGGCACTTCTTTGCGAGAAAAGCCATCCCAGCCCTCCACCAGCATGTCAAAGACCGCATTGTCCATGCACTGAGGCAATCAGTCAGTAGAAAGGTGCACCTCACAACAGATGCATGGACCAGTAGGCATGGCCAGGGACATTACGTGTCCATCACGGCGCACTGGGTTAATGTGGTGGATGCAGGGTCCACAGGGGAAAGCCATAGTGGGACAGTTCTGCCTAGCCCACGGTCTAGGAAACAGTTGGCTGTAGGCGTTCGCCACCCCTCCTCCTCCTCTTCCAGAAGCCAAAGCTCGTCCACAGAGCGCAGTCGCACGACCACTCCATCCGCAGCTGCCAGTGTTGCACACGAGGTGTCCCATTATCGAACAGCTAGTGGTAAGCGTCAGCAGGCTGTGTTACAAATGAAATGTTTGGGCAACAACAGACACACCGCGGAGGTACTGGCCGAGTACTTGCAGCAACAAACTCAGTCATGGCTGGGCAGTGTACATCTTCAGGCAGGCAAGGTAGTCAGTGATAACAGAAGGAATTTTATGGCTGCCATAGCCCTTTCAGAACTTAAACACATACCTTGCCTGACTCACACCTTGAACCTGGTGGTGCAGTGCTTCCTCAAAAATTATCCGGAGTTACCAGCCCTGCTCCTGAAGGTGCGAAGACTTTGCTCGTACACCCGCCTGTCGCCCGTACACTCCAGCCGTATGCTGAACCATCAGCGATCGCTGAATATTCCCCAGCACCGCCTAATAATCGACGTTGCAACAAGGTGGAACTCCACACTGCACATGGTTCAGAGGCTGTGCGAACAGAGGCGTGCTGTCATTAATTTGTGGGAGGATACACACTTGGATAGCAGACATGGAGTTGTCTGGTGTGCAGTGGTCGAAGCTACAAGACCTCTGTCAAGTCCTTCAGTGTTTTGAGGAATGAACACGGCTGGTAAGTGCAGACGACGCCATCATAAGCATGAGCATCCCACTAATGCGTCTGCTGATGCAAAGTTTGACGCACATTAAGGAGCTGTCGTCTGCAGCCGAGGAGGAGGGAAGCCTTGATGACAGTCAGCCATTGTCTGCTCAGGGACCTATCCTGGATGAGGTGGCGGACGAAGAGGAGGAGGATGATGATGGGGATGAATATTTATGGGAGGAGGATGCTTCTCAGGGGGCAATACAAACTGGTGGCGTTGCAAGGTCAGGTACAGGGTTTTTGTGGGACACAACTGATGTTGATTTGCAAGAAAGTGCTCCTCAACCCAGCACAAGCAGTGAATTGACACCTGGAACATTGGCCCACATGGCTGAGTATGCCTTGCGTATCCTAAAAAGGGACCCCCGCATTATCAAAATGATGACCGATGACGATTATTGGTTGGCCTGCCTCCTGGATCCACGATATAATGGAAAATTACAAAATATCATACCATATGAGAACCTTGAGCAAATATTGGCTACCAAACAAGCAACTCTTGTAGACGGTTTGGTTCAGGCATTCCCAGCACACAGCGGCGGTGATGGTTCTCACATGAGCCGTAGGGGGCAACATGGCAGAGGTGTTAGAGGTGCACAAATCCGAAGTGGCGTTGGACAGAGGGGTTTTATGACCAGTTTGTGGAGTGATTTCACAATGACCGCTGACATGACAGGTACTGCTGCATCGATTCAAAGTGACAGGACACAGCATTTGTCCAGTATGGTTACGAACTACTTTTCCTCCATTAACGATGTTCTCCCTCACAGGTCATTCCCCTTTGATTACTGGAATACTCAAAACCGAATATGTAACTCGTAGGAATCAAAAACTCTAGTGTGCGTACATATAATCCCTTAAAATTTTACCTTTATTAATATAAGATATAAAACCCAAAACCCAATAAAAGGAGAATGGTATCAAAGTATGTCACAAAAAACACTCTATCCTATCTCCTGTCCTAGATACACCTACTGCTCATGCCTGCCTTGCTGTGTAGGTTGGCACCCTAACGAACGATTTTTTTTTTTTTCGTTCCTTAGGGTGCCAACCTCCACAGCAAGGCAGGCATGAGCAGTAGGTGTATCTAGGACCGGAGATAGGATAGAGTGTTTTTTGTGACATACTTTGATATCATTCTCCTTTTATTGGGTTTTGGGTTTTATATCTTATATTAATAAAGGGAAAGTTTTAAGGGATTATATGTACGCACCCTTTGATTACTGGGCATCTAAAATAGACACCTGGCCTGAATTGGGAGAATATGCATTACAGGAGCTCGCTTGCTCCGCTGCTAGTGTGCTATCAGAAAGACTCTTCAGTGCTGCTGGTTCAATACTGACCGAAAAAAGGACACGTCTGGCTACCCAGAATTTTGATGATCTAACCTTCATTAAAATGAACCAATCATGGATTTCAAATTATTTTGCCCCACCTTCCCCTGCTGACACGTAGCTTGCCGGAAAAATGTCTTGCTTTTGACCTCGTAGTAGTATATTGTACAGCCCACGTAGTATATTGCACAGGCCACGTAGTATATTGCACAGCCCATGCAGTATATTGCACAGCCTATTGCACAGCCCACGTAGTATATTGCACAGCGCACGTAGTATATAGCACAGCCACGTAGTATATAACAGCCCACGTAGTATATTGCACAGCCCACATAGTATATTGCACAGCCCATGTAGTATATTGCACAGCCCACGCAGTATATAGCAATGTGGGCATCATATACCTGTTAAAAAAAAGAATTAAAGTAAAAAATAGTTATATACTCACCTTCCGTTGGCCTCCGGATCATGGCGAAGAGGTTACCGACGCTCCTCGCGCGCTCCGGTCTCAAGAGTGCCTTGCGGTCTCGTGAGATGATGACGTAGCAGTCTCGCGAGACCGCTATGTCATCATCTTGCGAGATCGCAATGCATGGAGCGGTCACCGGAGCGTCGCGAGCAGCGGGAAAGGCCTGTTGTGGATCCGAGGGGCCGACGGACGGTGAGTATATAACGATTTTTTTTTAATTATTATTTTTAACATTAGATCTTTTTACTATTGATGCTGCATAGGCAGCATCAATAGTAAAAAGTTGGTCACACAGGGTTAATAGCAGCATTAACGGAGTGCGTAACACCGCGGCATAACGCGGTCCGTTAGCGCTGCCATTAACCCTGTGTGAGCGCTGACTGGAAGGGATTATGGAGCGGGCACTGACTGCGGGGAGGAAGGAGCAGCCATTTTGCCGCCAGACTGTGCCCGTCGCTGATTGGTGGTAGCTGTTTCGCTGCGACCAATCAGCGACTTGGATTTCCATGACAGACAGAGGCTGCGACCAATGAATATCCGCGACAGACAGAAGGACAGACGGCAGTGACCCATAGACAATTATATAATAGATTATTCTTGGTTCAAAGTGCTTAAAAAATTAAAAAATAAAAAATCAATATAACTTACTGAATAGTCTCTATTGCACTGAACCTTAAAGGGAAGGTGCCATCAAAAAAAAATTTTTTCCAGCAATTGAAAAAAAAATGTAAAGAATTAATGTTTACATTTTCTGAAAATATATTATCATCTATATATATAACTAGATTGTGGCCAGATTCTAACGCATCGGGAATTCTAGAATATGCATGTCCCTGTAGTATATGGCCAATGATGATTCCAGAATTCGCGGAGACTGTGCCCGTCGCTGATTGGTCGAGGCAACCTTTATGACATCGTCGCCATGGCAACCATTATGACATCTACGTCGATACTGTGCCCGTCGCTGATTGGTCGAGGCGAATTCACGGCAGACTGTGCCCGTCGCTGATTGGTCGAGGCAACCTTTATGACATCGTCGTCGCCATGCTGTGCCTGTCGCTGATTGGTCGAGGCCTGGTGGCCTCGACCAATCAGAGACGCGGGATTTCCAGGACAGACAGACAGAAAAACCCTTAGACAATTATATATATAGATTGTCTAAGGGTTTTTCTGTCTATCTGTCCTGGAAATCCCGCGTCTCTGATTGGTCGAGGCCGCCAGGCCTCGACCAATCAGCGACGGGCACAGCATGGCGACGATGTCATAAAGGTTGCCTCGACCAATCAGCGACGGGCACAATCTGCCACAAATTCACCTCGACCAATCAGCGACGGGCACAGTATCGACGTAGATGTCATAATTGTTGCCATGGCAACGATGATGTCATAAAGGTTGCGTCGACCAATCAGCGACGGACACAGTCTGCCGCGAATTCTGGAATCATCATTGTCCATATACTACGGGGACATGCATATTCTAGAATACCCGATGCGTTAGAATCGGGCCACAATCTAGTCTATTATATAATTGTCTAAGGGTCACTTCCGTCTTTCTGTCTGTCCTTCTCTCTGTCTTTCTGTCTGTCTGTCATGGATATTCATTGGTCGCGGCCTCTGTCTGTCATGGAATCCAAGTCGCTGATTGGTCGTGGCAAAACGCCCGCGACCATTGCCACGACCAATCAGCAACGGCCACAGTCCGGCGGCCATATGGCCGCTCTTTCTTCCCCACAGTCAGTGCCCGCTCCATACTCCCCTCCAGTCATCCAGTCAGCCCTCACACAGGGTTAATGCCAACGTTACTGGAGTGCAGTGTAACGCACTCCGGTTACACAGCTATTAACCCTGTGTGACCAACTGCGTATGCAGCATCAATAGTAAAAAGATCTAATGTTACAAATAATAATAATTAAAAAAAACGTTATTCTCACCCTCCGACGTCGCGCCCTGTCCTCGGCAGCGCAAGCGGCAGGTTCCGGTGCTAAGGATGCTATGCGAGAAGGACCTACCATTACGTCACGGTCATGTGACCGCGACATCATCACAGGTCCTGCGCTCATACCAACCCTGGGACCGGAAGCACCGGACTCAGGCGACAGGACTACAAGGGGCCCTCGGAAGGTGAGTATATGTTTCTTTTTTATTTTTTAACCTGTTACATACGTGACTGGGCAATATACTACGTAGCCGGGCAATATACGTGACTGGGCAGTTTACTACTTGTCTGTGCTGCATACTACCTGGCTGGGCAATATACTACGTCACTGGGCAATATACTACGTCACTGGGCAAGATACTACGTCACTGGGCAATATACTACGTGGCTGGGCAATATACTACGTGGCTGGGCAATATACTACGTGGCTGGGCAATATACTACGTGGCTGGGCAATATACTACGTGGCTGGGCAATATACTACGTGGCTGGGCAATATACTACGTGACTGGGCAATATACTACGTGGCTGGGCAATATACTACGTGACTGGGTAATATACTACGTGACTGGGCAATATACTACTTGGCTGGGCAATATACTATGTGGCTGGGCAATACACTACGTGGCTGGGCAATATATTACGTGGCTGGGCAATATACTACGTGGGCTGTGCAATATACTATGTGGACATGCATATTCTAGAATACCCAATGCGTTAGAATCGGGCCACCATCTAGTTTGTTTATAACTTAGTAAAATATGAAAAATAATTTTAAAAGGTTTGGCATTTCCACTTTTAAACACTAGGGGGAGCAGCTAATGAAATTTGACGAAAACCTAGTGTACAACTAGTTCACATTACTGCACTGCAGCAATTATGGGCGGAGTCTGCTGACATGGGTGTGATGTCTTCTCTCCTCCCCTCCTGGGTTTTTGCTAAGGGATAAGAGAGGATGATATTCAGGAACACAGTGAGAAGCCATTTTGTTGGTGACTGCAAAGTTATACTGACAAGTAGACAGTCACAGAGGATGGCAGGCAGCAAGGATTCTGGGAGATATATGGAGGAGGGAGCAGGGTGACAGCAGCACAGAGTATTTCAGGAGAGCAGTGTGCTGGTGTATGGAGGCACCATGTTTGGTGCATGGAGCAGCCAGGGATTGTACATAGAGCGCTGTCTTTTATACACATGGATGGACCGACTGCTTGTCTGCTCCACAGAAATCCAGGAAACATTTCTGTGGATTGATGGCCTGTTCTAATCCAGACATTGCATGCAGACTCCATTCCCCTCCTCAGATCCTGTATTCTCCATCCTGTCCTGGCGATGTGTGAAAGCAAGGCGAAAGGCGCAGTCGGGGTGACGCTGAGAAGTGGGCTGGGGGGAAATGTAGACATATAGTAATGATAAAAATGAGACCTCTCTCATCAGCTGCCTCACCAGCCTTTCCCTGACTGCACCTAACTGAAGGTCATGCTGCCCCATTACCCCGGACCCGTGTGCAGCTGCTCAGCCAGGACCAACATAGAGTGGGTCCCCTTTCTGAAGATAATACTGCCATAGTGTTCTCACATATTACAGCCATACAGATCACACATAATAATGTCCTATAGTTCTCACATAATACCATCATAAAGATCGCAAATAACGACGCCATAGTGTTCTCACATAATACCGACATATAGAGCTCACATAATACCGCCATATACTTCACACATAATACCGCCATATACTTCTCACATGACGACGCCATATAGATCTCACATAATACCGCCAGTGTTCTCACATAATACCGCCATATAGATCACACATAATACCGCCATATAGATCACACATAACGGGGGAGAAGAGTGCATAGGAGAGGATTAGATACACGGCCCAGCAGTAAGTATCACACATAGGAGGATTGGATACACAGCTCAGCAGTCAGTATCACACAGGACAGTATTAGATACACAGCTCAGTCAGTATCACACAGGATAGGATTAGATACACGGCTCAGCAGTAAGTATCAAAGGATAGGATTAGATACACAGCTCAGCAGTCAATATCACACAGGGGAGGACTAGATACACGTCTCAGCACAGTATCACACAGGGTAGGAATAGATACACGGCTCAGCATACAGTAACACAGAATAGGATTAGATACACGGCTCAGCACACAGTATCCCACAGGAGAGGATTAGATACACGTCTCAGCACAGTATCACACAGGATAGGATTAGATACATGGCTCAGCAGACAGCATCACATAGGAGAGGATTAGATACACGTCTCAGCAAAGTATCACACAGGGTAGGATTAAATACATGGCTCAGCAGACAGTATCAGACAGGAGAGGATTAGATACACTTCTCAGCACAGTATCACACAGGGTAGGATTAGATACATGGCTCAGCAGACAGTATCACACAGGAGAGGATTAGATACACAGCTCAGTCAGTATAACACAGGATAGGATTATATACATGGCTGAGCAGACAGCATCACACAGGGTAGGATTAGATGCATGTCTCAGCAGACAGTATCACACAGGAGAGGATTAGATACACATCTCAGCACAGTATCACACAGGAGAGGATTAGATACACGGCTCAGCAGACAGCATCACACAGGAGAGGATTAGATACATGGCTCAGCAGACAGCATCACACAGGAGAGGATTAGATACACGTCTGCAGCGCCCCAGGGTCCTGGTCGTTGCAGTAATGTCATTCTTCCACCAGGGGGACTTCTGAAGGCAATAAAGGAGATCTCTTTACCAGGTAAACACAATGCATGCAACATGTTCACACTCCAGACCATAAGGGGGAGCTCTAAGCCAGTTTTAGGTGAACTCCCGTGTTACAGAACCCCCCAGCACCAAGAATGTTATGCAGTATATGTATGTATAATAGTTTCCATGTGAAATGCATAAGTCCACAGGCTGCGCCCCTGGACGAGATATTCTCTTTCTGACCTCCCCCCACCTTTGTAATTCCCACAGTAAATATTGGCAGGCTCTGGCCCCCTGCGGCGATTGTAATGTAGGTCTGGCCTGCTGTGTTCCTATTGGCTTGCCCTGTGTATCTGTGTTATATATTCTGTGTGCTGTAAATAAAGGTTGTTCTTTTAGACTGGAAATACGTGGAATAGCAGTCAGCTTTTATATGCTCTCACGTAATCAAGGAATTCCAGTCTGAAACACGGGGTGGTACTGAAAGAGGTACCCCAGCTTAGTAGACCCCGTTACATCCCCTATAAAACATCCTGATCTGGAGGGAAAAGGGGTTCAGAGTTCAGTTCCTGTCAGGAGGACAGAGGGAGAGGACGGAGTCCTGGAGCCTGACGTGCTGTAGCTCCTGAAAGAAAACACTAAAGTGAACATATTGCAGAGAGTGTGCAGGATAGCAGAGCACAGGAGAGGAATATCAGAGGGAGACCAGCCAGGAGCAGACTGCTTCCTTCTGAGGCACAGGAATCCGGTAGCCAGAATACCGAGGGAGTAAAGATCTCTATGCTTTACTTCAGAGTCTGGCAGGACAGATAATTCCACGTTACCTATCCGCATCTATACCTAGGAGGCACGGTGGCAACTTGTGGAGGCTGGGGCGTGCTAGAGTCCCTGTAAAAAGCCTCAGGCCATCAGTCATATGGGTTGTTCCTATCCATCTGGGGGACAGATAGAGAGACATAACATGTAGAACATCTACAACAGTTGTGAGGACCTTATGAGAGACTCAGCAGTAAGGTACTACAACATCCAGGCGCTAGAGGAAGGCTACTGATTTCCACCTGGATAAGGGGACTCTGGATTTGCCTTCAGATCGGCCGGACTCTGCCTGCCCTGTGATCTGTGCTCTGGACTGTGGATGCTGAAGCCTTCAGTAATGGTAAAGAGACTGCAACCTTGTGTCCTCGTTCTTCACTGCGCCTTTCACCATCTACCATCCACACACTGGGAAGCCCTGGGGACATACTTCACCTGTGGGAAGGTATACCATCTAGCTGCCATAACATCACCCCAGTGGACCCCTAAGCAGCGTCGGTCACCCTGACCGAATACCACAGGTGGCGTCACGAACATTATCCCTTTAAAGACCTTTCCCCCATTTACAACGGACGTCCCTACTGCCATGAACCAGGTCTGCCACCGTGACATCCCCCTTGAGAACCGAAGGACCCGGCTCCGAGTACCCCGCTGCCCTGCTGGGGTTGCTCCCCGTCTCAGCACAGTATCACACAGGGTAGGATTAGATACATGGCTCAGCAGACAGTATCACACAGGAGAGGATTAGATACACAGCTCAGTCAGTATCACACAGGATAAGATTAGATACATGGCTCAGCAGACAGCATCACACAGGAGAGGATTAGATACACGTCTCAGGACAGTAACACACATGGGAGGGGAGATACACTGCTCAGAGTTAGCATCACAAAGGATAGGATTAGATTACCTCTCCCCCACCCCCGCTGATACTTACTTCACTGCTGCCGGCGCTGCTCCTTTTTTCCTTCTGTCCTTTGTCTCCTCCTATAACCGCAGGGCTCCTGCGATTATACTGGGAAACTGGAGCTCACAGACACACTGTGAGCTCCAAAAAGATGGCGCAGATCTCCTCCCTCTGCTGTGATGTGGACGGCTCAGGGGACGTGGCGAGATCACAGCAGGGAGCAGCTCAATGTAAAGTATAGGGTCAGATGCCGACCGCAGATGTCTATGCCCCGGGCAGCCGTATTTGCAGAGTGTAAGTGTCGTGCAGCAACACTTACACTCCTGCAAAGCAAAATGGCGGCGCCCAGTGGCTGAAAAAAATATAAATAATAAAAAAAGTTAAAGTTAAAAAATGTAAATTTGTATTAAAAATAATTGTTTATATAAACAATCATTTTTAATACAAAAAATAAAATGTGGCACCTTCCCTTTAAGAATCTATATATAACTAGTAATTGAGTCATGTCTTTTGGTGCCATGCCATATGAAATAAATATAAAGTACTAACAGGGTACATAGAATTACTTTTCTTGAAAATCAAAGTGCAAAAAGTGCTATGATACTGATTTTTTTTTTTAATTCTGCATACGCAATTTGCTAAATATATTTGATAGTACAAAATCCTGTGTATCAATTTGGGAAGGGTCAGCACAGGAACTTGAGTCTTTAATGAACACACTCAATGACAACCCTTATAACATCAATTTGACATACAAATTTGGCAAAAAATGTTTTGGATTTGCTGATATATGTCACCTCTGAAGAGTCACTATCTACCACTGTGTTTCGCAAACCCACATCAACGAACCCTCTACTGCATGCAAAATCATCTCATCCACATTCTTTGATACAGGAGATTCCTATAGGACAGTTCCTAAGAGTCAAAAGGATTTATTCAGAGAACCAACAATTTGAGAGTCAATTCAAAGAACTAATGCAACACTTCCATGATCGTGGGAACAGCCGGAGATCATCCGAAAAGGATATCTTAGAGCCAAGAATGTGTCTCGAGATGATTTGTTATTCAAAAACACTTTGATAACTCCAAAAAATAAAACCATGAATCAGGTGCGATTCATCACCAGTTACCATAAACAGTGGCACGAATTTAAAGACATCCTCAAGAAACATTGGAATATTCTTTTCACAGATCCAATTCCCCAAAATTTCCTTCAGTACAAGGTTCAGTGCAATAGAGACTATTCAGTAAGTTATATTGATTTTTCATTTTTTAGGCACTTTGAACCCAGAATAATTTTTGATATAATCATGTCTATTTGATGCAATTTAAAAAGTTTGAAAAACCTACCTGCTGCTAAATTTATTTGTATACTCCGGTCCCTCTATCTTCATCCTTTTTCTGTACCTTTCTTCTGTTTTTATTTGGATTGATAATTTAATAAAAATAAATCTTTCTTAAATATATACTTTTTTTGAAACACTTCCTTCTACCAAAGATTTACAATCACCTAAGGTTTTAGTTGCAATTTAGTTCATTTTTGAAAAGTGGGCATACCCTTAAGTATGTTTTTTTTTGTATCATTAGGACATTAAGTTAAACTAATATGGTTAGGAGATGGTGGATTGTGGTTGTTGTTGAGAAGGCATTTGATGGATTTATCTGAGCATGTTGCCAAATTTTGAGTGTGTGCTAATTAGTGATGAGCGAGTGTATTTGTTGCTCGGGTGACCTCCGAGTATTTATCAGTGCTCGGAGATTTAGTTTTCATCATGGCAGCTGAATGATTTACAGTTATTAGCCTGCTTGATTACATGTGGGGATTCCGTAGCAACCAGGCAACCCCCACATGTACTCAGCCTGGCTAGTAGCTGTAAATCATTCACCTGCCACGATGAAAACTAAATCCCTGAGCAGTCATAAATACTCACAGGCAGGGCCGGACTGATCATCTGGTAATTCTGGCAAATGCTAGAAGGGCCTGTCTGGTCGTGTTTGCCTTGTCTGCTATGTTGGTAACAGAATCAGTGTTCTCAAGACACCCACACAGTTAAGAGTTGTGAAGGAACACAAAGTCGCTGACTCCATCACTTACCCCAGCAGGCCACGGGTATCATAGAAATATTGGTCTGGTAGTAAATCTTGCTTTCCTCCATCCAGGGTAATATTAGTAGTAATATATCCCATCTGGTCCTTGGGGACGGGGACAACATGGGCCTGTGTGATTTCAAATGCCAGGGCTAAATTTCAGTCCCAGTCCGTACCTGCTCGGAGGTCACCCGAGCAATGAGTACACTCGCTCATCACTAGTGCTAATTCCCCTCCTTCTCCTACTTTGTTTTTACCCCATCCTCCACTCCCCGGTGCTTACATCTGTTGTTTGTGTGAGTATATTTGTATGATTGGTATTTTCCTTTATCCCGGTTTGTATTACCGTACACTACTACTCCACTCTTGACTGGTTGGTGGAAAGGTACAGACTGAGGGCATATTCAGGAGTAAGGCAAGGTACACGGCCCTGGCGTCTTCACCAACAGAAGTAATCCGGGAAACAGGGTGAGTGAGGATGCCCCTAGCGTTATGGACAGGGAAGGAGTCCCTGATCACAGGACACCCGACAACAGAGCTGTGACATTGCACAACACATTTTGGGTCCATTTTCTCCTGTTTCCCTTGAGAAAATAAAAAAATTGGGGTTAAAAGATAATTTTAGTGAGAAAAAAGTGATTTTTTTTATTTTCATGGCTTATCGTCATAAATGTCTGTGAAGCACCTGGGGGCTCAAGATACTCACCACACATCCAGAAAAGTTCCTTGAGTGGTCTAGTTTCCAAAATGGGGTCACTTGTGGGAGGGGGGTTTCAACTGATTAGGCACATCAGGGGCACTCCAAATGGCGTCCGCTCTTGATTGAAGCCAATTTTGGGTTAAAAAAGTAAAATTGTGCTCCTTCGCTTCCGAGCCCTGCAGTACATCCAAACAGTGGCTTTCCTCCACATGTGGGGTATTGGCGTACTCCGGAAACATTGCAGAACAAATTTTGGTGTCCATTTTCTCCTGTTACCCTTGAGAAAATAAAAAAAAATGGGTGTAAAGTAACATTTTTGTGAAAAAAAAGTGAAATGTTCATTATTTCCTTCCATATTCCATTAATTCCTGTGAAGCACCAGAAGGGTTAATAAACTTCTTGAATGTGCTTTTGAGCACCTTGAGGGGTGCAATTTTTTAGAATGGAGTCATTATTGGGTATTTTCTGTCATATAAACCCATCAAAGTCACTTCCAATGTGATGTGGTCGCTAAAAAAATGGTTTTGTAAAATTTTGTAGGAAAAATTAGAAATCGCTGGTCAACTTTTAACTCTTATAACTTCCTAACAACAAAAAAAAAATGGTTCAAAAATTGTGTTGACGTAGACATGTGGAAAATGTTATTTAACTAGTTTGTGTGACATATATCTCTGATTTAAGGGCATAAAAATTAGAAGTTTGAAAATTGCAACAGTTAGAAAATTATGGCCAAATCTCTGCTTTTTTCACAAATAAACGCAAGTCATATCAAAGAAATTTTACCGCTAACATGAAGTACAATATGTCATGAAAAGCAGTCTCAGAATCAGTAGGATCTGTTGAAGTGCTCCAGAGTTATAACCTCATAAAGTGACAGTGTTCAGAATTGTAAGGCTATGTGTACACGTTGCAGATTCTTATGCGTTTCTGCAGCGTTTTTGGATGCGCGGAATTGCATCAAATCCGCAGAGTAGTGCACAACCAATGTTAGTCAATGGGAAATTGAGAATTGGTGTGCACATGCTGCGGAAAAATCCGCGCGGACTTGCAGCCTTCTATTTTACGCAGCATATCAATTCTTTTTGCGGATCTGCAGCTTTTCTGCACCCATTGACTTACCATGAGTCAGGCAAATCCGCAGAAAAACCGCAGGTTTAAAAAGATCTGCAGTTTTGCTGCGGAGTTGCGTGCGAGAAACGCTGCAGTTCGGGAGGAGGAAGGGTGTATGGGTGGAGACTATGTGTGTGGGTGGAGACTGTGTGTGTGCGGAGAAGATGTGCGTGTCTGTGTGCCGGGGTCTGCGGGGCTGTGTGTGTGTGTGTGCAGGTCTGTATGTAGGCAGGCATCGTCCGATGGGACTACTGGTCCCATCCAGCTATGCCTGCTACAGTGACAGCTAGCCGATGATGGGACAATAGTAATCCCATCATCCAGCTACTGTGCAAAAAATATAGTTCTTACCGATAACGGTATTTCTCTGAGCCCATGACGGCACCACGGAGAGAGGGGATCCGCCCACCAAGGACAGGAAACCTACGGATAAAAAGGCGGTACCACTCTCCTGCATCAGTTGTTTTACATAGAGAACGATGGGAGACTACTAAACATTTGTTAAATTTTAACTGTTTATTATAACTAGATACCGCGTGACTATTAACACTATGAGTAGACTATGGCACTCTTTTAATGTGCGCACCCATAAGTGAAGGGAGGGAATGTACGGGTGCCGTCATGGGCTCAGAGAAATACCGTTATCGGTAAGAACTATATTTTTCTCTGATCGCCCATGACGGCACCACGGAGAGAATTGCATAGATAGTACATTCAGGGAGGGACCACCGCCTCCAGAACCCTTTTACCGAAAGTAAGGTCTGAAGAGGAGATTAGGTCCAATCTATAGTGCCTATAGAATGTGGATGGTGAGGACCAGGTAGCAGCTCTACATATCTGGTCTATGGAAGCTCCGGCCTTCTCCGCCCAGGAAGTCGCTACCGCTCTTGTTGAGTGAGCCTTAATCTCCCCGGGAACAGACATCCCACTTGCTGAGTATGATAGACTGATGGCGTCCGTGATCCATCTTGCTATGGTGGCTTTAGATGCTTTTTTCCCCTTCCGGGGACCCTGGAAACACACAAACAGAGAGGAATCCTCCCTACTCTCTCTAGTGACTTCTAGGTAGTGTAAGAGACATCTTCTTACATCTAGTGTATGTAATGTTTGTTCCTCCTTATTGTTAGGATTGGGACAGAAGGAGGGGAGAGATATCTCTTGAGACCTGTGAAATTTTGAAGCCACTTTTGGGAGATATGCTTGGTCTGTTTTTAAAATGACCCTATCCTCTAGGAATTGTGTGTAGGGAGGGTTAGCTGAGAGAGCCTGTAAATCGCTAACCCTGCGGGCCGAAGTGAGGGCGACTAATAGAGCTGTTTTGAGGGATAGATTTTTTATTGTAGATTCGTGTAATGGCTCAAATGGAGAATTAGTCAGGGCTTTAAGGACCAAGTTTAAGTCCCATTGAGGAACAACTTTTACTGGAAGAGGCCTTGATCTTCCTGCCGCTCTGATGAATCTAGCGACCCACCTATTTGAGGCTAAATCAAAATTGAATAGGGCTCCCAAAGCTGCCACGTGAACTTTTAGGGTGTTAGTGGCTAAACCCATCTCCAACCCGTTTTGTAGGAACTCTAATATGGAATTAAGGGGAATTTCTTTCCCTATTTTTGCACCTGATGATGACAGAAACTTTTTCCATATCTTGCCATACTGTCTTGTTGTAACAGGCTTCCTACTTTGTAACAGAGTTGAGATCAAGCCCGGAGAGAACCCCCTGCTTTCTAGTAATTTCCTTTCAAGAGCCAAGCTGTCAAGTGCAAGTTCTTGACCTGCGGATGACAGACTGGGCCCTGTGACAACAGATCTTGGAGGTCTGGTAATACCCAAGGGTCTGATATTGATAACTTCCTCATCCATGAGAACCAAGGCCTCTTCGGCCAGAACGGGGCAATTAAGATGACCAGCGCCCCGTCCTCCCGAATCTTCCTCAGCACTGCTGGAATCAGAATAAGAGGAGGGAAGGCATAGACCAGATGGTGACCCCAAGATATCAGGAAGGCGTCCACAGCTACTGGGTTCCCCAGGGGAGATAGGGAGCAAAAGGAGGTTACTTTTTTGTTTAGATGACTCGCAAAGAGATCTATTTTGGGAACGCCCCATCTTTCTGTGATCTGGGTGAATATCGCCTGATTTAGTTCCCATTCCCCCTGTTTTAGACTGGACCGGCTGAGGAAGTCTGCTTTGTAGTTGCCCACTCTCCTTATGTGTAAGCTTGTTAGGGATAAGAGGTTGCTCTCGGCTATTTGCAGGATTGAATTGGTCACCTCCATTAGATTTTTGGAACGGGTGCCCCCCTGGTGATTTAGGTAAGATACTACCACCCGATTGTCCGACATTACTCTTACATGGTGAGAGTGAAGGACCCCCAAGAATTCCTGAAGGGCAAATTTTACTGCAAGGAGCTCCTTCATGTTGGAGGATTTTTTGACTGTGGATGGAGACCAAGTGCCCTGGGTTACTAGGTCGCCCAGATGAGCCCCCCACCCTGAAGGGCTTGCATCCGTAGTCAGGACTTTCGAGATCTGAATTACCCACGGGACTCCCTGGGAAAGATTTTCCTGCGATTTCCACCATGTTAGAGAGTGATTGGTGCGAGGAGATAGAGTCAACTGCCCGTCTAAATGCCCTCCTAGATGGATTTGCTCCGATAATATCTGCCATTGAAGTTCTCTTGAATGTAATTGGGCCCACTGGACTGCAGGGATGCAAGAGGTCATAGAGCCTAAGAGGGACATGGCCTGTCGGAGTGTTATGGAGGGGAGAGATTGGGTTCTAGATACTAAACTTTTTAGTTTTTGTATCTTGTACTCCGGGAGACGACATTCCATCTTTATGGAGTCTAGAGTGAGACCCAGGTACTCCTGGACCTGAGAAGGCATTAGTCTGGACTTTCCCATGTTTATTAGCCAGCCCAATTCCTTCAAAGAATGCATCACTATTAATAATAATAATAATAATCTTTATTTTTATATAGCGCTAACATATTCCGCAGCGCTTTACAGTTTGCACACATCATCATCACTGTCCCCATTGGGGCTCACAATCTAAATTCCCTATCAGTATGTCTTTGGAATGTGGGAGGAAACCGGAGTGCCCGGAGGAAACCCACGCAAACACGGAGAGAACATACAAACTCTTTGCACTATTGCCAGTTGATCCTCGCAATGTTGCGGGGAGGAGCCTATCACCAAGAAATCATCCAGATATGGAACGATTAGGGTATTTTCTTCTCTGAGGTGAGCCATTACCTCCGCTATCAGCTTTGTGAAAACCCTCGGAGCTATGGCAAGACCAAATGGTAGAGCTGAAAACTGGAAGTGTTTTAGGACTCCCCTGATGTGAACTGCCATCCTGAGGAATCTCTGGTGATCTTTGTGTATTGGGACGTGATAATATGCGTCCTTTAAGTCCAGGACCACCATGAAGCATTGGGGAAACAACATCTTGATAGATGACTTTATCGTTTCCATCTTGAATGCTTGAATCTCCAGGAAATCGTTTAATTTCTTTAGATTTATAATAGTCCTGAAGGAACCGTCTGGTTTCTTCCTCAGGAATAGAGGGGAATAGTACCCTTGCCCTCTTTCTTGTGGGGGAACCTCCAGGAGTACACCCTTTTTTACTAACTCGATCACCTCGTTTTCCAGAGCCAGCTGTTCTTCTGCCGAAGATCTTATGGATGTCATCATAAAAGAGGGACGGGGGCATCTTTTGAATGTCAGCCTCAGGCCTGATTCTATAATGTTCAGAATCCATTGACTGGAGGTAATCTTTTTCCAGGCTGGAAGAAAGAGAGATAACCTCCCTCCCACCTGGGGCGAACCTTCATTGAGAAGGTTTCTTGTTATCAGTGGGGTTTTTGTTAAAGATGAACCCCTTGTTTTTGTTCCTCTTATCCTCCCACTTTCCCTGGCCTCTCCCAGGGTTCTTGCGGAAAAACCTCTTGTTCCGAAAGGGCTTCCGGTAAGAGGGGAGACCAAGGGAGGGAAAGGACTTTTTCTTGTCCCCGGCTTTTTCCAGGATGTCATCTAATGTGGAACCGAACAAAAACTCCCCTTCGCAGGGGATAGTACATAGTTTTGTTTTTGTTTGCAGATCGCCAGGCCAATTTTTAAGCCAGAGGGCACGCCTGGCCGCATTAGCGAACACTGCTGACCTGGCGGCTAACCTGATAGAGTCTGCTGAGGCGTCAGCCAGAAAAGCCGCCGCTCCCCTTATTACAGGTAATGTTTTCAGCATCGAGTCTCGGGAGGTTTTCCCTTTTAATTGACCCTCTAGTTGATTTAACCAGATCATTAGGGAGCGGGATGTGCAAGCTGCTGCCACTGCTGGTTTCAGGCCTCCTCCAGCTGACTCCCAAGAGCCCTTGAGGAAGGCGTCCGCCTTCTTGTCCATAGGGTCTTTTAGGACCCCCATGTCCTCAAACGGGAGAGCGAATTTCTTTGATGCTTTGGCTATTGCTACATCTAATTTGGGGGCTTTTTCCCAGAAGGAACAGGATTCATCCTCGAAGGGGTATTTCCTTTTCGGGGTTAGGAGAGTCTTTTTCATGGGTTTTTTCCATTCCTTTTTAATTAACGCTGCAATTGCTTCGTTAAGCGGAAAAGCTCTTCTCTTTTTTTTGTTCTAATCCCCCAAACATGATGTCTTGTGCTGACTTTTTGGGGTGGGAGTCTACTAGTCCCATAGTACTCCTCACTGCCTTTATGAGGCCATCAGTGTCCTCTAGCGGGAAACAATTGTGACCTCCTGAGGAAGAAGTGGATGATGAGGATAAGGAGGAGGAGTCGGAGGATGCTGAACTCGCACTATCGCTGTCAGATTTAGAGACTGGGGACGGGGACCTGTGTCTGGTCCTTCTCCGTTTTTTCCCTCTTTTTAGGGATCTAAAGGTGTCTTCCACCTGTTCTTTAATCAGGTTTTTAAGATCTGTTGCAAACCCGGGCAGACTTTCAGATACTGTTTGCTGTATGCAGGAATTGCATAGCTGCTTCTCCCATGCGGGTGGAAGATCCTCTTTACAGATGGCACAGGCTTTATGCTTTGTTTTACCTACGCTTTTCCTCCCCTAAAAGAGACAAATAATAATCTTACTGTCTCTAACTTTCACGAAGATCAACTTACCACCTCCAGGACCCATAAATACCGGTTGGGGATTCTCAGCCTCTGGCTTTTTCCCCGACGCCGTGCTGGACTCCTTGCTGTGTTGAGACCTTTGGCGTTCTTTGCCGGTGTCCTGGTAACTTTTCTGCTGTCGCCTTTTTTGCTGCTGCTGAGGCGATGCTGTAGGTGGAGGTGATCCAGGCAGGGGAGACGCCGGGTCGCTCATACTGCTGCTGGTCTGCTGCCAATAACGCTGGCTGCGCCTGATGCTGCGACGATTAGTAGCTCCTAAGGCTCTTGCTGATAAACTGCAGAGCCGCTGAGAGGAAATAAATCCCCCATTTTAAAGCTCCCGCCGCTTCCCCGGCGCCTGCGCAGTAGCGCTTAACCGACGGCGAGGAGCGCCGAACGCCGGCGCAGATGCTTCTGCGGCGTCTTTGGAATGCGCAAGCGACCTATCCTTTGGCGACGCCTGCGCAGACGCTTCTGCGGCGCCTTTGGAACGCCCAAGCGACCTATCTTTTGGCGACGCCTGCGCAGACGCTCCTATCGGCGACGCCTGCGCAGTAGCGCTCAGCCGACGGCGAGGAGCGCCGAACGCCGACGCCTGCGCAGATCCAAGCCCAGCGTCTCGCGAGACCAGCGCAACTCCTGGCATGCGCCGTACTCACAAGATGGCCGCCCGGAGTGCAGATATGGCGCTGCTAACCGGCACCCCCGGTCCTATGCAGACCCTACTGCGTGGCTCTGCATACCCGATGGCGTGCAGTGTGCAGGCTGACGCGTGCTAAAGGAGGGCCACGCCGCACCTCCCGCAACCACAGAGGGACCCCCCCTGGATGTTGCCGCTGCTGCATCTTACCTGGGGAGGTGACCGCGAACTCGTCACCTCCCCCGCACACCCTGTCGGCCCACTGGCTCCCAGCGGTGGCGCTTCGGGTCACCACCCTAGCCGAGGCAGAGGGACCCCAGCTGCCTGAATCGGACTGGTTGGCCCCGGAATTCCAACGACGACTGGTAAGTCTGTAGGTCTCCCATCAAGGACAGGAAACCAACTGATGCAGGAGAGTGGTACCGCCTTTTTATCCGTAGGTTTCCTGTCCTTGGTGGGCGGATCCCCTCTCTCCGTGGTGCCGTCATGGGCGATCAGAGAAAAACAACTAAACACATGCACATATATAGTACATACTCACTATACAGCTAATCCCCAACGCCCTCAATCACCTGTAAAAAAAAATAAAATAATAAACCACCATATAATCCCTGTTTCATTTAATAACGAGTGTCCCACGACGATCTCCCATGGAGAGCTGTCGCATCAGATGTGACTGCTCTCCAGAGGCTCCGGTGATACACTGATGGCAGGTATTCTTCCGCAGTGTATCACTCCGCCGTCAGAGGTCAATTGAGTTCAAGCTGTCACCTATGGCAGCGCTGCATGGGAAAATTCTCATGCAGCAGTGCTGTATTTATGTTGGTTTATTATTTTATTTTTTTTACAGGTGATCGTGGGCGTCGCATGGATTAGGAGAACAATAAAGATGGAAAACTGTGTTGTGTTTTATTTCATTAAAATACTTTATTCTGGCTGTGTCTTTTTTTAATCCCTTAATAACTATAGGATTAGTAATGGAGAGGTGTCTTATTGACACCTCTCCATTACTATGCCGGCTTGATGTCACCTTACAATACAACCGTGACAACAACCCCGCAAATATTACCTCATATGCCACCACTATAGGACAGTGGGAAGAGAGAGGCTAAGTGCTGGAATTGGCGCATCTTAGAGATGTGCCATTCCTGGGGCGGCTGAGTGCTGGTGTTTGTAGCTGGGGGGGGGGGGGGAATATCCATGGTCCCTTGCTAGGCTATTAATATCAGCATAGCCTTTTCTGGCTATTAATTATAGGGGGACCCCACATTATTTTTGGGGGGTCCCCCTATTTTAATAGCCAGTAAAAGCTACAGTTGTGGCCAAAAGTATTGACACCCCTGCAATTCTGTCAGATAATACTCAGTTTCTTCCTGAAAATGATTGCAAACACAAATTCTTTGTTATTATTATCTTCATTTAATTTGTGTTAAATGAAAAAACACAAAAAGAATAGTTCTAAAGCCAAATTGGATATAATTCCACACCAAACATAAAAAGGGGTGGACAAAAGTATTGGCACTGTTTGAAAAATCATGTGATGCTTCTCTAATTTGTGTAATTAACAGCACCTGTAACTTACCTGTGGCACCTAACAGGTGTTGGCAATAACTAAATCCCACTTGCAGCCAGTTGACATGGATTAAAGTTGACTCAACCTCTTTCCTGTGTCCTTGTGTGTACCACATTGAGCATGGAGAAAAGAAAGAAGACCAAAGAACTGTCTGAGGACTTGAGAAATTAAATTGTGAGGAAGCATGAGCAATCTCAAGGCTACAAGTCCATCTCCAAAAACCTGAATGTTCCTGTGTCTACCGTGCGCAGTGTCATCAAGAAGTTTAAAGCCCATGGCACTGTGGCTAACCTCCCTAGATGTGGACGGAAAAGAAAAATTGACAAGAGATTTCAACGCAAGATTGTGCAGATGCTGGATAAAGAACCTCGACTAACATCCAAACAAGTTCAAGCTGCCCTGCAGTCCGAGGGTACAACAGTGTCAACCCATACTATCCGTCGGTATCTGAACGAAAAGGGACTGTATGGTAGGAGACCCAGGAAGACCCCACTTCTTACCCCGAGACATAAAAAAGCCAGGCTGGAGTTTGCCAAAACTTACCTGAAAAAGCCTAAATGTTTTGGAAGAATGTTCTCTGGTTAGATGAGACAAAAGTAGAGCTTTTTGGGCAAAGGCATCAACATAGAGTTTACAGGAGAAAAAAAGAGGCATTCAAAGAAAAGAACACGGTCCCTACAGTCAAACATGGCGGAGGTTCCCTGATGTTTTGGGGTTGCTTTGCTGCCTCTGGCACTGGACTGCTTGACCGTGTACATTGCATTAAGAAGTCTGAAGACTACCAACAAATTTTGCAGCATAATGTAGGGCCCAGTGTGAGAAAGCTGGGTCTCCCTCAGAGTTCATGGGTCTTCCAGCAGGACAATGACCAAAAACACACTTCAAAAAGCACTAGAAAATGGTTTGAGAGAAAGCACAGGAGCCTTCTAAGGTGGCCAGCAATGAGTCCAGACCTGAATTCCATAGAACACCTGTGGAGAGATCTAAAAATGGCAATTTGGAGAAGGCACCCTTCAAATATCAGGGACTTGGAGGAGTTTGCCAAAGAAGAATGGTCTAAAATTCCAGCAGAGCATTGTAAGAAACTCATTGATGGTTACCGGAAGCGGTTGGTCGCAGTTATTTTGGCTAAAGGTTGTGCAACCATTAGGCTGAGGGTGCCAATAATTTTGGCTGGCCCATTTTTGGAGTTTTGTGTGAAATGGTCAATGTTTTGCTTTTTTCTTCATTCTCTTTTGATTTTTTTTTTCATTTAAGACAAATTAAATGAAGATAATACCAAAGAATTTGTGATTGCAATCATTTTCAGGAAGAAACTGAGTATTATCGGACAGAATTGCAGGGGTGTCAATACTTTTGGCCACAACTGTAAATATACAGCTGCAGACTGATATTCATAGCCTGGGAAGTTCCTTGTTTATTAACCCCCTTCCTAGGCTGCAAACATTGGCCCCCAGTCACTGGCTTTCGCTCTCTGGCGCACAAAATTGCACGGGAGCCCACGCCATTTTTTCTTTTTTAAATATTTTTATTGGGTTTTATGTTAAAAAACGGGATTGGGGAAATATAGGAGTGGAGCCATTTTAATGTTTTTTTATATTAAAGATATTACGTTTATAGCTGGGCTCACATTTGCGAGAAACTCGCACCTCAATACACTCAGGACCGAAGTGCACGGCTGCAGCCATTTCTATGCAGCTGAACACTCCGATCTGAGTGGTGAGTATTGAGATGCGAGACTTCTACTAGTTTCTCACAAGTGTGATCCCAGCCAAGGGGGAGAGAGAGAGTGTGAGTGTGTTTAACTCTTTATGTACCATTTATTATGGTTATTACTGAACATTGGGCTTGGTATAGTATCTCGATATATCTGCGTGTGGAAACATTATTCTTCAATGGAGAATATAATAGAGGTTGGACAAGAAATATCACAATTATTTTTTTTTTGTTAAACAGATCTTTACTTAGCTTAAAAAAAAGCATACAAATCCGCATGAAAATCAGCATCAAATTCACGCGGATTTTCAAGTGCGTTTTCTGCCAAGAGAGGAAGAATCTGCGCAGAAAATTCCACAGGCAAATTTGCAACCTGTGCACATACCCTACAAATTACCCTAGTCAGGAAGATGCAAAAGATTCAGAGCGAAGGGGTTAACCACTAGAACCACAAACTCCCGAAACCTGACTAACATGTTTAACCCTTTCAGGAGAGAACCGTAGGTCACAGTGGTGTCCTGACAGGAGTGACACGGCTCCTCCGTACAGGTAGCATGCAAGCTCCAGGCCTGGGCTCGGTGAGAGCTTCTGCAGGGCACTCGGTCAGCGCACGTGCTGCACACATCCCAGTGTCACGGACTCACAGCTTGGCTGAAGCAGCTGCAACATTTCCCGCGCTTTCCACATTACCGCGCATCTCCTGACACAGACGCTTCCAGCATCCCGTGGTCAGGTTTACGTCATCGGCAGTCTCTCATGGACACACCCCCTGATCTACCAGCTGCTCCACCAGGAACCAATCAGCTGCCTTCTCCAAACCGTCTCCCCGGCTGCGCCACAAGCCTCCTGCCGGCTTCACACGCCACAGACTCCGCCCCCTGCCAATCTGGCCCAATGGCGTGCCAGAGAATGTCCGGCGTGCGGGGCGTGTGAGGTCAGAGCGCAGCCTGGCCAGCGTCCCTCCTCCGTGGCCCCGCCCCCCGGCAGGCAGCTCTCCGGCCCGCGCTCAGTGTCGCGCCCTCTCTCTTGCTCTCTCCCTGTGTGTAGAGCTGCAGACATGGCGGCCGAGCAGCAGCAATTCTACCTGCTCCTCCAGAACCTGCTGAGCCCCGACAACGGCACCAGGAAGCAGGCCGAGGTGAGCGGGGCCGGGGGAGGATGAGTGCGGCGGTGCGGCTCCCGTGCTGGTCTCTGTCTCCTCAGGTCCCAGACGCGGCCCACGTGTCACCAGAGCGGCGCTCCACGCCGGCTCCTCTCGTGACTACTGACACATTGCTCCGGCAGGTCGCCATAAACTTCCCGTGCACTGGCTGCTGGCGCATCTGTGGCCTCCTGCCCCTCACTGGTCCTCCTACAGGACTGCAAGTCCCAGGAAAAGTACCTCAGTGACCCAGTGTATCCTGCTGGTGGCCACTCCAGCCCCAGTGATGGCAGAAGCCATGGGCTGTGATTGCGCAGTCCACATAGTAATGAGCAGGACCTGAATCTGGATTCCCAATGTCAGGACATTATTGGAAGGCGATCATGACGCATGACGGACCATCGCTGTAAGGCTACGTTCACACTAGCGTTGCGCCGCCCTGCGTCGGCGACGCGACGCACGGAAAAACGCGCGCGTTTTGCGACGCGTGCGTCGTTTTTTGACGAAATCGGACGCAAGAAAAATGCAACTTGTAGCGTTTTCTTGCGTCCGACACTAGCGTCTAAAACGACGCACGTGTCGGAAAACGCGTGCAAAAAGACGCACGCGTCCCCTATGTTAAACATAGGGGCGCGTCGCCGACGCAACAGCGACGCGACGCTAATGTGAACGTAGCCTAAGGCGGGGCAGATCTAATGGGTTGGAAGGTTTTCTGCTATGATTGATGGGCACAGGTCAGTTGACAGGTGGATCTCGATTTCCAAGTTAAAGGCAAAAAAAAAATCCTAAAACTCAGATTTTGCTTCCCGCTGTTCCCAGAAGAGCGATTATTTATACTGATGACCATGCAAGTGCGGGCTCTCCTAAGCCGGCGCGGGCGGGCTCTCCCGGGCCGACGCTTCAAGACCCATTAGTCCCAACTTGATGATAAATATTTTTGGCCAGATTTTGAGTAACATTCCATCCTTCATGTTTGGAGAGAATAAATTGGCAGAATCTCTTCTTTGCCAATCTGATAATTTAGCACCTCCTATGTGATGGTTACATCCAGTTTAAAGAGATTTGATTTAGAGATGTTTAATAATAACAATCTTTATATAGCGCCAACATATTCCGCAGCGCTTTACAGTTTAACAGTTTCAAACACAACAGTCATAGGTAACAATGTTAACAATACAGTAATAAAGCAAAATAAGACGACCCTGCTCGTGAGAGCTTACAATCTACAATGAGGTGGGGGAGATGCAAAGTACAGGTGTGTATTTACAGTGATGTATTTACAATGATGGTCCAGCCATCTCCAGGGAGTGGGGGGTAGATGGAGATAGTGAATGGGCTACACACACACAAACATAACATGAGTTTGATTAGGGAATGTGATAGGCCGCTCTGAACAAATGTGTTTTGAGCGAGCGCCTAAAACTATAATCCACTGTTTGTGGAATGTCTACAGGATATGATTTAAAGAGGGCATGTCACAGGTCAGGTGGATAGTTTTCATTTTATTCCCATAATTCCTTTAGCACAGGCTTGTTTTTTTAAATTTTCAATACTGTTCCAGACATAAGCCTTTTTATTTGTGCACGTTCTTTTGGCCTTCACCAAGGGCTGTGTCTTTAGGCTACACTGCATTATTACCTTATGGGCACCGCCCACTTTCTAAAGACCACAAAAATTGGCACTAAACACTACTGCAAATTAAAATAAAACTTTCTCAAGGTGTCGGCTGGAATAAAATAAGCACAAAAACTGCCTAATAAGTCCTGTTTAAAGGTAAAGGGGTTTTCCAGGACTTTCTTTATGGGCCTAAGAATTAACAAGCAGGTAGTTGCTCACTACCTGCTTGTACTACCCAGCACCCACTCAGAGGTAACAAACCACTTCTTCCAGTGATTCTGCTGTTTCACGTCAACAGAGCAGCTCTAATTTTTCTGGTGTGCTTAGTCTACAATGTGTGTCATACCAATTGTCAGCCAGCTCCTCTGCAGTTAGGCTAGGTTCACATTGCGTTAATGGCAGTCCGCTAGCGGGATACGTTACAAAGCGACACTAGCGCTATGTAACGGATCTGTTAGCGCACTTATTGACTGCCATTATGTAGCGCATCGCTATCGCATGTCCTAATCGGCATGCGTTGGTGATGTTCCGTTATTCTGTGATGGACCTCGGACGCAGTCTGCAGCGTTTTTGGGTCTGTCACCGCTAGCACAGATAAAGCATCTGTGCTAGCGCAATCGCATAAACGCGATCTTTTTCAGCACTTGCGTTAACGCAGTCCATTTAACGTATGCGTTGAATGGACTGCACTAACGCAATGTGAACCTAGCCTTAGGCGTTGGGGAGATGGCTGTCAATCAGAATGACATAGCCAGTCACACCCCATCAACGGAGCAGAAGAGAAGCAGCTGCTCTTGAGATGTGACGTTGGCGGAAGCTGCAGAATCATCGGCAGAGATCGATGGTGGGTAGGCTGGTAGTTCTTTTAGTTAAAAAAAAAAATAGTAATAAATAGTCCCTGATAATCAAATTAAATGTATCATAAATGCATGTCCCACCTTTCGGGACAATACTTACGTTGAGAACTACTATTTCTTGTAGCTACTTATGTATTCACTAGATGGTGGCCTGATTCTAACGCATCAGGTATTCTAGAATATGCATGTCCACGTAGTATATTGCCCAGCCCACGTAGTATGTTGCAAAAGCCCACGTAGTATGTCGCACAGCCACGTATGTCATAGGTTAAAAAATAAACATATACTCACCTTCCGAGGGAGCCCTTGTAGTCATGTCGCCTGTGTGCGGTGCACTCGGGAGCTTCCGGTTCCAGGGTTGGTAGGCAGGACCCGTGATGACGTCGCGGTCACATGACTGTGACGTCATGGCAGGTCCTTGGCGCACAGGACCTGTGATGAGGCCGCGGTCACATGACCGTGACGTCATGGCAGGTCCTTGTCGCATACCATCCTTGCCACCGGAACCTGCCGCTTGCATGGAGCGGTTACCGGAGCATCGTGAGGAGCGGGAAAGGCGGCGGAAGGTGAGTATTTAATGATTTTTTTTATTTTTAACATTAGCTCCTTTTACTATTGACGCTGCATAGGCAGCATCAATAGTAAAAACTTGGTCACACAGAGTTATAGCGGCGGTAACGGAGTGCGTTACCCGCGGCTTAACGCGGTCCGTTACCGCTGGCATTAACCCTGTGTGAGCGGTGACTGCGGGGAGTATGGAGCGGGCGCCGGGCACTGACTGCAGGGGAGTAGGGAGGGACTAATCGGACTGTGGTCGTCGCTGATTGGTCGCGGCAGCCATGACAGGCAGCTGGCGAGACCAATCAGTGACTTGGATTCTATGACAGAGGCCGCGACCAATGAATATCCGTGACAGAAAGAAGGACAGACAGAAAGACAGAAGTGACCCTTAGACAATTATATAGTAGATTCTTTGGATGTGACTGCCACATCACTGGGTGGAAAGTGGATCAGTGGACAGCCTTAAGGTACCTTCACACATAACGATATTGTTAACGATATCGTTGCTATTTGTGACGTAGCAACGATATCGTTAATGAAATCGTTCTGTGTGACAGCGACCAACGATCAGGCCCCTGCTGGGAGATCGTTGGTCGCTGAATAAAGTCCAGAACTTTATTTCGTCGCTGGACTCCCTGGAGACATCGCTGGATCGGCGTGTGTGACACCGATCCAGCGATGTCTTCACTGGTAACCAGGGTAAACATCGGGTAACTAAGCGCAGGGCCGCGCTTAGTAACCCGATGTTTACCCTGGTTACCATGCTAAAAGTAAAAAAAAACAAACACTAGATACTTACCTAACGCTGTCTGTCCTCCAGCGCTGTGCTCTGCACTCCTCCTGTACTGTCTGTGAGCCGGAAAGCAGAGCGGTGACGTCACCGCTCTGCTTTCCGGCTCACAGACAGTACAGGAGGAGAGCAGAGAAGCAGAGCGCAGCGCTGGAGGACAGACGGCTGTAGGTAAGTATCTAGTGTTTGTTTTTTTTAACTTTTAGCATGGTATCCAGGGTAAACATCGGGTTACTAAGCGCGGCCCTGCGCTTAGTTACCCGATGTTTACCCTGGTTACCGGCATCGTTGGTCGCTGGAGAGCGGTCTGTGTGACAGCTCTCCAGCGACCAAACAGCGACGCTGCAGCGATCCGGATCGTTGTCGGTATCGCTGCAGCGTCGCTTAATGTGAAGGGGCCTTTACTCTAAACCTGCCACAACACATTCTGGTTGTGATGTAGATATCTGTTAAGGGAATGCCCCTTTAAAGGGAATCTTGCCAGCTGGTTTTGCTTTGTAATCTGAACAGATTTCAGCCCTGCCCTTCATCAAGCTCCCTAGTTTTGTTTGCTTACTATGATTGTTTTAGCACCAGGAGCTTATCATTGCTGGGACACAACCGCACACTTGGACATGCAGGCTCCTGTGACGGGCACATCACTTTCTATAGCCATTGTATATACAGAGCCTGGTGTGGGCGGGGTTAGCTTTCTCAGCTCTGCTGTATTGCTTAATCTAAAGACTATCAGAACAGCTGCACCCAGTAAACTAAGTGATACAACATTGGATTCAGGGACTCTTTGCCTACATCAGGCTGCTCTCAGATGAGGAAACAGGAACACATGGGCTACTTGCACAGTGAACAAGTCTGTATGATCATGTTCACACACCACCAAGAAACCTGAAGACACAAAAGAGAATAGTAAAACCAAAAACACTCAGTTTGAAAAAATGTTGCAGTAATCCGCAAGTGCTAGTAAAAGATGTAAAAAACAGGGTATTTGGTTGATACGTTTTTTGCAAAAAATGTATACTAAGCTGCTCTACCAATCTTCACGGTATACCCTTATCAGAGCAGTCCTAACTAATGTATGCAATCCCTATCTGATGTATTTAAAAACCTGATCATCTGTATATAACCTGTGTGAACAGGGTTCAGAGAGGAAAAATCCATGTGTGCATGGAACTCCCCAGTCTTGTAGACACAAGAGAACAATTATGGAAACAGGAACACATGGGCTACTTGCACAGTGAACAAGTCTGTATGATCATGTTCACACACCACCAAGAAACCTGAAGACACAAAAGAGAATAGTAAAACCAAAAACACTCAGTTTGAAAAAATGTTGCAAAAAACGTATCAACCAAATACCCTGTTTTTTACATCTTTTACTAGCACTTGCGGATTACTGCAACATTTTTTCAAACTGAGTGTTTTTGGTTTTACTATTCTCTTTTGTGTCTTCAGGTTTCTTGGTGGTGTGTGAACATGATCATACAGACTTATTCACTGTGCAAGTAGCCCATGTGTTCCTGTTTCCATAATTGTTCTCTTGTGTCTACAAGACTGGGGAGTTCCACCACTCCTCTTGGGCTATCTGCACAAAAGCTGTTCTACCCTGTATGCACACATGGATTTTTCCTCTCTGAACCCTGTTCACACAGGTTATATACAGATGATCAGGTTTTTAAATACATCAGATAGGGATTGCATACATTAGTTAGGACTGCTCTGATAAGGGTATACCGTGAAGATTGGTAGAGCAGCTTAGTATACATTTTTTGCAAAAAACGTATCAACCAAATACCCTGTTTTTTACATCTTTTACTAGCACTTGCGGATTACTGCAACATTTTTTCAAACTGAGTGTTTTTGGTTTTACTATTCTCTTTTGTGTCTTCTGCTCTCAGATGAGGTAGCAAAAACTGCTGAGCTTCCCTTTATAAAATGTGAAATCCGGACAAAAATACTGCACCTTGGGCAGTATTAGTATTACTATTAGATGGGAAGTCTACATGGAATAATGAATCCAACAGAATGTAATTGTTTTTAAAACGAACATTCGTATAATTAGTGGTATAAGGACCATGCAACATGCGTCAACTGTAGACAGGTGTCATCAGGCATCCAGATGTTGTTTTTTTTGCATGGATGCTCAAACATCACACATGCCCCCCCAGTATTGTGCCTGTGTACTGTCCAACTCTTTGAGGTGAGCTGCTCTGCGGTGGGTTAGTATTGGTTTGTAATCTCGGGGTAATCTCAGTTGTTGAATTAGGATGATTTTTCTATTCGCCACGACAGCACCCACTAGAGAGAGAGGGGATCCGCCCCTAGGAACAGGAAACCTACAGAGAGATAAAAGGGGCGGCCCCCCCTCGCTCCTCAGTTGGTTTCCTGTTCCTAGAAGGGAACCCACAGAGAAAAACTCTATGGCTAAGAAGAGGAAGACCTGCCTGGGCTACCGCCTGTATCGACTCTGCTGAGCGACAGGGGTCCCAGAGCAGGTAGACAGTGTCGGGGGAATGTTCCTGCGGGCTCCCCCCTCATCTGGTGCGGCTGACAGGGAAGCCTGAAGGTACCAACGGTCTCCCTGCTGGGACACCGTTGGGTAAGTGCTAATGAAAGGCACGGCGCAGTGTGGATACCTGTGGTAATGCCCTCCTGAGTGGAGCTGAGCAGCGGTGTGGTGTCCCTGGGCGGAATCTTCCCTCCGTTCCCTCCAGAGGTAAGAGGCGACATGGTGGGAAGCAGCGCTGAGAGCGCTTCCGGTTTGCAGAGACGCGGGCGCATGCGCAGTAGCGTCGGCGTCCCATGGAAGGAAGCTTGAACTTCCGGGGTCGCGGTGTCAGAGTACCATTTCCGGGGGAAACGCCATATTGGATTCCCCCATGCGATCCCAGCGTCTGGATGCCGGACTTGTGAGTAAAAAAAAAAAACAGGATGGGGATGTATGCAGGAGTGGCTACACTATAAAAGTCAGGATGAGAAGTGCAGTCAGTGTGCATTATGTCATCCCAAGAGGAGGTCCGTGTGCACTCCATGGAAGAGCCACTAGTACCTAGTAGCGAAACCAGGAAAAACAGCAGTGGACACTTTAAGTTAAGTGACTCCACTGATAAATCGGGAAGAAAATCATCCCGTTCCACATCCCAAACTAAGACAACCCCGCAGCCGGTAAAATTAATACGCTGGGTGAGTGTACGCATACTTCACTGAAGTATATATTGATTCCTTTGCTTGTATTATTTTAGGCAAAAAGGACGGGAAAGAGTAAGCACAAACAATGTGCTATATGTACCGAACCCCTGCCTGACTCCTATACTAAGAGTCTATGTCAGGCATGTATAGATAACACCTTACGGCAGGAGGAATCGGTGAAAATGAACGAGATACGGCTCATAATTAGGGAAGAACTTCAGTCGTTAGGAGGCGGTTCTTCCTCTATTAATACCGAGAAAAAGAAAAGAAGAGTATCCTCACCTAGAGCTGACACGTCAGCAGAGAGTGGGGAGGTCGACTCTGAGGTCTCTCAACTGTCTGATTCTTCAGGGGAAGAAGACTTTGTTTGCTTTCCAACTGAAGGCATAAACAACTTGGTTAAATCGGTGAGAAATACGATGGGGGTATCGGAGTCAAAAGAACCCCAAACACCACAGGAAATCATGTTTGCTGGTCTTTCCCAACGGAAAGGCCACGTGTTTCCAATAAACCAGGCCATAAAGGACCTCGTTAAGAAGGAATGGGGTAAAGGTCAAAAAGGTTTTGTACCAATACCCTGTAAGAGGCGCTACCCATTTGATGACGAAGATTTAAGTACATGGACCAAAATACCAAAGGTCGATGCTGCAGTTGCATCTACATCTCGCCGGTTCTCCTTGCCCGTGGAAGATGCAGGTTCCTTAACAGATCCCATGGACCGAAAATCAGATGCGCTCCTTAAAAAATCGTGGGAGGCCTGTGTCACGGCATTCAAACCGGCAATTGCAGCCACATGTACTGGCAGATCAATGTTAGTCTGGCTGGATCAGCTGGAGCAAAATATTAAAAATGGTGTATCCAGGGAGAAGTTACGAGCGTCTATCCCTTTGATCAAGGGTGCGGCTGCCTTTATATCGGATGCCTCTATTGACTCCCTACGACTGGCGGCCAGAACAGCTAATATCTCCAACACGGCTAGGCGGGCTTTATGGCTAAAAAACTGGAAAGGAGATGCCCAATCTAGATCCAAATTATGTGCCATACCCTGTCAGGGTGAGTACCTGTTTGGAACAGTCCTTGACGATATACTCAAGAAGGCAGGTGGAAGGAAAAAAGGATTCCCTAATCCCTTTGTTCCATCTTACAGAAGGGCCTTCAGGAAGCCACCATTCGGAAAGAAGGGAGGCTTCAGAGACAGATGGAACAATAAGGATTTTAAACAAAAAGGAAACCTGTTTAATAAACGTCCATTCAAGCCAGCCGACAAATTCCAGTAATTATATTCCTCCAGTGGGTGGAAGATTAAAACAGTTTAGGCAACAATGGGAAGAGATAACAATAAATACTTGGGCCATTAAATTAATATCTTCAGGCCTCACATTAGACTTTATTAGAACTCCACCGGACTCCTTCCTCCTTACCACCTTAAGATCCAGGCCTCAGCAAGAGGCACTTGAAACAGAGGTTAAAACCCTCCTACGCAAACAAGTCCTAGTGGAAGTCCCATCTTCCCAGAGGGGGAGGGGATTTTATTCTCCCTTGTTTCTGATTAATAAGCCGGATGGCTCTTTCAGAACCATAATTAATTTAAGAAAGCTGAACTCCTTTATAAGGCCTAAAACATTCAAAATGGAATCCATTCGTTCAGCCATAAAGAATTTATTTCCAAACTGTTACATGGTAGTATTGGATCTTAAGGATGCTTACTATCATATTCCTATACATCATTTATTCCAGCAGTTCCTTCGGGTAGCAGTCTGTATAGAGGGACAAATTCGTCATCTACAATATAAGGCGATGCCCTTCGGATTATCCATGGCCCCAAGGGTTTTCACAAAATTGCTATTGGAAGTTATGTCTTTCCTAAGAGTAAAAGATACTTTAGTCATTCCATATCTAGATGACCTATTGATTGTGGGTAAAGACCCCCTACAGTGTGAGCAGAGGTTACGGGAAGTAGTGGTTTCCTTACAATCCCTGGGGTGGCTGGTTAATTGGGAAAAATCTAGACTTCAGCCGGTTAAGTGTCAGAAATTCCTAGGGCTCCTTCTAGATTCAGCTGACCAGATTTGTAAGCTGCCTGAGGATAAGAAAATCTCCATAGTTGATAAGGTATCTTTAGCAATAGAAAATCGTAGTATGTCACTCAGACAGAGCATGTCATTACTAGGTTCTCTGACATCGTGTATTCCTGCGGTCCAGTGGGCACAGGCTCATACTAGGCCTCTACAAAAATTTATATTAGAGGAGGACATTAAGAATAGAGGCTGTCTGGATAGAACAGTTTATCTAACAACGGAAGTATTACACTCCCTTAGGTGGTGGTTAAATCAGAAAAACCTTTCAAAAGGGGTTCTCTGGATAATTTCTCCCTCTAGTATAGTGACCACAGATGCTGGTCCTAAAGGCTGGGGGGCACATTTTAAGGATCAGTGGGTTCAGGATCTTTGGTCTAGTTCGGAACTGGATAGTTCTTCAAATGTCAAAGAGTTGAGGGCGATATATTATTCCCTACTTCACTTTCTTCCTCAGCTCAGCGGCTCTCACACAAGAGTGTTCTCCGACAACACCACGGCAGTAGCTTACTTAAACCATCAAGGAGGTACGCGGTCGGACAGACTCAGGCAGCTGGCATCAGACATCATGGAATTAGCCGAAGGTCATCTGCTATCACTATCAGCAGTTCACATCAGGGGCACAGACAACTTTCGTGACGATTTTCTGAGCAGTCACACCCTTCATCAAGGGGAATGGATGCTAAACAGAAAAATTTTCAAAATGATAACAGCGCAATGGGGTATTCCTCAAATAGACTTGTTTGCCACAAGAGCCAACCGACAGGTCAGGATGTTTGCCTCTCTAAACAGAGAGGACAAGCCGGACATACTCGATGCCCTCCAAGTGCCCTGGACTTTCGACCTGGCATATGCTTTTCCTCCATGGAATCTACTACCTTTGGTAATAAGAAAAATAAGAGAAGAAGGAGCAAGAATTCTATTAATAGCCCCATTCTGGCCCAAAAGGCCATGGTTCTCATGGCTGAGAGCGATGTCAGTGTCGGACCCGTGGATTCTGCCTCAATCCAAGGACCTGCTCTCTCAGGGTCCGTTCCTTCATCCTCAGGCAAAGGGCATGAATTTAACTGCATGGAGTTTGAAAGGCAGTTACTAAATCTCAGGGGGTTTTCTAGTGGGTTAATAGATACTCTGATGAAAAGTAGAAAACCCTCAACTACCAGGATTTATGTCAGAATTTGGAGGAAATTCCTTCAATTCCATACTACACAACTTTCCGCTGATATTCCTATATTTCCAATATTGGAATTTCTACAAAAAGGTCTGGAATTAGGACTCTCTGTAAGCACTCTGAAAGTGCAGGTGTCAGCCTTAGGAGCTCTTTTTAATTTTGATGTAGCAGGAAATAAATGGATATCCCGGTTTATATCAGCCTGTGAGAGATCGAGACCAATTAGCATACCTCGGGTTCCTCAGTGGGATCTATCAATAGTCCTAAATGCATTGACTCAATCACCTTTTGAGCCTCTCCATGCAGCCTCACTAAAAAATATTTCTTTAAAAACGGTATTATTAGTGGCATTAGTTTCTGCCAGAAGAGTAAGTGATCTTCATGCTTTATCTATAGATCCTCCCTTTTTTGTGGTAACATCAGATGGGATACTTTTAAAAACAGATCCTTGTTATCTCCCTAAGGTGGCTTCTACCTTTCATAGATCCCAGGAGATCCAGTTACCTACCTTTTATGAGAACCACTCAACTCCAGAAGAAGAAATACTTCACACCCTAGATGTAAAAAGGACTGTCTTAGCCTATTTAGAGAGAACTAGGGACTGGAGGAAGAGTAGGGCTCTCTTTGTGTCTTTTCAGGGTAAAACCAAGGGTGCCGGAGTCACAAAGAACACATTATCTCGCTGGATCAGAGAGGCAATAATCTTGGCGTATAAGGCTGGAGGGAAAGATCCTCCAATACATGTGGGAGCACACTCTACAAGAGCCTTGTCGACTTCCTGGGCAGAAAGGGCGAATGTGCCAATAGACCTTATATGTAAGGCTGCAACTTGGTCTTCACCGAATACCTTCTATAAGCATTATAGATTAGATCTATCCTCTACTTCTGATCTCACCTTTGGTGTATCGGTCCTTGACTCAGTAAACCCACCCAGTCTATAGTCTCTGCAATTCTCTCTAGTGGGTGCTGTCGTGGCGAATAGAAAATACCGGATTACGTACCGGTAATGCTCTTTTATAGAGCCCACGACAGCACCCGTTCACATCCCTCCCTTTTCTGTATATAGTTGCACATGGTGCTTGTTTGGTGAGGTGTAAATATTAGAAAATATAGTATGAGGTTGTAAATATGTATATATATGGATATACCCGAACCTGTTAACTAAAACCTGGCGGCGGTTCCTCCTATTCTCTGTAAAACAACTGAGGAGCGAGGGGGGGCCGCCCCTTTTATCTCTCTGTAGGTTTCCTGTTCCTAGGGGCGGATCCCCTCTCTCTAGTGGGTGCTGTCGTGGGCTCTATAAAAGAGCATTACCGGTACGTAATCCGGTATTTTTTTCCAATATTAAACATGTACTATAAATTAAAGTAGCCCAGAGATGGGGTTATGCAGCTATTAAATATTGATAAGCGATCAGTATTAGAAATGTTAAGGGTCTGAATGTTGGGCGGCACAAGTGCAACAGATTATTGTGAATCTGGGAGTATAAATACAATTCACTAGCCCATTGACTAATCACTCCTACTATTCTCAGCTGAAATATGCCACATGCAGCTTAGGTCTTTGTTACTGTGGATGTGACTTAATCCTTCCTCAGCAGGACACATTGTGATTGCATGGTGGAGAATCTGTCCCAGGACAGTCTCATTGGTGGGTAGTTGTTTCTGACATCATTGAATAGCACAGTTCAGCATTTTGTTTCTCAATTGTCACCAGAAAGAAAGGCCTGCGGTTTCAGTTAATTTCATTCTATTCAAAGACTTTATCCATTATTATCCATGCTGCACATTGAATTGGATCGGAACACAATGTCTGCAATTGTTTCAATGCAGTGGCACTTACCTGTGCATGCTCATGTCATCAGTCATATCATTAACTGTATGCTATGTTTGCAGAATGCAGGATGCTCTCACTTCTCTAAGCTTTAGGAGCCAGTTAGACCTCTCTTGGAGTCGGTTTAGAACACATTTGGACTGTAGTGGAAAGCACAGATTGAACTCTGCATTGTGGTAAATTCATGGTAAATTCCTGTTGCAGTATACACTTGCCATATTGTGCCAATGGTGTTCCTTTGATCTCAGTCTTACTATTGTATACCTTTTTTCCTACTTTATTAAATTGTGTAATACAGTATCGATTAAAAGTTTTGCACTTTTTCTTTTAAACGTGAGATTACTTCTGTCTGGCTCAGCTGTGATGCCATTTTCCTGGTGATGAATTTAAAGTTCATGAAGTTGTCATCAAGCAAGACCTTTAAGTTTAATCAAAATGCTTTATATATAATATGGGTATGGTAATTTAGTTAACCCTTTAACGACCGCCGATATGCCTATTAACGACGGTAGTTAAGGGGCCTTAGTCTTCAGTGCAGCTTTTTAATGGTGCTGAGAAATGAGTGTATAAAAAGTAAGATTTTCCATCCATTTCTCTCTATGATCTAGCACACCAGAGGAGAGCGAAATGGGGCCCCACCGGTACCTCCGCCATCCCCGGGTCCTCATTTTCTGCACGGATTCTGAAAAATCCGCATGTAAAACGCCCTGCGTTTTACCTGCGGATTTTGCCTGCCTTTTTACACCTGCAGATACCTATTAGGAACAGGTGTAAAATGCTGCGGAATCCGCACAAAGAATTGACATGCTGCGGAAAATAAACCGCAGCGTTTCCACGCGGAATGTTCCACAGCATGTGCACTGCGGATTTGGTTTTCATGGTACTGTACAACGCATGGAAAACTGCTGCGAATCTGCAGTGTCAAATCCGCTGCGGATCCGCAGCCAAATCCGCAACGTATGCACATAGCATTACTCATCCCAAAGGTGCTCTTTAGCATTTAAATCAGGTGATTGGCTTGGTCATTGCAACAGGTGAACATTTTTAACTAAATTGGATATGTGCTTAGGATAATTTTCTTGCTGGAATTTGCAGCCCCTGCCTACTTTGATTTTACCATGTGATAGCATTACATTTCCTTGTACATGGTAGTATTCATATTTCCATCAATTCTATGCAGAGGGCCAATGGCAGATGCAGAAAAGTATCTTAAAATCATGACATTGCCACCACCATGTTTCACTGTAGGTGTTTGTTACTTTTCATCATTGTTTTCCAATTGGGCGGTAAATATTATTATTATTTATTTATTTAGCACCATTAATTCCATGGTTCTGTACATGAGAAAGGAGTTACATACAGGGTTATAGATATCGATTACAGTAAGCAGGTTTAAGTTGACAGACTGGTACAGAGGGGAGAGGACCCTGTCCTTGCGGACTTACATTCTATTATATTCTAAATACAGTGCTTGACATCAGTACCAAACAGGTTGAACTTGGATTCATCTGACGGCAACACCTTAGACGAATCTGTCTATTTCCATTGGCTGTGTTCTTTGGCAAATGCAAGTCGGACCTTCCGGCTCTTTGCAGAGATGAATGGCTTCTTGACTGGAACCCGTGCATTCAACCCTACTGCTCTAAGCCATCACACCACAGCTTGGCGACTCACTTTGACCCCATATTCTTTGCTCATTTTGTGCAAAATCTGTACAGCACTTTTATGGTCATCAGATACTGAGTTTTTCTTAATGTGATCCACTTAGGAGAAAGTTTTTCCATGGTCGTCCACTTCAAGGTTTTGTGGACATAGTAGAGGAACTTTCTTGGTGACAACTGCTCTAACACCCTACTACTGTAGTATCAACATGTATGTAATTAGTCAGATGGAGCAGGCTGTAAAACTGATGGCTGTTTTATAGAGCTGACACTTGCCTGTAACTGTCAATCCCTACAATGTAGCCCCTTTAATGCCTTAATCCATAGTCACTGCAGCATCTGAGTGGTTAGATGGGAGGCGGGTGGACCCTTTCTTGTACCAATAAAAATTACAGCTCCTGCAAGAAAAAATAATCTTACTACTCGTTTGATTGCAGAATAAAGGTTTTTATTTTTACATCTATTTTTTTTAAAGTAGTAAAAGTATAGAAATTTGCTATAGCCATAATTGATCAGCTAAAGTTAGTTACACAGCACAATGAGCTCCTGAAAAAATAGGCCTAACAATCACAAAATTTCCTTTTGCATTGCACTTCACCCCACAATGAATTTATGGCTAAAAATGTTATTAAAAAAGGTTAAATTGCTGTGACAGCAAGAGGATAATTTTGGTAAATAGCAAGGGGGGAAGGATTTTTTTTATGGAAAGTACAATGTTCTTCTCCGAGATCTGCATCATTGTAGATGGAAGCTAGCACATGAATCTACTATATAATTGTCTAAGGGACACTTCCGTCTGTCTGTCTGTCTGTCTGTCACGGATATTCATTGGTCGCGGCCTCTGTCTGTCATGGAATCCAAGTCGCTGATTGGTCTCGCCATCTGCCTATCATGGCTGCCGCGACCAATCAGCGACGGCCACAGTCTGGTGGAAAAATGGCCGCTCCTTCCTCCCTGCAGTCAGGGCCTGCTCCGTACTCCCCTCCAGTCAGCGCTCACACAGGGTTAATGGCAGCGTTGACCACGGTGTAACGCACTCGGTTAACGCTGCTATTAACCCTGTGTGACCAACTTTTTACTACTCATGCTGCCTATGCAGCATGAATAGTAAAAAGATCTAATGTTAAAAATAATAAAAAAATAGTTACATTCTCACCTTCTGGAGCCCCCGGATCTAAGCGGCCGGTTACCGATGCTCCTCGCGACGCCCTGGTGACCGCTCCATGCATTGTGGTCTTGCGAGATGATGTGCGGTCTCACGAGACCGCTACTTCATCATCTCACGAGACCGCAATGCACTCTTCAGACCGGAGCGCGCGAGGAGCATTGGTAACCGGCCGCTTCGATCCGGGGGCTCCGGAAGGTCAGTATGTAACTATTTTTTATTTTAATTCTTTTTTTTTTTTTTTTTTTAACAGGGATATGGTGCATACTACGTGGCTGGGCCGTATACTACGTGGCTGGGCCGTATACTACGTGGCTGGGCCGTATACTACGTGGCTGGGCAGTATACTACGTGGCTGGGCCGTATACTACGGGTCATTCCATATCAAGTGATCCAAATATGAATATTTTTTTTACCTGACGTCTTTAGATTTTTTTTATTTTTTGTTTTTATGCAGTACAACTTTAGTTAATTACAAATTAAAGGTTTAGAATTTTTTTCTTCATCAGTTAATTTTTTACAGATTTTTAAAGCTTTGAAAGTGCGGATTTTGGCCTGGTATGGCTTTACATTTTTTATCATTTCTCGGGCTAGAATTAAGATACAGAGGTGGGAGAGGCATCATTTTTCTCAGAACGGTACCGGCTTTCATTTGATATGTCACAAGACTATGTTTCTTGATATTTTGTTTTGGAGAAATCAAATTCAAAGATTTGATGCGCAATTGTGAAAAAAACGTATGTTTTAAAATTGTGAAAACATGCATTTGTGTTACTTGTGTTTTTGTTTATATTTGTACAGGGATTCAACTTGGGACCTGTCAAATTTGTATTTATTTTTTTTTAAGCCTTGAATCATCTGATTTTGTGTTTGTGAGTTTCTTTCCTTTTTCTTTTCAAATTACAACTTATTGAACTCAACATTTATATGCAACAATAAAGAAACACAAAAAACAAATACCGAAGTGCCAGAATAAATCCATCTTAACCCCTTTACCCCCAAGGGTGGTTTGCACGTTAATGACCGGGCCAATTTTTACAATTCTGACCACTGTCCCTTTATGAGGTTATAACTCTGGAACGCTTCAACGGATCTTGGCGATTCTGAGATTGTTTTCTTGTAACATATTGTACTTCATGATAGTGGTAAAATTTCTTCGATATAACTTGCGTTTATTTGTGAAAAAAACGGAAATTTGGCGAAAATTTTGAAAATTTCGCAATTTTCCAACTTTGAATATTTATTCGGTTAAACCAGAGAGTTAAGTGACACAATATAGTTAATAAATAACATTACCCACATGTCTACTTTACATCAGCACAATTTTGGAAACAAAATTTTTTTTTTTCTAGGAAGTTACAAGGGTTAAAATTTAACCAGCAATTTCTCATTTTTACAACAAAATTTACAAAACCATTTTTTGTAGGGACCACCTCACATTTGAAGTCATTTTGAGGGGTCTATATGGCAGAAAATACCCAAAAGTGACACCATTCTAAAAACTGCACCCCTCAAGCTGCTCAAAACCACATTCAAGAAGTTTATTAACCCTTCAGGTGTTTCACAGCAGCAGAAGCAACATGAAAGGAAAAAAATTAACATTTTACTTTTTAGTCACAAAAATGTTCTTTTAGCAATAATTTTTTTAATTTCCCAAGGGTAAAAAGAGAAAATGGACCTCAAGAGTTGTTGTCCAATTTGTCCTGAGTACGCTGATACCCCATATGTGGGGGGGAACCACTGTTTGGGCGCATGGCAGGGCTCAGAAGGAAAGGAGCGCCGTTTGACATTTTCAAGCTAAAATTGGCTGGAATTGAGATCGGACGCCATGTCGCGTTTGGACAGCCCCTGATGTGCCTAAACAGTGGAAACCCCCGACAAGTGACCCCATTTTGGAAACTAGACCCCCTAAGGAACTTATCTAGGTGTGTCGTGAGAATTTTGTACCTCCAAGTGCTTCACTAAAGTCTATGATGCCCGGAGAGAAAATAAAAAATTCTATTTTTTCCCCCACAAAAATGATCTTTCAGCCCCCAATTTTTTATTTTCCCAAGGGTAACAGGAGAAATTGGACCCCAAAAGTTGTTGTCCAATTTGTCCTGAGTACACTGGTACCCCATATGTGGCAGAAAACTACTGTTTGGGCACACTTCGGGGCTCGGAAGGGAAGTAGTGACGTTTTGGAATGCAGACTTTGATGGAATTGTCTGCAGGCATCATGTGCCATTTGGTGAGCCACTGATGTGCCTAAACAGTAGAAACTCCCCCCAAGTGACCCCATTTTGGAAACTTGACCCCCTAAGGAACTTATCTAGGTGTGTCGTGAGAATTTTGAACCTCCAAGTGCTTCACTAAAGTCTATGATGCCCGGTGTGAAAATAAAAAATTCTATTTTTCCCCCCACAAAAATGATCTTTCAGCCCCCAATTTTTTATTTTCCCAAGGGTAACAGGAGAAATTGGACCCCAAAAGTTGTTGTCCAATTTGTCCTGAGTACACTGGTACCCCATATGTGGCAGAAAACTACTGTTTGGGCACACTTCGGGGCTCGGAAGGGAAGTAGTGACGTTTTGGAATGCAGACTTTGATGGAATTGTCTGCAGGCATCATGTGCCATTTGGTGAGCCACTGATGTGCCTAAACAGTAGAAACTCCCCCCAAGTGACCCCATTTTGGAAACTTGACCCCCTAAGGAACTTATCTAGGTGTGTCGTGAGAATTTTGAACCTCCAAGTGCTTCACTAAAGTCTATGATGCCTGGTGTGAAAATAAAAAATTCTATTTTTCCCCCCACAAAAATGATCTTTCAGCCCCCAATTTTTTATTTTCCCAAGGGTAACAGGAGAAATTGGACCCCAAAAGTTGTTGTCCAATTTGTCCTGAGTACACTGGTACCCCATATGTGGCAGAAAACTACTGTTTGGGCACACTTCGGGGCTCGGAAGGGAAGTAGTGACGTTTTGGAATGCAGACTTTGATGGAATTGTCTGCAGGCATCATGTGCCATTTGGTGAGCCACTGATGTGCCTAAACAGTAGAAACTCCCCCCAAGTGACCCCATTTTGGAAACTTGACCCCCTAAGGAACTTATCTAGGTGTGTCGTGAGAATTTTGAACCTCCAAGTGCTTCACTAAAGTCTATGATGCCCGGTGTGAAAATAAAAAATTCTATTTTTCCCCCCACAAAAATGATCTTTCAGCCCCCAATTTTTTATTTTCCCAAGGGTAACAGGAGAAATTGGACCCCAAAAGTTGTTGTCCAATTTGTCCTGAGTACACTGGTACCCCATATGTGGCAGAAAACTACTGTTTGGGCACACTTCGGGGCTCGGAAGGGAAGTAGTGACGTTTTGGAATGCAGACTTTGATGGAATTGTCTGCAGGCATCATGTGCCATTTGGTGAGCCACTGATGTGCCTAAACAGTAGAAACTCCCCCCAAGTGACCCCATTTTGGAAACTTGACCCCCTAAGGAACTTATCTAGGTGTGTCGTGAGAATTTTGAACCTCCAAGTGCTTCACTAAAGTCTATGATGCCCGGTGTGAAAATAAAAAATTCTATTTTTCCCCCCACAAAAATGATCTTTCAGCCCCCAATTTTTTATTTTCCCAAGGGTAACAGGAGAAATTGGACCCCAAAAGTTGTTGTCCAATTTGTTCTCAGTACGCTGGTACCCCATATGTGGGAAAAAACTGTTTGGGCACTTCGGGACTCAGAAGGGAAGCAGTGACGATTTGGAATGCAGACTTTGATGGACTAGTTCTGAGGGCGTCATGTTCCGTTTGCAGAGCCCCTGATGTGCCTAAACAGTAAAAAAAAAACACAAGTGACATCATTTTGGAACCTAGACCCCCAAGGAACTTACTTAGATGTGCCCCCTCTTTGGAACTAATCTACTGGTTCCTGTTAAGTAAATTAGTAGTGCATGGAGGTGTGGTACAATTTGAAGCAGTCCTTCATACACAGGCCAGGTTTGTCGGGGCAGGTGTCGCATTGATAGATGGTGTCCTTGCGTACTCCTCTTTTGTAGCACACTCGGCACCTTTTTTGCGGCTTACTTTTTCTATCAGTTGGCGGGACAACCCCCGAAAAATGCTGACCTGGTACGATACGAGCACCCTCAGTTCCGGAAGTACTGGGGCCCGCTCCTTCCCTCGTGCCAAATATCAGGGCCTTAACCACTACCTCCTGGAACTGAAGGTACGACGTATCAGTGTGTCGTGCACATCGTGACAGCAGGAAAGCGTTGAGCATTGCCATTTGTATGATGTACACGGACAGCTTTTTGTACCACACCTTGGCCTTCCTCAAAGCACTGTACGGTTGGAGGAGTTGATCGGAGAGATCAACGCCCCCCATGTTTTTGTTGTACCCCAGTACACAGTCCGGTTTGCAGACCTGTGTTGAGGTACCCCGTACACTGCTGAGGGCACTGCCATCACCGTGTATGGTGGTCAAGAGAAGGACATCCCTCTTGTCCTTGTACTTGACCACCAGCAGGTGGTCGCTACATTGGGCTTTGCTCTCACCTTTTCTGAGCATCTGCCCAAGTAGCGTCTTCGGGAGGCCTCTCTGATTTTTGCGGACAGTACCGCAGGCTGCGGTACCTCGCGCAGAGAGGGATTTGTAGAGTGGGATGCTGGAATAAAAGTTATCGGTGTAGAGGTGATAACCTTTATCCAGCAGTGGGTGCACCAAATCCCACACAATTTTCCCACTCACTCCCAGGATGGAAGGACACTCAGGCGGTTCAATCCTGCTGTCCTTCCCTTCGTACACTCTAAAGCTGTAGGTGTACCCTGAGGTACTCTCACACAGCTTGTAGAGTTTGATTCCGTACCTGGCCCTTTTGCTGGGCAGGTATTGACGGAATCTGAGCCGCCCCTTAAAATGAACCAAGGACTCATCCACACAGATGCCCCTTTTGGGCACGTACACTTCAGCAAACTTTTTGCTGAAGTGTTCGATGACCGGCCGAACTTTGAACAGACGGTCAAAATTGGGGTCATCTCGTGCGGGACACCGTGCATTATCGTTGTAATGCAGGAACTTATGGATGGCCTCAAAACGCGTCCGAACCATGACCATTCGGAACACTCCAATATTGCCGAATTTCTGGCTTCTTCATTATCCCCATATGGAGGACCAGGCCCCAAAACTGCGTCATTTCTACTGCGTCTACAGGAGACCAGTTAGAAAATGATGAACGGGGGTTTTGCTCCAAAAATTGCCGAGCATACAAATTAGTTTGCTCCACCATGAGGTTAACGAAAGCCTCAGAGAAAAATACTTTGAAAAAGTCTATTTCTGTAAGGCCGGTGGTGTCAAACTTGATTCCTGATTCTGCCACAAAATCAGGAATCAGTGGCTCGTAATTTCCGGGGGGCTAGGTCCATATGGGGTCCGAAGAGGGTCGCGCTGGTTCATTTTCAGGAGTGGGCGCTGCCTGATCTTCTCTCCTGGGGCGTCTGCGTGGCGGTTCCGCAGGACCCGAGGAGGAAGATGAGGAGGAGGAGGATGAAGAAGAATCTGAAGAGTAAAGGAATGTGGGATCCTCTCCCTTGCTATCAGTGTCGGAGGCAAGGAAAGCATATGCCTCCTCCAATGAATAGCGCTGCTGGGACGAACGGGACATTTTTTGTGTGAGTATGGTGCTTGGGTGTAATATTTATTGGTAACTGTGTACGTGTGGGGGGGGGGGATAGTGTTTGGTGCAAACTATTCTGAAAGGAAAAAGCTAAAGGGAAAAAAAATACCTGTAAAAGGAAAAGTCTAAAACAGCAGGCCCTAGCTCTGATAAGTGAACTGCGTCACTTATCAAAGTTCGGCGGCTGCAGGGTGTGTGAACGGGGATGTGGAAAAAAAAAAAGGAATGAAAGGCACGGGTTCAGACGCAGCGGCGGGGTGCATGGATGGGGATGTGGAAAAAAAAAAGGAATGAAAGGCACGGGTTCAGACGCAGCGGCGGGGTGCGTGGACGGGGATGTGGAAAAAAAAAAAGGAATGAAAGGCACGGGTTCAGACGCAGCGGCGGGGTGCGTGGACGGGGATGTGGAAAAAAAAAAAGGAATGAAAGGCACGGGTTCAGATGCAGCGGCGGGGTGCGTGGACGGGGATGTGGAAAAAAAAAGGAATGAAAGGCACGGGTTCAGACGCAGCGGCGGGGTGCGTGGACGGGGATGTGGAAAAAAAAAAGGAATGAAAGGCACGGGTTCAGACGCAGCGGCGGGGTGCGTGGATGGGGATGTGGGAAAAAAAAAGGAATGAAAGGCACGGGTTCAGACGCAGTGGCGGGGTGCGTGGACGGGGATGTGAAAAAAAATAAGAAATGAAAGGCACGGGTTCAGACGCGGCGGTGGTGCGTGGATGGGGATGTGGAAAAAGAAAAATAAAAGGCACGGATTTGGACGCAGCGTTTGGGTGCGCGGACGGGGATGTGGGAAAGATAAGCGAGCACGAGTGTTGATCGGTGAACTGCGTCACCAATCAACGCTCGGCGGCGCTAAGGGGGGTGAAAAAGAAAAGCGAGCACGAGTGTTGATCAGTGAAGTGCGTCACCAATCAACGCTCGGCGGCTGCTAAATTTGGGCACGGACGGACGCGGCGCAAAGTGGGGGTGGAAGGGGGGGAGGGGTAAGGGGGGGTGAAGTAAGATCGGGCCGGGATCGGGGATGAACACTTACGGTTGTAGTCTCTCTTCTTTCTTCTGTCTTCTTTCTTCTGTCTTCTTTAGCAAGAATTGTGGTGTCACAGGCTACTGTGGCACCACAAGTCTCAGCACAGGAGGGGATCTGTCAGCGTGACCGCTCTTCAGGAATCCTCACCAATTGTGAGGATTCCTGAAGAGCAGTCAGACAGGTGAGACAGGTCACAGAGCGGTCACACCGCTGCTGTGACCGGTCATTGGTGGGATCGAATGATCACATCGATCCCACCAATCAGAGTGACGCCTGGTGACGCCGGTGTCGCTAGGCACCAGCCTATGATCGGAGCTCACAGCTCCGATCATAGGCAGGTCACCGGCAGGTCACCAGCAAGTGACCGGCAGGTCACCATCAGGGCACAGCGCGGGCACACCGCTGCTGTGCCCTGATTGGCAGAGCTGCAGGAGGTGGCAGGAAGATGCAGGGCCCTCCTGCATGTATTTCCAAGCAGGGCACAGCGCGGTAACACCGCCGCTGTGCCCTGCGATCGATGTGATCGTCGATAGCGCCGATCTGGCGGGTCTGTTCCTGATTGGCGCGATCACATTGATCGCGCCAATCACAGCTGCAGGATCCGGAGCCGCAGGGCAGCTGAGGAAGGCTCCGGATCAGGTACTTTCAGGCAGGGCACAGCGCGGTAACACCGCCGCTGTGCCCTGCGATTGGCGCGATCGATATGATCGTCGATCGCGCCAATCCGGGGGGTTTTGGCCGGGGGGGTTTTGGATCGGTACTCGATCCTAGCCTGGAACCTCACTGTTTCAGCCAAGCTGATTGGCTGAAACAATGAGAAAGGCTGTGATTGGCTGTTCAGAATTGAACAGCCAATCACAGCGATCGGGAGGCGGGGGAGGGGACGCCATACCCCAGGATGCCGAGGCCATCTTCCCTGAGGTAAGATGGCGTCGGAATTTTAATGCGATCACCGCGACTTAAGTCGCAGTGTCGCATTAAAGGACATGACGTACTATCCCGTCGCTGGTCATAGGGGCCCACCCCACCTCGACGGGATAGTACGTCTGATGTCAGAAAGGGGTTAATCATCATAACACAATTTGCTCAGCATTTTCAACCTGAATGCAATGAACCAGCCAAAAGAGAAAAGGTGATCATCTCCTCAAGTGTGATTTTCCAAATACAGTCTCATCCTAATTATATGTGAAAAACAAGATTAACCCCTTCATGACCAGGGGATTTTTCGTTTTTCCGTGTTCGTTTTTCGCTCCCCTCCTTCCCAGAGCCATAACTTTTTTATTTTTCCGTCAATTTGGCCATGTGAGGGCTTATTTTTTGCGGGACGAGTTGTACTTTTGAACGACATCATTGGTTTTAGCATGTCGTGTACTAGAAAACGGGAAAAAAATTCCAAGTGCGGTGAAATTGCAAAAAAAGTGCAATCCCACATTGGTTTTTTGTTTGGCTTTTTTGCTAGGTTCACTAAATGCTAAAAATGACCTGCCATTATGATTCTCCAGGTCATTACGAGTTCATAGACACCAAACATGACTAGGTTATTTTTTATCTAAGTGGTGAAAAAAAATTCCAAACTTTGCTAAAAAAAAATTAAAAAAAAATTGCGCCATTTTCCGATACTCGTAGCGTCTCCATTTTTCGTGATCTGGGGTCGGTTGAGGGCTTATTTTTTGCGTGCCGAGATGACGTTTTTAATGATAGCATTTCGGTGCAGATACGTTCTTTTGATCGCCCGTTATTGCATTTTAATGCAATGTCGCGGCGACCAAAAAAACGTAATTCTGGCGTTTCGAGTTTTTTTCCCGCTACGCTGTTTAGCGATCAGGTTAATACTTTTTTTTATTTGATAGATCGGGCAATTCTGAGCGCGGCGATACCAAATATGCGTAGATTTGATATTTTTTTTATTGATTTATTTTGATTGGGGCGAAAGGGGGGTGATTTAAACTTTTATGTTTTTTTATTTTTTTCACATTTTTTTAAACTTTTTTTTTTAACTTTTGCCATGCTTCAATAGCCTCCATGAGAGGCTAGAAGCAGGCACAAGCCGATCGGCTCTGCTACATAGCAGCGATCTGCTGATCGCTGCTATGTAGCAGAATTGCACGTGTGCTGTGAGCGCCGACCACAGGGTGGCGCTCACAGCGACGGGCAATCAGTAACCATAGAGGTCTCAAGGACCTCTATGGCTACAATGGAGACGCATCGCCGACCCCCGGACATGTGACGGGGGTCGGCGATGACGTCATTTCCGGCCGCCCGGCCGGAAGCGGTAGTTAAATGCCGCTGTCTGCGTTTGACAGCGGCATTTAACTAGTTAATAGGTGCGGGCAGATCGCGATTCTGCCCGCGCCTATTACGGGCACATGTCAGCTGTTCAAAACAGCTGACATGTCCCGGCTTTGGTGCGGGCTCACCGCGGAGCCCTGCATCAAAGCAGGGGAGCCGGCATCGGATGGTATAGTACGTCCGATGCCGGTAAGGGGTTAAAAGAACCAATATTTTTACCACCCATTTATACATGTAACCATTTTTTTCTACTATATCACTAAACATGTCATTTCTGAAGTGTTTAAGAAGAATACACAGTAGTTAAAGGGCCACTGTCACCCCCCGGATTTAAGAAGAACAGCGCGCAGGGGGCGGTGACCATCGCCCCAGAAGAGATGAGTGACAGCAGTTGGGCGCTTCACAGAGGAGGCTTCAGACCCGCCTCCATGGACAAAGATAGGTATTTTTGAAAAGTTTCAAAGCGCTTTATTTTAGTAATACATGAACACAAAACTAAAAGAGCCACCTTGTTAGAATACAGCATTACTGCTGCACAAGGTGGCTCTTTTAGTTTATAACGGCTGGAGGGGGTGACAGTGGCCCTTTAAATCCTTGTTTTATAAAATATGAACTAATCAAACAATTAATAGTAGGTTTTTACACTGGCCTTTTATCATCAATGTGTCCCTTCTAGTGGGTGAAATGTAATCTTGTCCATAAGCGCTTACTAGCAATGGCCATTTCCTTTTGTGTCAGATAATGTGCAGCCTGTCATGGCGCTCGGCTCCATGTGAGTTAATATCTGATTTTTGTAACTTTTACAATGTCTGATTTTCTTGGATACACAAAGGACGGCGCTGGACCAGAAGGCGCAGAGAAGTCACTTCTAAGTCTTCGTTTTCACAATCTTTGGAGAGTCCAGTAGCCGCCAGCGCCGATCATATTCACAGGTCACATCACCAGTTATGTCATCCATTGCCGATCTTGTGCCGCCTTCTACCACGTCATGGTCGTCACTGTCTTTTTCTTTATCGCCTCTCATTGGGGGACACAGGAACCATGGGTGTATGCTGCTGCCACTAGGAGGCTGACACTATGCAAATAAAAAAGTTAGCTCCTCCTCTGCAGTATACACCCCACCGACTGGCATTATACTCTTCAGTTTAGCTTAGTGTCAGTAGGAGGTGGACACGGGTCTTTCATTAGACCCTTATCTACCTCAATGTGCGTCGTTTCTTTTCAACTGTTGAAAAAGATCAAAGTGGAAAAGGTGCCGGTCATTCTGATCGCCCCGGATTGGTCCAGGAGAGCTTGGTTTGCGGAGCTCGTCAATCTTCTTGCGGACGCTCCCTGGCGCCTTCCAAACAGGCACGATCTGCTGTCTCAGGGTCCGATCTGCCACCCGAATTCTCGGTCGCTCAGTTTAACGGCGTGGCTGTTGAGACCGCAGTTCTAAGCGCATCCGGCCTTTCGGACCGGGTGATTCACACCGTGATTCAGGCTCGGAAGCTTTCATCTTCCAGGATCTACTATCGTACCTGGAAGGCTTACCTTCGTTGGTGCTAGTCCAACTGCTTTTCACCTATGTCCTTTTCCCTGCCTTCCATTTTGGCCTTCCTTCAGGCAGGACTGGATTCGGGCCTGGCTCTTAGTTCCCGGAAGGGCCAGGTCTCTGCGTCTTCCATCCTCTTTCAGAAGACTGTAGCTTTTCGGCCACAGGTTAAGACCTTCCTTCAAGGAGTAGCCCACGCTGTCCCTCCGTACAGGGCCCCCGTGGTTTCATGGGATTTAAACCTGGTTCTGGACGTTCTGAGGGTTTCCCCCTTTGAGCCTCTCAAGGAGTTTCCCCTGTCGGTTCTATCTTTGAGGGTGGCCTTTCTTGTGGCCATCACCTTTATCTGCCGCTTTTCCGAGTTGGCGGCCCTGTCCTGCTGACCTCCGTACTTGGACATTCACCAGGACAAGGCGGTCTTCATGCCTCCGCCTTCCTGCCTTCCTAAGGTGGTTTTCCACCTCAACGAGGTCATCGTTCTACCTTCCTTTTGTCCAGCTCCGGCTCATCCCCTGGAGTGATCGTTGAACAGGCTGGACCTCGTCAGGGCAGAGAGGATCTACTGGGATAGAACGTCCACTTTCCAGAAGACTGATTCCTTTTTCGTCATTCCTGATGGCACGCGCAGAGGCCAGCCGACTTCTAAAGCGACTATTGCTCGCTGGATCAGAATGGCAATTTTTGGAGGCTTACCGGGTCAAGAACAGAGTGCCCCCTCCTGGGATTAAGGCTCACTCTACCCGGGCAGTGGGCGCCTCCTGGGCGGTGCACCACAGGGCTTCCGCCTAACAGCTTTGCAAAGCGGCAACTTGGTCTTCCATCCACACGTTCGCCAAATTTTACAAGGTCCATACCTACGCTTCGGTGGACGCCAGCCTAGGCAGAAGGATCTTGCAGGCGGCAGTGGTGAGTCCCCTGACCTGATGGAAGTCTGTTTTTCCCGCCCTAGGGACTGCTTTGGGACGTCCCATGGTTCCTGTGTCCCCCAATGAGAGGCGATAAAGAAAACAGGATTTTTGGTTGCTTACCGTAAAATCTGTTTCTTGAAGCCTCCATTGGGGGACACAGCTCCCTCCCAATTCTTCTGTTCTATGACTGTTCTCACGTTTACAGTTCTCAAGTTTGTGGTTATGGTTTTCAACCTTGCTACTTATCTCCTACTGCTTTCTCACTAACTGAAGAGTATAATGCCAGTCGGTGGGGTGTATACTGCAGAGGAGGAGCTAACTTTTTTATTTGCATAGTATCAGCCTCCTAGTGGCAGCAGCATACACCCATGGTTCCTGTGTCCCCCAATGGAGGCTTCAAGAAACAGATTTTACGGTAAGCAACCAAAAATCCTGTTATTTCCACTACATGGGATGACAGTCCGGTATTGCTGAGTCCCCTTTCTGCTTCCTGTAACCGATGTTATAACAAACTCTCCTCCTCTTCGTAGTCCTGGTTTGTACAATACATGAACTGGATGTTAGGAATATTTTTCTCCCTCCATTTGAGGAGTTGTCTGGGTATTAAGATTTGGTGTGAATATGGCCTCTGGAGACTGGCGCTGCCGGCCGGTCATCTGCTCTGCATTCACTGTCCACCCCTGGTCATTCTCAGCCCTAACAAAGCTTTCTCCTCTGTCCTCTCCTGCTTCTAAGGTGTAACATAATAAAATAATACCGTAATATCTAAAAATCATGGATTATTTGGTAAATATGGACCCCACACTGTTAGACCACAGGCTGAACAGATCTGAATGCGAGATTTTCGAATTGACACTGTAAGGCCGGCTTCACACTCAGCGTATGAAAATACGGTCCGTATATTACGGCCGTAATACGCTGAAATG